>NW_022103906.1:59534529-59557465 GCF_000313985.2 Echinops telfairi
GAAGACAATGTAAGAAATGAACATAATAGTTTATAAATTATCAAGGGTTCATGAGGGAGGGAGGGATAAATGAGGAGCTGATAACAAGGGCTCAAGTAGAAAGAAAATGATGATGGCAACATATGTATAAATGTGCTTGACACAATGGATGGATGTATGGATTATGATGAGCTGTAAAAGCCCCCAATAAGAGTATTTAATAATAATAAAAACCAGGTTCACTGCCCAGATAGAAACTGTGAGTCTGTGGCCCATACTCACTCTTCAAGCCTGTCTTGCTTGAATTCATGATAGATGCTCATGGAAGCAGCAATCAAGAAATCAAACAACCGATGTATTGGACAAATCTGTTACATAAGACCTCTTTCAAATGCCAAAGAGCAAAAGAGGACAATGGTGTACCTGATCCAAACCATGGTATTTTCAATCACCTCATGCATGTGAAAGTTGGACAATGAAGAGGGAAGAATGCAGAAGAATGGATGCATTTGAATTATGGTGCTGGTGAAGACTATTGAAAGTGCTCTGGACTGCCAGAAGGACAAACAAATCTGTCTTGGAAGAAGTACAGCCAGGATGCTTCTTAGAATCTAGGTTGCCAGGACTTTATCTCATGTCCTTTGGACATATTACAGGAGAGGCTAGCACCTGGAAAGGATATCACGCTTGGTAAAGTCAAAGGTCAGCAAGAAAGAGGAAGGGTCTCAATCAAATGGACTGACAGGCTGGCTGCAGCAGTGGGCTCAAGTAGACGAGAAGTGAGGGTGGGTCAAGCAGTGTTTTTTGTTCGGTTTTACGTATTATCCCTATCCGTTGGAACTGACTCCATGGCACCTATCAGCAGCAACAACGTCTTAGGACTGGAACTCTGTATAAAAACCAACACTCCCCTTCAGACTCTAGTAGATCATGAAGTCTCCCAAAGGGCTGTGGGGTTGGCCATTTATATCAAGAAACTCCTTATCAATTTTAAGGCGGGCTTGGTTTGCATTATTGAAACCCAACCAATCCTCCTAAGCAAATTGCATGCTAACGAATCCTCTGAGGTTAACTTGCAGTTCAATCAATTTTTTGGCAGATTGCCGCTTGGTCAATCATTTTAGGGGGATTGGAAACCCAGGGTCCAAAAAACCCCATAAAGGAACCCATTGTTCAACATGAGGATTGGACACACTAACACACACATCTAAAAGGGGATGCAGAATAGACAGGTGGCTATATGAATGTAGTTCAGGAGAGATGTAAATAAATTTGGGAGTGACCAGCAGATAGGGAGTCGTTGAAAGCTATTAGATTGGATGAGATTATCCAGGAAGTAGGTGTAGTGATAAGAAGAGGCCCAGGGTTTCAGGCTGCGACTGTCCAATATTAAGAAAAATGGAACCAGCAAAGCCACTAAGAAGGAGCTGCCAAAGAGGCGCGCCGGCCTGGAAGGAAGACCGCGTCACGTGCCATTGCTGGCCCAGAAAGAAGAAAGAAGAGGGTTGGGGCTGGCTGGTGGGAGCAAACGCCTGATTGGCAAGGGTCCAAGAGATTACAAGAGGGGGAGAAATAGACATTGAAAGGTCAGATAGCTCTTCTCAGATATTTGTCAGAAAGAGAAGGAGACAAAAAGGGGTAGTGGCTGAAGCAAGATGGGCGGGGGTCAAGAAAGGGTTTTGTTGCTGTTGTTTCCAACTGTAAACAACAACTGTAGTGTGCTAATGGCAAAGGCCCAGTCAAATGGGGAGAGTCAATGCCAGAGAGAGACGCGCTGGTGGGGACAGCCCCTCGTGCTGTGTTTCTCTGGTATTAATTTGTAATATTAAACAGCATGTAAACTGACTACCTGTGGAAAGAAAGCATGGGAAAAAAAGATGGTTTACAGGAAGACTAATCTGAATGCTAAGTAAAAGTGAGGCCTTCAATGTTGCTCTTACAATAGGTGTTGAGTAAGACAAATATAAAGATAAGGGGGACATCATAAATGTTGTTATGAAGCCTTCACTCCTTCTCCAGGTGGTGCGAGTGATTACCGTGCTCACTGCTAACCGGAAGGTGGGTGGTTCAAGCACACCAGAGGCCTCTTTGAAGAAAGCCTTGACAACATACCCCCAAAGAGTCAGCCATTGGAAACCCTGGGGAGCGAGCGGTCAGCCCAGAAGCACCTGGGTTCCCCGGGAGCTGGAACGGACTCACCAGTACCCAGGCTGGTATTCTTCACCAGGGGCTGCTCGAGTGCTCAAAGTTTGTATTCTGCTTCGAAGAACCAAGGCTCAAAGTGGTGGGGGCTACCATCGAAGGGTGGCTTCTGCAAGTGCGTGGTGCTCCGCTGGGCGGATGCACTCAGATGTCACCCATTTTGATGTCAAAGAGAACCGGCCATCAAGAGATCAGTCAAATGGGGAGAGTCAATGCCAGAGAGAGACGCGCTGTCTTTTTAAGTAGAACAGTACGTTTAGGATGAACGTGTCTCATTTTTTCATGATTCCCTTCTTGAAGAGACTAGTGCCGTGAGACGACTAACTACCCTGCTGACCTTGTCTGAGAGAGCTCAGCGGGCCTCTGTTGGACTCAACAGGCATTCATCCGTCTCCCGCACCTGCACGAGTCTGGTCCATCAGCACGTGCCGCCGGCTCCCACCTGGCCCTTGGAACCGTCCGTGGCTGGCGTTTGCCTCCGAGTCAAACCCACACAGCTTTTGACGCTGAGATCACAAACTTCAGTGGCTCACAGGGGCCAGGGGGTTTACGTGAATGAATAAAGGGGATCCGTTGTAAGAAAAATCAACCCTGAGACATTTTAATTTCGCTTTCAATGTGCAGAAGTACTCACTTTCCCCTTCCCTTCCCTGTTTATTATTTGGGGGAAAGACAGCAAATCGTTTTTACACTCAACGATCCGTATGCAGTTTGTTTCATGAGGAATAATATTCTTTATACTTACAAATAAATATTTTTTGCTCTTTATTATGATTACTACAGGGAATATGGGCTTCCTTTTCCTACTTTATGTCAAAACAGGAGTCAGCTCGGCCTGGTGGGGCCCGAGGCAGATAGAACTTTATATTTGTCTTACTCAACGCCCATTGTAAGAACAACATTGAAGGTATCACCTTTACTTAGTTTTTCCAAAGCATTCAGATTTAAGAAAAGAAATGCAAATTTAAGGCATACCGATGAGCCACTCAAGTGCATTTTAAATTGCTCTTAGTTGTGTTGAGCTACACAAATGTGAAATCAAACAGGTCTCAGACCCATGCTTTAGTATGTCTCACAAGTAGAGGCAGTTTTGTCAATAAAAATACTTCTTTCTTCAGGCTATTTCACTGTGCGCAGTGTTCAAAAACCTGCAACTTCTAGGCTCCACAGAACAAAGGATATGTCAGATATGTTGAGATTTGGAATGCAAATGTGGGTGCATGAAGCATGTAAATAGAGATGTCCCTGCTGTTTGAAGCACTGTCAGAGGTTTTTACTTTCAGATGCAAGATTATTTTTTAATGGTGATAACAATACAGGTAACAAACATTTGCTATTCCAATCATCTTTATATATATATATTGCTCAGGAACATTAAACATGTTCATCATATTGCCCAGCCATCATTCCCAAATTCCTCCATCACCCTTCAAAGAACAGGATTTGTGGCAAATACTATTTCATGCAATTTTTCATTTAACAAGGAGTAAGGTGCATTTACAATAGTATTATGTGTATCATGAACTCTATACCTAACAGATGACAACTCCCATTTTGACACAGCGCTCATGAGAACAGAAATCTCAGTTTGCCCTTTTGTACATTGGAAGAATAGAAGGGGTTTTTACAGGCCCAATTCTGGGTTTTTAATATTCCAAAGCTGGTTTCACCTCATGCTGCCCACGTATTTCTGGAGGCCCCTCTACAGGCTAGTCCATTGCTGGGGAGTCGATTTCTATACATGACGAGCCTGTGAATGAGTTAAGCTTCCCCACAGGGCTTCCAAAACGCCAGTCTTCACAGGGGCTGATGGCCAAATCTTCTCTCGTGGAGCTCTTACCTGCCGGGACTTAGCTTCTCCATTCTCTCTTCCCACAGATGTAGTCAACTTGAGTTCCGTGTCTTCTACTGGATAAGTTCACATGTATGGGCACCATTTGTGTTTTTGAAAAAAGGTATTTGCAACGATGAAGTTGTTGGTGTTACAAAATCCCATGGGATCTCCAGCTTCATTTCTGTCACGAAGACTAGTTTCCTTCCTCACTCCAACTTTTGCATTCCAATTGCCAATAATTATCAATGAATCTTGATTGCATGTTTGATCAATTTCAGATCAAAGAAGTTGGTGAAATTCTTCAATTTCTTCATCACTAGGTTTAGTGGTTGGTGCATAAATTTTAATTACAATAGTTATATTGATTGAATTTCCTTTATTCTGATCATATCATAGCATTGCACTTCAAGATATATCTTGAAATGTCATTTGTGAAGATGAATGTGATGTCATTCCTCTTAAATCTGTCATTCCAAGCATAGTACAGCCAATGATTGTCTGATTCAAAACGGCCATTACCAGTCCATTTCGGCTCACGAATGCCCAGGATATTAATCGTTATGCGTTCCATTTTATTTTTGATAACTTGCAGTTCCCTAGATTCACACGTCATACATTCCAAGTTCCAATGATTAACAGATGTTGGCAGCTGGTACTTTTCATTTGAAGTCAGACCCCATCAGCAAATGAAGGTCCCAGAGGCTTTACTTCATCCACCTGCTGATGGTCCACTCCACTTGCTCGGTCGTCTTTGTGCGCCTTCTGACACGAGGCTCTCGTCTTCTGGCACTATTTTTGACAATGTTCTGCTGCTTTTAATGACGTTCTTAGTATCTGACAGTATTCCACTGCTATTCACACTATTACCAAGAGATAATTCCTCAGAAGTGAACCGCCTACGTCTTCTTGTCTGTTCTTCGTCTGGAAGCTCTGCTTAAACCTGTTCACTTTAGGTGACTGCTGGTATTTGAAATACCAGTGACATAGTTTCCAGCATCCCTAATGCCACCACAGAAACACCCACCACAGCCACCACAGTAAGACAAACTGGCTAGTGAATATCCATTAGGATGTCTGAGACTGCCAGTAATAGAAACCCAGCGTCCCATTGACTTAAACAATAAGCAAATTTATTTTTCCATAACAAGAAGTCAGGAGGGAAGGCAGCCTTTAGAGTGTTTGTTTCTGTGCATTACAATTTCATCAAGGTTTTTTCTATGTCTCTACTCTGCCATCCTCAATGTGGGCTTTATCCCTGGGCTGAAAGCAAAAGGGTGGAGGCAGTTCCATGATCACTTCCGAGTGAAGAAAGGAGACCATCTTTTCCTGTGTATCACATTTAAGGCAAAAGAATCATTGTAGGACCGCCTACTTGTTTTCCCAATTCCCATTGGGCATAATTGGGCCACATGCCCACTCTGGAACCAATCACCAGGAGGAAGAGGAGAATTACTCTCAGTCCAGACAAGCCTGCTGTGACTAGATGGGTGAGTCAATTTCCCCTGAGGCATTTCGCTGGATGCAGAGTGTGGCAGATACGACGGCAATGGCAATATTATTGGCAAGGATTAAAGAGGCAATGAATTCTGGGTGGGCACCATGGGTTGCCCATTGGACAGTGTTGCCCCTAGTGTGTGTAGCATAGAATAAAAACAAACAAGCAAAACAGAGCAGTCTCTGAATAGGAGTCTCTAACAGGAGACACACAAATAGATTTTATATATATATATATACACACACATACATATATATGTATGTATGTGTATATATATATATTTTAAATGTCATCCATCATCAGGACATGCAAAACAACCACCGGTACCACTTTACACTCATTAAGACTGGCATAATCCAAAAGAGAGTAACCAGTGTTGCTGAGGGTTTGGAGAATAGAAACCTTTGCGCACTGTTGTCAGGAAAGCCAAATGATGCAACACTTAGAAAGACAGTCTGGGAGTCTCTCAAAAGAAAGACTTACCATGTTAACGATGCTGTTTTGTGGTGAGTTGCCATAGTCGATTCCAACTCTAACAACAACATCAACACACCATTAAGAACATTGTCTGTTGGAGAGTAAGGAGCCCTGGCAGTGCTGTTGGGCATGCACTGGACTACTAACCTCAGTGTCAGAGGTTCAAACCCACCCGTCTCTCTCCAGGAGGAAGTTGAGGTTATTTGCTCTCATAAAGATTCATAGCCTCAAAAACCCTATATAGGATCCTAAAAATCAGAATTGACCTGGAGTTAATTCTGACTCCTTTTGGCTAGCAATTCCACTCATAGGCATATACTCACCACAATTGCACACACAAACGTGTATATAAATGTTTAGAGCAGCATTATTTCTAATAGACAAAAAGTGATAAGTCCCCAATTGCATACCAATGTTGGACAAATAAATAAAATGTGATATAACCATACAATGGAATATTACTTTGGCCCTAAAAAGGAATGGAATATTGATTTGTGCTGCCACATGGATAAAATTATAGGAAGTGAAAGAAGCCAGTAACTAAAGACCTTGTATTGTGAGATTTCCTTGAGACAGGATGTCCAGAATAGACAGAGACAGTGGGCTCGCGCTTTCCCGGGGCTGGGGGAAATGGGAGTGGAGGCAGATGAGGGCACATGGGCTTTCTTTTGGAGGAATCAACTCACTCTGAACTTGAGTTGATGGCTGCACAATTCTGTGAGTGCACTACAAAACCATTGACACATACATTTAAAATGAGGGATTATATGCGATATAAAGTATATCTCCATAAAATTATTAGAGGGAAAAAAGTCTTTGATTTAGAATTCAATCATTTCACAATGAGGAAAAGAAAATGAATGGCTGCTTTCCAAAAGTACTCATTTACACCAGGATTGTGTCTCAAAAGCTTCTTAGTTATTAGACCGTTGCTCATTCACTCCCTCATGCCTAAGTGCTTTATACTATTCCAGGACAGCAAGCAACATCTCAACCCGCACAATTGTCCCAGAGGAATAGATTCCCAAGTCAAGCCGGAAATTAGTATCCTTGTCTATCTCTGCCTCGCACTACGACAGCAATTCTCAACCCATGGGTTGCGACTCCTTTGGGGGTCAAACAACCCTTTCCCAGGGGTTGCCTAATGCATAACAGTAGCAAAATTACAGTGATGAAGTAGCAACGAAAAGAATTTTATGATGGGGGGTTGGTCACCACCATAACAGTGTTAAAGGACCACAACATTAGGAAGGTTGAGAACCACTGCACTAGGTGAAACATAAATGCGACAACTGGCTTCTTTTGCATCATGCTGGTTCACGGTTCCTGGGGAAAAGAGAACCTTGTTCTACCAGAGGGAGGGAGGTAAACAGGATTGGGAGTAGAGACAAAGCAAGATCTCAAGCAGCAGCCTGATTTTCCAGCAGTGCCCATCCCTGCCCAGTCCAGACACAGTGTGCATGTGTATCGGGGGCAGGGCGAGGTGGGATGTGCACACACATGTGCATGCGTGTTATGGTGTCCATTCTGACTGACCCACGAAGACCGACTAGATCTGCCCTACAGGGTTTCCATGGCAGTCGTCTTATAGAGGAGCCTGTTGGCACAGTGGGGTCAATGGTAAGACTACTACTCTGAGGGCACGGACTAGATGACAATGGGTTGGTTCCTTTTCGTTCATTTGTCTAATCCTCACATCGGTCTGTTCTCCATGGGCTCATGTTGGTAGGGCTCCATATGTATCCATAGATTTGGCTTGTTTCCCTTCCAAAGAGATCACATTTGCTTCTTCAGAAGGTGCTCTGTAATATTTAAGTTAAACTTACCTCCACTCAAAATGTCCTATTCCTTGATACCCTGGTGACACAATGGCTAGGCGCTCCATCCATAACAGAAGGGATGGTGGCTCACCGGCCATTGCACAGCAGAAAGAGGGGCAGTCGGCTTCTATGCAGTCACAACCTCGGAAAACCTGTGGGATGGGGTTTCTATCCTGTTGGGTCCCTGTGAGTTGGAATGCAATCAACAGCCATGGGTTTGGCTCTGTGTTTTGTTTGATAATCTTGGCAGAGGATGTACATACTTTCAAAGCTCTATAGTTACCCTCAGCATGGGTGTGACCATTTTTCATCTTCAAATCTTGAAACATAAACCCTGTCCATGTCCTTATTTTTAATGGCCATCATGTATTTCATGTTGCTACATAATTGGCTTAGCCATTTGCCCGATCACTGTATGCCTGGGTTCTTTCCCATTTTATACCATGGGAAATTGCAGCTAATATTCATTCTGCATTATGGGCATGTTTCTTCAACGTTACTTTCCTGTAGTGTATTCACAAATGCAGAATACCTACGTCAAACCAATTTATAGTTCCTGTGACCCATTGCCCAATTTTTCTCAAGAAAGAGAACAATAAAGAAGAGCCCTCACCGGTGTATGGGTGCCCTGCTTTCCTTAAAGCCCTGCCAGCACTGTGCTTTCTTCTGTCTTCTTCTTTTTAAAAATTGTGCCAACTTCATAGATGAGAGATTGCTGAAGTGCCATGTCTATCACCGTGGGGAGTTTGAGATCCATCAGATTGGAATGGGGCCAGGTGTCCACAGGTCTGCGTAGGGAAAGAATGTCGCAAGGCTGACTGAGAGGCCACCTCATCAATATCTGTGGCTTCCCTTTACCACAGACTCCAGTTCCCGATGGCTCACCCCTCAAGTGGGAGGTACACACTTGGTGCTCACTATGTGTGGACTGCATACATTTGCCCCTGAGGGTAGACGCCAAGAATTCTTTATAAGTCTTGATTTGCAAATTCTTGAAGAAACTTTCCCATTCCACCTCATCAGAAGGTTCTGGTTAGAATGGGTAAAAACATAGAGCGATAGATTGTGATAAGAGTTGTATGAGCCGCTGGTAAAATGATTTTTACAAAAAAGCAAACAAGAAAAAAACAATGTACAGTGATATTTAATTTAAAAATATTTTTTAAACAGACTGACTGCTCTGAAAGAGATTGGAGACTGCTATCCAAAGACAACCTTCTACTGTGAAACCGAAGACACTCCAGGAGGCCACCTTTCCACTAATTAACAGGCAGACTTGACAGACAAGCACACCCTGGAAGAATGTGCTCCTTAGCACAATCAGCTGTAGGAGACCAAAAAGACAATATTTATCCAAATGAGAAGGTACTGGGGGACAAGGAAGCCTGAGCAATGAAAACAGGGAAGGTGCAGCATATTGCGGGGATTGCGACTGTTATCACAGAACAGTATGTGCAGGCACCATTGATTGAGAAATTGGAACAATCTGTGTAGGAACTATTGATTGGAAAACTAATATACTATGTAAACTTTCACCTAACATAGAATAAGAAAAATTAACCTCTTTACTGAATGGACTGGAAAACAAAAGGTAAACAAAATGATACATGGAAACTTTGGTGTAAGGGAGTATATTTACTTATCTTTTATGTTGATCCACAAAGAACTTACAAAATACATATGTATCCCAGTCCATTTTTGGACTCAGAGGCTTCTCATTACCGCGAATCAAAGGGAAGTTCAAAAAGACAAAGTGAAGTATTATAATAGAATGTGCAAAGACCTGGGGTTAGAAAACCACAAAGGCAAATTAATGATGCCTTTGAACTGATGCATTCAGGGAAGAGCATTCGAACTGTTCTGAAGATTTAAATGCAAAGGAGAGCAAGGATGCTCATCCCTGTACCGCCGTCTTGAGATCTGATGAAACAGGTGGTGACAGCTTGGCTAAATCCATAGCCTCTTGGGCCTTCAGTCACATACTCTAGAGAATAGTGTTTGATGTGTAATTCCTAATTTCCCTAATCAAGGGCAAGGCTAAGACAGTCCTAAATCTGTTTTCTGACCCCTCCTTCATATGAATAATTGCTAGTTCATTAAACATTATTTTAACATAAAAAAAGAAAATCACAAAGGAAGAACACACTCAGCATATCTCAAGCTGACAGAACTGAAGAAAAAACTCAAGACTTGAGCTATAAGAGTAAAGGATTCTATGGACAAAATATTGAGCGGTGCAGAAAGCATCAAAAGAAGATGAAAGGAGTACACAGAGTCACTGTGCCAAAAAGAGCTGGTCATCATATTACCACTTCAAGAGGTAGCTTAGGATCAAGGGGATGTTCTTGGTCCAAATACAAGTTATTCATGAGCAGAATGAAGTGTTCTAGAATTCCCATTATTTTCAATGGGATCCAGAGTTTGTTAGGATTCATACAATTGGATGCATAGTCAATATAACACAAGTAAATGTTTTCTGGTATTCTCTGCTCTGATGTTAACAATAGTACCCCCCATTCCACGTTCTCTTCTGAATCCAGATTGAATTTCTCGCAGCTCCTTGTGGATGTATTGTTGCAACATTGCTGAATTATTATCAGCAACATTTTACTTGCATGTGATATCAATGACACTGTTTCTCTAATGATACTGTTTTATAATTGGCATGTCGTGTGGGGTCACCTTTCTTTGGAATGGACACAAAAATGGATCTTTTCCAGTCAGTTGACCAGGTAACTGCCTCCTAAATTTCTGGCAGAGACAAGCAAGTACTTCCAGTGTTTCATTAGCTTGTTGAAACATTTCACTTGGTATTCTGAAAACTCTTGGAGTCTTGTTTTTAGTACCTTCAGTGCATCTTGAACTTCTTCCTTCAGAACTCTTGGTTCTTGATTCTAAGCTACAGACAGACCTCGAGCTATTTATAGGCTTTTTTTTTTAAATGTCTATCTATATAAGATAGGTAGTATAAACAATCCTGAGGTAAAAACAATGGTACCAAAGGTTCTGAGAGGACACAGGAGATGGGGAGGTGGGGAAAAGGCAGTGGGGAGCCAACAAACTCAGGGACGAGGGAACAACAAGTGATCTAAAATTGATGGCAAGGAGGGTATAGAATGCTTGGTGGAGTTTGATCAACTGCAATGTAGCCTGAGAGTAATTACTGAAACCTGAATGAAGGTTGAACATGATTGAGGTAGTTTATTGTGCCAAACTGGTTGATAAACACATGTGGGGTTAATTGAAGGGTGGAGAGATAAATGGCTTGGTGAGCCTCACCTTTCGAGTTCTTAGGTCTCTTGCTTTGTGATGGTTGGACCAGGGTGAAGCTGCTTTAGCTGGTTCCCTGTTTCAGCTGGCAAGGCTCATTTCCTGTAAGACATCCCCAAGGAGAAGCTTTATGGACGGACCTACCCCAGTGCAGCCCTGGGTGCTGGAACAGCTCTGTGGAGACCCCTGCCAGCACTGAGATGCTTACACATTCACTGATTCGGCTTTCCTCCTGCAGTCAGCATCATCGTGTGTGTTTTGTGAGATGGAGGATGACTTTGTGGATTGGTGTCGGGCATATGGGTTAGTGTTAGATTGTGGTTTTGGGCAGCACTGGGTTGGGATGTTTTCTTGATGTGCACTTAACCTTTATATAAAACTCTCTCTTTAAATAAATAAATAAATAAATAAATAAACAAACAAAAAACCCTCTCTCTTATACATGAGTTTCTGTGGATTTGGTCCTTTGAAGTACCCAGACTAACACAATGATAGTGGGACAAGAGGAACGTAAATGGAAATAGAGGAAAGAACTGGGAGGGAAAGTGGTATATTTATAGTGGTATAAATATAGACACATACATATGTAAATATACTTATATATAATGATAGGGACATAGATCTATGTACATATATTTATATGTTAGGTATTAAGGTAGCACATGGACATTGGGCCTCTACTCAAATCCTCCCTCAGTACAAGAACACGTTGTTCTAATAACCTGCCATTCTCTGATGCTCACCTTCCCAACACGTTCGCTGAAGACAAAATTGGTGCATAAGCAAATGTGCTGAAGAAAGCTGATGGTACCCAACTATGAAAAGATATAGCACCTGGATCCTTAAAGGCTTGAAGTTAAACAAGCAGCCATCTAGCAGGGAAGCAACAAAGCTCACATGGAAGAAACACACCAGCCTGTGTGATCATGAGGTGTCAACAGGATCAGGTATAAGCCATCTGAAGGCCCAAGACAATCATACCAATGGGAATGAGTGGGGTTGGAATGGAGACCCCAAACCCATCTGTAAACAATTGGACATCCCTCACAGAAGGGTCACAAGGAAGAGGTGAGCCAATCAGGGTGCAGTATAGCACTGACGAAACATACACCATTCCTCTAGCTCTTTAATGCTTCCAGCCTCCCCGCCCCCACTATCATGACCCTAGTTCTGCCTTATAAATCCTGCTAGACTAGAGAGCTTGTACACTGGTACAGATAAGAGTTCTCTCAACACACAGAATCCAGGACAGATAAACCTCTCAGGAACAATAATGGGGTAGCAATACCATGAGGGTAGGGGGAAAGTGTGGGGAGAAAGGGGGAACCGATTGCAATGATCAATGTATAACACCCCACCCCCAACCCCCCAGCAAGGTGACAAACAACAGAAACATGGGTGAAGGGAGACAGCATATGGTGTAAGATATAAAAATAATAATTTATAATGTATCAAGGGTTCATGAGGTTGGGAGGGTAGGGGAAGGAGGGGGAGGGGGATGAGGAGTTGATACCAAGAGCTCAAGTTGAAAGGAAATGTTTTGAAAAGGATGATGGTAACTTATGCACAAATGCGCTTGACACGATTAAGGTATGTGAGTTAGTTTGGGTAGACTAGAGACAAATCCATAGAAACTCATGTGTATAAGAGAGAGTTTTATATAAAGGGTAATTGTACAGTAAGAAAGCATTCCAACTCAGTCCAGTCCAAGCCCATAAGTCTGCTATTAATCCATATGTCTGATGCCAATTTATAAAGTCCTCTTCAGACTCATGAAACATATGCAATGACGCCAAATGCAGAATGATCACAGGCCAGTGGGTAGAAAGTCTTTGGATCCAGTGATGTTGTAAGCATCTCAGTGCTGGCCGGACTTCTCTAGGTTCAGATGTCTGGTTGCATCAGGGTAGGTCCATGTGGCTTTTCCAGCTCAGGGCACTATGGTAGTTCCATGTGTCTTGTCAGCTGTGATGTCTCTCAGGGAGGGAGCAGAGAGCAAGAGGTGTCCCTTGCCTCCAACGAGGAAATACAGGAGTTCCCAGAATCCTCAGGAGAAGGCCATGCCCACACAGAGACCTCATTGGCTATGACCCGATTGACAGACTAGACTCCACCCCTTCATTCTTAATCCTTTCAAGTCCCAAATTGATACCAGATTATGTAACCACCACAGTATGGATTGTTATAAGAGCTGTAAGAACCTCCAATAAAATGATAATATAAAAAAGGTGGGGCATAAAAGCCAATCTTTCAGCTTAACTAAAAAAAATTAAGTTGTCCATTCTGTGAAGAAGCAGCAAATCCATAGAACTGAAACTTCTTGTAACAATATTGTTTTGCAGAGTTTATAATTGTCTCAGTCGACCTCAGTCTTTAGAGGAAGCAAGTTAGAAAGGCTATAGATTATAAATTAACACATGAAAATGCAACCCCTCAATGCTATTTTTTCTCTCTCAGAGGCTGTAGCAACTTGCAATTAAAATTTGTTAGGAATTTCAATACATCACATAGTTAAAGACAAAAGCAACTACTATGTCTCAGGCAATTATATATCTTATTAATTTTAGTGCTCTAAAATACAAGTTTTCTCAAATAGAAACTCATAGAAGCCAAGATACCAGCAAGATTTTAATTCTGTGTTGCTACTTTAGTGATTAAAAAATAGCAGTTATAAAGAAAAAAGTTACAATGGTAATTTATATTTTAATATAAAATATATTCAGTTTCTTATGCCAATGTTGTCTCAAAATTTGGTTCAGGAGCTTATTCTGAGAGAATAAAAAAAGCACTTTCCTTAAACTTTCCGAGTGTAACCATCATTGCAGTCAGCCATATCCTTATCATTCATAGGCTGCTCTCTCCCAGTCCAATGATCCTTTAATATTATGTCTCTTATTGTATAATATCTTCCTGACATTAAAGTCCCTGGTTGTTAAAGGTCAATTTCTATTTTGTTCATCCTTAAGCACTTTCTACCACTTGTCTGTCTATTTGCCATATTACGGTGACTTGTATTATTATAATGCTGGGCACTATACCACTGGCATTTCAAAGACCAGCAATCTGACCATGGTGAACAGGTTTCAATGGAGCTGCCAGGCTAGCAAGAAAAGCTTAGCAATCAACTTCTAGATATCAGCCTATGAGAACTTTAGGGATCACAACAGACTTCTCCACGACAGTGCTGGACGGCGTTCCTCGGGTTGGAGGATCCTCAAAATACCACCAGGGGCACGTCATAAGAAACGATTCCACCAAATGACCGCAGTGCCGAGCCCATTCTAGCTCGTAGCATCCCTACAGGACAGGGAAGAGCTGCCTTTGGGGGTTTGGGAGAATGTCAATTTTTACAAGTCTTGAAAGCCTCATCTTTCTCCTGAAAAGACTAGGACATCATATTTGCTAGGATCTTCAATGAGATGGATTGATATAACAGCCACACAAAAACAGACTCAAATATACAAACAATCATGAAGCTGGTCTCGAGAACGGGCCATGATGTATTCTACTGTACACACAGTTGTGCTCTCTTGTACAAATAACACCTATACAAATGTTGTTGTCCCACAGCAGATCTTAGATTTGCTAAGAATCAGAAGGGTGTTTGTTTGTTTGCTTTTGCCTTCCAAGTGTTCTCTATTTCTATTGAAGAGTCGAGTGATGTAAAATACGCTTATCTTCTCTTCCACATAATAAGAATTATGAGAACTTTGCAAAGGTTTTCATTTCCACCTTTACAAAATTAAATTTAGAATTAGTCAAGGGGTCACGATGACTTCAACAGTCCAACCGAGTGTCAAAGACATGTGGGATAAGATTCAGATAAAAATAGTTTGTGTCTCCACTCCGCACTCCCCCCATCATTCACTATGGTAAGATATTTTTGTTCTGATGATGCCTTATATCTGATCCCTTTGACACCTCGTGGTTGCATAGGCTGGTGTGCTTCTTCCATGTGGGCTTTTAGTAGGCCACTGGAGATTCCCTTGCAGAGGGGTCTCGGGGAGGAGAAGAGCCAGTCAGGGTGCAATGTAACAACGATGAGAAATACAACTTTCCTCTAGTTCCTAAATGTTTCCTCCCCGCTCCCACAACCATGACTCGAATTCGACCTTGTATGTCTGGCTAGACCAGAGGATGTACACTGGTACAGATAGGAACCGAAAATCCAGGGAATCCAGGGCGGATGAGCCCTACAGGACCAGTGGTGTGAGTGGCGAAACAGGGAGGGTAAAGGGAGAATGGGTAGGAAAGAGGGAACCGATTACAAGGAACTATATGTGACCTCCTCCCTGGGGGACAGACAACTGAAAAGTGGGTGAAGAGAGACGTCGGACAGGGCAAGATATGACAAAATACCAATTTATAAACTCTCAAGGGCTCATGAGGGAGGGGGCAGCGGGGAGGGAGGGGAAAAATGAGGACCTAATGTCAGGGGTTTAAGTGGAGAGAAAATGTTTTGAGAATGATGTACAAATGTGCTTTACACAATTGAAGTGTGTATGGATTGCGATAACAGTTGTATGAGCCCCTAATAAAATGTTTAAAACAAAAAACGAAAAGAAAAAAAATAGTTTGTGTACAATGCCTGACAGATAGCTGAAACTGTGCCTTATTAATAAGGAAACACTAAAGAATAAGGCAAAGAATTCTCACCTGGAATCATTCTCTACTGGCAAGGGATAGACCTTCAAATTCTGCCCATCTTCCTGGGCGTTGCTCAAATGCCACCTTCTCCAAGACAACTTCCCAAGTCAACCCACGGCTCCCTCTTCCATGGTTAGCTTTCTCACACTCCGGGGCATTTTTCACTGCACCTGGTGTCTGGTACTCACCGTCTTCCCTTTCACACAGTTACTAGGTAGCTGCCTTGTCCCCTGCACAACTGGAGAATGCCTCTTGAGGAGGGGCCTCATTTAACTGCCCCGAACATTCATAGATGGGCTAACCAAATGATGCTCTTGTTCATTGCTCTTGAACTGATCCTAACTCATGGCAACTCCATCTGGTGGAGCTAATTGAGCTGTAGCCAGGTGTCTGTAAACCTGTTTCCTTTCCCTACCAACCTCTAATCAAAACTTAGCATTTCCTTTTATTATGAATGTGGACTGCAAACTGCTAGCTTCTTACCAATGGACCACAGGTGTTCTTGCATTATAGGGTAGCTGTTGCACTTCCGTGGAAAATTTACACGTATTATCATCTAGAGCAGTGGCTTTCAACCTTCCTCGTGCCATGACTCTTTAATATAGTTCATGTTGTGGTAACCCCCCAACCATAAAATTATTTTCGTTGCTACTTCATCACTGTCATTTTGCTACTGTAATGAATCGGGCCACCCCTGTGAAAGGGTCGTTCAACCCTCAGGTTGAGAACTGCTGGTATAGATACTGTGTAACTTATAGACTTGTTGTTGTTGTTGTTAAGTGCCACCAAGTTGGTTCCAACCCATAGTGACCCTTTGCACAACCGACCAAAACACCACCTGGTCCCATGCCATCCTCACAATCGTTCCCACATCAGAGCCCGTTGTTGCAGTCACTCTATCAACTCATCTCATTGAAGACCTTTTGTTGCTGCCCCTCAACTTTACCAAACAGACCCTTTACCAAACAAACCCTCCATTTTACCAAACAAACCCTCATCTCTTTCAATAATATGTCCAAATTATCTAAGACAAAGTCTTTCCATCCTTGCCTCTGAGGATCAATCTGACTATAAGTCTTCCAAGACAGACTTGTTTGTCCTTTCATCAGCCCACGGTACTTTCAATATTCTCTAGCACTACAATTTAAAGGCATCAAGTCTTCTTCGATCTTTGCTACGCACTGTCCAACATTCACATGCATATGGAGAATACCATAGCTTGGGTCAGGTGCACCTTAGTCCTCAAAGTAACGCCCTTGCTTTACCATACTCTAAAAAGGTCTTGTGCAGTAGATATACCTAGTGCAACCCCTCTTTTGATCTTCTGACGGGTGCTTCCATGAGCAGTGATTGTGGATCCGAGCAAGACAGAATCCTTGACAAATTCAACCTTTTCTCTATCATCGTGTTACCTATTGATTCAGTTGTGAGGATTTCGGTCTTCTTTCCATTGGTCATAATCCACACCAAAGGTTACAATCCTTGATCTTCATCAGCAAGTGCCATTGTGTCATCTTCATATCGCAGGTTGTTAATGAGCCTTTCTCTGCTGCTGACACCACATTCTTGTTCATGTAAGCCAGGTTCTCCGACAAACTGCTCAGCAAACAGTTTCAATAAGTCTAGCTAGAGGATACAACCCTGACACATGCCTTTCCTGATTTTATACCATGTACTAGTCCCTTGTTCTGGTCCCACAACTGCCTTTTGATCCATGTACAAGTTCCCCGAGAGCACTATCAAGTGTTCTGGCATTTGCAATCTTTACATGGTCACCATAGTTAATTATGGTTCAGACAGTCAAATACCCTGGCATAGTCAATAAAACACAAGTCAATATCTTTCTAGTGTTTTATGCTTTGAGCCAAGATCTACGTGACATCAGTAATGACATCTCCTTTGTTCCAGGTCCTCTTCTGAATTCCTTGTGAATGTACTACTGCAACTGTTGGATGATCTTCAGCACCATTTTTCTTGCATGTGATATCAGTGATATGGTTCTTTAGTTTGAGCATCCTGATGGGTTCCTTCTCTGTGGAAAGGGCACAAGTATGGATCTCTTCCAGTCAGTTGGCCAAGTAGTTGTCTTCCAAACTTCTTGGCATAGATGAGGGACTGCTTCTTGCTGGAACATTTCCATTGGTATGCCATCAAGGACTGACACCTTGCTTTTGGCTAATGCTTTCAATGCAGCTTAAACTATTTCTTCAGCACCATTGGTTCTTGTTCCCTCTTCAAATGGTGGAATGTTGACTAGTTCTTTTTAGTACAGTGCCTCTGTATTATTTCCATGCTGCTTTGATTCATCTTGCATTATTCAATATTTTGCTCATAGAACCTCTCAAGATCGCAACTTGAGGTTTACATTTTTTCTTGAGTTCTTTCCATTTCAGATATGCTGAAAGTGTTCTTCCCTTCTGGTTTTCTAATTCTAGGTCTTTCCACATTTCATTATAATATTTAGATTTGTCTTCTTAAACTTCCCTTTGACATTTTCTGCTCGGCTCTTTGACTTCATCCTATCTTCTGTTTGCTTTAGCTACTCTATGATTAAGAGCAAGTTTCACAGTCTTTTCTGATATCCACTTTGATCATTTCTCTCTCTCTCTCTCTCTCTCTCATTCTTTCTATCTGTTTAATAACCTTTGCTTTCTTCATGAATGATGATCTTAATGTCCTCCCACAACCCATCAGGTCTTCTGTCATTAATATTCAATGGTCAATTCTGTTCTTGGGTTGTTCTCGAAATTCAGGTGGGATAGACCCAAAGGTGGGTTTTGGGTCTCATGGACATGTTTTCATTTTCTTCAGCTCTGTCCTGAACCTACATGTGAGTACTTGATGGTCTGTTCCACAGTCAGCCCCTCACCTGGTTTTAGCTGCTGATATTGAGCTTTTCCAGCAACTCTTCCCACAGGTGTAGTCAACTTGATTTCTGTGCATTCCATTGGAGAAGTCCATGTGTATAGTCGCCTTTTAAGTTGTTGAAAAAAAGTATTTGTTATGAACAAAATGGTCTTGTAAAACTATCATACTCTCCAGTTTTATTTCTATCACCAAGTCCCTACTTTCCAACTACTGTTCCTCCCTCTTTGCTTCCAATGTTTGCATTCCAATCACCAATAATTATCAATGCATCTTGATTCCATGTTTGATCAATTTTTGACTGAAGTCATTGGTAGAATTACTTAATTTCTTCATCACTAGCTTTTGGTGATGCATAAGTTTGACTAATAGTTGTATTGATTGGATTTCCTTGAAGATGGATGGATTTATCCTCACAGATAGCATTTTACTTCATGATTGATTCTGCAATGTCCTTTTTCACAATGAATGGCACACCACTCCTCCTGATTGTGGTATTCCAGGCAGAGTAAACCATATGATTTTCTGTTTTAAAATGGCCAATTCCAGTCCAATTCTGCTCACGAATACCAAGGATCCCAATCTTTATGAGTTCCATTCCATCTTTGATGACTTCCAGTCCTCCGACCTGGATTCGTCCTTCACCCATTTCAAGTTCTCCTCATCCGGATATTTTTGCAGCTGTTCTCCCTACTTTGAGTCCTGCCCCATTCTTACCTGACTCACATCACCATGATTTACTCCCCTCCAAGAAATGGATTACTCCATGATTTACTCAGCAACTCCTCACTCACATTTCCAGTGCCCTCCGGCCAGAGGGGCCCATCCTCTGGAACTTCTCTCCGACAAAGTTCTGCTTCCAGTCATTAGGCCATTCATTCAGTATCTGACGTTTTGAAGCCATTCATAAGGTTTTCAGTGGCTCCTCCCTCCAAAGCAGGGAACCAAGGCCTTCATGGTCTGTTCTTATTCTGGAAGGTCTATTGAAACCTATTCACTTTGGGTGACCCTGCTGGCAATTGAAATACTGGTGACATAGTTTCCAACACCACAGCCACACACAAGCTACCACAGTATGACAAGCTGATAGACAACTGGTGGGACTTGTTGATAGATACATAGCACTGGACACTAATGAAACAAATGCCAGTTTTAGAAGAATCACTGATGAGCTGTGGGAGGACATTAAGATCATCATTCATGGAGAAAGTGATGGTCATTGAAAAGACAAGAAAGACAGGCCCAAAGGAGATGTTCGAAGAGAATCGGATGCTTGCTCTTTCCCGTAGAGTAACTAGAGCAAATGGAAGAAAGAAGTCCAAGAGCTGAGCAGAAAATGCCCAAGGGTGGCTGAGAAGACCAAGCCACATCACTAATTTCATGTGTTAATAGAGAAGTTACACATATCACTATTCTAAAATGTTTTGATACCCATCGTTCAATGCAATTTGTTTCTTTTGTAATCCTATGCACTTTAAAACATGATTTTAAAAAGGGCTCCATAGGCCTCACCCAACTATGAAAGGGGTCCACGGCTCCAGGAAAGATGAATAAGCCCTAAACTCAACACTCTCCTGCTTAGGAACCTGTTGTAACCTTGGACCTATGGATCTCTCCTATGCTATTCCTTCTTCCTGGCTTGCCTGTTCCCTCCCCTCTGCCAGACTGGACCCCACTGTGCTTTGCATGGCCTCGGATTCCACCAACTCTGGGAAGCCCTCTGCGTATTCGGCTCAGGATACACATGCCCTCTGTATGCGTTCAGTCTCTGCCCATTTTCCTCCCCTGACACACATCACACTACTTTGTCGTGACCTCATTGCCTCTTTGCTGATCTGTCTCCCTGAAGGTCTGTGAGTTACTTGACCGCCGAGGACCCCGGCTCTAGTCTTTCCCATCTCTACTCCCCTGTGCCTCTCACAACTGACAGGTCCCTCAGCCTGGGGCCCCTGGGTTCAGGAATGGGTAGGTGGGTGGATGGACGAGCGAACGAGTACGGGAGGCTCAAAGGATGGGTGGATGCAAGAATTCAGGAGCGAATAGCAACGATTTCACATTTGCAATCGCCTTCATTCCATTTCCTCCTCTCTGAAATATGACTTTCCTTGCAGCGAAGGATGCGGGGCATCTTTGTACTAATATTCTCCACAGGCCTCCTGCCAAAGCAGAGTCCCAGGGGAACTTGGCAAGAAACCCTGATTCTGGATCCAGCCTCCCAGCTCGGGCCCAGGTGGAGCAGGTGGGTGGGTGGGGGCCCAGGAACCACAGTTGATGAACAGGCCACCTGATCCCCTTCACCTGGAGGCATCTGAGACAGGAACACAGAACACTGGATGGCACAGCCCGAGAGAGGGGGAGAACCAGTCACTTGTGTCGAAGGAACAGGGACAGGTTCCACGTAGGCAAACTGACAAGAAGTCCGCTGAGCTTTTTCCAGTGGTGCAAATGCCAATTTTAGAAAAGTCTAGTTGCAATAACAACGTTGGAAAAGAACTACCCGAGAAGCAATGCAGTTTCCGTCACTCTCTGAAGGTTGTAAGAAACAAAACAAAAACAGGATGGACAACGTGACCGTGACCGCATGTTTAAAGACCCTACTCAGTGCTATGAGAGGCCTGTGCGTTTTCCCTTTGCCTGTGGGTGTCGGCAGGCTTACGTCTAGTACTGTCACTGCGTTACCGGTTGGATGGCGGAGGCTGCGAGCAGCCAAGTCAGTTATGTGAGGGCGTGTGAATCAAAGAAAGCGTTCTTGGTCCAGGGCTCTCAGGTTCTGAACCCAAGCTTTCCCCTTTCTCTTAAACCCATCTTTGATTGGTGAATCAACCTCATTCTCTTTGGGGATAGAAGCCGCGTAATAATTCTCATTTTGAACCAAGGGCATTCCCAGGAGTCGTGGCTGCAGATTTTTGAAGACCCCTTTAACTCCTGTTTTGATTTGGTGGAAGAGTGGTGCCTTTGGGCGGTGGGGCTGGGGGGGTGGAGGGCAGTTTTGTCCTGGGGGACCCCCTGGCTGAGGGGGGGCGCTCCTGTGTGCTCTCCTCACCCGACACCTCAACAGGCAGGGAAACCTGCCATCGGTGGTCGCTGCAGACGCATCGACTGGACACAAGGAGTTCCGGAAAGAAAGACTCCCTCAGCCTCAAGGACTTCCTTTGCAGGGGGCCTGGTGGGAGAAGCCCCGGCAGAGCCCCTTAGCCCACTGTTGTCAGGAAGCCAAAACGGGACAGGCCTATTGGGTCAACAAAGAGCCTTTGTGTCCAGGGACTGATACATGTGTACCTGATACGGCAGGTGGATTTCAACGGGGGGAGGATGTCCAAATCTCCCTCCCACAGACCCTCCCCCTCCCCCGCACCCCCCTCAGCCCGGGGCCCAGCTTTGTCTCAGTAGCAACAGCATCTGTGTACCTTTGAGTTGGAATTAACACACGCTGAAGCGGCATTCGGGCTCGAGCCTCTGAAACAGTCTCCTGCTACGATGTGTTCTCAGGAAGAGCCACCATCGCACAGGTCTATAAGCACGTGACCTACATTCCCCCAAACGCCTCCAGCTTCCCGGCAATTGAAGCAGTCTCCTCCCTGAGCTGAGCTCGATGAGACAGACCTGAGTGGAGAGGAACTCTCAGGAGCATGGCAGCTTGTTGAAGAGTTCCCTCTCTCCCTGAAGAGCTTCTGCAAGCCATGAGCCTGCTAGCCTGGGCCGGGGCTTCCAGGAACCTGGGGCTAGACATAGATGTTAGTGCTTGCAGATAGATACTCGGTTCATTTATTTAACTTGTCTATAGGACTTAATTGGGCCTTGTTCTGTTTCCTAGTTCTTTGCACAGTGGAGCCTTAAAAGCTTGCAATCAGCCATCCGAGCACAACTGGTCTCCACTCACCTGGAGAAACAAGACAACGAGAGCCTGAGATTAGAGGGATATGGGATCCAGGTGGCCGACTGCCTCCCTGAACCACTGCCTCCTTGGCCACGAGACCAGAAGAGCCACAGACTCCTGGGCACTACTACTGTACATTTTGATTAAAGAGTCCGTGGAAGAATACTGATCAAAGGAGAGAAATTATAGGCGCACAGGGTATTAGGGCACAGGGTACTGCTATCACAGGAACACAGTATGAGGGCCCAAAGGCACCACTCTTCCACCAAACCAAAACAGGAGTTAAAGGGGTCTTCAAAAACGCTCAAAAACAAGAGCCAACAGAGCGAGAAAGCCTGCTTCTAGAGCCAGCACCCTGGCTTTCTCCTCCTGGGAAGACGTACAGACTGGGAAACCACAGGGGCGGTTCTCCTTTGTGCGAGAGGGTCACTGTGAGTGGACATCGACTGGATAGCAGACAGTACAGAAAC
>NW_022103906.1:59568786-59570538 GCF_000313985.2 Echinops telfairi
ACCAACAGAAATATCAGTGCCTCCTCTAAAATGTAGATGCTCCCTTACCCTGGTTGTAACTTGATTTTCCATAGGGTTCTCCTCTCACTCCTGTTGAGGGCATGGCACGTTCACGATTCCCTGCCAGCACCATAATTCCAATGCACGGATTCTTCTTTGGTCTAACTTGTTCAGTGTCCGATTTGCACGTGCATGGAAAATACCGCGTCTTGGGTCAGACACATCTTAGTCCTCAAAGTCACACCCTTGCTTTCCAACACTTTAAAGAGGTCTATGCAGCAGATTTACCCAGTGCAATGAATCTTTTGATCTCTTGACTGCTGCTTCCATGAGCAATGATGGTGGACCCAAGCAAAAAGAAATCGCTGACAACTTCAATCTTTTCTCCGTGTCACATGATGGCACCTACTGGTCCAGCTGCGAGGATTTTTGTTTTCTTTCCATGAAGTTCTAATCCACACTGATGGCTGCAGTCCTGGATCTTCATCAGCAAGGGCTTCGAGTCCTCCTCTCTTTTAGCGAGCAAAGTTTGGTCATCTGCATATCTCAGGTCATTAATCAGCCTTCCTCAGTGTTAATGAGGCCACCGCTAATGTCCTCTGAGTTTAAATAAATACATAACAGGATGGACCCAGTGACACATATAAGGGGAAGATGCCATACGATGACAGACACACAAATAAAAAGGGAAAACAAACGATTGGAAATGAATGAAGGGCGGTGTTCACAAAGGTCTGGCCTTAGAGCAACCCTCGATCACCAGGCCGGCCAGCAGCTATGAGAAGCTCAACTAGACCAGGAAGGACCTTGCTCTGGTCACCTTCTGAATTCAGACCTCTAGCCTCCTGAACGGTGTGAAAATACAAATCTGTTGTGTAAGCTACCGCACTTGTGCGATTTTTTTAGAGTAGCACTTGGTAACTGGGCAGAGGGCCCCACTGTGAATCTTGGCACTCGCCTTGGGGTAAATGGCATTACCATATCACCGAGACGGAGAGAACCAGAGCAGGGATGGATGAATCTGGGAGAGGGTTTGGAATTGGGATGCTAACCGCAAGTTCAAAGCCATCAGTGCTCCACGGAAGGAGAGCTGAAGCTTTCTGCTCCCTTAGAGACCCACAGCGGCACGTCCCCTCTGTCCCAATGGACCAAAAACTAGCAGGGTCCACTTGAAGGTGGTGAGCTTTTAAAAAAAGTTTTTTATTAGATCGCTGTGCAGAAAAGCCCAGTAGCAGGCTAGATCCATGAATCTGGAGCTCAGAGCTCTGGGGGGTAGCGGTGAATTGGAAGTTACTAGTTTTCAGGTGATTGTTGTGGACTAAAACAATCACGAGGGGCTGACAAGGGAGAGTGGAGCCGAGGTGGAGCAGACAGGCTTCCATGAGATGGAGGAAGGCCACACCAGCCAGAGTGACCGAGAGAGAACACAGGGGGAAATCAGCCGTGGGGTCGCAGAAGCCAGGACACACTGGTGGTGTAACCATGTGAGGCGGGGGGTGGGGAGATTCCTTTGCACCGCCAGGCTTGGCCTTCTGTTTAAACAAAGTCACTCTGCCCTACAAGGAAGAGGACCGAGGGGTGTTTACAAGTGGACGATTGGCTGACAGTACCAGGTTTGAGCTGAGCACAAGTTAGAGGGAACATGGCATATTATGAGATTCTTCAGTAGTGAAGATAAAGCCCAACTCATAAACTGACTGCCACTGAGCGGACGCTGACTCTCAGCAACTCTATAGGACAGAGTAAACTGCC
>NW_022103906.1:59574159-59590441 GCF_000313985.2 Echinops telfairi
ATGTACACTGGTACAGATAGGAACCGAAATCATAGGGAATCCAGGACTGATGATCCCTTCAGAGCCAGGGTAAGAGTGGCAATAGGGGGAGGTTGGAGGGAAGGTGGAGTAGAAAGGGGGAACCGGTCACAATAATCTACATATAACCCTCTCCCTGGGGGATGGACAACAGAAAAGTGGGTGAAGGGAGACGTTGGACAGTGTAAGATGACAAAATAATAATAATTTATAAATTATCAAGGGTTGGTGGGGGTAGGGTGGGGAGGGAGGGGAAAAATGAGCTCGTACCAAGGGCTCAGGTAGAAAGCAAATGTTTTGAGAATGAGGAGGGAAACAAATGTACAAATGTGCTTGACACAATGGATGTCTGTATGAATTGTTATAAGAGTTGTACAAGCCCCCAATAAAATTATTTTTTTAAAAAGACAATAAAGAAAAAAAAGCTAAAAGAACATTGTTGGCGGTCTTCATTTTTTATTCTTTATTTTTATGTTTATCTTGATATTCTTTTTTTCTTTATGTTTCATTGTTGTTGTTTTTTTTCCTGTTAGGTTTCCCAGTGTTTGAAGCACCGAGGGAATGAATGCATAGAGACAATAGATTTATCGGGACGAGGAGCAGAGTTTTGGGGGGGTGGCAGGAGGGTGAAGGGAATTGGGGAGCAAACGATGAATGCAGGATGGGGGAGAGAGCACTAGAACTGATTGTGATGATGTACATACAACTCTTTTAAAAAGTGATTTGACTATGGAAGTGTATAATATGTGAATATTATATCAAGGAACTACTAAAGAAAGAAAAGTAAAGAAACCAAACTTGACCAGTGGTTACTGGGAGTGAAGGCGGAAGAATTTTTGCTTAACAGGCATTGCATTTAGGTCAATGTTGGTGGAATAATTTGGAAAAGGATATAAATAATGGTTGTATGGCATGAAGCGTAGAATCAATGACACTGAATTACACATGTAGAAGCTGTTGAGTCCTATAGCAACCATGAAACATACAACTTTCCTCTAGTTCTTTAATGCTGCCCCCTCCCCACTATCATGATCCCAATTCTACCTTACAAATCCGGCTAGACCAGAGCATATACACGGGTACAGTTAAGAACTGGAAACACAGGGAATCCAGGATAGATAAACCTCTGAGGACCAGTAATGAGAGTAGCGATACCAGAAGGATAACGAGAAGGTGGGGGGAGAAAGGGGGCACCAATCACAAGGATCAACATATAACTCCCGCCCAGGGGGATGAACAACAGAAAAGTAGGTGAAGGTAGATGTTGGACAGTGTAAGACATGACAAAATAACAATAATTTATAAATTATCAAGGGTTGAGGCAGGGAGGGAGGGGGAAAATGAGGAGCTGATACCAAGGGCTCAAGTCGAAAGACAATGTTATGAGAATGATGATGGCAACAAATGTACAAATGTGCTTGATACAATAGATGTATGGATGTATGGATTGTGGTAAGAGTTGTATGAGCCCCCAATAAAATGATTTAAAAAAGAAAAAAAAAAAGAAGCTGTTGAATGGGAGAACGTTTCGTTGTATATTTTTACCACAATTTTTAAAAGCTACAGGAATTACAATGAGTAGAAGGAAGAAGAAAATGTTCTGAGTTGATTGGAGTCATGATGGCACAATTCTTTTTGATATGATTGAACTATTTAATTGTTTAATGTGGAAAGTGCCAATAATGCTGTTTAAAAAAGAAAGTACCACGGGCTGCCAAAAGAACAAACAAGTCTGTCTTGGGAGAAAGCTCCTCAGGGGCAAAGATGGCGAGACTCCGTCGTACATACTCTGGACTAGTCAGCAGAGACTAGTCCCTGGAGAAGAACCTCATTCTTGGTTCAGTGGAGGGGCAGCGAAAAGGAAGAAGACCGTTGACAGAACGGTCTGACCCCGTGGCTGTGTCAATGGCCTCAAACCTAAGAAGAGTTGTGAGCATGGCACAGGACTGGCAGCGCTTTGTCTGTGCTACTTTGGGTGGCGATGGGTTGCAACTGACTTGAAGGCACCTAGCAACAACAACAACAACAACAACAAACACTAACATAGCAAAAGAAACCCTCTCTTTCCAAACAAGGTCATATTGACAGATACAGGGTTTAGGGATTTCAACTCATATTTTGGGATTGTGGGAGGAAACACCATTTATTTATTTATTAAAAAATCATTTTATTGGGGGGCTCGTACAACTCTTATCACAATCCATACATACATCATGTCAAGAACATCTGTACATTTGTTGCCACCATCATTCTCAAAATATTTTCTTTTTACTTGAGCCCTTGGTATCAGCTCTTCATTTTTGGACACAATTTAATCTAGTCCTCAAACCCACAGCCTATATATCAGCAGATCCTACCTACCAGCTCGACCGCCAAAGAACAGACCCTGGATTCTCCCTTTTCTTGCCATTCTCGCTGATGCCTCTCCAGACCACAGCATCTCAGCTTCAGCAACCCCTGACCCTCCGTGTCTTCCCAAGGCTAGGTACTCTTGAAGGCATACACTGAGTCCCCTTCCCTCCCCAGGCCTCAGCAGAAGGACGCTATTGAGACCAACTAGTACCCTAACCTCGTGGCCAGAGCCTGTGTCACCTGACTTTCACCCACCTATTGGCCTTACCTGGTCCCACACCCCACTTTGCTGATGGGTCTTCTGCCCTGCTGGCCTTGGCTGGGCTCCTGGCCCATCATGCCAGGCACTCCTGCACACATCAGCTTTAGCCTGGTTCAGTCCATGCTCCTCCAACCCCAGCGTTTCCTCTGACATGTCATCTTTTCAGATCATTTCGATGTTCCCTTTTTATTTGTTTATTGTCTGCGTCCTTACCCTAAACTGCAGAAAGGACAAGGGCCGTGTACTTCTTAAATCACCCCTGGAGCCACAGGGTCGCTCTGAGCCCCTCATCCATAGAAGCTGCTCAAGGAATAGTTGTGGAATAAATGAACGATGGTGACAAACCTATTGTTCTACGTACACCTGTCCTTTCCCATTAATCTCCTCCGCCATTGGCCTGCTCAGAGGGGCCAGAGAGAGGGGCTGCAGGGTCCCGGAGTGACCTGGCTTTGCTTGGTGGCCTAGCCTGGAGTCCTGCTCTCTCCCGCAGCTGCCAGCCTTGAGCTGAGTTTCTAGTAGGTGGCAGGAGCACTGTTAGGGTTTGTTGGAACTTCGTCTCTTTCCAGAAACAAGGACCACGATCCTGGTGGCTGGGGCAGCAGCAGCAGCAGCTGCAACTTCTTGTCCAATGTCAGCAGCATGGAGTCTGTGGTGCCCGCAGCTGGGTCTTAACCTGGACACTGACCCAGGGCAGGTGGAGCTTCTTCGGGTGTTTGTTCCTACACAATGAGGCCGCTGTGCTGAAGTGTGGAGGACTCTGGAGCTTCCACAGTCCACAGCTACTCACCTCTTCCAGAGGAAGCGCCAAGGCCAACGCTGCCTTTGGTTTGCTGTGGTTTTCCCACCTGTTAACTGGAAATCCACTTAGCTCTGAGGGGTGTGAGCCTAGATTAATATTTAGAAAGGATTTAGAAAGAAAAGAACTCAGCTACTCCTCAGATAGAGGTCTGTTCATTTATATCTGCGTAGTGGGTGGGGACGGTGTCCCTTGTACCAACAAGCCCCACGGTGGTCCCTGCAAAGCCCCTTCACTGTTGCAGTTCCTGTGACAGTCACAGAGCCTTCATGAACATCATCCCTCACCGCGCGGTGCACCCAGCACCCAGTGTGGGTGGGAGCAGGAGGCGCCCTGTGCTTAGTGAATGCTGCGGGCTAGTAGGTCAAGAGCTTCAAGATGAGAAGGAGAGGCGGCCGTGACTATTTTTTTACTGCATTAAGTGAGTACGGGCTGGACTTGGGTTTAATTCTCTACGATTTGGCAAGTTAATTGGCTTATTTACACCTCAGATTTCGTCTCTGTTAACTGAGCGTGATAATGCTGCCTAGATCATGGGGTTGCTTGGAAGATAAGGAAGAGCATGCTTATAAAGCCGAATGCCGTGCTAGCAGCAAGTGTTCCTTTCCCACCCCATCTGCCACACCTGTGAGGCTTTATTCTGGTCCGTCTCAATCACAACACGGACAAGCTGTTCCCGTCCCTAGCCAGAGCTGCGATCTCACATGCTTTCTTAAGCCTGGGTGGAATAGAAGGCGTGGAATAACATTTCCGTGGGGCCTCAAAAGATAAGGCATACGGGATAGCTCGGTTTTCAGAACCACACCCGGCCACACGTCCCGCTATGAAGGAGCTTTCGCCGGCAGGATCAAGCAATGCTCAGCAGAGTGCTCCTGCTCCCTCCCCGAACTCTGACCCAGACACCCCGGGAGTCACCCGCACACCGAAATAGTGGTGGGAGGGTGACGGGCCCTGGGGTGCGCCTTTGGACGCCCACCTTCTGGTCCGGAAGTTGCAAGGCAACAGTAAGGGGCCCGTGGGAAGAAAACGGGCATGCGCACGCACCCCCACCCAGCCCAAGGCACCCACTGGGCCACCACCCGCCCACTTCTGGCTCTAGTTCCTTCATCTTGTGTGTTGTGCAGGTAGTGGGTCAGGCCAGTGGGAATAACTGCGGGTGTTGACTGCCCAGGGATTTTCCTACTATAGGAAGCCACTAGCTCCTACGGTAGGAAGCCACCCAGTTTGCAAAGCAGGGCCCCAGTGTCTTAGTGGTTATGTCTTGGGCTGCTTATCTGCTAACCACCAGGTCAGCAGTTTGAAACCACCAGCAGCCCTGTGGGAGACCGATGAGGCTGTCTACTTCCCAAGGAGCTACAGTCTCGAAAAACAAGGGCAGTCCTACCTGTGCTATAGGATCACTTGGAGTTGGTATCCACTGGATGGTAGTGAGTTTTATACAAGCCTATCTCATGTTTCAAAGATATATATTATTGCATTTCACTTTATGGCGACTCACCACAAACTGAAGGGTCATGGTTGTCCTGCCCAGATCAAGGAGCCCTGCTGGTGTACTGGTGATGGTGACCGACGGCCAGGGGTCTGGGCGAGCCTGGCACTGTAGCCCCAAACAGAGACCAGGTTGAGTTGAGACAGTCTAAGCTTATTCCTATAAGTACTTATAGAAAGAAACAGCCAGGCTTCTCCCTCCAGATTGCTTCAAAATTCCAGTGAAAATCAAGCAAGCTACATACCTTAAATGATGTAACCAAATAAAAAATTCAAAATCACTGCCATCAAGTAAATTCTGACTCATAGCAATCCTACAGGACAAGGTAGAGCTGCCCCTGCAGATTTCTGACTGTAACTCTTTTTTTTTTCTTTAATCATTTTATTGGGGGTTCGTACAACTCTTATCACAATACATAAATCCATCCATGGTGTCAAGCACATTTGTACATTTGTTGCCATCATCATTTTCAAAGCATTTGCTTTCTACTTGAGCCCTTGGTAGCAGCTCCTCATTTTTTCCCCTCCCTCATGAACCCTTGATAATTTATAAATTATTATTATTTTGTCATGTCTTACACTGTCCGACGTCTCCCTTCACCCACTTTTCTGTTGTCTGTCCCCCAGGGAGGGGGTTATATGTAGATCCTTGTAATCAGTTCCCCCTTTCTACCCCACCTTCCCACCACCCTCCGGGTGTCACCACTCTCACCATTGGTCCTGAGGGGTTCATCTGTCCTGGATTGCTTGTGTTTCCAGTTCCTATCTGTACCAGTGTACATCCTCTGGTCTAGCTGGATTTGTAGGGTAGAATTGGGATCTGGATATTGGGGGGGAGGAAGCATTAAAGAACTAGAGGAAAGTTGTAAGTTTCATCATTGCTACTCCGCACCCTGATTGGCTTGTCTCCTCACTGAAACCCTTCTGTATGGGGATGTCCAGTTGCTTACAGATGGGCTTTGGGTTCCCACTCTGCACTCCTCCTCATTCACAATGATATGATTTTTTGTTCTTTGATGCCTGATACCTGATCCCATGGACAGCTTGTGATCACACAGGCTGGTGTGCTTCTTCCATGTGGGCTTTGTTCCTTCTGAACTAGATGGCCACTTGTTTATCTTCAAGTCTTTAAGACCCCCACAGCTATATCTTTTGATAGCTGGGCACCATCAGCTTTCTTCACCTCATTTGCTTATGCACTGCTTTGTCTTCAGTGATTGTGTTGGGAAGGTGAGCATCATGGAATGTCAGTTTAATAGAACAAAGTGTTCTTGCATTGAGGGAGTACTTGAGTAGAGGCCTAATGTCCATCTGCTACCTTCAGACTAAACCTATAAATATATGCACATAAATCCATTTCCCTGCCATCATATATAAATATATTTCCATATGTACATGCCTGTATTTAGACCTCTATAAATGCCCTTTGCCTCCTAGTTCTTTCCTCTATTTCCTTTTACTTCCCTCTTGTCCCACTATCATGCTCAGCCTTCATTTGAGTTTCAGTAATTCCTCTTGGTTACATGCCCCTTGATCAAGCCCTACCAGGCCTCTTACACCCTCCTTGCCACCGATTTTGGATCACTTGTTGTTCCCTTGTTCCTGGGTTTGTTAACACCACTTCCTTTTCCTGACCTCCCCCTCTCCCATGTCCCCCTGGAACAGTCAGTCCCGTTGTTTTCTCCTCCAGATTGTTTATCTAGATAGACCTGCAAAGATAATAATATGCACAAAAACAAGACAGAGTGAAACAAAGCAACAAAAGAAAACAAAATAACAATAAACCAATGCCAAAAAAAGAGAAAAGCCTGTATATAGTTCAAGGTCTGTTTGTTGACCTTTAGTAGTGTTTTCTGGTTGAGTCTGATTGGTGCCACGCCCTGGTCCCAAAGTCTATTTTTGGTAATCCCTTGGGACTTCCTTGCTTTGCTCCCCTTGCTGTCCTTGTTTCACGCCCTTAGTGCTTTGCCTCGGTGTGGTGGGATCAGATCGGGCGCAATTCCCACACTTCGTCTCCAGTGTTGTCCCTTGTAAGGCTATGGGTTAGTGAAGGGTGTCATGTCTCGTAGTAGGGCCGGCCATATGGTCCTTTCTGTGCATTTGGCTGCTCTGAGCAGGGATATCGTCCTCAAGGCTTGGTGGGCCAGGATGTGTTCCACTCTCTCTTCCTCCCCCTTCATTTGTTCCTGTGTGCTCTGATCAAACATGTCCCTCTCCCTGAGCTGCAGCTTCAGTGCTGTCCTCTGAAGTAAATTATTCTGGGGGGGAGGGGGCTGTCCACGTAGTTGGGATTGGGGACGGCCCCTCAGACCTCTCCACTGGTTCCCTGCTTCATGCTGGTAGGTTGCATTCTTATCTTGGAGCACCGGGTTCCAAGAGACTGTAACTCTTTAAAGGCTGTAGAAAGTCTCCGTTTTCTGGAGTGGCTGGTGGTTTTGAATTGCTGACCTTGCTGTTAGCAGCCCAACACATAACCACTACTCCATCAGGGCTCTGAACTATGTGACAGAAACAGGCTTTTTATTAGGATTACAGGAAGAGATTAGCAGGTTTTCACAATGATTATTGGATGTAATTGATGAGCTAGGATGGCAGGTTTTGCAATGATCCTGAGGAAATTACTTATACATGCATTTCTCCAGGGGCCATTAGACCATCAGCCCCTGAAGCTTCATGCACCCCTGTATATCTAAATTGAGATGATGCTTCTGTGCCTGGTCTTACCAGACCACCACCCTCAGGCTTTGAATGAGGATGCTTCCTGTCTGGCTAGTAGCTTAATAGCCTTGCTAGCCTCCTTCTGTGTCAGGACATCCCTCCTGACCCAGTTTAAAGGGAATTTTTACTGTGAAGGAAGGGGCTGTTACATTTTGGAGTTTTAACTAACTAAATCTTAAATGATGGTGTATTTCTAGTGTTTTGATTAACAGTAGACTCTCACCCTTTCTATCAGTTATGTACTGGGCTGCTAGCCACAAGGTTGGCACTTCAAAGCTACCAACTGTTCCTTGGGTGAAAGAGGAGGCTTCCTACTCCCATAACGCTTTACAGTCTCAGGGACCAGGGGGCAGTGCTATAGGGTCACTGTGAGTTAGTACTGACTCAATGGCAGTGAAGCTGGTTTGAGTTTTGGTGTCCTGATCAAGTCTATTGGCGTAGTTTTCAAACAGCATGTGCTCACTTACTGTCTCTGCGTCACATGTTGCTAATTCTCACAACATCCCCCACTTTCTCGTCATGCTATTGCACGCTTAACAGACGATAGGGCAAGCGTAACTTTCATGCGTGTTGGGAAACCATACAGTTCATACAGCCTGATTTCTTCCTTCCTTGTGTTGGTCTGGAGCCAAAGCTACGAAGCCTCTGAACCATGCCCGCGCTGTGCACTTACTGACGTGCTTGTATATTTGGACTTGGTCTCGTGCTATCTGTTGCTTAAAACTCGAGTTGGCAAAGGCTGGATTTTCTTCTCCTTCCCTCACCCTACAACCCTTTGATGGCGTCTTTGGACGGTGCAAACTGAAAGTGTGGCTTTCCAGTTGCTTTGGAAGAAAGGGCTAGAGGTCAACTTGCCGAAAAGCAGCCCTTTGAAAGGCCGATGAGCACGATGCCACACAGATACACGTGGAGCCGTCTTACATCTGGAGTAGACCAGATGCCAACTCGTTTGGTTTAGGGTTTAAAATCCCTTGAGAAAAGCTTTCAAGGCACTCCACTAATAGACTGCCTGGCAGTTAGGAAGCTAACCCAGTCAAGTCAAGTAATTGATAAGTGCCAAGAATTTTAGAACAGTATTCCCATCCCCTCCCCCTACCAGTGTCTTGAATGTGGAGGTCTGGGAGTCATAGTGCTGGTGGTATTTGGGGGACGGGGACAGAAGGACACAAGAGACACATCTACATTTCGGACTAGTCCCTGCAAGTAAAATAGCAAAAATCAAGAAAGTGTAGACTTGGGCTCCACTTTCATTCCATCTTGTCTGCAGCCTGAAGCTGAGCGTTGGGGGTAGGTGTGGGGTCCGGGGAAGACTCAGGGAGTTTTAGCCGGGTCACTGGCTGCAAAGCCAAGGGCTCTGCTTTTCAAAGGCGAAGCTTTCTTATGCTCGGATTCGCTGGGGTAGCTTTGTGACAGCCCTGCAGAGGTTCTCCCTGCTCAGCTCTGGGTTAGTGATAGTGGCACGCTGGAGCGGCCGCCTCACGAAGCAAGAGAAGCAACTGTGAACTTTTGCAGAAACGGTGAGAGTTGTTTGTTAGACACAAGCACCAGGCGGCCGAACGTCCCCAATCAGGTAAACAGTTAAGCAATTAGCTACTGACCATGAGGGTGGAGTTTGGTGGTCACCCAGGGGCACCTTGAAAGAAAGAACTAGCACTTGATTTCTGAAGAATCAACCATCAAAAACCCTCCGGAGCAGTTTGACCGTGACACACGTGGGGTTGCCATGACTCAGGCTTGACCTTGACCGCAGTAGTTTTTGTTTTGTTTTAAGTCTTTGTATTCGAAACAAAGGTATTTATTCTTACTCAACATTCATCACTCCCTAATCATTTGTACTTCATTTGACTATCCGCTGCGCTCTGCATGTTAGGCTGCTAATCTCAAGGTCATTTGAAACCATTAGCTGGAGAAAGATGAAACATTCTACTTCCAGAAAGAGTTGCATAGGAAAGTTGGACATTGAATAAGGAAGACCAAAAAAGAATCGATGCAGTTGAACGATGGTGCAGCCAGATTATTGAGAGTTCCACGGGCCGCCAAAAGAACAAACATATCTCCCTCGGAAGAAGTGCAGCCAGAATGCTCCCTGGAAGTAAGGATGATGAGAAGTCGTCTCATTACTTCGGACATGTTCTTGGGAGAGACCAGTCCCTGGAGAAGGACATCATGCTTGGTAAAGTGGAGGGACAGTGAAAAAAAGGTAGGCCCTCAAAGGGATGTGTTGACACAGTGGCTGCCACAATGGGCTCAAACATCATCATGATTGTAAGGGTGGTGCAGGACCGGGCGGTATTTCATTCTCTTGTCCGTAAGGTGGACCACTGCACATGAGATGGAAGCCAGCCAAGGGCACCTGACAATAAAGGGTTATGGTTTCAACAACCCCCAGGGGCAGGTGAAGGCCTTCCGCTTTGGATGGCCTTCTCAACGAGATGGGTTGGCCTAGTGGCTGCAACAATGGGCTCAGCTATAGGCACCATTGTGAGGATGGGGCAGGACTGGGCAGTGTTTCCTTCTGTTGTGCGTAGGGTCGCTATGGGTCAGAACCGACTCAAGGGCACCTAACAACACCACCCAGGGGCAGCACTATCCTGTCCTATAGGGTCGCTTTGTGTTGAATCGACTCTCTAGCATTGAGAGATGCCCTCAAGGTGGTGCTGTTGGGTAAGGGTTGGGCTGCTACCTGAAAGGTTGACAGTTCAATCCCATCAGGAGAAAAGAGGGCTGTCTGCTTTCATAAAGATGGGAACCCCCTGTGTAGGATTGCTGTGAGTCGGAACCAATTTGATGGCAGTGGATTAGGTTTTGAGTTTAGAGGGTATCTGTGTGGGCTTCAACACTATGTGCGGTTGCGCTGTTTCATATATTTCCCTAATTCCTCCCTGGCTTCACATTGGCAGCTTGAAACTGACCACAGTGGGAGTATCTATACCATGGAAATTGACAATGGCTATAAACAGAGGCTTCCCACATCCTGAGAGCGGCTAAGGGACAATTGCCAGCACATCACCCAGGGTGGGAGGTGAAGGGCCTGGAACCCCAGAGTCAAGGAGAAATAAGCTTACCAGCTGGTTCTGGTTACAGAACACAGCTTAGTTTAGGTGTAACAGCCTCGATCTCATCTCTGCTCCAAAGGAACTGAGTGGGACACCTGCATCCCCTGTATCCGCAGCTTCGTAATGACTGAACTTGTTAGAGATGGAGATTCGTGCAATAGATACTTATTGGTGTACACAGCACTTCTTGGGATATGTCCTAGCCATGTGGAGAGAATCAGACTGGAGTGGGGATGGTTGGTGTTGGGGGAGTGGGGGGCAGCGGACAGGGCGCAGGCAGAGGCCGGGAAGCGTCTCATCTCTAATCCTGGCTCTTGTAGGAAACCTGGGCTTCTTTGACTCTCTGCCCTGGATTCCCTGGTTCAATTCCAATCTCGAGTTTTCTGCTCCATGCCTTAGACACGCCATAGTTTTAGTATACAGTGCATGTATTCAAAACTGCCTTTTGCAGGAACAAAAGTGCTCTGTTTCTCCATGTTGGTTCAAAAGATGAGGGTAGACCGAAGGGCTGTGATGAAGGCCTTGGCTGCAGAGGCAACCCCACACCCTCCTGTCCACACCCCTGGTTTTCCTGGGAAGATCTACATTAGAATGCTCAGCATGGAGCGAAACACACAGGCTGTGACCCCTTTGGATCACAAGTCAGAGCAGACCACTGTCCACGTTGAGAAGCCCCTTTACACTGTGAGGTGGTCCAGGTGACTGGTATATGTAAGGCTATGGCATTACATGACCTGGGTTCAAGTCCAGATTCAGCCACTGGCTGTCTGTCTGATCTTGAACACGTTCCTTCCTGTCTCTGTTCTTCATCTAAAATACGGATAGCCCAGATGCAAGGGCAATGAAGTATTTAGTGTGCATCTTCTAGCAAAGTCTCTAACTCCCACCAAATGACCTATCCCTAGACACTGATAGGGTTCAACCATGAGTAACTTCGAACAGGAGACCCTGCAGTGCCACCCTGCTATGTATAAATTGAGCCCTCTGAGGAGGGATCTCATGACCAGCAAGAGGCAAGATCGGAGACCCAGGATTCCTGTGCAGTGAACCATCTGGATCCAGATCACAGCTCGACCATCTGAGGAGCAGAAGCAGACCCAGGAGCCGGAGCACAAACACAGTGACGGGCTTCCCAACCCCTGGAGCAAGGTAAGAGGGGTGCTTTTGTGCAGGAGGCTGGCTTGCAGAGTGGGGTGCCTTTGGGCATTTAATAGGGGAAGCTGGGTTTGCTGACCCCCTAAATGGAGCTGAGTGCCTTTGGACTAATGCATGTTGGACTGGGGTACCTCTGGGCACTTAATTCAGGGAGATGGGTTTGCTGGCCCAGGAACCTGAGCTGAAGGCCTTCCGGTTGAGCCTTACAGCAGAGGGTATGTTCCTCTGGGGATTTATGAACGGGCCTGAAACGCTGTACCGTGTCCTCTCCTGGTCAACCACTTGCCCGGGCATTTCTCACTAACCTCATAGCTTGTTAACTTCCGCAATAAACCCTGTAATCATGAATTTTGCCTGTGGGTTTCTGTGGAGGGGTTGCAATGGATATTCGAATCCAAAGAGGTAAACTACTAATTAAGTCAGCATGACTAGTCCCTAACCGCCTGGGATGACTGGATTAACAGGAGATCGGTGAAAGCACTCAGAACCAGGCCTTTGTCATTGTGAGCTCTTCGGATAGCCTGCCTGACATAAATAAGCCTAGTTTTTCTTTCATACTGTTCATTGTCCCTCTTTTTGAGAGCCCTACGTGTGCTCGGTCTCCTTCCCAAACCTAGAAGGGGTAAGGGGGCGCTCTTGCTTGCTGATTCATGATGTTTCAATGCTATTTTCCATCCCATGATGGGCACTGGATTGAGCTTCTGGCTTTTACTTAGGGTTCACTAGCCGTGCCAGACACATGGGGTGACTGTTTCATCATCATTCTGATTGGTAACTGGCAACACAAGCAGCCTTTGTAATCCTGACTCAACCAGAAGGCCTTTAGCTCAAGCTCCTGGGCCAGCAAACCCATCCTATATCTACCTTCATTCCCATCTACCTGGATCTCCCTAATCACCTTGCCAGACAGCTATTTCTTGAGCACCTATTAGATATGTGGCATGGGGCCATGGAGGCTGTGGGGTGGCAAGGCATCCTGTCCTTCCTGATGATCACATACTGTTCACTGAGAATTACTGTTCACCAGGATAAGAACTATTAAGGCAATGTAGACACACTAGACGATTCCTTCCCTTGTATCTTCCACCTTTCGTTGTGAGCTAGGTGAAGATTCTCCAGCGCATCGAGCCCTTGCAGGGTCCTGGTGGCACTGTGGGATGTCTACTCACTGGGCTGCTAGCCGCAAGGTCAGGGGTTGGAAACCACTCGTCTCTCTGGACAAGTCTGATGAGGCTTTCTAGTCCGGTAAAAAGGTTACAGCCTCAGGAACCCACAAGGGCGATTCTCCCGTCCTAGAGGGCTACTTTGAGTCGGGAATGGCTTGAGGTCAGCGAGTTTAAGGGCGCGCTGGTCGCACAGTGGATACACATTGGGCCAGGAATGTGAAGGTCAGTCGTTCACAACCACGAGCCACTCCAAGAGAGAAAAGTGCAGCTTTCTACTCCTGTAGCTCTCAGGACCTCTCAGACCCTCTGCGACTCTGAGTCAGCGTGGACTGGACGACACAGAGCTTGTTTGTCTTTTACAGAGCAGCGTGCCGCGTTTCATCCCACAGTTCATGCACATTGTGTTTGCCCTCACTGATGGCACCCCCACCCCCGTAAAACACCATTTACCACTTATCCCCCATTGCTCCCTACGCATCCGGTTTCCGTTCCTCCTTCGATGAGAGGCCTTCTTTGAATAAGGCTGTGCTTGGCAGGAAGAACCCCTTTGCCTTTACATAGGTCACAGTGCCAGGGAGCCTGGGCCCTCCTTCTGAGTCAGGCTATTCTGCCAGCTCAGGCCCAGGGTGCTTGCGAGGGGTGGCAGGGAACACTGCTGGTTCCCCACCACACTCTCTTTCACTGAGTAATGTGGACTCGACTGCTGTAAGATTCAGTGAATATTTCCCCCCAAAGATCCCAAACCAAGTCGACGTGTTGGTTCTTGTGCTCAATCCAAGGAGCATTGGCCAAGCCTGACCCAAGGACCCCATGTGTGCGGAGCTGAGCTGCTCCATAGGTTTCCAAGGCTGTGATCTGTTGGAGCACCCGGTCTGTGCAGGACAGCGGTTCTCAACCTGCGGGTCTCGACCCCTTTGGGGGTCGAACACCCTTTCACAGGGGTTGCCTAGGACCATCGGAAAACACATTATGATTGACATTATGATTCATAACAGCCGCAAAATTACAGTTATGAAGTAGCAACAAAATAATTTTATGGTGGGGGTCCCCAAACCATGAGGAACTATATTCAAGGGTCGAGGCATTAGGAAGGTTGAGAACTACTGGTCTAGTAGGAGGGAGCTTAATCATCCACAACACCCAGGGACTCGACCGATGCAGGAGTCTACGGACCTCTCATGCCTCTGGGATTTCAGAGAATCACACCGATGGCACGGGCTGTGTGTTTTGACTGGCTTTAGACGCTAATTCTTGACAGTCAGGCCTGTGTCGTACACGGCTGTCCCTTTCTCCAAGCTCTCTTCCTATTGCAAAAACACACTACTGCCAGATGACGAGGGGAGACCAGGGAAAGCCCTGCCCAGGGTCGACCTGCTGCTCTCAGCGGCACCCGTACCAAGCGTTGGTTGTAGGTGGTCTTGTTTTTTGTGTCTTTTATTCTCAAATGATACACAACAGCTCATCAAGTTTCTAAATGATTCTCTTGCTGATAATTTTCTAAAGACGTTTAGACTTTAAGATACAGACGATTGAGTGTTACATGTTGTGATGGTGAAGGTTGTGTGTAAACTTAGCTGGGCCATGATTCTCTGGTTTGACAGTTATGGGATGCTATAATGTAGCGGTTGTGCAATGATGTAATCATCCCCATCGAGTGATCTGATGTGATCAGCCCTGATCTGATGTAAGGGGATTAGGGTGGAATGGCTTAGTCTTACTGAGGTCACAGCCCTGCCTTGGGCATGTGGCCTCCATCGAAGGTATGCTGATGTCTTAGCAAAACCCTCTAGTTTTTTTTTGCTTGTTCTGGATACGAAGCTGGCACTTATCTCTGAATTTGACCTGCTCTTGACACTTGAGCCAGCAGCCTATCATCTTGATGGCCCCCTTGGGCTTCATTAGCCTCTGGAGCCTGTGAACCAGCAGCCTGCTCCCTTTCTACCTCCTCAGTCTATGCGCCCACTGCCTGCAATCTGACCTGCCAGTCTTGGGTTTGTTAGCCCCTGCAGTTTCATGAATGAAGAGATTCCCTTAGCCTGCTATTTGACCCATGGACCTGGAACTTGCCAACATCTGCAGCTATATGAGGTAGCCCTATTGGGCATGTGCCCTCTAGCCCTGAGTTGAATTGCCTTAGCTGATGCTTCACGATCCAAGAATCTCTACTGAAGCTTGCCCAAACTGCAGGTTCATGAGTCAAATACATGATCATTTAGGCACTGTGTGGCAGGCTAGTTCCCTATAGGACGCGTGCTCCTGTCTTGGACTGGGGTTGCCCAGGACTTGGGGCTTTGAGTGTTAAACCCAGGCCTGTCCCACCCTGCACCCTGGGGTGGTTGGGAACCCCAAGTCTATCAGAAATACAAATAATTTCCTGATCAGTTGAGTCTTATGAAAGAAAAAAAAATTTTTTTTGAGACACATGTTCCTGAGCCCAGACTAATGTAGTTCTCCACACACACAAAATAATCTGTTGGTAATCCTTATTGCCTGGGTGAATTTTTCTCCCACTTCACAGTCTGGCAGTAATATGGACTAAGTAGGGAAGCCAAAACCTAAAACCAGGAGAAGGCGGCCACCCCTGGGTCTGCCTTTGGGCTTCAGCTCTCTGAGAGCAGTCTGCCTCGAGCTAGCGCACTAGGCTTTCCCCTGCCTGGAGCACTGTGGCCCCCACTCTTTGTCCTCTCATTGTTTCCTTTGCTTGTTTATTCAAGGCCTCTCTCCACTCAATGTGAGCCTCACAGGGAGAAGCTGAGGGAACTGTATCCCATCTGGTCTTGCTTAAACTTTAGCACCGAACCGAGTCTGGCAAATGAAGGGGCTCAAAAAGTCATTTCTATAAATGTGGAAAGAATAAATGAGTGGGTAGGGCATTTCAAGGACATCCGGCTCTAACTCCCACCAGGGCAGAAGTCTCTCCTGGGGTCGTCCATCCTCTGGACTACTCTGGGCCGTGGTTCAGCCTTTGACACGGATGTTTCCCTACCTCACCGAGCAGCTTAATCCATTCCATGTCGTAAGAATGTCTCGTGGCCATGTTAAGAACCAGCACCCTGTCATTTCCGCAGACTCGCGACCTTTCACCGCGCCAGCTCATCCCTGTCCCTCTCCCAGTGCTGAGACCAATTGCCAGATGCAGGTCTCACCACACTCGAGCTAGCTCAAGGCGACCGGAGTTCGAAAAGTGAAAGGGCGCATCACGTGGTGAACCTGTTGAAACTTAAAAGGAAAATACATTCCCCTCCAACCCAATTTTTATGCAAATCTGGAT
>NW_022103906.1:59592099-59593623 GCF_000313985.2 Echinops telfairi
CCAGTCTCCTGGGTGGCCTACATCACGGTGCAGGAGTTTTGGGATGAGAGCATGCCTGAGATTGTCCCCAGGTGGGAGTTTGGGGAAGCCCTCTTTCTTGGCTGGTTCGCTGGAGCTTCTCTTCTCCTAGGAGGGTCTCTGCTGAACTGTGCGGCCTGCTCAGCCCAAGCCCCTCTAGCGTCCGGCCACTATGCAGTGGCAGAAGTGGAAACGCAGGGTCCGTCCCTGGAAAACAGAGCCTCGGACCCTAGAGTGTAAGACTTAGACAAGGCCAGCGGGCTTCTCGGCTGTCATGACAAAGGTGTCTTTGTTGCATAGTTAAGTCGGCGTTGCTAGATTCCCATATTCAAGAGCTGGTTTTTCTTTGGCGTTTCCCTTCCTCCCGCCCACTCCTGGACAAATATGAGGGGGTGGGGGGGCCTGTATTTGAAACAATATGGTAAACTTTACTGAGGTATGAGCAAAAAATGTCCTTGATCTATTTTGTGTTTCTGTTTTGAAATCAAAGTGTGAACCTTGTCCAATACACAGAGTCCTAAGATTTAATGTGTTAATGTTTACATTAGATAGCTTTTCTTTGGGTTGCTCTTGTCAATAGCTAGAAATGGTTTCCCGAGGGAACAGTTAACAAATATATATATTGAAGGTGGTGGGGATGGGTTGGGGGAAGGGGGAACTTACAATGATCTACATGTAAGCCCCTCCCAGGAGGACGGACAACAGAAAAATGGGTGAAGGGAGACAGCGGTCAGTGTAATACATGAAAAAAAAAATGTATAAATTATCAAGGGTTCGTGAGGGAGGGAAGGTGGGGGCAGAAATGCACTGATATCAAGGGCTCAAGTACAAAGCAAATGCTTTGAGAATGTGATGGCAACAAATGTACAAATGTACTTGATGCAATGGATGGATTGTGATAAGAGCTGTATGAGCCCCCAATAAAATTATTTAAAAAAAATCCCAAACCAAAAAAACTTCAAACATATATAGTTTTTCAATCTTTCAGGCATTCTGTATAGTAAAACCACATGCTACGCAGTTCCCGAGATGGTATTTCCACAACCCCACCTCCCTCCCTCCCCCGGGTCCTGCAGCAAATACTTGTGTCTTCTTGAAGATAAGTGGTTTGTGTTGAGGGAATTACTAGGCACCTCCTGTGGCGAGGAGCCCTGGTGGTGCTGTTGGGCTGGTAATCAAAAGGTTAGTGGTTCAAACCCACCAGTCGCTTCATGTGAGAAAAATGAAGCTGGCTGTTCCAATAAAGATTTATTTATACACCTGGAACCCTTTCCTGAGAGGAGGTGGAAGTGGTTCAGCTCTATAGCAGTGGGGTTCTTTGTGACAGGATGTTTTGGAACGAAGCCTGTCTGTCCATATTGTAATATTTTCAGATGACAAACTCTGTCTTTCTGACTTCTCATCTCTTCTCTCAAAAGTTTCAGACTTAGTGTACACTGGTACAGATATTGAGTTAGTTTATTTTGCCAACCTGGCTGATAAACACATGTGGGGTTAATTGAAGGG
>NW_022103906.1:59594423-59604962 GCF_000313985.2 Echinops telfairi
GGGCTTACGTGGAGAGCAAATGTTTTGAGAATGATGAGGGTAACGAATGTACAAATGTGCTTTATACAATTGATGTATGTATGGATTGTGATAAGGGTTGTATGAGCCCCCAATAAAATGATTTTTAAAAAAACCCACCAGAAAAAGAAGTTTCATACTTAGACATTGTTTTTTCTTGCTATCCAGATATCGACGGTTCATCTGTCCTAATGGAAACGTTCATTTCATCGATTATAAACGAGAAGCGTAGGGCCATCTCTGGAGAGGTCAACCGAGACGGTCGTTCTAATGTAGTCTCTTGCTCTAGGTTTCCCTGGCACCAAAAGCATAGCTGAGCAAAGGGGACCATGGAGCACATGAGCGTCATGCACACGAGCAAGCAGATCCGCAGGGTGGCAGTTGTGCAGATACTGTTTCACACGTCCCGTGGTCAATGTAGCCTAGGGTTTTTTAAAAAATAGGCTAAAGTCATAGAGAGATTTCTGATAAGATTGATTTATTTGGCTAAGAAATACCTGAACCTATTTTTAAAAGGGAGAACACCCAGGGTTACTGCAACATACTCACTGAAATGTGAGAACGCTGGCGGACATCTGGCAGGTGCCATTAGTTGAGACAATGCAGGAGGAGTTGAACCACAACAGCCAATTAAACATTCTGAATCTAGGCTTAATTCTTTGATTTGTCAGAAAGGTTACACACCACACAAAGGCCATTTATACACCAAACACTGAAAAGAGGATTACCACTGCCTCGTTTTATTTCGGTGACAAACAGCTCTCCACAAACTTCAGCCCCTAGGTCACAAACACACGCTTGGCCCCACCTTGTCATTCGTGGTTTGCAGCATGATTTCCCCGGAGCTCTTTTTGAAACCCATTCAACATGCAATCAGCACAATAGCAACTCTGGCAGAAATCCTCCTATATACACAATGGAAACAAAAATAAACAGAAAAGATTCCTGAGTTCCGCAAGTGATAACTGTGTGTCACAGTTCTTTCCCGGCAGCAGCGGGGCAGGCACCAGTTTGGCTAACGCTGTCTTCTAGGATGGCCTTCTTATTTCGGACGGTGGCACAATTGACTGGCCTGTCATTGTCTCTGCTGGGGTGGGTTTTAGCCTGTCTTACCAACTACCTGCCACAATGGAAAAACCTCAACCTGGACTTAAATGAGATGGAGAACTGGACCACGGGACTCTGGCAGACCTGTGTCATCCAGGAGGAAGCGGGCATGCAATGCAAGGACTTTGACTCTTTCTTGGCCTTGCCGGCCGAACTCAGGATCTCCAGGATTTTAATGTTTCTGTCCAACGGACTGGGGTTGCTGGGCCTGCTGGCCGCTGGGCTTGGCCTGGACTGCCTGCGAATTGGAGAGAGGCAGCGGGCTCTTAAGAAGCGACTGCTGATCCTGGGAGGAGCCCTGCTCTGGACCTCGGGGCTGGTCGTCCTCGTCCCAGTCTCCTGGGTGGCCTACATCACGGTGCAGGAGTTTTGGGATGAGAGCATGCCTGAGATTGTCCCCAGGTGGGAGTTTGGGGATGCCCTGTTTCTTGGCTGGTTCGCTGGATTTTTCCTGATACTCGGAGGGTCTCTGCTGAACTGTGCCGCCTGCTCAGCCCAAGCCCCTCTGGCTCCCGGCCACTATGCAGCGGCCAAGGGGCAAGATCATCGTCAGCAACTGGAGATGAGAAACACCAACCTGAAAATCTAAGCTGGAAGCTTATCAGTGGTACCTTATTTAAGTGGCCTGCTCTTTCCTGGGTTGGGTAGGAGTTACAGCTAACAGTCACCCATTCTCTATGCTTTATATTGTGTAAAAATGCACCCCCCCTACCCACCTGTGGCAATGAGGTTTTTAAACAACTGTAATTTCTTCTGCAGGCTGGTAAACCATTTTTACCTTCTGCTTCGAGCCCCAAAAGCCAATCGAGACGTAATAGTCATCATACTTATTACCGTAGATGAGTTTTCTGTTTTAAAATAGGCTCAGTGATTACACAAGGCTGGTAAATAAAACATTCTATTAGTCCTTATTTAGCATTAATGGTGTTATTCATATGGAGATGATGCGTGTTGGCAATTGGATGTTATTGCTGATCATTTATTTCTTTCAAGTGTTGGAGATAACCTATTATCGCGAAGCCCAAGTCTCGCTAGATTTATTTAACGTGCATGGCGTCAGATTAGACTACACAAATCACCTGCTCTTTAAAAGCCTGGGAAGTGCAAGGCCTGGGATGCATCTCCTCTCCTTCTACCAGAGACCCTGGGGCCGCAGGATCTTCTTTCCAAAAGGCTGCCACAGCCACTCAGGCCTTGTTGACTACCACAGAGGCCGAGGAGGGGAGCCTCGTGCTTTTGAAGGTGTGTGTGAAATTGGCCGGCACAGGGCTGTCTTTGCTTCTCTGACTGGAACGCGTGATGGCCAGTGCCAGCACCTGCCCTGGTGGGGGACCGGCCACTGGGGGTGGCCTGGGCTGGGACCCATGTCTTGGCAGAGGGCTGTGAGGACCGGCGCCCCTCGTGACCCTGGGCGCACTGAGGCTGAGTGAGGGTACAGTGCAGTTTCGGGAAACTTTGCATTTTATTTGCACAGCGAGCCAGGGTCTTCCTTTTATAAAATCAGCAAAACATGGCATCTGAGCAAGAACTGCTCACTCCCCGCTGCTGGGTCGGGGAACTGTCATGAAGGATTTTATATTTATTCCGAATATGGTTTGAGAAAACGCTTGTGCGTGGGCCGATCAGGGAAAGCATTTGAATAATAAATGACACTAAAAGAATTAGGTAATATGCAGCTTTGTTTCTTTTTTGTGTGTGTGGGGGGAACCCACTGAAATTTTCCATCCACAAACAAATGGAAAGTACAGAAACCAAAGTTAATCTACATGATGTATTTGCATACTTTTATAAACAAGACAAATTATAACAGAAACATGTTCAAGAATTTAACCTGATTAAATATTTAGTTCAGTCCTGAGCTTTTGATATTTAATACAATATAGATATAGCAATAGCAAAAAAAATATTAAAATTTGATTTACATGCTACAGAGTTGCAGCTAAACTGTGTTCATTTGATGAGTATTCTTTTTGTACCTGTAACATTCAGATTCTGATATACAAAACTGTAATAGTCTACTGGTAATGCAAAGCTGAGAACTAAGTATAACCTTCTTTTCACCTTGTGCAGAATAAATTCTACCTTTAAAAACAGTATTTATAATATTAAAATTCATATTTATCCATATGGTTTTGTGATCAAGTTATTAAAATGTTTTGTGAATCACTGGGGTTAGTACAAATAACGATAGAGTGTTAAAAGCTGCCTATAAATACATAACATATTGCTGATGTTTAAAGGTATGGACAACGGGTTATATTAAAATAAGCTCGTCCCTCATGCTAGAAATGAGCACATTTTGCAAAATAAAACCTAGACCTTGGTCCCAACTATTAACTACCAGCCTGAGACAGATTTTATTCTTTAACACTTTGTCTGAAACATTTTTTTTATTAAAAAGGAAAAAAGTGAACAGCTAGTCTGATGAAGATTTATAAAGCTGTAAATATTTCCAAGATAGCCTCTTCTATGTCAAAACACTTAAAAATGGCCAGACCGAATTATATATTAAACAGAACATAAATAAGACCGTAAATAAATAAATGAAGAAAATAAGATCGAACAGCACTACACATAACTATTTTCATAGCCAAACTTAAAAGCTGAGACAGCTGACCTTCATTTACCTCTACATTAAATAAACTTCAGAATGTCTGTCTTTCACATTTCACCTTGACTGACTGGTATTCTCTCTGCTTTACTTCAGGCGTCTAAGCAGGTAGCCTGGGCCGCCCTGAGGGACTATACTCAGTCAGTTCCCCCGGGTGGGTTTCTCTTCATAGTGTCATATCCAGTTATATCTTCCAAGGCATCTGCATACAGGAGGTGGGAAATTTATGCAGGGGAAAAAAGCATGGTTCAATGGTCTTCATTAATTAAAGTGGTAGGCTCAGATATTGCTGAATTTGAATTTGATTCTGAACAAATGAACTTCCTGAAAAATGTATAATCACTTTTGGAAAACAACCACCTGGCGAGTGAGGATTCTTCGAGCTTAGGAACAAAACTTTTAAGAAGCTCCTTCTTTGAAGTTTTTTTAAAAAATTTGCTACGGTAAGGTGGTTAACCAAAAAACGTCTTCTTCCAGCATGAGACTGAGCACTGCGTGTGCGTCACGGCACAGAAAGGCTACTTTTGGAAGCCCTGGCCGGGCCACACTGAGGCGCAGCTTCTTGAAGCCCTGCCCTGGAGAAGCGGAAATTCGAAACCAGAGGACACTTGGTTTTCATCTCTAGCTGTGTTCGTCTGAAGCGGGTTGGATGGCTGCTTTATAAACTGTTCGGCTTAGACCCAAATCAACAGCCCAGTCATACTATTCTCTGGGCATCCCAACTCTTGGCCGTAAATTACAGATGGAATCCCCTACCAATGGGAGCTGCACAGTAAAGTTCTAGGAAACGCTAGAAGTCCATTTGATAAAGTATTGCTTTATTTTTGGCAATTCTGGCTCCGCCAAGATTCTTTTCTGCTTGTTCCCAGTTTCACCAAATGAGCCCCTAAGCGTCTGTCCCGTGGGTACCACGCTCGGACACACACCAGACACCCACGCTGGGGCACATGTGCAAGCTCAGACGGCTCCCCTGCTGGCTCGGGCGTGGGTTTTAGGGACACCGCTTCCCTTCTCTGGGCTCCCACCTCCAGCGCAGCCAAGCACCGTTGAGTCACGGGCCCAGGAGTGTAGGATGCTCCTTTGCGTTTCTATATTCCTGCGTTCGGTCTGTCAAGTGTTTGTTTTCTTTAGACAAATCTCAAAGGACACAGAGGACAACGTTTTCAGGAACCAAAGGGTTCCTTGACAGGTGACAGGTGTGGTACCATCCACGGTTCCGGTGGATGTGGCGCTCTGTCAGGAAGCTCCGCATGGCCGTAGCTGCCCTGTGGGCACAAGGAGCGCATGGCACTGCCGCCACCTTCACAGTGGACTCACCCGACAGAGGAAATGCCAAAGCCCCTCTGCCGAACAAGCGGTGCCTGCCCAGGCCGCTCAACAGGGCAGCCTGGTGCCGCCCGCTGCCAATCTGATCCCTCGGCCCAGCGACAAAGCACACACGTTGTATGTTTGTGTACCAGATTACTCTGCTTGCATTATCTGATTTACGGAGAGAAAGGGAGGGGGTAATACAAATTACATTCAAGGTACTTTACAAATTAATCAGTTGAAAATGTGATGTGAAAATACAAGCTCTTTAAGAGCTGACAGTTATGTTACAAACCAAACCAAAGGATCGCTCTTTCACGCTCCCAAAACAAGTGAGCGGTTGAAAAACAGAATGTCTCAAATGATGTAATTATACATCATCAGCCGGCAGGGAAGGAATGCTGATCTTTGCTCGGGTGAAGTAGGCAATCTTCTCCCTAGAATCAACGGGAGAGAGAAACCAGCTTTAGTATCACACTGAACGTATGGTCAAGAGAAGTGTCGCCAAGAATGTCCAGGGCGTCTCTGCACACACAGCTTTCACATCGGTCCTTGGCTAGAACGCTTGCGCTCAGGGTCGGTGTGACCTCTTAAAATCAGGCTAGGTGTCATGTTTTGTTTATCTATTCATCTATTGATATGTACTTGGGATTACTTCCATAAAGGGAATTCCAAAGAAACTAATTTTAGTGTTTTTAAAAATCATTTTATTGGGGACTTGTACAGCTCTTATCGCAATCCATCCATCCATCCATTGTGTCAAGCACATTTGTACATATGTTGCCATCATCATTGTCAAAACATTTCCTTCCTATTTGAGTCCTTGGTATCAGCTCATTTCCCCCCTCCCCCACCCTCCGTCCCTCATGAACCCTTGATCATTTATAATTTTTTTCATGTCTTATACCTACCGCTGCTTCCCTTCACCCATTTCTCTGTTGTCTGACCCCCTGGGAGGGGGTTATATGTAGGTCATTGTGATTGGTTCACCCTTTCTCTCCTTACCTTCCCCTTCCCCTTCTGGTATCACTACTCTCATTATTAGTCCTGAGGGGTTTATCTGTCCTAGATTCCATGTTTCCAGCTCTTATCTGTACCAGTGTACATGCTCTGGTCTAGCCAGATTTGTAAGGGAAAATTTGGGCCATGATAGTGAGGGGAGGAAGCATTAAAGAACTAGAGGAAAGTTGTATGTTTCATCAGTGTTATACTGCACCCTGACTGGCTCTTCTCTTCCTTGTGACCCCTCTGTAAGGGGATGTCCAATTGTCTACAGATGGGCTTTGGGTCTCTACTCCACACTCACCCACATTCACATTGATATGATTTTTTTCCCACTCTGCACTCCCCCTCAATCACATTGATAAGATTTTTTGTTCTGGGTCTTTGATGCCTGATACCTGATCCCATCAACACCTCATGATCACACAGGCTGGTGTGCTTCTTCCTTGTGGGCTTTGTTGCTTCTCAGCTAGATGGCTGCTTGTTTATCCTCAAGCCTTTCAGATCCCTGATGCTATATCCCTTGATAGCAGGGCACCAGCAACTTTATTCACCACACTTGCTTATGCACCCATTTTGTCTTCAGCGATTGTATCGGGAAGGTAAGCATCACGGAATGCCAGGTTATTAGAACAAAGTGTTCTTGCATTAAGGGAGTACTTGAGTCATGGCCCAATGTCCATGTACTACCTTGATACTTAACATATAAATATATGTACATTGATCTGTTTCTCTCATTAAATATAAATATATTTACATATGTACATGCCTGTATTTAGACCTCTGTAAGTGTCCTTTGCCTCTTGGTTCTTTCCTCTATTTCATTTTACTTTCATCTTGTCCCACTATCATGCTAAGCCTTCATTTGGGTTTCAGTAATTCCTCTTGGCTTCATTGCCCTTGATCAAGCCCTGCCAGGCCTCCCACACCCTCCTCCCCATTGATTTTAGATCACTTGTTGTTCCTTTGTCCCTGGGTTTATTGACACCCCCCTACCTTTCCCCCACCACCCCCTGTCCTGTGTCCCACTGGAACTGTTGGTCCTGTTGTTTTTTCCTCTGGATTGTTTATCCAGCCAATCTTATCTAGACAGACATGCAGAGACAAGAGTAAGGACAAAAATAAGACAGAACAAGAAGAGAAAACAAAACAACAACAAAAAAACCAATGACAAAAAAATAAAAACCTATAGTTTGTTGACCTTTTGGAGTGCTTTCTGATCGACTCTGGTGGGTGCCATGCCCTGGCCCCAAGGTCTATTTTTGTTATTCTCTGGGGACCTCATTGCTTTGCTTCCCTTGCTGCTCCATTGCCTGTCCTTAACGTTTCTCTCCGGTATGGTGGGGTCAGATTGGGCACAATTCCTGCACTGTGTCCCTCTGGGTTTTCTCTTAATCTCAATGAATGGCCAGTCACTTTTCTTTGCAAACATACCCCTTTGTCTATAATCCTCTCAAATGATTTAATTCAGAAATGATTAACTGCATTTTGGTCTGATGAGTACAACAGTGTAGAAACATGGTCCATCAGTTAAAAATATTAAGAAAAGATAAAGTGGGACATGAAGAAGAACGGCAGCTCCTACTGATGGCGCATCACCCCTCCATCCACCAAGCCTGCATGTTCCCTTCCACATGTCCAGCGTCAGCTCTCAAACCCTCAGGGGCGCAGGGTGGGCTTGAGTGTTTCTCAGTCCTACAGGGACCTTCCTCAGGGACTTCTCTGAAAGTTGTCCTCACTCAAGTGAGGTGAGAAGAGGGGGCTTGACTGTGCGAAAGGTTACAAATTCTCCTCCTAAAGCGGAGTTGAGTAGAAACCACCTGAATGGGAGAAGGAGAGAGAGAGAGAGAGGTGGTGTTGGGGGTGGGGTGGGGGGCAGTAGCTCACTTTCCAGAGATTCGGGGACCGTCACAATGAAGATGACCGAGATGACCAACGACCGGGGCAGCATCTTGGTCTCCAAAGGACCCACCACATATTTACTCCGGGTCTGTTAGGAGGCGCACGTAGGGAGCGGTAAAGAGGAGTAAGGCGCTGGCCCCCCTTGAGGAACCAGCAGTCTCATGTGGGGTTCGAAACAGGAACCGGGATGGAGGAGAACAGGACGAGTGAAAAATCCGTGGAAGTCGAAATGAGAGGGACTTCGGTGGTGTGGTGCCCTTTCAATTGGTTGAACTCCCCACAAGATCAGAGTAGGATGGAAAAGGGCAAGGGCCTGTGGGTGTGAGGTCAATGGCAGCTTCAAGTTGAAAGCTGGGGGCCCTTGCCCTGAACACAGTCTGTGGACAGGTCTTCTCTGACTCACGGGGAGTTCTTACACTCGGATGAGCTGCTTCCCCTCACACAGTCAGGCTGGCCAGCACTGGGCAGGGTGGTCCCCAGGGGGAGAAGCAGCTGGGTGTTACCAGGCCAGGGTTGAGGCAGAATGCCCCACACCCCACCACCCCAGCCCCACCGCAACCAGCCATCAGTGGGCAAGCCCTGCCCTCAGGTGCGGCCATCACCACGCTCTCATCACCTGCCTGGCTAGAGAGGCCAGTCGATGGATCGGTGTCATGGCAGCGGGTGTGTGGGGCTGGGTGGGTGGGTGTGACTGGTGAAGCCTTTGAGTTTTAATAACAATTTTGGCGCAATCTTGGTTACTCTTCAAGATGACCCAGATACCAAGGGCATGAAAAGATTCCTTTCACCACTCTATAGTTTTAAAACCCCGCCCTTCTGAAAAGAAACAACAGTGATCGCTGAGCAGAACCCAGGAAGGCGCTTTACTTCAGAATCTTACGTACACAAGAGCAGTTCAGCCCATTGTGTCTCCGTCTACTTCCGGAGTCACTCAGCCTCACACTCACCTCCAACCTCTGCGGCACCCACTCCCGACCCTTCCCAGCCACGCTGCTTATCAAGGGCCCTGCCCTCCCCAAACGCCACGGCACTCTCTCCTCTCTGGTTTTTCTCGCTCCCTTTTCTAGCTTGTTGTTGAGATTGAGTTTGTGTGTCACCCTTTAGGTTTGGACTCTGGAGGGATGGCTTCCCTCTCTCAAGCCCAGAAGCTTTCTGAAGGCTGCCCCGCGCCACGGGCATTCACACGGGCGGGCGGGCGGCACGGTCAACACCAGCGGGAGGACACCTGTGGAAGAGGCCATTTTCACGTAAGCTGCTGCCTCCCCTCGTCTTCCTTTTGCCTTCCCAGTTTGGGGGAAGTTCCCGTTTCCAATACAGACCAGCTTTCCAGCCTCGATGGGTCTGCTCGCGTCCCGGACGGTCAGAGGTGTCTCCTCACCCTGTGAAGGGGAGCCTTTCCCTCCCCGCTCTCTGGTGCAACCAGGACAGTACCAACCATCTCCTCCTTGCCCTCCAGACCCAGGCCCGTCCTGCTTTGGTTTGTCAATCATCTTTGGATGCTGGGCATCTCTCTGTGGGGGCCTCTGAATGTTTTGGGGGCCAACAACCCGGGCCCAATTCCAAGTCAGCTGCTTGTTCTGAGAGTCATTTCCATGGATTTAAGCGCTACCTTGAGGAGGAAGATGCCCAGTCTTTACCTCCTGCTCAGCCCTTAGCCTTGGTCTTGGGTTAGTTCCATGAGTCTACTGGCCACTGTTCCCTGGGCAGTCTACTGAACACTGAACACTGGCCACTGTTCCCTGGGCAGTCCCCTATGCAACTTTTAACCTGCTCTGCTCGCAGGCTCTGCTCAGCCTGCTGCCCCCACAGCGGCCGCTCCTCCAGTACTGTGGGTCGTGATCTCCGGCCCCACAGCACCTACCTACACCCCTCCCGGGTCACACCTCTGCCAACTCATTGGTCTCCCCCTTACAGGACTCTGTCTTGGCGACTCTCCACTCAGCTCTCTGGGAAAAAAAAAAAACAACCACTAAAAACCAAACCAAACTCACTGCCATTGAGTAGATGCCGACTCACAGTGACCCTATAGGGCAGGGTAGAATTGCCCTGTGGGTTTCTAAGAGTGTCACTCTTTATGGGAGCAGAAAGGCCTTTCTCCTGTGTTGCGCTGGAAACGTAATCTACTGACCTTGCAGGGAGCCATCGGATACATAAGGGCTGTGCCCCTAGAACTTTCCATAGCGCCTCCCAAATCTATCCTCACCACTGCAAGACCCTTAGAGTCTAAAACCAAGTGAAAAACGAATAGCACAGCACACAAAGCCTTATTGCAGGCTCAGCCCCAAGCTGCCCTCTGGCCACCTGCACTACCCACATGGCGCTTCTCCCCGCGCCAGTGCCCTTCTCACTCCTACCACCTGACGCCTGAAACACTCACTCATCCTTCCAGGGTAAGTCCAGAGGCTGCCCCTCTTAGAAGCTTATCTCAGCTGCTTCTGCAGCCATCGATACCTGCCCCCACGCCACCTCAGATTCTTCTACATCCTCACAGGCTCCTACTCTTGTCTTTACTTGGCCTCTCCCCTCCGCACTGCCCCTGCCCTTCCGCACCCACTGCACCAGAGCAGGACGCCCCTGCCCTTCCGCACCCA
>NW_022103906.1:59607402-59625566 GCF_000313985.2 Echinops telfairi
CTTCGTCTGCAGCATGGGGTAGCGCAGGGGGTGCTCCACCGGCGAGGGAGCAACAGGACACCAAAGGGGGATGCCTTTTGTGCACCGTTTGCACCTGGTGGAGAGTCCACAATGAGATGCACAAATCACCACTGAAAGTTGGGGGTCCTTGGGGAGCTCGGCTTGACTCAAAGCAGTAACAGAATCCGGACATCAACCAGTGGAGTGTGCAGTCTTAAGTAGGATGAAACAAACGTGCATGCCAACTGGATGCAGAGTTGAGGGTGGGCTTCAGCCCCACTCCGAATTCCTGCACACATCAGGGGGCCTGAGGGAGACCGGAAAGGCGGCCCAAGACAGGGCCTGTTTACCTGAAGGACTGCACCTGCCGCGGCACCTTCCGGCTCTGCTCCCGAAGCCGACACACGTCCTTGGAGACTTGTCGCATCAACTTCTCAGCATTCAAGTCTTGCTTCTGCTCTTCTTTGGACAGTTCAGCCTGGAGGAGGAAAACACGCATGAGCAACACACAAATATGCGTGAGGAATCCCTCAGAATCAGGTACTGAGCCACAGGAGGCAGCCTGCACAGACAACAGCAGATGGGGGGGCTTCTGTCACCCACCTGAGGAAAACTCCAACATGCCCAACTCCCATCACACCATGGAGCGGCCGTCGAGCCAAGTCATGGCTCCTTGAATCGCATCCGAAGTATCTTATGGTGCAAGCAGAACCCCAAGATTCCTCTGTGCCCCCAAACAGGGTGAGAACGGGTTGTAACGCGGTTTCCAGGAAATGTCTACGGTTAACATTCTGGCATGTTCTCCACCCTTTATTCATCTTTTAAGAAGTTTTTATTCTTTCTGAGCCAGTTTGAAAGATATTTTTTGAAATACAATATGCACACCAGAAAGAGTGTACATTTAAGTCTATAAGAAATTGAACACACTCATGTAAACGAGCACCCACATCCAGGGGAACGGACACTACCAGTTGTTTCAGAAGCTTGTCTGGTGCCCTCCAGTCCCTGGCCCCCAGGGCTGCCAGCGTTCGGTTTCTCACAGCACGGATGCCTTCTGCTTGCTTCTGTCCTCTGTATACATGGGACCACGCAGTAAGCACTGGTCACTGCTACAAGGGGCCATCAACTTGGTTCTGTGACACAACTCCGCGTGTCACAGAACCACACACTGCTCAGCCCCATGCCCTCCTCACACGGTTGTGACGTTGGAGGCCACGGCTGTAGCCACTGTGTCAACCCACATTGCTGGGGGTCTTCCTGATTTTTGGATCCTCTCTTTAGTCAAGTATGATGTTGACCTCGGGGATGGGGCCCTCCTGATAAGACCCTGAATGTAAGTGAAGTCTCGTCCAGGCTTGTTTTCCAGGCGCATGCCGGCTGTAGTGTTCCTGCAGTCCATGTACGTTCAACAGTCGTACTTCAAATGTGTTGCCAACTCTTCTGCCGTCTTCGCGCTCCCTGTCGGCTTGTGAGGCGACAGGAAAAAATCACGGCTTAGGTCGGGTGCAGCTCAGCCTCTAAGAGACATCTTGGCTTTGCCGAGTTTTCAAAGAGGTCCTTTGCCGATTTGGCCCAATGCCATTACGTTGCTTGAGCCCTTGATTTCTGCTTTCATGGGCGTTGCCTGATGATCCAAGTACAAGGGAATCCTTCAGGATCTGCTTTCTTTAGTTCAACATTATACTAAGGATCCATCCGCCTCATTGTCAGAAGTTGTAACCTCTTACTCTGCACTATACAGTTAGCACAGGCGATCACCTGCTCTACTGTGGGTGGACAGTCAGGTGGATTACATGGATACATTTAAAAAACAAAGACAGTAGTTCACATATATTTAAAGCTGTCTTTTCATTTCACTCAGTCATCTAGTCAACAAAACGTGTTGGTTTCCTTCCGAGGAAAGCTGGAGAAGACAAACTTCAGAAACGGTGCTTGGGTCCAAATTCCACCTGTCATGTGCTCACTGTGTGAATCTGGGCATGTGTGTCCACATTTGTAAAACGGGAACACAGTATTTACCTCAGAGGGTTGTTCTGAACTCTCAACGTGTTCACGTATGTAAAGCACTGGGAGCAGTACCCACATGGTCACGTCTGCTCTTCCAGGGCCCCTGCCTCGCTGCTGTCATTCCTAGCGCAGCCGGCACCGCCCTGGCCCGTAGCCGGAAGCCGGCAGGTGGAGCCTACTGGTGCGGGGGTGGGGGCAATGGGAAAGGCAACACATTTTGTTTAAAAGTTTATTAAAAATTAACCACGCGGGAGGGAGGGGGAAAATGAGGAGTTGATATTAAGGGCTCACGTGGAAGGCAAATGTTTTGAGAATGATGATGGCAGTAGATGTACGGTGTGCTTGACACAATGGAAGTATGTATGGATTGTGATAAGAATTGCACGAGCCCCCAATAAAATGATAAAAAAATTAACCATGCATAGTAAGCATTTCTCCAGGTCACTACATCTTTCTCAAACCCATTCAGTGAATGACAATGGCAGAATGACTTAATTAAGTCTATGGTATCATGTATTTTATCTCATGCTGCAATGCTCATTCAAATGGGATATAATACTTTAAAAATAGCAATAAATAAGCAACCCTTTTTTATTGTGAATTGGGTGAAGATTTTCAAAATGGATTACCAGGTTTACATTCAACAATTCACATATATTTTGTGAAGGATTTAGTAGTGTATATTTAGAATACATTAAATATGAATATCAAATATATGCCACTTAATGTTAAATAATACATCACATATATTTAATATTCAAAAAAAGCCATCTCGACAGAGAGATATTTTGATTGAATTGTATGGCCCCCAAAATATGTGCTGACATCCTAAACCCTCTACTGAATGTGACTAGATTAGGAAGCAGGACCTTCCCTCTCTTACATTAATGGGGTTGGGCCAGAGAAGGGTCCTAAACCTAATCGCTTCCAGGACATAAAGCACAGAAATGACACACAGACACAGGCATAGGGAAAGAGCCATCAAAGAAGGCCACGGGTCTGAGAGGGCCACAGATAGGACCGTCCTCTGGAGCCACGCCCAGCATGGAAACGTCCAGTCTCCCCAACTGCGAGGAAATAAACTCCTTCTTTTAACAGGCACCCACTTGTGGTGCTTGTGTCACAGCAGCACTGATCACTAAGACAACTGTGGCTCTGTGACAACAACTAAGGTCACTATGGTTCTGTGGTTGTTAGCAGTCTGCTATTAGGTGAGAAAACCACCGTAATGATGTATGAGACTTCTCTGATAGGAAGCCCAAACCGACGTTGGTTTATGATTTATCAGAGGCCCTCGGAGGGAAGGCATGGCGCTCTGTTTCTCCATGGCTCATCATTGAAGACTCACTGGAGCAGCTCCACTCTATACACACACACACACACACACACACACACACACACACACACACACACGGAGTCACTTGACGGCAACTGGTGATTGGCTGGTATCACAGAAGAGGGCTAGTCCTCAGTGACGTAAGCACACTGAAACAAGACGTGAGGCTTAAATACCAGGGTGCTGCGTGCTCCTCCTCGTCCTCCTCTCACACGTGGAGCTCCAGTGACTCACACTGCGGTCATTCTGCTCCCTGTTTGCTGCCCACCACAGAGGGGTTGGCTCCTCCTTGTAGCAGAGGCAAACTAGAGCCTGCCTGGTTGGTAATTTGGCTCCGGCTCCCATCTGAGCTCTGTGCACTGTCCCCCGCTCCAGGAGGGCAGGGGCAGGGTCTGTTTCAAATCATTTACAAAGGCTCAAGTGCACAATAAAGCTGTCTAATTCAATAGTTGGCGTCTGCCAATTGCTTGCATTTGCAGAGCATACTGGTGCTGGTACCTTCCAAAGTGAATTATATTCCACCCCAGTGAAGCGTTTGAACTGTGGTGCTGGGGAAGATCAGTCCAAGTACCATGGACAAACTGATCTGTCTTGGAAGAAGTAGGGCCGGAGTGCTCCCCAGAGGCGAGGATGGCGAGACTTGGTATACTCTGGACATGTTGTCAGCAGGGACCAGGCCCTGCAGAAGGACATCTCGCTGGTACAATGGAGGGGCAGCAGTAGAGAAGAAGGCCCTTCAGGAGATGGCCTGGCACCAAAGCTGCAACCCTGGGTCGCACAGGGGATGGCGCAAGGCCGAGCAGTGTTTTGTTGTATGTGTGCAGGGTTGCTGCGAGCTAACAGCAGCAGTAACGACAACACCCGGCTGGGGACCTCCGGAATCTCACCAGTGCGCACCTTCGATGGAGGAGTGGCACAGTATAAAAACAGTTGTTCCAATATGTGCTTAAATATCGTTGTGCCCCCCCCCCCACCCCATCTGAGAGAAATAAAACCCTAATTTAATTTATCTTATTTTTGCCATGGGGCACTATAAACCTACGGCGTTGCTTTGGGATTTGTTTGGAAAGCCAATTTAAGAGCAGGAATTCTAAGCCAGATATCGGGTGCCTACACAGGGGCACCTTTTTCTTTGCTTTCTTCTCGCCCTCATCAGGGAAGTGGAGAAACTTAGCCAGTGCAGGCTGTGCTTTGAGAAACTGCCGCACGCTGGAAATGAAACCTTGCCGCCTGCGCTCCTAATTTCCCATCTACATAACAGTCCATCGCCAAGATGCACTGTGAGTTTAAATCTGCTTCTTAGTACATTTACTGAGCATCATCCGTTTTCACAGCACAGCCAAGGGACTAAAGATGCTTTTAAGGAATCCCTTAGCTTCACTTAAAAAGCCTGGGTGGCCCAATGTCTAAGTGCTCAGTTATGAACAGAAAGACTGGCAGTGTGGACCCATGCAGCAGCTGTGTGTGTGTGTGTGTGTGTGTGTGTGTGTGTGTGCAGAAGACCTAGCAATCTACATCTGTGAAGACGACTGTCGTAAGGTGCCCTTGAGTCTGTTCCGACTCAGACCCTCGGTCCTATGCTGAGTGACACACAATGCTGCTGCTTGATCCCGGTCATCCCCACTGTGCTTGCTACTCTGAGCCCACGGTTGTAGCCACTGAGCCAGGCCATCACTCCAAGGGCTTCCTCTTTCTCACGGATCCTCTACTTTTAGCAAGCAGCATGTTCTTCCCAGAGACTGTGCTTGATAGCATGTCCAAAGTAGGTGAGATGAAAAAAAAAGGATTTTGTCAGCTGCTTCTTCTGCATTCATTAAGGTGATCAAGTGGATCTTTTCGCTTCTTCTGTGAATGGTATGAGTTCTGGTTGCATGGTAGGCTACTCAACGAACTAACCATGAGGTCAGTGGTTCAAACCCACCTCGGAGAAAGATGAGACTGTCTACTCTCAAAGATTTAAAGTCTCAGAAACTCAGTGAGGCAGTTCTACTCTGTCCTACAGGGTCACTGTGAATGAGAATTGGCTCGATGGAAGGGAGCTCTTTAGTTAATATAGCATACACATACCACGTTGACGGATTTCTAATGTTGAACCACCTTGTGTTCCTGGGACAGATCCCGCCTGATGACAGGCTATAATCCATTCAGTATGTTCAGGTTTGCAGTGCTGTTGCATCCGTGCCCAGTAGTTAATGGACTGTCCTTTCCTTTGGGTGACCTTGTCTGGTATTTGGTATCGCCCCTCAGGATGATGAGTTAGGAAGTGCTCCCCACTCTTCGGGTTTTTGGAAATATTTGTAAGATCGGGGACACTTCTTTTATAAATGCGTATTTGTTTTTGTAATTGGAAGCATATTTTTACGGTTCAAATGTTCTCAAAGCAAAAGCACACATACTGTGTTAAGTTTAAGAAGATAGACATCTTGGCCCTGTTAGTAAAAATAAGCTCACTGTCATCGGGTGTGTTCTGACTCGGTGTGACACTACAGACACTCTAGAACTGCCCCTGTGAGCTTCCCAGGCTTCAACTCCTTAAGGGAGTAGAACGCCTGTCTTTCTCCCACAGGGCAGCTGGTGGTTTGCAACTGCTGACGTTGTGATTCGCTGATCCACAGTGACCCTCTATGCCGCCAAGGCTCCCCTCCTTGCACTTTTAGTAAATGAAAATTATTTAGTAACTCCTGATTTTACATTCACACCATTTGGTTTAAAGCTGCAGTAACTTCTCTTCCCCTGCCCCCCAAAAGATTCACTTTGCAGGTTTATTTTTAATGCTGCTTCTTTCCCCATTTTGAAAGATTTGATCCATAAAAGCAAGCTACACTTGTTTCTCTCTAGATCTTTCTCGGGAAATCTGCATGGCACAACAGCGCAGGCGCTGCCACGAATCAAGTGGAACCACCTAGGCAGGCAGTGAATTCTCAATGTTGAAGGTAAACTTTGTGATTAGGTTTCCATTTGTTGAGTGAGTGGTGTTAACATCTTTGATGTACACTTTCCCCAGCAGATTCTAACTTGCTAAAACATTAACATCTGTGTTATTTTAAGTTAAAATTTTTTTAAAAATCTGGTACCACAGAACCTTGCCATTTTAGGAAGGAAACACCGAGAAAATAAAGAAATGTGTTTTGTAAGCACCACGGTTTCCTTTGGAAAAATCCCGGTCCTCCCAGGTCATGGCTGTCTTCCTCTCAGCCCAGGTCAGGGGACGCCGCACAGTTCATGAGAACTGGATGTCACACGGTTCCCGCTCTCCAGAAAAGTGTGGCTCCCGCTCAGTTGACATGACAGCAGCCTGGCTTGCAGGAAAGTCAAAGGACTGACCTCCAGCCCCGCCGAGCAGCAGACTGGAAGAAGGAAAACAACCCAATCTTCGTGTGCACCCCCAAGCTTCTTCCTTTGCCTCCCTAGGGCGCCTGTGCACCACGCGAAGACACTAGCCGTGGTTCCGTTTTTATTCCACGGTACAAAACACACGGATGAGCAGGGAGGTGGGCTCCGTGTGCTACGGAGTGCAACCCGGAGACCCGACGGCACTCCCTGGCGGAGAGGCAGCTCCAGAACCTGCGGCGGGCGGGGTTCAGGGAACGGCTTTTGGGGAGCCATATTTTCTATGGCGGTTGGCGGGCTCTCTGCTCGTCACTAGGCATTTCAGGGCCACTCTGTGCCCATCTCACAAATCCCTAAGACTGCGGGGCTCGCGGGAGCAGGGCACCTGAGCCGGGCTGCCTGTGAGTGCCGCAGGAAGCAGACGCAGAAATGAAGAGGCAGCAGGAGAGAGAAGTCCATGCCTGTTACTGAGTTCCAGCCAGAAGGAGTTGGACTCCACTCAACAGCGACTGATTAGCGGATCACTGAATTTCATGATTGGAAGGGACTCTGGAGCCCATCTGATCCAACCCTCTGCTTCTACTGGAAACATGACTTTATTATTGCACAGGAAAACGAAAGCCATGGCTACTCGTTCTTCCTTCTGCCCTGTGATGACTCCCGTGAGGTGCCATCCACGTGGCCACTCAGGAGCTGGTCCCACGGGCTTGCCACACAGCATCCTTCGTGGTCACCTCCACCCCTGCCTCTCCTGTCCCCCGGGGCCACAGCCCCCTAGTGGAGTCGTGGAACCTAAGTCTTCCCCTCCCATTGTGACACGGCCCCAAGAGAAGTGTCTGCCGGCGCTTCCACCTGATGATCCCGGTGTGCACGTGGGTTCTGGAACCGACTGGGAGTGAGCTGATCAGATTACACCGTCGGCAGCCATCTACACTACATTTCTACCTGAGATAACGGAACGTATGCTAGGGTGATGCCATCGTCACCAACAGCTTTGTATGGGGCCTGGGGAGGTATGTGTTTTCCAGGCAGTGGCCAGAGGGCTGCAAATTCGCAGACAAAGAAGGCGCTGTTTGACTGAAAAGAACTCCAGAAGTGCACTGAGTCGGTGTGAGATTTTTAAGGATCCACAGCCCCACTTACTCACAGCTGTTTCCTTATGGAGATGTTGGTTCTGAGGTAAGCACAGGAACTAACAGCACATGAGCTGTGGCGTCTAGCCACCATCGACACCTCTGGGACAAGAGAGCCGGCAAGACCGATAGATACCTGCTTCTCCGCTTGTTTCAGGAGCTTCTGGAACCCGGCGTCCTCCAGCACGCCCCGCGGCAGGTCCGTCTCGCCCTGAGCTTTCAGCTCCTCCAGCTTCTGCCTCAGGCCTCTCAGGGCCTGCAGCTCGTCGTTGAGCCGGCTCTGCCGGGTCAGGGACGCCTGGAGGTCCAGTTCTAAGTCGAGAGAGGTCCGCACAGGGCAGTCTTGGGTTGTTCTCCTCAAGACTGGCTGGCACATGGTCTGGATCATGAGGGAACACAAGAGAGAGACATCCAGAACAAGGTCAAAAGGGCCTGATCACACTGGGGCTCATTCTCACAGAGGGCCAATCTCCTGTGTTTCCTCCTTCCTGGCACAGGGCAGGATTGCAATTCCCTGCTGCCAGCAGGGCTGGAAAAGGGGCTACTTTAGCCACGCTGAGAAGTGAGAGCCACAGGTGTCACTTCCGGGCTGGGCCTTTTGTGCTCAGGGTGAGCTGTGTTGAGTCGCCATGCCTGTGCCAGGGTTGGAGAGCTCCGTGGAGGGAGACTCCCTCTGCCCGGGTGCTGACTGAGGATGCCGGGCAGGAGAACGCTCAGACAACCTGCAATTACCAGGTCGCTTGTTAGAAGCAAATCTGTGTTGTTTCGGGACACAGAGATTTTAGGGTTGCTTGTGACCAGCACAAGAGAGCTAGCTTAGCCTGATCCATTCAGTACACAAAGCCTGCGCTATGCAAAAAACATAGATATTTCTAGAAACTTAGATCTCCTCCACTTCAGTGTACCTGGTAACTCCCCACCCCAGCCCCCACCCACACAGTTTGCGCCCATGTGCTAGCCTGACCGCAGCTGGTCAACAGGAGTAAAATTTAACTTCCTTCTGTGATCAACATGCATCAATTACCACACATTCCTGGAGTCCCCGTTTTCAGACTCTACTTCCACCACTGAATCTTACCCATCTATCAAGAAATAGTTATCGAATACCTAAGAACCTGCAAGGGGTCTGTAGGGAAAGCGTTAGACAGACCACACACAAGCTCTGCCCATGTGGACTTCAATGAGAGATCAGGGTCAGACAATACTCAGCAGTGAGCTGTGGAACAGGGTCTCTGAGGGCCACAGGATGCTAGGGAAGGGCGGCAGCACTCTAGAGAAATATACAGAGTTGCTTCAGACTGTGTGAAAAGAGGGGAGGGAGGAGGGCAGTTCTTGCCTAGGATGCTGGCAGTGGGAATGGAAAGTAAGATTACTAATGAGAATGGGTACTGTCTGCTATAAGAGCAGAGGAACTCAAGCATGACAAGCACTGGAGTTGGCGGATCTAGAGCAATGGTGGTGTCCATGGCAGATGGAAAGGAGAGGGTCTGCCTGCCTCTCTTCTGAGGCCAGGTCAGAATGACTCTGATCGCCTCTTCCTGTTGCCCATTCACTAAAACCCTTAGCTGTCAGCCTTCTGCAACATTCTTCTATTAGACTCCCTTTACCCAAGCTTTGTCTTTTCTAACAAACTCTGTACACCACAGGATCATCGACATCTATCTGCCTTGAGTTTATCTCTCATTTGTCAGAAGCAGAAATCCTGCCTAGTTTCCTTATACCTGGAGGCTTCCCAAGGGCTCGAATGCACAGGGGTGCTGCGCTGGTCCATGGTGCATACTGGCTTTCCGAGCAGGAAAAGGACTAACCAAAAGATGTGTCCACTTTCTATGGTGCAAATACTCCCTCTACAGCCATTTCCAAGGTCTCACTCTGATTCACTGAACTTGACAGTGAGGTGTGCATAATGAATTTGCACCTACACATTAGTGTAAGCAGGCTTCAACATCACTGCCAAGGGGTGCCTCTCTGACTTCCTGACTCATATCCTTGACCTTTTCCTCCTCGAGTCAAGCAAACCTTTTGTAAGGTGCCCTGGTGGCACTGTGGGCTAAGCATTTGGTAGGTAGTTCAAACCCAACAGCCTGTCTTCAAGAGAGAGATGAGGCTGTCTGCCCCTGCAGAGATTTACAGTTCTCGGAAACCCAACACAGACAGGGTGGCTGTGACTGGAACTGACCTGGTGGCACCTAACAACAACAACAACAACAACAACAACAACAACGTGCGTTGGAATTGACTTGATGGCAGTGGATTTAGTTTGAAACCTTTTACTGATCTTCCCAGATGCCTTTAGATCTTTTCTGAGTTAGAACTCCTAATCAGAACACCGTTCCCTCCTCACTGCCTTCAAATCACATCTGTATACTCATTCATTTGAAAAAACAATGAAAAAACAAACAAATGAGAGCTTCTTACATTCTTTCAGAATTAAGCTTGGTCTGATTCAAGTAGTTCTTATCAAGATTAAGCTTTGTCTGACTCAAGTAGTTCTAATACCTAAAGTTTATATATAATCCAAAAAAATATTTTCTGGTTCTCCTGATATCGTGCACACACCTAACTTCAGCTTGCTCTGGAGTACAGCTCTCTGAAAGTAGGTGCTGTTAAGTAGGCAGGTGACGTACGTGATAGAGTTGGGAAGAGTTTTCATCAGAAACAATGGAAATTTAGGTGCTTTTAAAAGATAAGACTTGGTCATTTAAAAGGATCAACTTAAAAGTTTGTGAATGCCAGCATATTTACCTTTAGTAAAAACAAAGCATACGTTTATTATTTTCAAGTAACTAGGAGGTTGAACCAGGATGGAAACGGTGGCTAGTGATGCCTCTAGTATTTGGCACACAGTGGGGCATTCAACCAGAGCGCCTAGCCCCTCCCCACCATCCCTGTGCAGTGCCTGAGCCCGCCTCAGCTCCAACGGTGCCATCTCGTCTCATTTCCATGATACCAGCTGCCAGCACCCGGCATCCTCGCTCACCTCCCAGCATGAGGAAGCCTCTCCTGACCCTCCCAGCCGGATGAGCGCATTCCCTGCCTTTGTCTCCCCCTGTGCTCCCAAGCTGCTGGAGGAGGCCAGCCCATCACCTACAGCTCACTCTCCACTGAAGAGTAAGCAGACACCTTTCCATTAGTGTTTCTGCTACTGAGACATAAACAAACTAAGTTTCCACCTGAATTACCATGTGATTCCAGGTTCCAACGCAGTGGTAATGAACGGCCTCCTCTCTCTCTCTCCCATCTCCCCCAAACCTCAAAACTGACATCACACTGGTGTCTGGGTGTAATCACAGTGGCTTCATTCAACAGCCTGAGCCTGGAGCCCTGACATCCAACCGGTCTGGCCTTAGCACCCACTATTGCAGGTTCCTGCTTAGTCAAGGCTGCGGAGACGCCTGAGGGGATACATACCCTTTTAATCCTCAAACTCCGCCGTTCGTTGGAGTTCCTCACAAACAGTGGTTTTTTAGCCAAAGTCGAACTGTCGCTGTCACTTCGATTTAACTGTTGGCAAAGGATTTAAAAAATAAATAGGCGGGGGGGGAGGGAGAGATAAGAAAAATCACCATGTAACCAAGTGTAGGTTTGGAGCAGAGCAGTTGATCAAATAAGTAGGTAGTGATCATATGTGTTTATTACCTTAGCAAGATCCTTTAAGACAAGTAAGTTTTCACCTTTCTATTCTTAAGTAAGACTCTCTGAAGCTACCTTTGGGGAGCAGTTATCCAAAGTCATATGTTAAGAGGATTATATATTTTTTAAAATAAAATTATCCTTTGCATTTTTAGGTAATCTGCAACATTTGTTTTTTGGAAACAGGTCAGGCGAGGTATGGAGGCCAGGGTTGGAGGGAAGACACGGCGTGCCCCACCTGGAAGTCTCAGTGCACAGACCGCCGGCAGCTCCCTCGCCCTGATGCTGCCTTCGCAGTGAAGCCGAAGAGTCGGAGAGTTCTGATCTGTTCTGTTCTTTAATGTGGAACCTTTGTCTTCATCATTCCCAGTCCCCTCATTTGCGATCGATAGCACTGATCCCTACCCAAGACACTTCATCATTTACTGAAGCACCGTGCTTGGTGCTCACTGTCTAGCCTCTGTCGCAAACAGTAAGCTCTGAAAAGGTCGGGCTCTAGCTTTCTTTGCCCCTGGGAACGATTACCAAGGATCTAGAAAAGTGATTGCTACTAAGGGCTTACCAAAACTATTTATTGAGTTGAACTGAATACGCTTACATTTTTACCAGTATTTCCTAATCTGTTTCGCTATGTCAAATCTGTGTGAGCCGTGACCACCTCGAGAAGGAAACTTCGGCACACTGATGCACATCCTTATCCTTCGCAAAACGAGGAATCTGACTTAGTGTGTCCTGAGAACATGAACAGGAAATGATTTTTCCAATTCACGTTTGCTTCAGCAAGACTAACAGGATCCGGAGCACATACGCTATGGAGCAGAAATACCTAATTTGTCTATCTCCAGCCAGTTTAATTTTTCTAGGAACAGAGCGAAATCCAAACACACTCACAAGTCAGATTCCTAAATGTCGCTGGTCAGATCAATGACACGAGCATCAATGTGACACTGCACGTGAAACCACAGGCAGACGAACAAACAACGCCCACCCACACTAGCGCCGTCAGCGTGCGGCGTACAGAGCTGGCAGCCCGTGGTAGCCAGTGGTATTTGAAGGCAGGCAGAATTTGAAGTTTCTCTGTACACAGCTCGGGCCCCTGACAGGCGGCTGGGCTGACCCCTTACCCTGCAGATGTACTGGTTGCGTTCTCCCGGAGAAAAGGTTTGTGAGCGAACGATCACGCTGCTCCTCACAAAGGGATGCTGCCGGGAGCTCAGGCTGCTGCGGTCTTTGGGGCGGACGGCCACACTCTCATCAACTGCTTCCTCGGTATTTGTCTCTTTATCAACCTACAAGAGAAGTTACTGATTCTCCTGGAGGGGCTAGGTGTGCACACATTTCTGCTCTTCTCTTCTGAAAAACCCGGCCTCACAGCAGAGACGTGTCTAAGGCCACCAAGGCCATTGCTGAGAGAGAGGCTTGGGGTTACAGAACCTGGTCTTTCTGACAGGAACTGGGGCGAGCGGTTTCCTCCCGAGATCCCAGGAAGTTACCCGCAACGGACAGGAGGACATCTGTCCAGCAATACCACCCACAGATGTAGGTGCCACCTCTAACGAATAGACCTAAGAAGGCAGTTTGGGATTCCTAGTGTGTGAATGTTGTAATAGAAAAATCCTATCTGGAGATATTTATTTGAGTGTTAAACACTACAGAATAAATAATGAAAGTAATTAAATGTTAAAATGAAGACACATGACAAGTTGTAGATTTAAATAGAATACAAGCTATTCATACATATATGGCTATGTAATGGCTGGGAAGCTGAGTTTAGGGTTTCTTAAATTGGATCTTTGGAAATATAATAAAAAATCTTAAATTTTAAACGAAAAAGGAAAGCTTCTCAACATCTAAACTTGGTAGGCACAGACAGATGTCTGTTTTGGATCTTCTCATTGGGCCAGCTCCCAAACCTGCCCCTCATGCTCATTGGCTCCTTGTCAAAGGAAGTCCTTGGAACTGGCATTTTCTACATTCGGTTCTCACCACCCTGAGAAGACTGAGAATACTGCCGTTCCACTCTGGGGGTGGAAGTCTCAACATGCCCCTCACTCAACCCGCAGAGTTACCTGCTTCATTATCTCTGGTGGCACCCGAACCTCATGTAAATCATCTGTTGTTGCCTCCCACAACGCTCCCTGACCAACGTGAACTTCACATATTCATGCAACGTGGAAATGGCAATAAATCATGGCACGTATAGAACTTGATACAATGAAGTAGGCATCCTGGTATTGTTCAGGAATTTCAGAAAACACTTTAATCAAGATGCACGGAATATTATCAGAGACCTAAAGTATCGCTATTTCTCTTCTTCTAGCACATGTAGTTGGATAGTTAATACTTGGGGCCCGTTCCAAGATTTTAAAGCATTTAGCACGCATTGCCACAGATGCCTCTCATGATTAGTGCTGTGGAGTAGAAGCTACTGCTGAAACACACCCAAAGAGACAAACAGGCGTCTCTGTGGACAACCCGCTCCCCACAGGCAGGCCTTGTGAGAGCACACACGGAAATAATCACCAGGGTGGGCATTCCGGCGGGTGGCTGACTTCCAGGGTCTTTGGCACCGTCACTGTCTTCTCTGTTTGTGTGTTCCTTCATCTCAGACACATTAGTGTTTGAATTTAAGTCTTCGATACGGCTACCGCCCCTTCGTAGTTTAACGTCAGTCCCTTCTTCAGTCACATTTTCGTCAGAGGCCTCTCCTAGCCTTGTCAACCTATTGTGGAACAAAACCACACAGTGTTAGGTTAGGTCGGTCCGTTCCTGGGCGACAAGCACAGTTTGGGCATGCTAACTCATTGTCTGGAAAATGGACAACAGACTCAGTATATAATGATTTTAAGAGACTCCTATGGTTAGCACTTTTAACTCAAATGTCTCATTCTCACTCTACCTTTTCCACTCTCACTTTACTATCTAGCAAAGTACAGCAAACCACCATGGTCTGATACTGAAAAAGGTAAACTCATGGCATTGGACCCAATTTCTGGATGTTGAAATAGAAAAATTCTGAAAATCATATGTAAAGCTAGAATATTGACGTTGACTGGGGTGCAGGCTAGCATTAGTTCTCATTCATTATAAAACTGATCCTACAACTGAAGGGAGCGACTCTCAACCGAGAATGGATGGGAACAGGAAGACGAGTGATTTTTGATTGTCGTCTGGGCTTTGCATAGTCAATAAAATACAAGTAAACATCTTCTGGTAGTCTGTGCTGTGAGCCAAGATCCTTCTGACATTAGCAATGATAGCCCTTGTTCAATGTCCTCTTCTGAAACCAGCCGGAACCTTTGGCAGCTCCCTGTCAATATACAGATGCAATCATTGTTAGATGACCTTCAGCAACATCCACTTGAATGTGATATTAATGCTATAGTTTGAGCATTCTGTTGGATGGATATAAACGTGGATCTCTTCCTGTCACGTGGCCAGGTCGCTTTCTTCCAAATTTCCTGATATAGACAAGTGAGTGCTTCACCAGCTCATTGAAAACTTCAATTGGTACTCCTGGAGCCTTGTTTTTGGCTAATGCTTTCAGTATAGCTTGAACTTCCTCCTTCAGTACTCTTGGTTCTTGATTATCTGCTAGTCCTGAAACGGTAGAATACCAACTTGTTCTTTTTGGTACAGTGACTCGGTGTATTCTTTCCATGTTATTTTGAGGCTTCCGGAATCATTCAATATTTTGTCCATAGAAACTTTCAATATTGCAACTTGTAGCTTGAATTTTTTTCTTCAGTTCTTTTGGTTTCAGATATGCTGATTGTGTTTTTTTCAATTTTGGTTTTCTAATGAAGTATTTTCATATTTCATTATAATATCTGACTGTGTCTTCTTGAGCTTCCCTTTGAAATTTTCTGTTCGGCTCTTTGACTTCATAATTTCTTCCATGTCCCTTAGCTAATCTACGATTAAGAACAAGTTGCAGAGTCTCTTGTGACATCCATTTTGATATTTCTCTCTTTTTTGTCTTTTCAATGGCCTTTTGATTTTTTTCATGAATGATGTGATTGATGTCTTTCCACAGGGCATCAAGTCTTCTGTCATTAGTGTGCAGTCGTCAAATCAAACATACACTAAGTGTCTTTTTTTGAAATGTGTGTAAAACAAGTTGTATTTTACAGGAAAGAGAGAGGTTTAGTACTTAAGACATTATCACAGACCTTATAAGCATTCTTTTATCCATTTGTTTGCAGTACTCTAATTTTTGTCTGATTATACTGAACTGCTAACCGGTTAGCAGTTCAAAACCTGCCACTCTGTGGGTCAAAGATAAGGTTTTCTACTCCAAAAAGATTTAACTATCTCAGAAACCCATCGGGCCACTATAAGTTGGTATCGAACTGATGGCAGTGAATTTTTAACAAAAATTTTATCTTCCTAAAAAAATACTTTTCGTAAAGACAAAGTATGTACCCTTTTGCATCACTGTAGTAATTGTTCCATTGAAATGACAATGGACAATGAATGTTATACACCTCCTACTGAGTGTGTAGAAAGTCATGTATATCTCTAGGGACACAAACAAAAGTACATGCTATCTATACACATGCATATACGTACTAAGAGAAAAACCAAATATAATAACACAAAAATCTGTATCCCTAAGTGGCTACTCCAAAAACAAGTACGCACTGGAATTTGTTTTTATAGTTAGCAGTGCAAACCAGGAAAGACAGCTCTTTGTCCACGTGTGAATGTGGACAAAGTTATAAAATGACCTTTTTTCCTCTTTTAAGGGTGGGGGATGGATAAGAACAGAGTAAGGACAGTGAGAGTTAACAAACAGAGAAGACATTTTCTAAATATCTGCCTTGACACTTCTGATAAAGAAGAAGAAAGTCAGCCTTTTCATTTTTCAAGGCTCTAAAAGGACCGCCACCATGCAAATGAAGTAACTGAGACTTAAATAACACGCATCCTCCACGAAGGTGTTAAAAATTACTAAACCAAGAACTAAGAATCTCCGTAAGGGTTAACTTAGTCCATTAACCGTGTCCCTGCATCCTTCGACTCGCAGACTTCTTCCAGGAACAAACTCCCTGAAGCCACAGCGTGCCGCAAACTGCCAGCAATAAGCGATGAACACATAAATGGCTTCCCTGAACGTTGCTTATGCGACAGGAAAGGAAACACCTTCTCCTGGGATTTCCCGTAGCGAGAGGAGAGAACTGCTTTACCAGTCTCCTTCTGGGACCCTTGGCTCTGTTTCTTGCCCTGGTTCTTCTTCCTCTTCTTCTTGTGCCAATTCTTGTTCCACAGCCAGCAGCTCAGCGGAGGTTCTTGCAAGCAAGGCTGACACTGCATCCTGGAGAATGTAAACATAGAGTAAGTGGCACCATAGGTTCCGGAGGGGCATACAGACTTGGTTTGCACAGGACTGTGGCAGTACCACTAGGATAGGAAGATATAAAGCTAAGTTCAGGTTTACCAAAGTAGTCTGTGTGTAAGGTGTCAGAGAAAATGAACTTCCCGTGGGGCCAATATTTTATATGATAGTCCCATCTATGCATTTGCGACTCCCAAGCTGTCCTTTTCTATGTATAGCGATCTCACAGTCCTTAGCTATATAAAAATGGAAATCCAGGTTCCTTAAGCGATCAGGTGATCTGCTCATATTGTAATCTGCTGCCAGGGAATATAAAATCCATGCTGAGGGCAAATACTAGCCAGAGCCTCTACAATTCCTCATTTATAATATCCAACATCTCACTGGAAATAGGGCCTACTACCTGTAAGTAAAGAGAAAAAAAGAACAAAGAGGCATACCCACAGGAGATCCACCTATTAGAGTTATGTGATAATCAGGTTTGATGTGTCAACATGGCTCCTGTAGGAACATGGGGGTGGAATTCAGCCTGTCAATCAGGTCACAGCTTGACTGCAGTGCAACTGAGATAAATGCCTTTCCAATATGGGGCTCCTTGGCTCTTTTTCTCTCTGGTGATTGGACCAGTGCAGCAAGATGCTGACTCAGCTGCTCTGTGCTACCTATGGGCTGAGCCAACCTGTGGACCGTGTCACTATGCCATGCATCGCTAAGCCTTGAGGTCCTTCAGCCACCTGGTTTGCTATGCTGCTGCACTACTGGCGCTGCTATGCCTCCACATCTCATCTTCCTGCATTCTCCATCATTGCAAGTAGCTGTGTGAGTCTGGAGTGGGGTTCATGGACTAGTATCAGACTTATGGACTTGATTTGGACTGGGCTGGGATGTTTTCTTGATATACAATTGCTCCTTGATATAAAGCTCTTTCTTACACATTTATGAGTGTCCCTGGATTTGTTTCTCTAGTCAACCCGGACTAACACAAGTTATTAGAGATACTAATTATAGAACTTTAAATTTTATGTTCAAGAAAACTAATGAAATGTTGAAGAATTTCATTAGTATAAACAAAGAAAGGCATATCAGGTACAGTAGAGCAAAATTGCTGGTCATCAAAAATGAAGGGGGAAGTTCTTAAAGGCAGTAAAAGGAAAAAGATAGAAACATTATACTGACCTCTAACATCTCAACAGAATCAGTGGAAACCAGAAGGCAAGAAATGAATACTTGAATGCGCTCAATGTACATAAATGACAACATGGACTTTGAACGTTGTAAAAATATTCTTTACAAATGACACTGAAATGAGACATCAGCAGACCTATACTAAAAGACACACAAACAAAATATTGAAGGGATTTCTTGCAAGTAAAAGGAAAATAACCCA
>NW_022103906.1:59627241-59632284 GCF_000313985.2 Echinops telfairi
TACATTATGTTGGAGAGAAGGGCTCACAAGATTGGCCTAGGACCTTCCCACCAAGGCAGCCAGGGTGAGACTCATGACCATGTGGCCCCCTGTACTGTTCCCAGGACAGAGGTCTCCATCAAAGATAAACCCAGGAAAGAAAGCCCTTAGGACAGACTGCCCCTCCCTGGGCTGGCCTTAGAGGTAGAGGTAATTCACTTTCCAAGGCATTCTGCCTGAAGACAAGATTATATACATCCTTGGTTAATGATCAGAAAGAATTCAAGGAAGCTTGATCTCTATGGGGATGCTGCAAATGGATTTGGGGATGTCGCTGTTGTCCAAAGCCCTTTGCAAATCCGAGTGATCAGAATTCAAGCTCTAGTACACATGGAATGTTTTTTTTCTTTGTTTTTAAATGAGCATGCATAAAGCAGGTCTCAGTACTGCATGTAATTAAGCAGCATGTACTCTCTTTTCTGAAAACAGTACAATAATACTATAAAACCTCCAATTCTCTGGTAATTTAAGTCTGTATCTTTAAAAAAAACAAATAAACAAGAAGCCTCTCCATCAAACAAAAAATAATAATTGCAATCTGTTTTTATTCAATGGCAATTCAATATTTTATTTTGCTTTGATTAATATCTGTGAAAAGCAGCCAACAAAAGTGTCCAAAGGAAATTTTTTCAGTACTAAATGTGTATACAAGGAACACTCATGGAGATGGTGAATTTGCTGTAAAAGACCTTTTTAAAGTATTAAAGAGCAAATACGTCACTTTGAGGACTAAGGTGAGTCAGAGTGACCCGAACTTGGTATTGTCAATTGCCTCATATGAACGCAAAAGGTGGATATTGAATAAGGTTGACTGGAAAAGAACTAATGCATTTTAATGGTGGTGAAGAATACCGAAGGCATCATGAACTTCCAGAACAAACAATTCTGTCTTGGAACAAGTGCAGCAAGAATGCTCGTTAGAAACAATAATGGTTCTTTGGACATGTAATCAGGAGGGATCAGTCTTTAGAAATGGACATCATCCCTGGGAGAGGGTCCGTGAAAAAGAAGAAGGCCATAAACTGGATGGATTAACACAGTGGCTACAACAGGGGGCTCAAACATAACAATTGTGTGGATGGTGCAAAACCAGGCAGCGTTTCGTTCTGTTGCATGATATAGAGGGTTGCTGGGTCAGAACGGACTGGATGGTACCTAAGGAGACACCTCATAGCGACCCCATAGAAGAGAACTGCCTCCTGTGGGTTACTGCGACTGTAACTCTGTATGAGAGTACAAAGTCTCCTCTTTCTCCTGCAAAGCAGCTGCTGGCTTCCAACTGCTGACCGTGTGGTTAGGAGCCCAACACATAATCCATGATGCCACCAGGGCGCCAGTGAACCAGAATCGAATCGGTGGCAATGAGTTTGAGGTTGTTTTTTGTTTTAATGAAACAAGACATACATATACTGGGAAAGAAGATCACGAAACAGTTTTCTAAAAAAGTAGAAAAATAATTGTATAAACTAACCTCAAAGAGAGTAGAAAAAAGGGTGAATGGGAGGAAGTGGCAGAGCAAAGATTAATAAATTAAAACAAAATGTTTGATTAATAGGTGTACATATTTCTGTACGTATAGGTACATGAAAAGACAAGGTAATAAATACATTTGTGCCAAAAATTTATACAATATGGACAAATTCTGTGACAAATGCAACTTACTAAAACTGATGTGAGAAAAGAAAATCTGAAAATCCCTTTAGCTAATAAAGAAAGTGAAACTGTAATTAAAAAACATCCCATCAGCCCTTTTCAACTGGGATTCCATGAGCGAATTAAGCCCTCAAGCAGCTATTATATGTAAAGAATTAAATTCTCACAAACCACCTAGAATAGTGTATGCTATGTACCATCCTTGAGAGAATTAAGAAAATAGTAATTCAAATCATTTTTCATAGGGCTTAATTCACTCACAGAATCCTCATTGAGAAAAGCTGCTTTCTACAAAGAATACTACAGGTTTCATTGGTGAACTCTTTGGGGATTCTTCCAAATATTTAAGAAAGAAAGACTCATGTTACAAAAACCTTTATAGATTGTTAAAAAGAAGCAAATACTTTCCAAACTTATTTGAGAGGCCAGAAAATCTGGATACCAACACCTGACACACGTATTGCAAAAAGAGAAAATGAAAGGCAAATCTAATAAAATGGGGGAAAAAATGTAAGAAATCAAACCCATCAATTCATAGATGAAAGATAATATATGATAATAAAAACAAACCCAAACTTACTGCCGTCCAGTCCATACCAACTTATAGCGACCCTGAAGGACAGGGTGCAACTGCCTCTGTTGAGTTCCTGAGACTCTAACTCTATGGCAGTAGAAATCCCAGCATTTCTCCCGAGGAGCACCTGGGGGTTTCAAATAGCAGCTCAACTTGTAACCCTATGCCCCCAGGGCTCTGGGTAATGTACTACAATAGAGTATGTTTTACTGTAAGAATCCAGGGGTGGTTTGACATTCAATATCCAACATGTAATTAATCTCAGTAAGAGAATAAAGGAGACAGCCATGTAATCATATTCAGAGATGTAGGAAAACTATTTTATTAAATTTATCACTATGCATAATTAAAACTCTAAGAAAAGTAGCAATAAAAAGGAATTTTTCTCAGCAAAAATTATCAATGAAAAATCCATAGAAAATTATCCTTAGTTATGAATTACAGAATTTTCTTTGATGTGAGGGTTAGGGGAACTGATTGAAGATATATCCCACATATTGGGGTTACCTGACTTAGGACAAAGGTGACACCGTAAAGCATCAGTTGGGAAAGGTGGTCTTTATATCAAACAGGGTTCAGAGAATCCAATCGTGGAATTAAAAGGAATCGTGACCCCTACCCCATAAGAAACCGTGATGGCAGAGGGGCTGAGTCACTGTGACTGCTGACCAAAATGGTTTGGATCCACCAGCTGCTCTGAGGGAGAAAGAGGCGGCAGTCTGCTTCATGAAGCTACACAGCCTTGGAAACCCTATGGGGCAGTTCTACTATGACCTATAAAGGCTGCGAGGGGTTTAAAATAGACTCGACTAGTGAGTCAACGCATATCTCAAAAGGAAAATCAGAAAGTACTTTGAGATTAATAGAAATTAAAACTAAAACTTAGGAGATGTTGCTAAAGTAATGTTCAAAGGGAAAGATCTCAAATCAATAAACTAATCTTTTCCTTTAAGACATTGGAAAAAGAGAACTCATAAACCTAAAGCAAGCAGAAGGATGAAAAGATTAAACCCCAACTCATTATATATAGACTAGAAAAACACTAGAGGGAAATCAACAAAACCAAATATCGGTTGTTTGAAAGGTTCAATAAAACGATAAATCTTTAGGTTGACAAAGGAAAAAGAGAAGATTCGAATGATCAAACCAAGAATCAAAGAGGAGACATCACATTTACCTTGCGGAAAAATAAAGGAGCCTGGTAGCACAGTGGGCTACCTGTCAGGCTGTTAACTCCAAAGTCAACAACAGTTCAAAACCATTTGTTGCACCGTGGGAGGAAGATGGGGCTTTCTTCTTCTGTGAAGAGGTACAGCCTTGGAACGCCCCAGGGGAAATTCTACTCTGCCCAGTAGGGTTACAATGAGTCAGAATCGAATCCAGGCAGAGATGAAAAATGAACAAATATCTGTTGCTGTTGAGTTGGTTTCAAATCAGAGTGACCGTATGTGACAAGAGCAGGAGAGTCACGTGGGTTTCTTGGGTGTCATCTTCGTGGAAGCCAATCTTCAGGCCTATTTCCTGTGGAGCCCCTGGGTGGGTTTCCACGACCAGCCTTTCAGTTACCAGTCAAGAGCTTACCCGGTTCCATCTCCTTCTACTAACTCAGAGAGATACAACTGCCCAACGTGATTCAAGAGGAGATGGAAATTCTGAATAGCTTCGTAACTAGATAAAGAGATTTAACTAGTAATCACCAACTCCCCGTAAACAATAGCCCAGGCCTACACGACTTTTCTGGCGAAGTCTGACAAATATTTTTAGAAGAATTCATCTAAAGTCCTCATAAACTCTTGTCAAACAAACAAACAAGCAAACAAACAAGAAAACATTCCCTAACTCAATTCTATGAAGTTACAAATGAGGCAATACTATTATAAGAAAAGAAAGCTATAACCAATGTCCATTATGAAAACTCATAGACAAAACTCTTCAGTGCGATATTAGCTAACTGAATTCAATAACATATAAAAGCTATTATACACCATGACCAAGTGGGCTTTTATTCTAGGATTGCAAAGTTTGTTTACCATGTTAAATAAGCTATTAATGCAATATACAATGTCAATAGAGGGGCAAACACCACATGATCATGTAAGTTAGACATAGAAAAAATATTTATGAAGTTTTTACACCATTTCATAATATTTTGTTTGTTAATTGCACCCCACAGGGACCCCACGCCCAACAGAATGTAACACTGCCTGATCCTGTGCAGTCCTCACAATTGTTCCCATGCGTGAGCCTATTGCGGCAGCTACTAGGTGGATCTATCTCATACAAGGCCTTCTTTTTCCCTGCCCCTGTACTTTATCAAGATTGACGTCATTCTTCAGAGACTGGTCTCTCCTAGCAATATGTACAAGGTATGTAAGACAAAGCCGTCACCCTTGCCTGTAAGGAACACTCCGGTTGTACTTTTTCCTCACCAGTCTGTGGTACAGACTGATTTTATCAGTCCAGGGTACTTTCAAAATTCTTCTCCCGCACCACAATTTAAATGCATCAATTCTTCTTCATTCTTCCTTATTTGATATCAAATTTTCACATGCATATGATGCAATGGAGAATACTATGGCTTGGGTAAGGAGCATCTTAGTCCTCAAAGTAACACCCCTGCTTTTCAATACTCTAAAGATTTCTTGTGCAGATTTACCTAATGCAACACATCTTCCTATCTCTTGACTGCTGCTTTCATGACCATTGATTGGGGATCCAAGCAAGACAAAATCTTTGACAACCTTACTATTTTGTTGTTGGCACAACTGCCTCTTGGT
>NW_022103906.1:59632993-59637253 GCF_000313985.2 Echinops telfairi
TTTTTTCTTGAGTTCTTTCAGTTTCAGATATATTGAGTGTATTCTTCCATCTTGGTTTTCTAATGCTAGGTCTTTGTATATTTCATTAAAATAATTGACTTTGCCTTCTTGAGCTTCCTTTTGAAATTTTCTATTCAGCTCTTTGACTTCACCATTTCTTCCATTTGCTGTAGCTCCTTTACAGTCAAGAACAAATTTCAGAGTGTCTTCTGACATCTACTTTGATGTTTTATTTTATTCTTATTTTTTAAATGGCCTTCTCCTTTCTCCATGAATGGTGTTCTTGATGTCCTCCCACAGCTCATCAGATCTTCTGTCATCAGTGGTCAGTGCCTCAAATCTGTTCTTGAGATCTTGAAATTCTTGTGGGATAGACTCAAGGTTGTATTTGGGTTCTTGTGGACTTGTTTTAATTTTCTTTTAGTTGTATCCTGAACTTACATCTGATCAATTAATGGTCTACTCCACAGTCAGACTTGAGTCTGGTTTAGCTGCTGATATTGAGCTTCTCCATCATCTCTTCTCACAGATGTAGTCAGTTTGATTTCTGGGTATTCCATCTGGGCAAGTCCATATATATAATCACCTTTTGGGTTGTTGAAAAAAGGTATTTGCTATGAAAGAGTCCTTGGTCTTGCAAAATTTTATCGTGTGAGCTCCATCTTCCTTTCCATCACCAAGACCATATTTTCCAACTAACGATCCTTCTTTGTTTGTAACTTTTACATTCCAATCATCAATAATTATCCATGCATCTTGAATGCATGTTTGATTAATTTCTGGCTGAATTAGTTGGCAGAATTCTTCAATTTCTTCCTCACTAGCGTTTGTGGTTGGTGCATAAATATGAATAATAGTTGCATTGACTGGATTTCCTTGACGATGGACAGATTTATCCTATCACAGACAGTATTGTACTTCATGTTTGATTCTGCAATGTCTTTTTTGACAATGAATATCAAGCCATTCCTCACAATTGTGTTATTCCTGGTAGAGTAAACCATCTGATTTTCTGACTCCAAATGGCCAGTACCGGTCCATTTCAGCTCATTAATACCCAGGATCTCGATCTTTGTGATTTCTGTTTCATTTTTGATGGCTTCCAATTTTCCTAGATTCATACTTCACATATTACAAGTTCTGATCATTAGCAGATCTTTCCAGCTGTCTCTCCTAACCCTAACCCTGCAGGAAAGCAGCTCCCCTTCCATCACATTTTGAGTGCCCTTGGTCCAGAGGGTCCATCCTCCGGCACTGTCTCTCACAATGTTCTGCTTCCATTCAGTAGGCCTACCCTAACTGATAATGTTTTATGCATAAGTTTTTCAGTGGCTTCTTTCTCCACAGTGGGCAACCAATTCCTTATTCATTGTCTGTTCTTAGTCTGGAAGCTCTGCTGAAGTCTGTTCACATAGGCTGATCCTGCTGGCATTTGAAATACCAGTGACATCGCTTCCAGCATCACAGCAACAGACAAGCCACCACAGTATACAAACTGACAGACAAACGGTGGCTTCCATAATAAAAGGGCAAAACTCCCAAATAAAACAAAACAAAAAGCCACTAGGCATAGACAAGAACTTTCTCAACTTGGTAAAGGGCATCTACGAAAAACTACGGCTAATATCATCATACTTAATGGTGAAAGACTAAACGTTTTTCTCTAGGACCATGAACAACTAGAGGATGTCATCTCTCAGCACCACTTCTGCTCAGGATTGTACTGGAAGTTCTAGTCCAGGTAATTCAGCAAGAAAAGGAAATGGGAAAAGTAAAATGATCTTTATTTGTAGATGGCATGATCCTGTATATAGAAAATCCAAAGGAAAGCCAATAACAAAAACTATACCTAGTTTTCACATATTGAGATGGTTAGTTTCCAAACACCAGGTTGTCACTCAAAAACTGGCATTATGTGAAAACGAAGGCACTTTTCTGCTTCTGGATCATTCATTTGTTTTTTGTTTTTAATTTAGAAAATATGATTATAGAAAACAAAAACTAGGTTTGACTGCTAAGCTTATGACCCTGACAAGTCCAGGTATAGATTATTCTTCCATGGGGAGGGAGCTTAGAGGAGACCTTGCTGGATAAAACCGGACGATAGGACTGGAGGGCCCATGGCTTAACCATTCCTCCTCTTTTCTTCTGTGCTGGGTCGGAGCATCCCTGATGGAGTTGCCTCTCTCATCCCTGCAAGCTTGGAACCTGCCCTGCTAAGTCACTGACACTGGGACTTCCTGCCAGGACCTGGTTATTGGAAGCTGGGCTATGCACCTGGGCCCACTAAGGAGACGGCTTCAGGTCTACTTCAGCTCACACTGGGATGTAATGAAACTCCCCCGCCTTTCTTCCAACACCCTCTCTGCTGCCCATTTCTTTTCCCTCTGCCCACCCCACAACAATTTTGAGCTGCAGGGTCTTGGGTCACATGGGAGATGGGAACCTAGAAGAGTGGGTTGTGAGCTCGATGCTGCTTGCACATCTGCCGAGAGGTAGTGACCACAGAGGAGGCTGGCCCCACATGGCAGCTGGGAGCAAAGGGCATGGGGGCAGTAGCCCAGATTCTCAGGGGTCACCAGGAAAACTTTTTCTAGGGAGGAGACATACTGCAATCCTAGCCACCCTGCCCACCACCTTGTTAGTACACAACATAGTTGGGTAGTAGATTTTCACTACTGTCATAAATTTGAAATGTTGGATAACAAGACAGTGATTAGGTTAGGAGAAGTATACTAGAACCAACAGGAAGAAATTAAGCACGGTTGGAGGATGTAAGATCAATAGACAAATAATCTATCTGGGGAACAAATCATCCACTTATGGGTTTTAAAAAACAGTTTACATGTGCAGTACCATAAAAAGAAAGAGAGTGATCTCCAGTGCTCAACACTGCTGTAGGAACCGCTGCCTGACCTCTGCTGTTATCTTGCCTTTGAGGGTAATTCCGCCCAGCATCTGTAGGTCCCTACACCAAGCACACCACCCCGCTACCTTAAGGCAGGGTTGGAACTCCTCCAGCCCCACGGTCAGGCGATCAGGCCTCAGCTATCTCCTTACTTATTACTCTTTTTCTTCTCTCCTTATTCTCTCTCCCTTCTATCTTTCCCACTGCAGTCGGTCTCAGTGGGCCCAGTTTATTTCTCTTTTTCTTCCTTTTTTCTTCTTTTTCTCTTCTCTCCCTCTCTTTCCTTTCACACGCCACTGTTGGCTTGCCAGGCCACAACCCTCAGCCTAGGGCAACTCTGCCCAAACAGCAAGGGGAACTCCATCCTGCCCTCTGTGGGAGCGCTGCACATCACACAAGGCAGCTGTGACAGCCATCTACAGTGCTCCACACTGCTGAGCAAATCTCCATCTGGCCTCTATGGTGATCTTGCTGACTTGGGCAATTATTCCCAGCACAGGTACCCTGCACCAAAAGGGCACACACACCTGCCACCTTGGGGCAAGGTTTAAACCCCTCCGGCACCATGTTCAGGTGATCAGGGATCAGCTATCTCTTTCTCTTTATTCTTTTCTTCTCTCTTCCTTCTCTCTTTCACACCAGTCATTCTCAGCAAGCACAGTTGTGTTTTTCCTTCTTTCTCTTTCTTTCTTCTATTTTTCTTCCTTTCTGTTTCCCTCCTCTCCCTCTCTGTCCTTCCACATGCCACTGCTGCCTTCCAGCCCCCTACCCTCTGCCTAGGGCAACTCTGCCCACCCAGCGGGGAGAGCTGCAGCTTCCCCCAGGGACAGTGCTGCACACGACACGAGGCAGTACTGCACATGGCATGGCAAGGGGCGCAGCTATTCCTATGATCTATTTTGTCTTTCTTTTCTTCTTATTTTGCGTTTTATTCCTTTTTCCTCCTTTTCTCTCATCCCTCTTTACCGCCATGGTCTCAGCAGATTCAGTTTTTCTTTACTGTTATTTTCTCTTTTTGTTTTGTATCTGTTTTGTGTATGTGTGTGTATGTTAGTTTTTTATTTTTGCGCTTGTCTTTGTTTTCTCCTTTCTCTCTTTTTCTTCTCTTCTCCCTGTCCTTCATTTCACATGCCATTACTGGACTCCATACCACTCTCTCCCACCTAGGGCAACTCCGACAGTCCAGTTGGGGGAGCTCCTGCCCACACTTGTTGGCTTTACACACAGCTGGGGAAATCACGCCCACCCTCCACTACACCACAAGCAGCTGGAACATCTCCCCATCAAACAGCTGGGGGAATGCCCGACTACAACCCCTTGGGGTTCCCCCTACAAGTGACTGGGGGAACTCC
>NW_022103906.1:59639250-59641426 GCF_000313985.2 Echinops telfairi
CAATTATAGTGGACATTAATACACCACTCTTAAAAAGGCAGATCACAGGGAAAGAAACTTAACAAGGAGGCTACAGCTCTAAAAAGCACAATTGGACAACTTGACCTGATAGATATTTACAGAACTCTCCACCCAAATGCAAAAAAGTTCACTCCTTTCAAGCACACATGACACAAACTTGAAGATAGACCACATGCTGGGACACAAGTTGAACTTGAGTAAATTCAAGCACATAGAGATTACAGACTTCACTCTCCGACGGTTATGCCATAAGGCTGGAAATCAAGAAAAGGACGATGAAGAAATCAAAGGCAAACAATTTGAGGATGAATAACTCTATTGTAAAAGAAGTGAGTATTGGCTCAGATCAGAGATGAAATCAGGAAGTTTCTAGAAATCAATGGTAATGAAAACATGACATACCAAAACCTTTGGGACACTGCAAAGGCATTTATCAGAGGAAGGCTCATAGCAATAGATGCTCACATGCAAAAGGAAGAGAGACTTGTGGCTGATATGCTGGCACAAAACTTACAGCAATTAGAGCAGAGTCAACAGAACAATTCTACTAATAGAAAAAGGAAAGAAATAATAAAATTCATAGTTGAGATACAGGAGAGGGAAAACAAGAAAACCATGGGAAAAATTAATGCAGCTGAAAGTTGGTTCTCTGAAAGGATTAACAGAATCGATAGACCATTGGCAAACCCAATCAAAGAAAGGAACACGTTTTAATAGCAAGGTTGAGGGATGAAAGGGGGGACATTACAATGGGCCCAAATGAAATCAAAAGGATAATTATACAGTACTATGAAGGCCTGTACTCTAGCGAATTGAACAACTTGGAAGACATGGAAAATTCTTGGAAAAACAATTCCTCCCTACACTATACCCAATGGACGTCAAGAATCTCAACAGACCCATGGCAATAGAAAAAATAGACAAGGTTATCAAGGGATTACCAACAAAAAATCCCCTGGACCAGATGGCTTCACAGGAGAATTATCCCAAGCATACAGGGAAGAACTGACACCAATCCTACACAAACTTCCAGAACACAGAAAAAGACAAAAAACTCCCAAACTCTTTCTATGAAGCTTGTATAACTCTGATACTTAAAGTGGGCAAGGATCCTCCAAGAATTGAGACCTATAGATCAATATCCGTAATGAACATTGATGCAAAATCCTTAACAAAATACTGGCCAATAGAATACAAAAGTATATAAATAATTCACCATGACCAAGTGGGATGCATACCAGGGATGCAGGGATGGTTTAAAATATGAAAGACCATTAGTATTATTCACCACATTGTCTTGAAAAATTATAAGAACCACATCATAATATCTATGCGAAAAAAGCATTTGACACATACAACACCCATTCCTGTTTAAGACACTCAAGAAGATAGACATGGAAGGAAAATTCCTCAATATAAAACTAGCTATATATGAAAAACCACAGCTAATGTGGTAATAAATGGAGAAAAGATGAAAACAATTCCACTGAAAAAGGGGACCAGACAAGGATGCCCTTGTTCCCACTCCTATTTAACATCGTACTGGAGGTCCTAGCTAAGAACATAAGACAAAGAAATGACATCAAAGGTATTTGTCTGGGGAAGTAAGAGGTGAAACTATCATTATTAGCACAAGATATGATTTTATATATCGAAAATCCCCAAAACTCCATAAGTGGAATGTCAGATATGATAAAGGAATATGGCAGAGTGGCAGGATACAAGATCAACAAACAGAAGTCTATCGGACTGCTATATACATCAGACAAGATCACAGAAGAAGCAATTAAAAAGGTAGTACCCTTTACAATATCCAAGCACAAATTGAAATATCTAGGGATATACCTGACTAAAAAACCAAAAGATTTGTACGAGGAAAACTACAAAACACTATTACAAGAAACCAGAGCAACCTCAACAAATGGAAGAATATCTCATGCTTGTAGATTGGAAGACTCAATATAGTAAAGATGTCAGTTCTGCCCAAGGCACTATATAAGTTTAATGCTATCTGATACAAATACCATCATCCTTCTTGAAAGAATTGGAAAAACGGATTACCAACTTTATACAGAGAGGGAGGACTCATTCTACCTGACTCTAGCACATATTATACAGCCACAGTGGTCAAAACAGTGTGGTACTGGTATAACGA
>NW_022103906.1:59642651-59644133 GCF_000313985.2 Echinops telfairi
ACTATGCATCTCTTTTTAGATCATTGAAGCACATTGCCGCAGGGGAAGAACTGGAGGAAATCATGCTAAGCCAAGTAAGCCAGGCACAAAAGGACAAGTACAACATGAGTCCGCTGAGGTCAGCTTAAAAAAAGGGGGCATAGGGGCAAGCTACTATATACATACATTCCTGGGGTGATGCCCAGCAACTATGGCAGGGGCCAACCCCAATCCAGTGATACATATGGCAGCCAACTAAATAGGAGGGGGAAAGAAAGAGAGAGAGAGAAAAAGACATGGGTAGGCGGGGAACAAGGCACTAACCCATCATGGGGAGGGTATTGTTTATGTCTCCACAGGAGAGGGAGAGCGAGACCAGGTTTCAACCCTTTATGCCAAGATGTGAATACAACATACTGGCATGTACCAGGGAGCCAATAGAAAGGTCTGCGGGGCTGGCCCATCCCAACTATGTGGGCACCCCACCTTCCCTCCTTCAGAAGAGTGTACTTCAGAGGACAGCACTGGGGCTCCAACTTGGGGAGATGGGCATGTCAGATTAGAGTACATGGGAGAAACAAAAGGGATGGAGAGAGAGGTGAGGACATCCTGGCCCACAAAGCCCCGAGGAGGATATTCCTGCTCAGAGCAGACAACACACAGAGAGGACCATAGGGTCGGCCCCACCACGAGACACGATGTCCCTCACTAAACCATAGCACTGCGGGGAATAACAGTGGAGACACAGTGTGGGAATTTTGCACAATTTGACCCCATCAAGCTGGGGTGAAACACTAAGGGCATACAACAGAGCAGCAAGTGGAGAAAAGTGATGAAATCTCTGGGGAATGGCACAAAGAGACTTTGGAGACAGAGTGTGGCACCCCATCAGACTTGACTGGAAAACACTCCTAACGGCCAACAAACAGACCTTGAACTATCTTCCATTTTTGTCAGTGGCTTTCTATTTTGTTGTTGTTGTTGTTATTGTTTTGTAGGTCTTGACTTCCTTTGTTGTTTTGTTTGGCTTTGCCTGGCTTTTGCACTTATTAATGTACCTGCATGTCTAGTCAGATAAGATAGACTGGGTAAATAATTCAGAGATGAAAAGAACAGGACCAATGATTCTGGGGGGATACAGGAGAAGAGGAGGTGGGAGAAAGGAATGGAGGGGGACCAACCCAGGGACAAGGGAACAAAAAGTAAACTAAAATCAATGGAGACTAGGGCATAGGATGCCCAGTGGGGCTCAATCGAGAGCCATGTAACAGGGAGGAAGTACTAAACCTTAATGAAGGCGGAACATGTTGGTGGGACAAGAGGAAAGTAAAAGGAAATAGCGGAAAGAAACCAGAAGGTTTCTTTCAACCAGGACATTTACAGATATCTAATTATCGCCATGTACATATATAAATATATATAACGAGCAGGGAACAGAACTATGTATTTATAACTATGTTAAGAATTAAGGTTGTAGATGGACATTGGGCCTCGACTCAAGTA
>NW_022103906.1:59645656-59650521 GCF_000313985.2 Echinops telfairi
AGTAGAAATAAACACTAGCATTTGCGGGGAAATAATTTTTGACGTTCACCCAATTTATGTTAGGCAGAGCCTTCTTCAATATGACCCCCAAAGCACACACACAAGCATAAAACCGGTAAACAGAGCTGGAAAATGAGAAACACCTATGTTGCAAGTGAAACCACTACCAAATGAAAAGACAACACAGGATAATTACAGAAAATATTTGTAAACTATTCATCTGATAAAAGATTTGCATTCAAAACACACAAAGAAGTCTTAGAAGTCAAGAAAAATCTACCGAGGTATTTGTCAAAAGAGGACATGAACACATAAAAATATGTTTAAAAAAGCATGAACTCTTAGGAAAATGCAAGTAAAAGCCTCAGTGAGATACTGCTCCACACCTAGCGGAACGGCGTGCAGAGGGTGGTGGAGACCCTGGGACCCTCAGTGCATTGCTGGAGGAAATGTAAACGGTACAACCAATTTAAAGAAGAATTCGACCTTTCATACAGGTTAAATACAGGGGTACTATATGACCCAGCTGTTCCACTCCCATATATATTACGAAGACAAGCCCTTGCACATGAATGTTCAGAGCAGCATTATTTATAACCAAAATGCACGCCTGTGATTCTAGTTCCATTTTGGAGGGCAGGATCTGCTACAGAGCAGGTATGGGATGAGATGAAGATTCTGATGTTCGCAGAGGGTGGTTAGGGGACCGCTGTTTAATAGTGATCCTGTTTCCTGTTACTTGTACTGGCTATAAAGAGTTCTAGGCTACAGCTGAGAGGAGGAGAGGGTCGGTGGGGGTGGATGTGGGTGGGTGGGGAGGGTGGTTTCTGGAATGGCCTGGGAAAAAAACATGACTAATGTAAAGTAGTAGGAGGCCAATGGCTACTGGAAACATCCTGCCAGAGGCCCGACCCTATGTGAATCAATCAGTTACAGTCTGTGTGGGTGAAACTTTATTGCACCATGTAACTCCCACCAAACAACCTTCTTTCCCTGCATGGGTCTGGTAAGAAGGTGGGGGAGAAACTGATAGGATTTGCCCTGAGTAATTGTGAACTGGATTCCCTGCAGTGCCACCCTGCTGCCTAGAAAATGAGCCCATTGAGAAGCAGGTAGTGTGAGCTCATCACCAGCAAGAGCTAGGAGAGGGGCATGTCCTCTGGCCCCAGCATCTGACTAACTCCTGCCTGATAGCTCCCACCACTGCGTGAGACATTGCCTTGGATTTCCGTGAATTTCTGTGGGATACTATAGTGATTCGCGAACCCAGAGAGATGCAATAATACACTCAAAGGAGGCGTGGGAAGTGGGGGGCAGAATGGAACCGAGTAACATCTTGCAAGAATTGGACTTTGGAGACTTTTCCAATCTCCAGCTCCATGGGATTAGGATGGTATTAATTCTTAACAAAGGAAAGTATTACCACAGAAACCACCCAAATGCCCATCAACAGGTCAATGAGTGAATATTATGGGACTTTTTTACCTATACAATAGAATACTACTCTGCACGGATAAGAAATGGAGTACTGACATATGCTACAATTACACATGAACCTCAAAAACACCGTGCTAACTGAAAGAAGTCAAGTCAGAAAAGAGTACATCATGTAGAATTCAATTTCTTGGAAATGTCCAAAATAAGAACATGCATACAAACAGAAAGATTGGTTGTTGCCCAATGCTTGGGGCAGGGAGCCCCGTGGTGTAGTGGTTATGTATTGGGCTGCTAACTGCAAGGTCAGCAGTTTGAACCCACCAGCCGCTCTGCAGGAACAAGAAGGAGATTTCTACTCCTTGAAAGAGTTACAGTCTGGGAATCTCACAGGAACAGGTCTACCCTGCCCTATGGGGTTGCTATGAGCCAGCACTGACTCGATGGCAGCAAGTTTGGTTTGGGTTTGGGAAGGCTGGGGGCTGGATGGTTGTGGGGAGACTGAAGTGACAGCCAATGGATACGAGGCTTCTTTGGGGGATGATGAAAATGTTCTGAAATCCTGTGTTGGGGTGGGTGCATACATTTGTGCATATACTACAAAACCCCTGGACAGTGAGCTCTAAGTGGATGAACTGCGTGCTTTAGATTGGTGGCTCAGATGGTGTATGCATTATATCGCAGGATGATATGATTCTATGTGCATTATACTGCTAAAAATGCATTTACAGAGTGAATACGGTGAAAGCGTTCTTACTGGCGAAATGCTACTTCATCCCCTCGTGAGCCTTCCGTGCTGTCTACCACTGAGCCAGCCACACAATGTGTAATGTCTGCTCTACTGACACACTGGGTCCCTTCCTCCACTCACCACAGGTGCTGACCCATTCCTTGCTGGCAGTACGTGATCCATAAAGCACCGGGGCTATGTTATTTGAGTCTTGCATAGTAAACGCTTTCCTCACGGATGATCTAACGTGACCCTGAATTCAGTAGTGATGACCACCAATGCCCACCAGCCATGGACTCAGAAATTGCTCGCTTGGTAGTTGTGTGTTTTTTTCGAAGCACTGAAGTGTGATGGTTGGTTGCCACAAATATTTAGGTAGGACATATTTATAGATATTGGCGTTATAAACAGAAAACTAGGATCCTCCTTAGCCTTGAGAATAACACATTTACAAAGGTGAGCTCCGAGGCAGAGCCTGACAGAGGAATCCGTATGTTAGTGAGCTCTGTCAGACTGTGTGAAAGTATCCATTGAAACCAGAAAGTTTCCCAAGGTCGTCCAAGACATAAAGAAGTCCCCATATCAATCATTTTCATGAAAGGAGGCACGGGCAGAAACGAATCCTTTCACAAATCGCACTTGAAATAGCGCTGAAAACGATCACGCTTCTCTTTGAGAAGAACCGTAGGCGAGGAGCAGGTCTCAGTCCCTGCCATCAGGTTGACTCTGACTCCTCTGGACCCCACAGGACGGAGCCAAACTGGCCCCCTGGGTTTCTGAGACTGCAACCCTTTACAGGAGAAGAAAGCCTCGCCTTGCTCACAAGCCTCGCAGGTCGGCGGGTGGTTTCAAACGGCTGACCTCGTGGTTAGCAGCCTCATGCAGGAAAAGGAGGGGAGGGCGGGAAAAGGATGGATCGTGAAAGTGGGTGAACACACCTTGTACCCCAGCATTTTACATTTCATATGACGTTGTTCACTTTTAATGGCCCCTTTTCTCTATTGTTGACTCACCAGGTCGATGGAGCCTACAGATGGCTGGTCGGGCTGCAATGCTGAGTCCGCATTTTCTCCTTCACGCTTTGTGCAAGCCATTTGCTCGGAAGGAAGCAGGTTATACCACAGGGTGAACATCTCATGGGAAAACGGCAAATCTGCCAGGCTGATCTGAGTTCCAGCCTGCGCGAGAGGAAAGGAAACAATGAGATGACGACAAACCTACCAAGGGGAGAAAAGCAAATATCCAAATGAGCATTTCTTCCCGCTGACATCCTTGAAGACCATTGGATGAGTTTGTCTTCAAGTGAAAAACACTCACTTATAACAAAGCACTGATAACGTTTTCTAATCCTAGGGATCACTGCCCCTGTGGGTTTCTGAGGCTGTGAATCTTTATGAGAGCAGAAAGTCTCTACTGCCTAGATTAAAAGACTCATAGCTTATTTAACTTTAGAGGAACTTCTGACACATCTACCTTATGGTAGGCCTTTCTGCCAGCTTAGCAAGGGAGGATGGCGAGACTTCGTCTCACACGCTTTGGGCAAGGTATCAAGATGGACTGGTCCCTGCACCAGGAGCTCGGCTGGGAAAGTACAGGGTCATCGACAAGGAGGACCCTCCATGGGTGGATTCGCACAGTGCCTCACTCTGTTGTATGTGAGTGTGATGGGTGGGTTCATTGTGCCAACCTGGCCAACAGGAACATGTGGGATTAATCGGGTTGCAGTTTGATTGGAGGGTCAAGAGATAGACGGCTCGGCAAGGCCCGCCCCCCTCTCTCTTGCTCTCTGGTGATCGGAGCATGCTGCTGCTTTAGCTAGTTCTCTGCCTCAACCTGTGTGGTACACTTCCTCTGGGCCAGGCCAACCCACGGGTGTGGATCATGTCGCTAGAGCTTGAGGCTCCTTCGGGACCTGCTTCGCTATGCCGCTGGGGCGTACATCGCTTGAGCTTGAGGCTGGTGGATCCCGTGGCCTTGCATTGCTTATGTTTGCTATCCCAATGGGGCCTGCTTCGCTAAGCTCCCCAGCTAATGACTGCTAGTGACCCACCCCGCTGCTTGCTGCTTGTGGGCAGACTCTGCTTGAGGTGTCCAAGGGAGGACTCTGCTGTCTGCCTCCTTGACCTGAGACCCGGCAGCCCACATGAGTTGAAGGACTTCCTGTATATTCACTGTTCCACGGAAGTGAGTTGAACTGAACCTCCTGTCCTGCTGTGTGGACTAATTCCCTGTTAAATTCCTTCTCACTGTCTAAACCTATCCTCTTATATAGAGATTAAATCCTAAGTGCCCTGGTTTCGTTTCTCTCGAGACCCCCGCCTAACACAGTGGGGTCACTGTGCCGAAGAACCACCTGGACGGCAGCCCCCCGACACCACCAAGCCCGGCCCCGTCTCTTCTCCTCCCTAACTCAGCTTCCAGTCAGACAGCGATGCTCAACAGCAAACATGACTAAGAAATGCACCACCTTTTCCAATGGTGTTCGTTGTGAAGCTCGTTTGTTTCCATGTTACTGAGTGACCCGCAGACGGGTCCTCATGGTGCAGGGGTAGCCAGTTGGGCTGCTGATGGCCAGGTCAGGCGTCTGAAACCCCAGCGGTCTGAGGGAGAACGACGGGGCTTTCTACTCCCATAAAGAGTTACAGCCTCAGGAGTGCCCGTGGGGCAGCGCTGCCCTGCCCTCCAGGGCCGCTGTGAGTCT
>NW_022103906.1:59650692-59660401 GCF_000313985.2 Echinops telfairi
CAGTGAGTGAATGGGTGACTGAGTGGCCCATGGTGTGTTTGTAACAAGCTTGCATTTAAACCCCGATGCCATTTCACTGGTATGCAAAGGTTGGGTTTCTGGTTATTATGCACAATGGTGCATTAGCTCACCCGTCCTATATGGAGCGCACTTTACCACACACACACCATGTTGCTGTGAAGAGCAATATCCTGTCTTTTAGACGTTCTCAAAGCATGGTGGGGGTGGGGAAGCTGAGTAATAGAGCAACAGATTGGGAATCTCATGACTATTATAAACATGCGCCAGCGAATCACGGGCAGGATCCCTCCATCGTCCATGGTCCATCCTCCACTGTGGACCCAGCAGCTCTGACCAGGGGGTAGTCGTGCGTTCCCCACACTGTTGACTCCCAACACCGTCTGAGGCCTCAAGGAGCGGACGCATCCACAGCTCACCTACGCAGCGCGAGTCAGGAGCACACTCAGACGTGGACGTCGTAACACAGGTACAAGGGCAAAGGTGGAAAGTGGCTTCGACGGAAATTCAGAATGCATTCACAGATTTTAAGGAGGAGGAAGAACAGAAATCAGTATTACAGGAGGAAGGGAAGGAGAGAGGACGGACGGACGGACGGACAGACAGACTCTACTTGGTTAGTTGTGGTTGCAGGGCTAGAAAAATAGCAACTACAGAATATATTCTCAGAACCCCTAATAGCACATGTGTTCTTTGCTAACGACAACCAGGACAGCTCCTACCAGGCATTCTTCCCGTCGGTGTGTAGTGACGGAGCACAGGTCTACTCTCAGCGTCTTCTGTTGTAAGGCCGTTTGGGAAATGGCCACGCGGAACACATCGTGGAACAAAACCAATTCTGTGGCTGGATGGACCTTGGTTCGAAACAGACAGCTGACGTCGGTGGAAGAAGGAAGTACAGCCACCCTAAAATAGCTGCAGAGAACAAGAGTAAAGAGGATTTTGTAGGATCTTCGGTTACAGTGAACTCACAGATATGGCGTGGGATTACCTGCAAGGGTGGAGACCAAAACTGAGTGTGGAGTATGTTGCCAACCTGAAGCAGTATGGCCCTAAAGGGGCCCCGCTCGGCCACACGGAGACTACACAGGATCTCTACCACGCAATGCCCTACTTTTATTGGGTCAACTACTCAATGTTCACTAAACTTAGGTAGAGCCATTCCATTATGCGCAGGCGCAGTAATCTTAGGCTTCCATCGGAAAACGAAAGCCTCACCAGCCCGTTTTCTTCCACAAGGAATCCCTGTCCCACTTATACTAATTATTACTGAGAGTATCAGCCTATTTCGTCAACCTATGGCAGTAGGTTCTCGTTGGACAGCTTGTAAATATTAAAGCTGGTCATATGCCGATTCATCTAAATTGAGGGGCCACAGTAGTCCAATGTCAATTAGTACCAAGACAGCTCTTACCTGCTAACCTAGTAGGGAGGAAGAAAGGCTGGGCGTGGACAACTGTAGGTGTGCACCTACCCCCCACACTAACCAAAGCCAAACTCTGTGTCATCGAGTCAAAACAGGAGTAGACAGCCCCATCTTTCTCCCTCGGAGTGGCTGATGATTTCGAACTGCTGACCTTGCAATTAGCAGCCCCATGGGTAAGCCCTATGCTGACAGGGGTCCTTGCACAGCCAACTAAAACGAGTTATTTCTTCGCCTGGGAGGGCAGAACAAGCCACGCAGGCACTGGTGTGACTGCATCTAAAGAATCCCCACCCTGAAGTATTAAATGAGAGATGCTGATGATCTTCTCCCAGAAACAGAGAAGATCCTACTTGGGAAATAACAGAGTACGCGGTAACATACTGTCAAGAAAAAATAAATCCTAAACCCCACTGCCATCCTGTGGATCCAGACACAGAGGGGCCCTGTGATGGGTTTGCATAGCTGTCCATCTTTCCAAGGGCGGGCAGCCTCATCTGCCTTATGCAGAACAGCTGGTGGGTTTGAGTTACTGACCTTGTGGTTAGCAGTTCAATGCTTACCTGACAGAGCAAAGAGCTCATAAATATCATTGTCTAGCACACTGGAAGTCTCAGATATGGCAAAACGGTATTAAGAGATTCTTGAGCTTCGCAAAGTCCAGAGAAGAGCTATAGAAAATCAATAATGTCTAAGACTACTTCAGCTGAAGTACACACCATTTAAGGACACACACTTTTGGGAAATAGTATGAGTTATTCACTATGAAATTCCCGAAAGAGAACATCATTAAATCTTCCTCACCTTCTGTTCCAGGCTTGTTTAACTGAGATGCTAAAAGGGCCCTTTCTCCAATGATAGAAACACTAAGTCCAAATGCAGAATTGAGAAGCACCATAGTATTTCTGTATTTTATGTCAACATCCACTACAGAGACTTGGCTTTCAAAATCTAGTGGACCTCAGGCCACTGCTGTTGATTTAAGAGCCTTGCTAGGGCAGAGCTCACTCTCGCTGTGAGGCTGTAGATTCAATGATAGGAAATTTTATACACAGGCACATCTATATATATAATATGTAAAACAATAAAGGAGATGTACATTAAAGAATATTCTAAAATTGATTGTGATGATTGTACAACTCTTCTTGATATGACTGAAATATTGAATTGTGTGACATGTGGATTAAGTGCCAATGAAACTGTTTAAAAAAGAGTATGTTGAAATAAAAGGTCATTGAAAAGATGGGGGGAGGGGGAAACAAAACCACTGTGAGAACAGATTCTGATATGTTCTTGAACACAGAAACTAAAGAAAGGGGAAGAAATCATCAAGCACAAGAGCTCATCAGAAGGGTTCCAAAGGCAGTTAAAAACAAATTCAAACCTTGAGTTGCAGGTTGCAAGATGGTGGCGTAGAGGGTTACGAGTTGCATTGCTAACGATGAGGTTACCAGTTTGAACCCACCTGGGCCTCCAGGTGAGAAAGAAGAAGCTTTCTGCTCCTATGAAAATCTACAGCCTCAGCAACCCACAGAGTCCGCTCTACTTCTCTGTCCAAACGGGTTGCTGTGAGCCGGGACCGACTCAAAGGCAGAGTTTGTGGCAACGTACTGAACGCCGCAGGAAACATGCAGAGAAGATGACGGTGAGAGAGAGCCGCAGTATCCCAAAAAGAAAGTCACTGCACGACCACTTTAGGAGAGAGCCTGTGATTAAGAACCAATGCTGCTGAAGGAAGGTGTCGGAAGACTGGGCCCCACACCAAGGCTCCGGGAAAGGAAGAGGAGCCATTGAGAGTCTTCAATGGCCAGACGCTGCCCTGGAGGTGCCCACTCACCGGTGAGCTCCAGAAACTCACAAGACGGCTAACCAATCAGGCAGCTGGAAGAGCTCTATATGTATGACCAGTCCACATAAAAGTGGCTCGAGGCCCTATCAGAATCATCGAACAGCATCATTAATATTACACGGAAGCAACACTTTGCTGAAGATCATTAAAAACCAGTGGCTACAGGGCATCAAAAAGGAGCTGCCATCGATTCAAGCCAGACTCGGGGGAGCGCGTGGAACAAGGGCTATCCCTGCTGACGTCAGCTGGATCCTGGCGGAAAACAGAGAATAGTAGAAAGAGGGTCCGCTGTGTCCGAATGATTACGCCAAGTCCTTAGCCTCTGTGCAGATCATAAGGAATCACGTGTACTGTTGCAAAGAACGGGAATTCCAGTACCATTGATCCTGCTCTGAAGGAGAACCAGTACACCGGCCAAGAGGCAGCCATTTGAACCAAACCAAGGGCTGGTATTTGGCTTACGATCAAGAAAGCTGTGTGTCAGGATGGCATCCTCGCACCACCCTTAGTCACCCTGTGTGCGGAGTGGATCATGTGAGGGCTGGGCGGTCTGACGAACGTGGCATCCGGGCAGGAGACACAAAGCACCTGTGGAGCGTCTCTGCTTTCAACCTTGCTGGCTGAAAGCAGGGAGACGGGAAGCACTTGCTGAGCAAGATGCAAAGTCTGCAGCCTTCAGGACGGATTGTGGTTCAATGTAAAGAGAAGAAGAAACCTCACAGTTGGACCAGGACGCAGCATCATGATCAACCCGGAAATACTGACGTGGTCAAGGGAACCGTCTCACGTGGATGCGCAGTCAACGTTCACGGGAGCTCGGTCAAGAAATCAAGTGCTATGTGGCATGAGCGACCCTCCTGCAAAGCACCTCCTTCAAGGGCCCCCAACAAGATGCCACGTTGAGGACTGAGGTGAGCCTGCCCCGAGGTCCGGGTTTTCTAATCACCCCTGTGAATTCGCAAGCTGGACCAAGAAACAGGAAGACTGAGCAGGCAGTGCTGGCTGGGATGATGGTGGCGGCCAAGGGTGCCGAGTCTGCCCCGGGCTGCCAGAAACGCAGACACGTCTGACCTGGGCCCGTACAGGCACGGCCGCGTTTTCACAGCACCTCACCGAAGCCGTGCCCTCTACCAAGTGAGGGCCCGAGGTGACGTCCAGGTCCAACAAGTCTCTCAGAGCCATGTTTCCCACCGCGTGTGGCCGCTGCCTGTCTCCTGTGTCGCATTTTGGTAATTCTCACAATATTCCAAACCTTGTCATGCTACCACTACATAGTTAGTAGACTGCGGTGCAATGTGGGCGCAGCTTTTACATGCGCTGGGAGATAAAAGCTCTGGGCCACTCACGGAGTGGGTCTGTTTTCTCGTGGTGGTCCGGAACTAAACCCACACGACCTTTGCGGCATGCCCGTGTTGCCAAAATGCACCTCTGGACTTGTTATCACAAGGAAATGACAGCCTTCTCATGTACACATTGGTACAATCCCTCGAAGACAACAAGAGGAACAATTCCCTGTGTTTGAGTAACCGGGCCCTAACCCCTCTCAACACCCCTCCACCCTGAGCAAATCAACACGCAAACATGCCCGCGATGCTGAGTCAGTGCTGACCCGGAGCAGCCCTGCGGAGGCTGTTCCAGGGCAGTCAGCCTTGACGGGAGCAAGCGGTCTCAACCACCAACCCACTTACCCGAGGGGACCACCCGGGCCCCAGCACAGCACAAGGCGGAACTTCTAGTTGAAAGAGACACAAGCCTTGGTTCCCCCCTTTTAAATCATCTATCCATTGGCTTCCGGACCCAAATCCCACGAGCTCCCCTCCACCGCCCAGCCCTCCCCACTCTCTTCAGCTCTCTCTCACGGTCGGCCCTGCGGTGCCTTCTCCGGAGGTTGGTGTTGATGAACGGACTGCTGGACCGCTGTGCGACGTTAATGTTCAGTGGAAAGACTTCAGAGGCTCTGCGTGCTGGGCACCGCGTCTTACTTACACTTTCAAAGTCTGAGGTATCGAGAAGGCATGGAGATTCCGGAGTTGTGCGACCATCACCATGAAACTGGAGCTGGCCGCGTCGTGTCTGTCACAGGAGAAGCGGAATGAGGCCAGGAATGACCACGGTTGGCCTGATATCACCACCCAGTGTCCTAGAACATGTACCCACTCTCCCGGCCCCAGCCCCATCCCCTAGGCAGCTCCCTTTTACCTTAGTCCGATCTGCACCTGGGCAGTCTCCACAATGGCAGTGTCTGCTTCACCAAACGCAATGTCTTCGATTTCACTCGGCCTAGGGCCAGGGAGGAGGGGTACAGATTACCAACAGGGCCGTGGACTGCTGGGGTTACTATCTGCCACTCATGCCCGGGGAGGAAAACCTGAATTCACAGCACATCTGTGCCACCTGCCAGCATTCTCAGAGGGGTCTGCCTCTGAGCTGTCTGGTGCTCCGAGCCTCCCATGATCGCTGGGAGATGGTCCGGGTTTGCAGAAATACACACGAGGAGTTTTATGCCCCACACAGGCCTGGCCAACCACACCAACGTGGCCATCCAATGCAAGCTCTAAGTCTGAAACCCAGGCCCCTGGATATCCCATCTCCCTGGCCAGTGGGAGGTGTTCGGTAGACTGACGTTTCTGGCCACACTGTTTCTTTGAAGGACAAATCCCTTACTGCTAGAGAGTGTGGGCCATACATTCGTAGTAGGTGAGCCTCGGCTGCGGTAGGAGGAGGTGTGTGTGGCACAGCCGGGGAGCCCTTACTGTTTCACGGATGCTTCATAGACGCCACTGTCTCCAGCCACAGACTCATCGGACACGGCGGCAGACACGCAGGCCGTTTTCTCCCCAAGCAAGTGGTTTGCTCTTCTTCTCGGTACAGTTTTCTCCACATCTACGGAGGGAACGGGACGTTACCAGTCAGCATTTCTTACTCGGAGGGAGTCAAGTATGAAATATACACATGTTTTGGTCATGGGAAATCCAAAATAGCTCCCGGCGTCATGAGAAAATGATAGTGGCATGCTGCTTGGTAAAGCAGAGGGGCGCAGAAGAGGAGGAATCCCCTCAACAACATGGGCTGACGCCGCCCGGGTCTGCAGGTGGCCTTTGCTTCTGTCATGCACAGACACGGTCACTTTGAGTCAGAAGCATCTATCAAACTGCCCAAACCCAACAGATGGGGGCAAGTCACCGCACCGGGACGTTGTGGGTCACCACACCATGGTCCGCAACTCACAAGGATGAGAGTTTCAGCACCGAGAAAGAATTCTCATTGCCCTGGTCCTGAAATATTTTGGGGGGAAGGAGTCAATCACACAAAAATGTCACTGACCCTTTGCTTCTCTCTTCTAAGCATTCACTGAAGTGACCAGCACCGGGCGTCTGGGCGGGGTCAATGGTTAACAAGCCCAGCGGCTAACTGCAAAGTTGTAGGTCCGAGCCCACCCAGGAGGGCCTTGAATAAAAGGCCTGGGGGTCCAGTTCTCCAAACCAGTCCTTGATGACCCTGAGAAGCAGGGTCAGCTGACACACTTGGAGTCCCATGAGCTGGAGGTGACGTGTAGCTAACCGTACATTTGGAGGTTAGGTAACCACCTTGAGTATTAGAAATGCTTCCATGAGCTTCCAGGTACACAAACTAGCAAACGCAAACTAGAGCTTTCCAGCTAAGATAGCTTTCACCTCTCTTCCCCTGCCCTTCCCTCCTCTCCCCTCCCCTCCCCACCTACAGGGCTGGGCATAACTGCCCCTGTGCGTTTCTGAGACTGTAACTCTTTACGGGAGTGGGAAGCCCAGTCTTTCTTCCATGGAGCAAAGATGGCTTTAAACTGCTGACCTGGCGGTTAGTGGCCCCACGTGTAACCACCCACTACACCACAGGGCTGGCGTGGACTCCACAGGAGTCTGGCTTTGTGAGGGTTCCCCTCCACATACCACAGCCTAGTCTCTGAGCTGCTGCTGCTTCAGTAGGTGCTAAAGGGGGGACCTATTTACATCCCTTTGACTTGCAGGAATCCTTGCAAGCTAACAACTAAATGCCATTGGCAGATAAACCAAACAAGCCACTTTTGTGTTACCGAGTCCTTAGCACCAGCCACACACGGGCTTTCTTGTGCAACTGCGCCCTCCACCTGAGCTGGAGCCTTTCCTCCAGGGGCCAGCAAGCCAGCTGTGCTGGGAGGCTACTGGCCCCCTTCTGAGTCAGACTTTGTATCTGCTAAGATGACAGACAGTTAAGTGTCATGACTGCAGATGACGGGGCTGATGGCCGCTGGCCCCTTCTTTCTGGCGGAGAGGAGGCTCCCTCCAGGATGATGAAGTGCCCTCTGTGCCCTGCCTGCTTTGTGAGGGGTGCAGGTGAGGACGTGACTCATTGATTACACACACACCGCCCGCCGGAATAACCACGGCCATCTGGAATTGACTTTGGCAGTGACAGTGGCTGGCTGTGGAAAGCCTGCGACATCATTCCTCCTGGGCTCTGCTCTGCCGTCCAGCCGGGATCGGCGCTACAGAGCGGAGGTCGTACCAAAGGAGCCCGGCCTGTCCGAGGCTCTCGAGCACTGGGGGTTGAGGATCGGGGCCGCTGGCTGGGAAGCTCTGGGCTCTGGGTGAAGACGAGCCACCCTGGGGAGGTGACTGTCGCTGTCTTCACACACGAATCAGGGCTCTATCCAAACAGAGTCTGGGGTGGACCTTTCTTAGCGTGGCTCTTTGACAGCAACAGCTAACAGGCTGTGTGTGCTCAAACAATTAACCACTACTGCATGGCAGCGTCTCAGAGGACAGGACGGATATGGCAGCGGCCCCAACAAAGCCCACCCTCTGTTCGTCAGGACACCAGGCTGCACCTACCACCTGGGCTGCTCCCTCCCTGGCCCAGCCCTTCTCTCCAATGCCTGACCTCGCTTCCTGGTCCCCCCTCCGAGGGGAATGGTCACTAGATCACATCCCCAAACCTCCAAAACTCTCCTGCCACGGAGACAGTGCCGACTCACAGCGACCCTGTAGGACAGACAGGGTAGAACTACACCCCCTGGGTTTCTGAGACTCTTAACTCCTCCCGGGAGTAGAAAGCCCCATCTCTCTCCCTCACAGCTGCCGGTGGCTTCGGACTGCTTACCTTGCAGGTAGCAGCAGCCCAATGGGTAACCACTGCGCCCCCGGGGTTGCTCACTGCAAGTACAGGGCGCACAAAACCAGCTCAGTGCCAAACAGAACCCCCGTGTCCAGACACAGAAACACCCCCTGCTTTCCCCTGCTCCTCCTTTCCGGGATCTCGCTCTAGCCTGTGAGGAGAAGTGCATTCGGCAGAGCTGTGGGTCCAGCTGTCCTGATAATAAGAGGGCAGCCTTGGAAAGCTCGGGGGTGGCGGGGATACCACTGTCCTTTCCATTTGGTGTTCCACAGACCTTCTGAAGCCACCTTGTGCAAGCACAGCAGCAGCAGCAGCAGGGACGCAAAGGGCTGTCACCGTGGATGCCCACACCTGTGCCCCAGCAGCGGGGGTTCTGTGGGGTCTGTGGCGCCCTGTGAGTTGGGAGCAAGCCGCTTCTGGGTGGACTTGAAGCTCCAACTTTCCGGTTAGCTGTTGGGTGCGTGACCATGTGCACTGATGAGGGGAGGTGCTGAGAGCCCGCCACTGGGAGGAGTCGCCTCACGCACGTGTTAGCTCCGGGAGTCACCCTCCGGTGAGCCCACAGGGCTGACCCAGGCTGAGATGGTGAGCAGCCAGCCTTGAGAGATGGCTCACCAGCGCCCAGGCAGCGTACACAGGCGGTGCCTACGCAGCCTCTTCCTCCAGGGGGTGGCCTGCTTCTGGCGTTGAGAGCCCTGTGCAAATGCCAGTCCCACTGCTTTTCCATGAGGCAGATTTTTCCCGAGTAGCGCCAGTGGCACTGTTGGTCTGGCTGGCTCCTCTCCAGACGGGAGCAGAGCACACAGATCCCCCGTGCTCCCAACTGCTGCCCTGGGCCATCAGGACCAGGGGGAGATTAGTCATCATACCATTTTAAACATGGGGGAAAGCTGGGTTCATGTGTCTTTCAACATGCGCGCTGACCAGTCAACGAATGCAGTCCCTAAGAGCATCAGTGGGGAATAGATACACTTGTTGAAGACAGCAACAACAACAACAACAACAACAACAACAAAAAGACTGTCACAGGCCCAGAGTCTTCCACATAGAAGAACACCCAGCTACCCCACAGACTGGACTGGAAAACACCCCTAAAGGCCAACAAGCGATCCTTGAACTAACTACAAGCTTTTCTTTCTTGTTGTGTTTTGTTTTGTTCTTTTTTTGTTATTGGTTTATTGTATATGTTGCTTGGTTTTGCTCTGGCTTGTTTTTGTGCATGTTATTATCTCCGCAGGTCTGTCTAAATAAGATAGGCTGGATGAACAATCTGGAGGAGAAAACAACGG
>NW_022103906.1:59661689-59674409 GCF_000313985.2 Echinops telfairi
ATGTATAAATGTGCTTTACACAATTGATGTATGTATGGATTGTGATAAGAGTTGTATGAGCCCCTAATAAAATGATTAAAACAAAACAAAAAAAAGAGCATCCAGCCTGGGTGAACCATCAGCCTCTCAGAGCCTTCCGTTCCCATTGCACCTCAGGCAAGCTCTAGGAGAGACCCAGCAGCGTCCTCTGACACCGGTCATCATCTAACTGCCAAAGAGGATCAGCACGTTCAACACATAGCACGTGCCTCGCAAAGGAGAGTGGTTTCAAAAGAGTAAACGGGAGTCCCCTCTGGACTTGTTCTCTGGGCACAGACTTGTGGGTGTCCTTGGGCTGCAATGAACAATGTGGCCAGGAGATGGCAGCGCAGTACTACGCATGGGACCCTGCTTTCTCCACACTAGCTCTGGGCAGGAAAAGAAGTCTGGCACGAAACAGAAATCATATTTATATAGAATTCCCTGAGCAATCTAAACACTGAACCCTGGTACTAATTAGCTGGTATGCTAATTGCCTTGGTTTTAATCTGTTTTAGGCCAACTTCTTTGCCTTGCTATTTCTGAACCTGAGTTTTATTTGGAAGCATGGAGCATGTTCACAGACTCTGTATGCTCCCAGCGAGCGGCCGCACATGGAGGCCCCCCAGACGCCAGCACAGGGCACGTCATGATGACATCTGTTAACGGGAGGAGAAGGGGCTTCAGTTCATAAAGAAAACCGCCCAGGTGTTTCCGTGAAATCCCCTTTTCAAATGAAGGCAAAGTGAGTCAACAGAAGACAGGGGGGGAAATCATACCTTTTTGAGGGTAGGGCTGGGGGTATTTCAGGAAAAAGGAGCCCCTCTGGCCAGCCAGGCAACCACCCTCCTGAAAACAAGGAGAGGGATTGCGGGGCGGGCCCAGCTCCGCCAGCTCACTCACCTGCACTGCCTTCGTGCAGCGGCTCCCTCGCCCCCTCACTCAGGCCCTTCTCCTCCAAAAAGGACCGGGAGGCTGTTCCCAAGTCGGCGTCCAGCGGGGGGATCGCAGTCTCCCCCAGGCCGATGTCTGCAAAGGGCCCACTCAGCTCACATTCTTCAAAGTCAGCAGTGAACTGCAGGGGGGTGTCCTGAGCAGGCCCGGGAAAGGCGCCTTCCAGCACCAGGGGCGAACCGGGCGGGGACAGGGACGACAGGGAGGACCTGGACGACAGGGACGTCACAGACTTGGGGACCTCGCTCAGCGGGGGCGGGTGGCCAGCTGCCGTGGCCGCCGCCCCGCAGGGGTCACTCTGGCCAGGCTGGCTGGGGGACTTCACGACTTCGTTTTCGTGGATGGTGGTGATGGGCCCAGAAGGGATGTAGCCGCCCTTCTCTTGCAGAAGGAAGTCCAGTTTGTACTGATAGTCCAGATCCAGCTGGTCGCCCGGGCTGCTGTAGTACAGCTCCGAAGAGCTGAGCGAGTTGAGGGAGCCTCTGCTGGAGGTGTTCAGGGACCCCCGGCTGGACGCCAGCGAGCCCAGGCTGCTCCCAGAAGACATGGACAGAGTGCTGGCGGAGAGGCTGTGGGGAGAGTCGCAGAGACGCACGTCAGACGTGTGATGCAGACAACGGGATCCAGTCACAACCCCAGTGGCTCCTTCAGAGCCGTAGACGGAGTACAAAGATGCCAGAGGTCAGAAGCCACAACCAGAGAAATCCCACTGTGCCTAAAAATGGTATATTCTCTCTCTCTCTCACACACACACACACACACACGCACTTACATAAAGAAAGATCAAGGAAGAATCAATGCACTGGAACGGTGGGGCTGAGAAGGACGTGGAAAGGACCGTGGACCGCTAAAAGGGCAAACCCATCTATCCTGGAAGAAGTGCAGCCAGGATGCTCCCTGGAGGCAGGGATGGCGAGACATGCTCTCAGGGAGGGATCAGTCCCTGCAGAAGGACCTCCTGCTCGGTAAATGGAGGGTAGTGAAGGAGATGGACTGGCGCAGTGGGCTCGGGCACAGGAACAAGTGTGAGCACGGCGCAGGACCGGGCGCCGTGTTTCGTTCTGTTGTGCACAGGATCTCTCTGGGGCGGAACCGACTCGATGGTGCAGAACAACGATGGCACACCCACTGGTCAACCTAGCTGCACAGATGTCCAGAAGCGACGTGACAATTGGGAAGTCAGAGGTGGGGAGAAGACGGGCAAGCGGTACTGCTAAAATGTGGTTATTTTGCTTAACGACTAAACCCCTATTTTTCAGAGAGAAAGGGGGCGAGGGAGGCAGGCTTAGAAATCAAAGGTTGTGCCAAAGGCTCTTGGGCCCACTACTCTTTTTCTGTGTGCCTAAGACCAGAGTGAGCATTATTCCAATTATTATGAGAAAAAAAAAATCTGTGGTTAATTATTTTGAGCTACATCTTGGCCATTTCCCCCTTTTTGAAACAAGGGGGAAGGGATATGTGCTGTCTTCCCAACAATCAACTGGTGTCCCGAGTGTATCCTACTTCTTGCAGGACACATTTCAAATATATCCCACAGATGAATGGCAGCTTCCAGAAAAAGACCCACAGAGCTTTAGGCTTGGGCCTCCAAATTTTCACCGTGCGTAACTATTTCGGTCACCTTCAGAGGGTTGCAGGTAAAATGAACAGCCGGCGAAGGTCAACTAGATCTGCACCTGGCACTGTCCCAAAAGGAATCCCCACCTGACCACGCCCCACGCCCCCACCCCCACCCCAACCTCCAGAGCCCACCCGGCTCACCTTTTCAGTTGCGAATGAAAGTAAGTAGTTAATTTGGTAGTTTCTTCAAGTTTCTGTAGCAGCTCTTTCCTTCTCTCTTCCAACTTCAATCTACCAAAGAGAGCGAGAGCGGTGAGTGTCTTCCAATGGCTATGACGGAGGACAGGATGCTGAAGAAAAGCTTGAGAACAGACAGGCGCCCAGTCGAGAGGGAGGGAGCGAGCCACCGAGTGAGGTCGTCGAGAGGGAGGGGCGACCAGCATGAAGTGGCGTGGCCAGACCCCCTCACGGCCACGCTACATGACCGCGGCGTCTGCACCAAACCGGCCCGCGCCACCAGAAAGGAAAAGGTTCCTGTGTTCTAAACTTTATTCCCTGAGCAAAGGGTGGGGGTCTCCTCCTGCATGTAGGAGTTAGGAGAGGGCAGTGAGGGGACAAGAAAAGACCCCTGGAGACAAGTGGCTCCATTCCTGAAGCGCTCGGCAGTGGCGATCCTTGGGAGAGGATCTTAAGTACTGAATGGGGGGGTGGGGGGCGGGGCCCCTGTTGTAAGGCATGAAAATGCCATCCTAACTTGATGAAAACTTGTGCAATTAAGAAATAAACTGGTCCATATTGCCACGGTGAGCTAATTGTGAGCCTAACTGCAAAAGGGAAGAATAACGCCAAAAACAACAACAACAAAAACCCAGATGCGATTGCATTCCGTATGAACAGCACATCTCAGCACCTGCACCAGACTGTCATTAACATTTCAACCTAATGCAACTAGGCACAGTTTAATGAATTCTTTTCATTCAAGTAGTATGAGAACTGTATTATTAGCATAGTAAGTCATCTGTATGTATTCAATATACAAGCACCCATACGAACACCCGTCCAAGAGCCTGCATGCATAGAGTCCGTGTCATCTGAAGTCAGGCGAGAGTACAGGGGGACCCCGCCAGCAGCGGCGGTAACAGCAGCGGCGGGAGATTCAGATAAACCGTGCTCTCTCATCTACCTCTGTTTGCTTAGGCAAGCCTCTTGCTAAAGGGCCTCCCTGCTCCCATCAGTACAAGGGTGATTATCATGTTACTGCATCTACAGGAAGGTGCCCTGGTGGCTCAGTAATTAAGCACTCCACTAAAGGCAGGAGGTGGGAATCCACCAGCCGCCCTGTGGGAGGAGGATGTGGCCGCCGCTCCCCTGGAAGGCCCCCCTCTCCCCCAACTCCATGGGGCAGTTCTACCTGAACGCACCCTTGGAGCCCACAGCGGACAAGGCTTCAGCTGGACCATGCTGGGAGCGCAGCGTGACACTGCGCCACGGGCAGCGGGAGTCACCATCGACTGGAAGGCCTGTCTTTTCGTGTCTGTGGAGGAGCTGTGTGGTTTCATGGTTACATGTCGGGCTGCAAACCACAAGGTTGACAGTTCGACTGCACCAGCCACTTCCGGGGGAGAAAGACTGGGCGTTCGACTCCGGTAAGAGTTACCATCTTGGAAACCTGCGATCTACCCCGTCCTATGGTGCCAGCGTGAGTCACAATCCACGTGATGGCACAGGGACACGTTAGCAGGATGGGGAGAAATGGCCGGGAGGACGTTCTGTGCACAAGCACAGCCCTTGCTTGCTCTAAGCCTCAGCGTGCACTCGGCACACGGGGCAGGGTGGTGACATACATTTAGTCACGTTTCTTTAGAGGGGAAAGACATTCCCTGATTTTAAACTTCTCGGGGATGTGTGCCTGTGTCTTGGGCATTGCAGTAAAGGAAAACGCCCACAGTTTAGTCGTAGGTATTGATTCTTGGTGTGGCACCAACACAAACTCAATGTGTTTTTAAATAAAAAGGTAACTTTTCCCATTTGCTTGAATACAGGGAGCCCCTGTATTAATAAAGTTCCATTTCTCAGTCCGTCTTTTAAGTCAAACTTGCATGTATGTCAGCAAAATCAGGTACAGGCCATATCTTAACATCAGTCAAAAGCTGATATTAGTAAGTAGTTTGCCTTCTTATTCACAGAAAAAATTAAAGAAACACTTCTAGGTAAGTGAAGTATCTCCTATTACTATTCCGATAATAATGTGATGCACATTACAATGTAGCACAGGCTTATTATTACAAAGCATCGTCTGTACCTCAAGTTTTAGCATAGTAGCTTTGTCCGGGGCTTGGTTTGTGAATGCACGGTGTCTACGTCCATCTGTAACTGGGAACTGCCTGTACGTCACAGCTTCCAGAGATACATTTGAAAAGGACCACAGTCTGTATTTTTAATCGCTCACATTTAAACAAACAGGTAACCAGGAAAACAATGAATACAACGTAAACTAACTGAATTAGAAGGTACATTAAGATTTGGAGAAAACCTGTTTTATACTAAAATCCACATCTTCAGAAGCAGGAGAGACACCTGTCAAGTTCTAAAACTTGTACATAAGGGAACATTCCCCCAGTCTTCTAAGGAGCTTTCACTTGGCGTCAGAAGCCAATCCTGCGACTTTTGCTCGGCATGAGAATTTTAAGACCGATACTTTCTGACTCCTGTCAGTAATGGCTGCCTCCTCTCGGCAGTTGCTTAGGGGCTGCTCTTGCATGTTACTGTAGACAACAGGTGACACACTTTTCCTGTCCCTGTTCCCGTGCCCCGGGGAGATCCCAAGCTCAGAGAGAGATGGGGAACATCAGAGCAGGGTGCCCTCCTGCCCCCGCCTGTGTGCTGGTGTCTCCCTGACCGCTCTGTCAGGTGTCAACGTCACCCAGGGGTGACGTTCTCTGATTCGGGCCTGAAGCCAGCCCTCGGATCATGACCCATCCACACTGCTGATGGGAAACAGAAGATAGTTTCTTTGATGGTCCCGTAGATACCAGGGAAGAAACGGAGGGCTTAGGTGCTGGTGACGCACCCTCTGTGCTATGCTGAAACGCAGCTTCAAACCAAGACTCTTACTTCCAGAACGACCTCGGGCGATGCCTGCCGTGTCCCTGGGGAAGGCATGCACTGCTGGCTGGGTGTTCGCTGCCACGGAACAAGCGGAGCAGAAATGCACCTGTATGCAGGGGCAGCATCCCGAACAGGGTGGGGGAGGGAGGGGCAGAGCCGAGGACAAAGTGTAACCATTACGAGGAAGAACATCAGCAACAACAACAACTAAACCCAGCGTCCTGGGACTTGGGACTTCTGAGCCGTTTTGAGCCTCCAAGGGTACCAACGAGGAAAGTATGCTGATGGAGCACAAGAAACGCGGATTCCCTCCACGGTTCACTGCGCTATACTGAAGCGCTTTGGCCGGGGTCACTGGAAAAGCGATTGCCCTCACTGCCTCAAGTCAATTCCAACTCACAGAGACCCTAGATGGCGTCTGCGAGGCTGTACATCTTTATGGGAGTGGACAGCTTCACCTCCCTCCAACACCCCCACCCCCACCCCCACCTCGTGGTTAGCAGCCCAGCCCGCCCAGGTTGCTCGGGAGGAAATGAGCACTTGCTAATTTTGGAACACTGAAGGACTCCACTGTTCTGAGTGACTCAGAACGTCAACGTACTCACCAGACACCCACCCCCCAAACGGGGTCAAGAGTTCCCCAGGGCGGAGCATTCATAGTACGCATTTTTCCCACTAGAGGAGACTGGAGTACAGTAACTCCCTTCTGCGTTAGTGCACCAAGTGGCATCGCCTGGGAAGGTTCTTTCTGGTCACAGTGAATTTTTTCTTAAGTAGTTTTGCTCAAACGTCATTTTTTGTGAAAGCCGATTTAAGGAACAGCATGCAGCTGTGAAATTTTGTTTCCTACTCGGGAAAAATGCTGCAGAAACTGTTGTGATGTTGAACACAGACTACAAGGACAGGGCGATGGGAACAATTCCAGCGTATGAGTAGTTTTCTTGTTTCAAAAAAGGTGAGATGTTGATTGATGACAAATCTCGTTCTGGACACCGGTCCACTTCCCAACTGGATGAAAATGTCAACAAAATTCATGCACTTGTGCTTGAAGACCGACACCGGGCCATTGAAGAGATGGGAAAGTTCTCTGGACGATCTGGAGGTCATTTAAGTTATCTGGAGGTCACTTAAGAAAATTCAAAGGAAGATTTGGGAATGAGAAGGGTTGCTGTGGAATGTGTGCCTCGGGTTCTGACTGACCAGGAAGAAGAGCACTGAGTGGAAACTTGCCGTGCTTTGAAAGAATAGCTCCTAAGTGACCCAGACTTTTCTTCCAAGGTCAATCCTGGTGATGAGACATGGAGCTATTCTTACGACCCCGATCTAGCCAGTGGAAAATGCCATTGTCCCCGGGCCCACCCAAAAGCTCATTCAAGTGAAATCAAAGATCAAGACAATGCTCTTTTTTTATATATGAAGGGGACAGTGCATTTGAAGTTCACTCCACCACGTCAGACTGTTAATCAAGCTTTCTATTTAGAGCTTCTGAAAAGATTGCATAACAGTGTGTGACAAAAAAGGCCTGATTTGTGGCAGATGGGGAAATGGTTTTGCCACCATGACAATGCACCTGCTCATGCAGCCATCTCAGTGCTCCAGTTTTGAGCAAAAACCAGCATGCCTCTCTTGTCCCACACACCTTACTCACCCGACCCTGCTCCAGGCTTCTTTTTGTGTCCAGCAATGAAGGGGGACATGAAAGGGCAGTGATTTGACGAAGCGGAAGAGATGAAGAAAAAAATGAGGGAGGTGCTGTCAGCCATCCAACCAGATGAGTTTGAAAATTGTTACCAAGAACGGAATTGCAGATTTGACAAATCTATTAAGTGTAATGGAGAGTACTTTGAAGGTGGTATTTTGACAGCTATCGTGTGTGCACGGATAAAGGTTAAATTCTGGGTCAGTAGGAACAAACTGTATGTTTGATGCTCCTTCACCACCAGCACCACTCTTTATATATCTATAGAGCTCTAGCCTTATTTAAAAAAAAACAACTCAAGCAACCCATCATGCTGTAAAAGCTGATTCAAACAAGCACACCCCCGTTTTCTCTCCCTCACAGCAGAAATCTAAAGGCTACGCTAAGTGCCCTTCTCAGATCGACATGCCACACAGTAGGATGGCTGAGATGGGCTCAGCATCACATGAAATATGCATGATTCTGTAATGCTTGCTGAGCCCTGTGTGAGCCGGCCCAGTGACACCCCGCAGCAACACAGCATCGATACAAATGTCCGCTGTTTTCTCAACACGGGTCACACAAGAGCGGCCCATTTCATCATACGGACAGGTGATGATGAAACTTTTATCCGAGAAACTTAAAAATTGTACACATACAGAGACTTGGCAACATTAATGGTGATTCAGGAAAAACTAATTCCGGAAGAAAATAGGGGAAAACCCCATCTCAACAACATGATTGGTCCTGCCTTGCCTCCTCGCCCCACGTGTTCCTTTCTGTCTCTGTCAGGTGGGTTCTCACCTGGCCACCTCCCTCCCTCCTGCCTTGAAGCACGACCTTTCAGTGGCACCACTGAGACAAAGATGTCAACGCAAACGGGAAAGGAAAGGAGAGGGCTTAAAGGGTCAAACAGCACCTCTGTAGAGACTTTTCCTTTGGGCTATTTCTCCATGCCTTAGCAGCTCCGTGGCTGTAGCTACACACACCCCGGGTTAAAGTTTGAACTCACAAGCGTCAAACCCACCAAATGGTTAATCAGGTGAGCAAGTCTACGGACTTAATAACTAACCAGGAATGCTCGTTTTCTCCTGTTGGCTCCCACCCCCAACATTTCAAATATTGTGCTATTATGTGGAAACACATTCATAGGCATTTATAGAGAGGACAGAAAGAAAAGGTCAAATGCCAAGAATGTTTTTTAAATAGGGTGTGTGTGTGCAGCAGCAGCAACTGCCTTATTGAAGGGGAGTTTTAACTTCACTTCCAGGTATACTGATGTGCCTTTTTCTGCTGTCATTTGGGAAGGGCAGGGCTGCTTACCTGCCAGGCCTACAGGACAGGTGTGCTGTGGGTTTACAAGGCGACACGGCCTGTGGCTGAAACAGGTGTGTGACCCCTGGGTCAGCAAGCCCCGGGCATCTCCTAGGCAGGTGTGCGAATGCCAAAGTGACCCGGGGCCCGAGCTGGATATTCCAACTGCTCTGTTTGCACAGCGGGATTTTGTTTACATCGAGTGATCAATTTACAGTTTCCCACAAAAAGGATCAGGAAAAAAACGGCAAGTTTCCTTCACGTCTTCACCTCCTGCAGCTTCAGAAGAGGGTTTCAGCTGTCAAACAAACCCGGGTGCATTCCGTGACCTGTTAAGGTATCCAAGGGAGCACACTGTCTCTCCCTTGTGAAACGGAAAGCAATAGGCGTTTGCATTCTTGTGAGCAACAACACCCGGGACAGAAGGCCGAAGTGGCTCTGACAGTCTAGAGCAGCGCTTCCCAACCTGTGAGTCGCGACCCATTTGGGGGTTGAACAACCCTTTCATAGGGGTCACCCAATTCATCACAGTAGCAAAATGACAGTGATGAAGTAGCAATGAAAATAATTGTATGGTTGGAGGAAACCACAACATGAGGAACTGTATGAAAGGGTTGCAACACAGGAAGGTTGAGAACCACTGGTCTAGATAATCTTTTTGATCAGAATGCAATACTTTACAGCTATTACTATGACTCGGTCCGTCCGTCCGTCCATCCGTGCTGCACTGCATTCCTGATTTTGTGTGAACATTCCTTAGTTATTCTGCATCGGTCACAGGCATTCCGGTGTTCCCAGCAAAACCCGGGAGCACTGATCCCTCAGGGCCCTGGGAGGACTCGCACTCCTCCCTGCTCTGCAGGGAGAAAGGCCTTTGGGGCCCTTTCTCGGCCCACTCACAACAGGGGCCTTTGAGATGTCCAAAGGGAATGTGCCAGAGAAGATGGCCTCGGGGCAGCACGGAGATGCACTCCGGGGGTCCGCCTGCCCGTCCCCAGGAAAGGCGCCCACCTCTCGGCCAGAGCCTGGCTGGGCACGCTCCTCACGGCCAGCAGCTCCTCCTCCAGCCGCTGCCGCTCGGCCTCCAGGCGCTCCAGCTCGGCTCGCGTGCGCTTCTGCGGCGTGACGAACTGGAGCTCTTTCAGAAGTTCCTCTTTCTCGTGGATCAGCATCAGCTTCTCCTTCTCGATGTCCAGCGCCCCGGGCCAGGCGTCACTGTCCAGCTTCGACAGTTCAATCTTCAAGTTGGCCATGCTGCAGCACAGGGAGAGGAGAGATGTGCACGGAGTCAGAAGTTTCCAGAAAGGGGAGACACAAGCCCCGCAGAAATGGGGGCTGTCAGTGCTGTCTTCCCTCGACCTCCCTCCGGGCCTGTCCGGTTTCCCCTCCACCACCCTGCGCCTGTGAGGAAGCCCACCTCCCACCTGACCAACAGTGAGGGCCACAGAGCTTGGCTCTCGTCCACCCACACCCCCTTAAACAGTGAACTCTCTTCCCGGTAGGGCCGTCACTGGTGCATACGGCATCGATTGGGCACCTGCGCTGGCGCTTTAGAGACTATGCGACTCCTCACCTGTCAGCTATCTATCTTCATGTTCAATACCTCACGTCTACAGCATTCGCTTTAAAAGCTACTGTCTGACTATTCTGTGCACTCACTGTCTATGTCTCTCCGTCCCAGACACCAGGATGTGAGGTGAGAGTAGCACTGGCTGTGCTGGCTCATGCCTGGGGTCACCTGGGCTGCACTGTGACGCTCAAATGCTTGGCAGGTGTGTAAGGGTGCCCTCTGGCAGCTGTATGATGATGTGACTTGGTCCGATGTGGTCATCCTCCATTTTTGCTTAACCACTTGGTCTCCGGGGTCTAGCCATGCCACGAAGTGAGGGGTGTGTGTGCTCACTTCCTCTGCTGGCGGTGTGGGGGTGGCAGGGTGCAACAAGGACACAGTGGGCCTGCCGAGCGCAGGCGGGGAGCTGCTGGGGTGCCACTGGCTGACCACAGGTGCTTAGGGGAGCGTGGCAGGGAGGAGGGCAGGAGAGAAAACAGCACCGGCACACTTCTCTGGCTTCATCATTTTCCTTAGCCCCCTGTCTAGAACATCACAGCGGTCCAAGTAGCACAGTGGTTCAAACGCTTGGCTGCTAACCCAAGAGGCTGGTAGTTCAAACCCACCCCGGGAGAAAGACGGGGCAGTCGGCTTTGGGAAAGGTGACTGCCCTGGAAATTGTATGGCAACGGTTCTCAAACTGTGGGTCGCGACCCCTTTGAGGGTCAAACGACCCTTTCACAGCAGTCACCGATTCAAAACAGTAGCAAAATTACAGTTATGAAGTAGCGACGAAAATTATTTGATGGTTGAAGAGTCACCACAACATGAGGAACTGTGCTAATGGACTGAGGGATTGGGAAGGTTGAGAACCACTGTCCTACAGAGTGGTCCTACTCTGCGCTGCAGAGGCTGCACACTGAACTGCAGCAAAACTTTCCAGCTACAGGTTTGGTTCAGCGCATCCTACAAAGGGCATGGCCTGATGTGATTCTCACCCAAGGTGAACAACTTCTCCCTCCACCCAGACTCACTCTGCGTCATGGCAGTGAGATGTGCTTTCTCCACCAGGTGCGAGACACACGGCTAACTCTGACCATAAGCATAAGATCAAGGTCAATGGTGCACACACCTGCGGTGGATGCAAGACGAGTCAGAGGAATGCTACCGCACAAACCCAGAGAGGAGGAACGCACAGATGGTGGGGATAAGGGTGGGGGTTTTTCCCCTTCACGAGAGAAGAAATTAGAAAAAGGTGATCCAAAATCTTAATTAGGAATAAGAAGCTGCACATTCTTGTTTTGTTTCGTTTGAGTGAATACTAAAGGCGGCGTCAGAAATTGGCACAGCGTCCACGGCGCACGCCTGGCTCTCGGCACAGCGTCTGAGCTTGGGATGCAGGGTGACGGCAGCTCCTCTTCAGCGGCAGCCACAAAGCCATAAACCGCCGTCTCAACGCGTTGGAAAATTAATCATCAGAGTGCTAAATAAGCACGATATTATTAGCTTCATTAAGCACATACAACACAGGCTGGAAGGAGGAAACAGGTGTCAGAGAAGCCCAACCCGCCCGCCTCTGTGCGTTCCGCAGCGAGAAGGAAAGCGGCGTTGCAGCAGGTGCGGAGCCCCTGAGACCCCGCTCAGGCCACTGATAACTGTAAAAGCAAGCCCCACTGGCAGCACGAAGACAGCAGAGCCCAACTGGGCAGAACCCACGTCTTCAGCTGTGATGTGACTTAATCAACAGGCTGAATGGAGAGCAACAATGCAGTGCAAGGAGAGAGGAACCTAGGATTGTGTAATCACACAGGAGCCTCACTTTGGGAAGGGCGTGCCAAATGTAGGGGGCAGAGCACGAAGAAAATTTCCAGAACACCGAAGGGTTGGGTGAGCTGCTGATGGGATTGATGTTTGGGAGCCACATTCAAGCAAACGGGCACGCTTGCCAAACCTGAGCGGACCCTGGGACACGTGACCTGGCTATCCTAGGTTTATTCTGAGTCATGGATATTCTCCTGCCACAAAAGAGATGACAAATTCTGGGCTTTGTTCGAAGAGGGTCCCTAGAGAGCTGCTGCCTGCGGGCTGTGACGCCCCTAACAAGAGAGCCACATACACCACCCACCAGGGAGGGCATTGCTCATCACCAGCACCAAGCAGCAGGCCCAACGCTCAATCCTTACTGCAGGCTGGGCGCCGGTCTCAGCCAAGAGGAAAAATACCCCCAACCTAGAGAAGTACATCATCAACCAGGGAAAGTCTGGAGGCATTACAATTAGCCGAGTAAACGGTTGTTCAGAAAAGACTGAGTGAGGGACTTGCTCAGACTCCCAAGGTTAATAATTAGAGGAAGAAAGTTTAGATTTCCTTCAGCAAGTGAAAGAGTTGGGTGTTATTGGTAACACATGCTGCAGAGAGGCAAATATTGTCTTTAGGCAGACTGAACGCTTACTTTGTTCAAGCCAGATAACCTTAATGGGGGAGAAATATAAAACAGAACTCAAATTCACACACACACACTGTCAAGAGACTGAGCCTG
>NW_022103906.1:59675045-59676799 GCF_000313985.2 Echinops telfairi
ACACACACACACACACACACGCTGTCAAGAGACTGAGCCTGTACACACACACACACACTGCACTTGAGAGGGCTGTCAAGAGACTGAGCCTGTACACACACACACACACACATACACACACACACTGCACTTGAGAGGGCTGTCAAGAGACTGAGCCTGTCCCCTGCAATCTCCTTTCTTTCAGGGGTGCACCAAAGAGAGGTCAGAGGTTTGGTCCCCTTCTTAACTGCTTTCCGTGTTTCACGGATTTTTTAAAAATTTTTTAAAAAAGGTGGATTTATTTTAAACGGTCAGTATGAAACTAAAAGAAATCAACAATTTCTCAGAAGCAAGGCCGAGGAGACAAGGGGGCAAGAAGACCGGAGTACTAGCCAGGGAACAAGCCAACAGAGAGAGCAGGGGGCCCCCTGAGAGGAGAGCCCCTAAAGACTCCGCCCACTGCATGGGACAACTGTCAGGGGACCCACTTGCTGTGTGAGCTTTCACCACAACCCCAGTGAACTATTATGGAAGGGGCAGCATACAAACCCACAAAACCCCAACTTAGGAGGATTATTTTAAATTACCACCAACACTAGCAATAACAGACCCCCTTCAGAATTTAGGGTTCAGTACTCCTTCTAGTAAAATGGGAAGCCACGATGCCCTCGTTGGGTCTTTGAGCTTTTCACGCGTGGGCAAAGGGTCATGAAAAACTCCTGTCCCCTGTCGAGTGATAAGGTGTTTTTCCGAAGGGCTTATAAAGAAGACATTAAGAGCATTTTGAACCCAGAAACAGTGCAACCCATTGTATTCGCAGGAGCCTCTTCCTACAAATGAGCACCGTGGTCTCCGTTATGGGAGCAGTTTGAGTCTACCTAGTAGTTGAGGGCAGGGGGCTCTCTCACGCCTCACAGGGGTGAACGAGAGCTTCCAAAGGAGAGACACAAGAACCCCTCTTCCGAGTCCTCCTTCCTGAAGCTCGTCAACTGGAAGAGCCCCTACAGCCACTTTACGGCTGTCTTCACTTGCGAGCAAAGGAACACAGATGTCTGCCTTCGAACGCAGGAGCTATTAAGTCCCGTGACTGAGCCACGGGGGCATGTTTCTATGGTAGAAAGCAATCTGCTCACTTCAATGGTAAGCATGGTACATGCTCACGGTCTCTGTGCCCGCTCTTTGCTATTGACTTCTTTCCCAAACAATTTCCAGAGCTTCTCACAAATCTGTCCTTCCGGTTTGGGAAGAGGGACAGGATGAAAGAGAAGGGAGAGAGAGGAAAGAGGGGTTTTGATTTTCTTTAAAAAAACAACAAAAAGGCAGCGGCGACGGCGCAATGACGGGAGTGGCCAGCAGATGGCACTGTCGGAGTAGAGATCCGCTCTGGAAATGGACAAGGCACCCCGAGCCCAGTGAGGACTGACCAGCAAGCTCCAGTCATTACCTTCTTTTGGCTTCTTCGTACTGGAGGCTTAGCCTGACCTTTTCTGCTAAATTTGATCTACTTCTCACTCCGATCTAGTGAAAAACAAAAGGGGGGAAAAAGTCAATTAACTCGGCTAATGAATGGAGTAAACTGCTTTTGTTTCTAGGAAGTACAAGTAATTGAAAAAGCTAAAGACAACGGGGCTGAAATTGGGAATACCCGTTTAAAAAGGCACTAACTTAACAGCCTCTGTAGGAGCAGACATTTCCTTTTAATTCAAGCTTGCCTGTTCTCTCAAAGACTAAGTCCTTTAGCACCACTTTTTCCACACATTAAATTCAAGATTATA
>NW_022103906.1:59677777-59684089 GCF_000313985.2 Echinops telfairi
GCTCCACTCTGCCACCCCTGTCGTCATGAAGGCCCTTCAAGGACACCCCTGAGGCCAGCCCTTCCACGTGCAGCACTTACCTCTCCGGAAATGCTGGTCTGTGACCCAGCATCGAGGGTTTGTCTGGAGAGAGACAAATGAGAGTTCACAGGGCTGGAGCTCAAGTCTGGCTCAGATCTGCCGATGCTCTGATCCAGATGAAACCGCTCCTGCAGCTTTGCAAGGCTCTGTTCAGGAACCACAAAGCATTTCATAAGGCTTACACAATTCAAGAGGGCAACCCTTTCCCACCAGGCAAAAATTAGGAAAATTTAAATAGAAGAAAGATTTACTTTGAGTAGGCACTTGTCATTTTAAATTACTGAAGGAAAAATCCCACCACGGCAAGGGCAGAATGTAGTTCGTTCTGCGCATGTGCACGGGGCTTTGGAAACCCGTGTCAAGCTAGGAAAGAGGTCACCTTATCCTTTCCAGGAACGCATTTCCCCGTGAACACTGTTTCTTTGTATTTAACACACGCATTGGTTATTTTCAAAATTTCACTGAGAAGAAATCTCTATCTTAGCAGAAACAATGGACTTTATGCAGTGAGCATTATAAAGACCCATATGTGTGTGCAATCTCTTATTAGATGGATCAACAAAACACCCTGCTTGGAAGACATTTACCAGTCATGCCATTGTATAGCCGGACAGGCCTAGCCACACACACACCAATGCCAGATATGAGGAGACCAGGGCCCAGATGCCAAGGTGGTAATGAGCACTGGCCTGGCGCTGAGGCGCTATGTCGCTGATGCCCGGCATGGTCACAACAGCAGGTCTGCTTCAATGAAGCCAACCATCAACAACTACGGTCCCTGCTGTTTGCAACCACGTTTAGCACATTGGAGTCTTAGAGGAAGGATGTGAACAAGTATAAAATCACATCTAAGTTACTGAAAACAAAAACAAAAGCCCTCAATTATGATAATAAATCCACTAATTGTCACCTTTATGAGTCCTGGTATTTGAAATCCTCACAATCCACTACCCCTGTGGGTTTCCAAGACTATAACTCTTTACGGGAGTAGAGAGCCTTGTCTTTCGCCCGGGGATGCTCACAATATGGGATTTTAAATACCAAAAAACCAGCGTTTGTTTTTGGTGTTTCTATTTTTTCTTTCAAAGGAATATTTATATAAAATGTAAACACACAGAAAGATGAATTAGTTTTTAATAGTACCCAAAAAATGTTCACGTCAAATAACAGGTTCTAGAAAAGAACAGAGAAAAATTTTGGTTGCCCTGACAAATCTTTTCTATTTTCTCACCTGTTAAGTGAGAAGGATGGACTAAATTACTCAAAGAGAAAAAAACACCCAAATGTCAAAATTTCTGCCATCAAATTGATTCTAACTCAAAGCAGCCCTCTGGGACTGAGTAAAACTTCCCTTTGGGTTTCCACGGCTGTAAGTCTTTGTAGCCTCACCCCGACCTGGGAGTTGGCAGCCGGACAAAGAATCTGCGGTGCTGCCAGAGCACCTTTGGACCAGCTGAGCGGTCTTAGTGTTTCCAACCCACCTACAGCAGCAATGCACTGAACCGACACTGGCATGTGCTTAGATGGGCTAGAAGAGCTTAGAAAATAAAATCACATCCTCTGATTATTGACAGAAGGCATATTTTAATGAAAACTCTTCTTGTTACGTGAGTATGTGCATCTGTGAGGCACCCAAACCAAACCCAGTCACCGGGGTGATTCCAACTCATAAGGACGCCGACCGGGGCCTGTGAGGCTGTACATCTTTATCGCTGCAAAGAGCCTCAACCTTCTCCAGCAGAGCAGCTGGGGGTTTGAACCACTGATTTTCTGGTTAGCAGTCCAATACCTACCAACAAGCACCATTCAAGCTCCTTGGGTACATGCATTTGTGTGCTGTTAAGTTTTGGTGTAGAATATATTTCATACTGAGGGCTGTGGCCAGAGAAGTTATAAGTCATAAAAGACACACAATGTCTCCCCCCCTTTACCTTTACTTTCTCTGTATCTACTATTTAATTGTTCTATATAATTTAGTAACTAAGGAGGGATTACTTGTAGAGTTTATTCTGTGTGTGAAGCCAAAGTTTACAAGGAAGAATCAAATAATGCTATGTATAATCTTACTGAATTGGATGTTTCCAATGTAAACTTGGGTAAATCTGCTACACAAGACTTGTGGAGTGTGTTGAAAAGCAAGGATGATACTTGGAGGCTGGCAAGAATTATGGGCTGGAGCGAAGGAAAAAGAGATGGGGATACAACCTTAGAAACAAAAACAACTACAAAAAACTTTAAAAAGGTGATACATTTAATCTGCTAAGTACAAATATTCAAAATCAGGATCCTGATCTCTGTAGGGCTGCTCTGCGTTATACGACACACAATGGAGCTGCCACGACCCAGGGATTGAGAACTCAAAACAAAACAAAAAACCTCACTGCCACGGAACCAGATCTGACTCACAGCAACCCTGTCGGACTAGAACTGCCCCGGTGGGTTTCTGAGACCGTAGTCCTCCCTGGGAGCAGAAAGCCTCACCTTTCTTCTGAGGAGCACCTGGTGGTTTCAAACTGCTCACCCTGTCATTAGCAGTGCAACTTGTAAAACTAGGAGATCTGCTGCCATTTCCTAAAGTGATTACGTGGGCGACTCTACTTCTACCCTGTCGTATAGGGTCCCCATGAGTCAGAATCGACTGGATGGCAGAGTTGAGTTTGGCTAGGAAAACAGCCAAATCACCCCTAGCTAGCACCTCAGAACCACTGGGGCGGAGGAGGATTTGTAAGCTCCCCACATTACCTGACTCCTCTCTCCTAGGCACACCCTCTGCGCACTGTTGATGACTGACCCTCAAAACCAAAATCAAACTCACTGTCCTTCAGTCAATTCTGACTCGCAGCCACCCTATAGGACAGGGTAGACTGTCCCTTGACAGGAGTGGAAAGCCTCGTCTTTCTCTGAGTGGTGGCTGGTGGTTTCAAACTGCTGACCTTGTGGTTAACAGCCCGGTGCATAACCACTATGCCATAAGGTCTAGGTTGAGAATCATCACTGATTCTCTATATCCCACACAAAAGGTGCCAAGGCACACCAGTGTGCTAATCTCCAACCACTGGCTCCAGGATCCACCATCTTTTGGCTAAAAGGACATAGAAATCCTACCGTCAGAGCCTTGGAGCCAATCTATTTCCCACAGGCCGGTTGACTGGTTCCCTCCGACACACTCGTGAAGGGGCAACCCCTGGCAAACGGGGCCAGTCCCTGGGGGAGGATGCCATGCTTGGTAAAGGTAGGAGCGCCCCACAAACGCCCTGTCCCATACCTGCATCAGGTCTTGTTTTTCCTTCTCTCCTGAGCTGATGGCCTTCCGGATAGACTTCAGCTCCGTCAGGATGGCCTTGGCTTCGCTAAGTTCATACCCACTCTGGCCTCCGGACATTTTTTTATCAATTCTGTTTAAAAAGAAAAGAATTCCATCAATCAAAGAAAGGCAGAGCACAGTTAGAAGGCAGGTTGAAATTGGTTTTCGGGCTGTCTTCGTTGGCTGACATTGGAAAGCTACTCTCATAGACCAGTGTCATCCATGCAAGGTTTTCTTCTGACAACTTCTAGCTACGAGTTCTCCAACTCCCGCGTCACCCGAAGCTGCATGGAGTGATGTTTACTTTCAGGCTGGCGTAAACACGCACCCTCCCATCCTCAGTCTTGGAGGCTGGTCCTACTGCTTGATGACCTCCACCCTCCGGGACACACTGCTATCCGTCTGGAGTAAGGGGCAGGGCAGCGGAAGGACATAGAGGCCAATCAGCCGGTCACCTACAGAAACCCCGGGAGTCACCACTGCTGCCCAATTTCCCATGCCATAATGCGTTTCTGAACCTAGCTCAGTGGCGACAGCTAGGGAGACTATTAATGGCTGTAATTATTATTTACACTAGTGAATGTTCTACAATATTCAGACCGTGTGGTTCATTTCTTATTCTTTTGAAACATGCAAAAAACATATTCTAATTTTTAATAAAAGTTATGAATAGAAATAAAGCCCCTTGCCTTGCTGAATGCATCTAAATGCAGCAAGAAGGAAATATGTGTTCATTTTTCATCTAACACTGAAAGAAGAGCTTTTCAATGAGCTACAAAGTATTACAGCTCTGCAGATCTGCTTACCAAATACTCTTTAGCGCACAGCATCACTCAATATCAGAGAATATTGTGGAGCCTAATTTGGGGGGTTTGAAGGAATGGGGCAGTCACATAATCTGTCAGCTTGCAAAGGGGTGGAGTCTAGTCTGTCAATCAGGTCACAGTCAATGAGGCCTCTTTGTGGGCATGGCCTTCTACAAAGGATTTTGGGAACGCCTGTCTTCCTCCTGGGAAGCCGGACCCACACTCTGCTTCGATTTCCTGCTCACAAGCCACCTGGAGCTACACTGATGGAGCCAAAGCCCCGGAACTGGAGGAGCCACATGGAGACCCACACCAGTGCTGAGATGCTTCCACAAGACTTTTCACCCACTGGCCTGTGATCTTCCTGCTTTCGGTATCATTGCCTGTGCTGCATTGTAGAATTAATGGACTACTATTGGATGTATGGGCGAGTATCAGACGTATGGACTTGGTCTGGAGTGGGCTGGGAAGTGTTCTTAATGTATGATATATAAAGTTCTCTCTTACACACATATGAGTCTCTCTGGAGTTGTTTCTCTAGTCTACCTAGACTAACACAAAGGCCCACCATTGAAACCACAAATAAAAAAAAAAAAAAAAAAAAAGGTTATACACTAGCACTCTCCTGAGAAACACACGCTATCCAAGATAAATTCTGAGGACAACTGAGTGGCCCCCCTGCCCTGCTGGCCAACACCTCTGTACACGTTTTTCCCGATACTCTAGGTGCTGTGCGCGCACTGTCTGAGAAAAGAGCACCTGTTAATCAGGAAAAGCCCACTCTCTGAAAGCACTCATTTGGCTTCAAATAATTAATGGGTTCTTATTTCAGATATAAAGGGTGTGATCTGAGAAAGGGGAGAGAAAGGAGCTATATTAATCACTCTTCCTAACAAAGTTTACTCAAATAAGTGCCATTTATAAAGCACATATTTCCCCAATTACATTTTTAATAAATATTTTAAAATGCTAATTAAACAAGCAATTAAATCCTTACAGAACCTAAGAAAATGAAATTAACTTTATCCCTAAGATCACTTAAAGTACAAGGCGGGAATTACACACACACACACACACACACACACACACACACACACTGTTTAGGGCAGGTTCCAAACAGAAGGGATCCTAGAGATCTCCTTATCACATGTCCTCCAAATGAAGAAACAGGCTGGAAAGTTTATGCAGCTTGAACCCCTAGACTGTGCCAATGCGTGTGCCACACGGCTTGTGGGGCTTGGAGGCTATAAGACTACTGCATTAGGACTGTATGGTAAGAAAACTGAAAGTACTTTCAGTGAGATTTCAGGAAAGACTAATACAAGGTACTTCAAACTGTATCAAAGCAAATTTCCAAGGTGTCAGTAATTTCTATCCTAAAACAAATCTTTAATTCATTAATAAACCTTAACATTGAAGATAAATGCAAGTGTTTTTCAGAAATAAACGTTAATTTTTAAAAACAAACTCCAAGGAAAAGGTGTAGAATAAAATCCAAGTTCACAAACAAGACCAGACTAGCTACACTGATAAGCGAGTGGGGGAACCCCCGAGACTATCACCCCAGAAAATACAGCTTCACCCCGATGGCAGATCCCTGCCACATAGCAGATTGGCCAGTAAAATTAATCACAACACCCTTGAGGACTGAGCCCTTAGAACAGCGTAACAACAAGAGGCCAAAGGGGGAAACGTGAGCCCAAAGGCACAGATGAGAAGACAAGGTGGGCAGAGATGGGGAAGGCAGGCTGGGAACGGGGAGGAAGAGTGTGGACACAGGTGGGCGGTGGGGGCGGGGATGAGAGGCGGGGCGGGTAGCAAATGCCATTAGGGAACAACATGTGTGTTGGTTGACGTTGAATGGGAAACTAATTTACCGTGTAAACGTTCACTTAAAATACAATAAAAAGTTCAATATTATATAAATTAGAAATATGTTTTGCTAAAAGCTGAACTAGTTTAACGTTGCTAATTTAAATCTCAGAGTGTTTTCAAAGTAGATAAAATTTTTAAAAAAAGGTTTTTTTAAGTAGATAAAATCGCCTTTGATGTCCATGGCCCCAGCAGAATCCTAAGTTTAACCAAACAATGGCAAAAACTCAGACTCATTGTCATATAGTC
>NW_022103906.1:59684849-59685749 GCF_000313985.2 Echinops telfairi
CGTCATTTGCATGCCTTTCCTGGGAAATGTGAATGTCCATAGTCAAGCACTGATAAAAGCTGGCTGCACCACGTGTTTCAATCCTGGGGTTTTCAGGTTTCGACTGCTCAGTAGAGGAGACAATGTGGAAATGCACACATTTCTGGTATCTGCGTACACAGATGCTATGCGGGCCCGAGTGAAACCTGGGTCCACAAGCCGAGAGGCCTAACCACAGAGAACCGAATGCCCACATGCATTCATAGCATAAAACGATCCTAGGTACCAAGTAGAACAGAAGCCTGCACTTAAATGCACCATAACTCCTGATGCCACAACATATTCCATTTCATTGTGCATACGTGAAAGGGGTGGGGGGCAGTGAGACCCTTCAGTGGGCTCTAGTTAAAGTTTTTCCTGAAATGTATTTTCAGTCACCCCCCACAAGTGAAGGTGCCTGAGGCTTCCTGCAAAGTACCCCCTCCCAGGTTTCGTCAATTACCATACAATGTTTCAGGAATACAGTGGGTCACATTTGAATAAAAACAGCTTTTATTTTGTCTCTATTTAAAATAGCATATCTTTCTGCTCTTAGTTCAAGGGATTAGAATCATTTCAAGAAGATGCCTGACTCTCTACAACAAATCTCTATTGTTTTCTTGGGGAATGTTATTGACAGATTCTTAAACATGCTTTAGATTCCTGTAAAAACTGCCTGTGAGCAAACCGCTTTTAAACAATATAGCATTGTTACATCAATATAACAAAAAAGCAAGTTTGCCTAACCTTTAATCCCAGGTGGTGACATGAGTTATACTTTTATGCGCCTTCCAAATATTTCACATAAAACCAAACATTTTATGGAGCTGTGGAGTGAGTTTTCATTCCTCACCACCTCCACCTCCACCTCCACCTCCACCT
>NW_022103906.1:59686282-59696344 GCF_000313985.2 Echinops telfairi
GCCGCGTCTCCCTTCATGGTGAGATATAATGACTGAGCAGCACATCGAGGTCATGTGAGGTCTCCCTGCTTTTAGGGGAGACCGGCCAAGGTGTTTTCGTGCTTGGCTATACTGGAGGTCATCGACGACAGATTCTTCTTTTGAAGCGCTCTCCAGATTTCTACTAACATGCATCCAGGTGTGAGAACCAGGAGGCGGGGGCACCTAAAAGATGACTGTGGTGAAAATGATGACCGGGCCACCAAGCCAAATGTCTCCACCTACAGTCATGTGACTGCTCAAGTGCATCTCTCGGTGTCCCCAGATAAGAAGCATCATCCAAGCACACGGAGCAAACCATCAGTGGATGCTGACCGGTACGTGGCCACCCGACGCAAGAGGACCTTTTAGAGGGGCTTGTGTCTTGCTAGCCTCAATTTCTAGGTGTGGAGGTCGCATAGAAGTTCAGGGGGAAGAGGAACAGAAATGGGTCCTCCCACACTGGTGGCTCCGGAGACCACCTCCCCATTGTAGAGCCTGAAGCCTGCGGGAACACAAGGCCAACCGTGGACATGCCTATCCACACTGCACCGCAGTTTGCCACGCCAAGCCTTGCGCGTGGCGGGGGGCAAAGAGCAGCCGACGCCCTTTCAAGGAGGTCGCCTCCGATTCTCTCTGGGGACATGGGATTCCTTCGCAGCAGAGGGCCTGTAGGATGAGGACTGAGGGAGTGACGGCGTCTCAGGTGAGCCTGTGATGGATGGGCATGCAGGGCCTCAGGGCACTGGTTTTCAGGAGCCAGCAATGGAGCTTGGATTCCCCAGACTCTGCTACACTGGGCCGCTGCATTTCCACTTAAGCAGGCCCAGCCTAGAGCTATGCTAGTGGACATCAGTGTTGACTGAAAAGAAGAGAAGGGAGAGGGACATATCGAGGATACTCTTGCCTATGTCCCCCTGAAACTAGCCAGGTGTGTGCTCTCGGCCATCCCTCCAAAACCAAGGCCAATGACTACCAAGTCCATTCCGACGAATAGTGACCGTATAGCGAGTGAGGTCATCCTGGGGTGGGAGGGCAAAAAGGCAGAGAGAGACCTCCAACCCAAGGGTTCAAAGCAACTGCAGGTGCACTTAAGGGGTCCAGTAGCAGCCCACCTACTCCCGTCTTTATGGAGGATGTGCAGAGGGACTTAAGCACAATGGTTCAGATGCTTGACTACTAGTGGAAAAGTGTGTTGCTTACAGCAGTGCAGAGGCACCTGGGAAGCTGAGTCTGAACATCTGCATCCCAGAGGTCCCAGCTTTGACAACCTTATGGAACCGCTCCGAGCTGTACACAGGGGGTCACCATGAACCGGCAGGGACTTGATGGCAACCAGCCCAGCCCCTCTACCTCCTCCACCACCACCACCAGCCACCACAGGTTGGCAGCTACCCAGGGGACGAAGCTCAGTGCCCCCCACTTTGATTCTTTGGATCTCCAATGACCAATGGTCCTCCCAGCCCTTTGCAAAGTGCCCGTCGATCTCCCCAGGTAGTTTTTGTTCCTGGCTGCACTACGTTTGGGTCTCTGGTGCAGAGTTCTGGGCTTTTAAACTGTGGAATCTCCTTCCATTCAGTGAGAAACCTCTTCTTCTTCTTTTTTTTTAATATATTTTTTTAAAAACATTTTATTAGGGGCTCATACAACTCATCACAATCCATACACACATCACTGGTGTAAAGCGCATTTGTACATCATTCTCAAAACATTTTCTCTCTACTTAAACCCCCAACATTAGGTCCTCATTTTTCCCCTCCCTCCCCGCTCCCCCCTCCCTCATGAACCCCTGATAGTTTATAAATTGTTATTTTGTCATATCTTGCCCTGTCCGACGTCTCCCCTCACTCACTTTTCTGTTGTCCGTCCCCCAGGGAGGAGGTCATATATAGTGGGTAGGAGAAACCTCTTCTTATGTAATCTGTACTCTTGTTTTCTCTGGTATTTATGCGAGGGCTTTGGATTTTGCTAAAGTCAATTTTCGGTATCTTTATACTCACTGTTGCAGTGTTTCAAAGCCTTGTTCTTTATAGAGCAGCTCTTGCTTCATCTGGGAGAGTTCTCTCTTCAGCTTTTTAACCTTTCGTGAGAAACCAATGCAAATATGAGTAAATGTAAATAAGCCACACGGCACTTTGTGTTAAAAGAGCATCCATTAGCAACGCATTGACATGTGCACACAGCATTCGTTTTAGTAGCGCCCATTTCCGGGCTGTGCCTGAGGACTACCACTTACCTTCACGATCTTACGTAGCAGCCATCCTCTGTCTTTACGTGACTGCCCGTCCCCCACCCGTACTCGGATAGTGAGGTGCCCGGATAGTGAGGTGCCGGGTGAAAGCTTCACACCCAGGCGGCTCTGACTCTAACAGGGGGCATCTTCCCTCCTGCACCACACCCCAGGTGCACAGACTGCCCTCCGCTCAGCAGCCCAGGCTGGCTCCATCTCTCTGGGCGCAGGTTCCTCCTGCTGCCTGGAATGTTCTTCCCCCGCATCTTCAGGGATGCATTCCTTCCCAGCTACATGGCACCTGCCCAAATAGGAGCCCTTTAACTCGCCTACCCACGTCGCACCCTGTTCTCACGAGACCACTTTCTTTAGTTCGGAGTCCTTTTCACGAGTTAAAATGGCCCGTGTACTCACTGGTTATCCGGGCCCCATGGCACGGGAAGTGCATTACAGCAGGGGCTCAAGCTTCCGGGATGGTACCATGCCGGCAGGAAAGGATCGAGTACTTACTGCACCGGGCCTGTGCTCTGCAGCCCGAGCAACATGCCAGGCGGCCTTGTGGGTGTGATGGACCGAGGAGGGAGCCAGATACTGATTATCAGTGACTACGAGGGTCACAGAGGAAAGTTAAAAGTACTCTGAGAGACGGAGGGAACAAGATGGAATTTAGTCTGGGAGCTGGATGAAGCTCTCTGAGGACATGACATTGAGCGGAGAGAAAGAGTCAGTGGGGCTTCCAAGGGAGAAAGAGGCTTTGCAAAGGCAGAGCTTGTCCAACACCCTGGAGTGGGAGAAGGGAGGTGGGTAACTCAGCTAATCTCTGGAACTGAACAAACACTACTGTGGCGGGATTACAGGGCGAGCGGGTGGCATGAGGTGAGATCTGAAAGAAAGGCCTGGCTACACAGTACTGCAGGGGCTTGTGAAATTTAAACTTTTAAGAAGAACAGTGAGAATCAAGGATGGGTCGGAAAGCACGATGCAGAAGTCATGATTTTAATGGCCGTTGGGATACCTCTGGGGCAAGCGGACCAGGGGATGTGTGTGGTGGGCTGGGCTCTGGGCAGTGCTGTCGAGGGCAGAGACTACAGAGGTCATTTCGATTTGCAGCAGAGCCCACAGGTCTTACAGAGGGACTGTGTGTAGGTGAGTGAAGGTGCTTTCCTGGAGTGAGACTAGACTTTGGGCAACACAGAACAGGATTTTTCTTTCAAACACATCCCTTTGGACAGGATTACGAGGCTTCACGTACAACTGGAATGTGCAGACTTGAAGTTCAGAAGTCATGTCTTCGTGGAACCCAGCTCACTGCCTCTGGGTCGATTCCAACTCACAGCAACCCTACGGGACAGGGCAGAGGTGCCCCCTTGAGGTTTCTGAGACTTCAGCATCCCTATGGGAATAGACAGCCTCATCTTTCTCCTGAGGAATGCCTGGTGGCTCGGAACTGCTGACCTTGTGGTTTGAGTTCCAATTCATAATCCACTCTGCCGCCAGGGCTTCATGTATCTCAGCTAGAGATATGAACCTGAGTCACTGGGATGAAGGTATTTAAGTTCACGAGAATAAATGTCACCTGCAGAGTACCGCTGGCATGCTCCTTGGAAGCAAGGAGGTAAATTTTCTCTCATGTACCCTGGACACGTTATCAAGAAGAGACCCGGCCCTGGAAAAGGACATCATGCTCGGTAAAGCGGAGGTTCAGAAAGAAGAGGAAGTGCTCCATGCGAGGGGCTGTCGCGGTGACTACAACAGCAGGAGCAAATGTAGCACTTGTGAGGGCGATGCAGGAGAGCGCAGGGCTTGTTTTGTTGTACCTAAGTTGGAACCACTCCCATGGCCCCTAACAACCACAACAACCTAGAGCCTATTTTAAAAGGAGAAGAGTTCAGGAACAGGCCTTGGGCACCTTGATCATTCAGGAGCGTATGTAGGAACGGAAGGGACAAAATATATTGTCAAGTAGCAGCAAGAGAAACCAAAAAGAAAGACACTGGGGGCTGGCGCATCACTCCCAGCCATGCTGACCCCGAGTGGTTCCGGCTGGAACTGCACCCGCAGGGCTTCCCAGGCAGACCACTGGCCTTTCTTCTGTGCTGCCTACGGGGCTTTTCAAGCTGCCAACCTTGTGGTCAGGAGGGCAACACTTAACCACTGTGCCACCCGGGGGCTCTGTGGCATGAGAAGTAGTTAGGAAAAAATAAATAAGAGAAGCACAGAATGTCAGGCATGAACCAAGAAGATGACTAGACACTTTGGAGAACGAAAGGACAAGGACCAGAGTGGTGCAACCCTCATGCTTGAATGCCGTTCAGGCAGAGTAGGCTGTGGGTGAAGCAGATATTCAATAATTTATCTGCTGGTGTTTATTGAATGTTTAGCAGTTTACGTCCTAAGGCACTTACATTTTATTAGAAGAAATAGAAATCATTACATTCCAAGGCCCTACCTATAAGGGCAAAGTCATAAACACAACGCTGCTGGAATGCACGGAGGAAAGGATTCCCTGTAGCTTGGGGAATAGGGGGTATCTCGCGGAGAAGGATGTAACTGAACTGGATTGCAGAGAGCTTTAGTGTCAATGGAGAGAAATGACTCATGGATTATCATAATGTCACTTAGTTTTAGCATTCGTCTCTCATGTCAAAGAGCCAACAGTAATCAAACGCTCGTTCCATGTGTACTTCTTTATCTGACAGTATTCTCCAGAGCGTTTTACCAGAAAGACAGTAACAGTTTTATTTTTTTAAGTGAATAATAATTTAAAAAATCAATAGCAACTCAAATAGCAGGGGCAAATACTGTCCTCACTTTTGAAAAACACAGTTGGTGAAAACAAAGGTGATATCGAGCCCACCTAGAACCATCCAATTAAAGCCATGCCTCATCGACATAAAAGTGCATTCCACCTACCACCGTTGGGGTTGGAGACGAACCGATAGAATATGTAAATAACCACTTACAAATATTCTAAAGCTCACTTTTGACAAATCATAGCCTCCTGTTTAGTTGACTTCCTCGTGTGCTGGGTGCCAATTGTATAAGACTTGTGTTTTATTTTTCAGCTGCTTTTAGAGTCGGCTATACCCTGATGTTTTCTCTTTGATGTGTCTTCTTATACAGTGGCTGAATGAGTCACATTTCCTGAAATGCATTTGTATTCTTCCAAAGTGTGGCAAAGGCCTTTAGCTTTACATTGGCAAATAAAAACATATTATTTATCATTCTTTTGACTTCAGTGGACTGACTTAATTAGCAGTTCTGCTATCTTTCTTACCCAAGAATAATTGACCAGCAATCATTAGCTACTAGTGGGTCACTGTTCCTACTCTTCTGCTTCCTACACCGGGCCCCTTCAACTAGAGAGCACTGTGCCAGCACGGATCTCCCCGGAGCGCTGCTAGAGTGAAGCTCACACTGGGTAGAAAACAATGATGAGAACTAAAATTCCTAAGCACTTTGTGTGGCTCAGGCATTGTGCTAAGTTTACCTAGCTCACTTTCTAACACTCAATGACGATTCCACTGGATAAATGCAGTTTATAGTTGGAAAGCCAAGGACCTAACTTTAATAAGTGACCTGCTGGAAGTTATGCTGCTACTAAGCAGCAGGGGCAGGTGAAGGCCCCAGTAGATTTTCATTTCCTTTTTAACGACTACAGATATAAAAGTTATAATTATTAGCAAGAAAATACATGTAAAATCAAAACGCGGCACAATGGTTGAAAAACAACCTAAATATAACCTGTGTCTTTATCCTAACTTAAAGCTGGAGGTTTTTAGTCTTATATCCCACTGGAAGTGAGCACAAGAACGGCCCCTCCACCTCAGAGCTCTGCAGCCAGAGCCAAACATCTAATCTTATAGGCTTGCTTCTATGCAGTCAGATCTCGCAGCCAGAGTGCCAAACTGGAGAGGCAAGAGAACTGTCACTTTTTGCATATTTCTTGCTTCTATCCTGACTACACTAAGCCAATTGACATTTTAAATTGACTTCAAAGTTATTTCTGAAAACCAGGAAGATACTGTCATTAAATGTGCAAAGTGTGACTGGGGATCATCGCGCCACCTCTTATAACCTCTGTGCAGTAAGTTTTACTTTAAAAGGAGAGAGGAGAAGATGACAACGAAGGAAGAATAAATTCTACAAACCTGTGGGCCTCCTCCAAAGCATCAAAAGACAGGCAGGCTCCATAAGTCTGCCCTGAAAGTGCACCTTGCAACATTAAAGCTATAACGAGCAAAATGGTATTTTACTAATGACTACCTTCCTTCTCCCCGTTTTCTCCATTATCTGGTAGGGACCTGCTGAAGCGAGCCAATAAAGGGCAACTGTCAACTTGTTCCTTCTGGAAATCTTTCTCTTGACTACCAATTCCACCTCGCTAAAAACCCTTCCCACCCCAACTCATCGCTAAAGAACCTTCAAAGAGGGTAAAGATCAAGTAAAAACTTAAAAGTTCTCCCCCCAAAAGAGGGGACTAGAGCACCAGAAATAATGGAACCACTGGTGGTGATTAATACAGTAATTCAAGAGCAACAACACCGTAAGAACAGTATTTAAAACAAACACATTTTTGTTTAATAGTAATAATGTGCAACTAGCAAAACAAAAGCAATTGAAATTGTGAAACACAATGAGGCTTGAAAAAATTCATGGAAGAAATTCCATTATCTTTTAATTCAATGTTCCATTATGTGGCAGTTACATAATCTGCCATCAATTTGAACGAAGGAGGGGTGGAGACTAGCCTGTCAATCAGGTCATAGCCAATAATGCCTATGTGGGTGTGGCCTTCTCCTGAGGATTCTGGGAACTCCTGTCTTCCTCCTTGGAGGTGGGACACACACTGTCTCTCCCTGTGAGACATTCCTGTTGACAAGCCTCATGGAGCTTTGCTGATGGAGCCAGAGCCCTGGAGCTGCAGGAGCCATATGGAGACCCATGCCAGCGCTTCCACTGCCACTGGATCCATAAGACATTCCATCCACTGGCCTGTGATCTTCCTGCATTCAGAGTCAATGCATGTGTTGCATTGGATATAAGGGTTACTATGAGACTTAAAGACTTGATCTGCACTGGGCTGGGATGTTTTGTTAATATATAATTGCTCTTTGATATAAACCTTTCTTAAACACATATAATTGCCCCTTGATTTTTTTTCTCTAGTCAACCTGGACACATTAATTTGTGAAGCTCTCTTGTATACCACCTAACGCTATAAAAGGTGGAAATATGTAAGGTCAGTGCTGGAGCACCATAGGTAAGTAAAACAAACTGGTAAGTTACCATATGACCTGGCAATTCCATTTTATGTCTAAGAAATGAAAGAAATAGAAACATGGGTCCACACAAAACCTTGTATATGAGTGTTCACAGCAGCATTGTTAATAGTATTCAAAAAAATCCAAACAAACTTCAGATGCCCATCAATGAGTGAAAAGATCAACAAATGTAATTGGCAATAAAAAGGAATTAAATACTGATACATACGAAGGTGCACTTGAATTATGGTGCTAGAGAAGAATATTGAAAGTACTCTGGATTGCTAAAAGGGCAAACCGGAAGAAGTACAGCCAGAGTGCTCCTTAGAAGCACAGATTGTAAGACTCTGTCTTCCGCGCTTTGGGCATGTCGAGAGACCAGTCCCTGGAGAAGGACGTCCGTTGGTAGAGGACCAGCCAAAAAGAAGAGGCCTTCAAGGAGATGGATTGCACAGCGGCTGCAACAATGTTTCAAGCACAGGAACGATTGGGAAGGTGGTGCAGGACCCCGTGGTGTTTCATTCTGTGGTGCGTAAGGTTGCTATGAGCACCCACTCTATTATTAACACCTAGGATTGACACCGGAATTTAACGATATCCCACTGCTGTTCACAAGGTTTCCAATGGCATATTCAATATTCCTTGGCAATATCATAGTCCAGCTGCATTGATTCTCTGCTCTTCCACTTACCGTCCGGTTGTCGTATGCACCTAAGGTGCCTGAAAATGACCATGGCTTGGGTCCAGTGGCCCGAGTCCTCCGTGGCATTTTGCTCTGACCCTGTAAAATGGGCTGCAGCAAATGTGCCCATTGCAGTGTCACTGGCTTCGTGACTGCTGCTTTCATGGGTTGCTGGCTGCTGATGCAAGTAAAACGAAACCGTCATAGCGTCACTCCTTTCCTCCTCTCACCTGTTATATGCTGGCCTCCTTGCGAGGGATTTTATATTCTTTGCACCCAGGTCCATCCATACATGCACATTAGCTTTGGTTTGTCAGGGCTTAATCTTGTCCCCACTGTTGGAGGACAGTTTTGCCAGATGGAGAGTTCTTGGTCAACAGTCTTGAGTATTTAAATATGCCATCATGATGCCTTGCAGCCACCACGGTTTCGCGGGTGTTCTTGAGAATGACCACTTGTTCTTCTCTAACTACCTTTAAGATCCTCTCCTTCTCTGGGTATTGTTTGGACAGTTTGGCTGTAATGTATTTAGGTGTGGATCCCACTGGGTTCATGCTACTTGGCGTTGAGCTTCTTGCATACGTGGATTTATACCTTTCATCCATTCTTCAAATATTCTTTCGGTCTCCCTTTTTCTAATCGGGACTCCATAGAACATGTTGCTTATAAAAACTTTTGATGACATCAAACAAGCCCCATAGGTGCTCTTCCCCCTATTTCCGTGTTTTGGTCTTGAGATTCAATCATTTCATGTGCTAGCGTGTCCGCCCCCCCGCAGTGAATTCTTGATGCTAGTCACTGAGCACCGCAGCTCAGTGCCTGCCACTGTAATGCTCCAACAGTATTTCAGTGTTTCCATTAAAAGTTTAAAGCCTTTCTACTGATAGTCTAGATTTACTCTTACACCATTTTCTTGATTTCCTTTGGTCCTTTGGCTGAGTTTTCCTTAGCTCTTTAAGCATATGTAACAGTTTTTAGGGTCTTTGTCTGGCATCTAAACTTCCACAGGGAAGATTTCTGTAACTAAGCTGCTCTTTCGAATGGGCCACCATTGTTGTTTCTCTGTATGCCCTTTGATTTTTGTGGCTCTTGTTGTTACTGAAACTGGGAGGTTTCAATATTATAATGTGATAACTTGAAACTGAATTTTTCTCTTTGCTCAGGGCTTTTTTTTTTGGGGGGGGGGGCGGTCACTGTTGTGATTTTTTAATTGTTAAAGGCCGTAGCAGTCTATTTGTTTAGTGATTTAACTATTTTTACAAAGACTGCCTGCCTCTCAGGAAGTGTGTGGACTCTGATGTCTCTCTTCCTCAGCTTTTCTCAGCGAATGTTTTGACAGAGATTTCCTTGAATGCCAGGAGAAGGAAAGGGGAAAAAAACACAACAACAAAAACCACCTCCCCGTCTTTGAAGCCTTGGCCGTGGGCTCCTGTTCAACACGCAGCCAGGTCTTCTCAGGTGATTTCTGAAGACGTGCCTTGCCCTGGACAGGTCTGCGGCCCTTCTAAATTCCCCAAAGAAACCCTCTCCCTAACTTTTCCTTCAAGTAGCTGGGCACCCATTCCATGCCTCATCCCACTCTTTAGCCCAGGGTAATTTCAGGTGGTGATGGCAGTCGGTCATTGCCCAAGGCACCTCCATCCTGTTTGTGCTGTGAGACATGCAGAGCCCATGTAAGTCACTTTATTTACTTCTTTAGGCAGCCCGAGACAGGCTAAACCAGATACACACACAATAATTGGCAAAGAAAGCTTTTCTAATCCCGCCAGGTTTCCTTTGCAAAGGTGTTAGTCCCCAGAGTCACATGGCCATGCCAAGCTGAGGGGGCGGGGGTAGGGTGGGGGGTGGGAGGTGGTGGGGGGTGGTGT
>NW_022103906.1:59697171-59707113 GCF_000313985.2 Echinops telfairi
CTTCACCCACCCCTCCGCTGCCCGTCCCCCAGAGAGGAGGCCACACGTAGCTCCCTGTGATCCATTCCCCCCTACTACATCCCCTTTCCCTCCTGGTATCGCCACTGTCACCCCTGGTCCTGAGAGGTTCCTCTGTCCTAGATTCCCTGCGTGTCCAACCATAATAGACTTTTAATGCACTGTGTTTTACTTTGTTTTAAATATGCTATTTTACTTAACTTTGAGACAGTCATCATATTCATGAACTTAGTTACTATTAATGATGCTTTAGTTACTCCTTGGAGAGACAAGTTTCCATGTTGTACCTTTTTCCTTCTGCCTGAAGAATTTGTTAACATTTAATACATTACAGGTCTGCGGACCATCAATTTTCAGAGCACTTGCCTGAAAGGTCTTTGTTTTCACGAGCTATAGAAATCTATGTTGACATTTTTCTTTCCGTATTCTAAAGATAGCGCTCTTTATTACTGTATTGTCTTGTAGCTTGCATAGTTTTTGAAGATCAGCCTGTTGTTTTTTTTTCTTAACTTTGTCTACTGTCTCTTCTCTAGGCTGGCTCTCATGATTGTCTATGACTGACTTTCAGCAGTTTGATTACGGTGCATCTTGGAGTAATAGTCTCTGCGCTTATTGTTTCAGGTAGATTGCACTACGTGGACCTGCCAGTTTCTGAGTTTTCATTTCTGAATGTGTTTTTCCCTATCCTGCTCTTTTAACAAACTGCCATCAAGTTCATGTGGCAACCGATTCATGTGTCAGAATGAAATCAAGCTTCATGGGAGTTTCTGAGGTTGAATATCCACAAGGAATCACCAGCTTTGGCCTGAAACGTGTGTTAGACTACTCGCTACTCTGTAGTCTAACACAGGGCACGGACACTTTATCATGTTTGTTCAAGGTTGGTTTTCCCCTTTTCCTTTCTGTAATTCAAGTTGGTAGTTCCTAGTCTCCAAGTTCATGGATCTTCCCTTCCGCAGCGTGTAATCTGGCGCTGTGCCATTCAGTGTAGTTTATGTCTAATAATGTATAATTTCCACTTCTGGCTTTTAAAAGTATGTATTGTATTTTTTTTTACTGATCATTTTCATATCTTCCTCTACATCAGGTGTCCTCAAACTATGGCCCGAGGGCCACATGCGGCCCGCCGAGGACATTTATCCGGCCCGCCGGGTGTTTTTGCCCCGTTTGTTTTTTTACTTCAAAATAAGATATGTGCAGTGTGCATAGGAATTTGTTCATAGTTTTTCTTTAAACTATAGTCTGGCCCTCTAACAGGTCTGAGGGACAGTGAACCGGCCCTCTGTTTAAAAAGTTTGAGGACCCCTGCTTGTGCATACAGAAAGCATGCTTTAGCATGTATCGAATATGCTGCACACCCTTCCCTACTAACAAAGTCATGTGTTGTTTCTTATTGTTATGGGCCATCTTCTTCAGTCTTTGAATACCTGATCATTTTGAAGAATGCTTTTGATGCGTGACACATAGAATAAGCTAAAGATGCTTAAGTTGTGTTGATGTATGTTGACACACGAGAGGATTTTAAAAAAAGTTCATGGAAAGATGGAATTAAGAGATAATGAAATTTTTACATGTTTTTTTGAATAACCCTTGTATACAGACACCCATTAAACCATCATCAAATCAAGATAATAATGAACGGTATCTGTCACTACCCCAAAGCTTCCACACACCCCAGTGGTAATGCCTCTCTTCTGTCTCTAGGCTGCTTACATTCGTTGGCTATTCAATTTCAGCAGCCCTTTGAGTTACAGTGGACAGCTGCTCCACAGGGCTTCCTGGAAACAGATCAGCAGGCCTACCCTCTGCGGCACTTGGTTGGTACGCTCAAACCACCAGCCTTTAGGAAAACAGTCGGTCACAAACCACCTGCTTCACCCACGATTTTGAAGACAGTGGTTTCCTGGATGCTAAACATGTGGGTTTTATATATTATCCTGTGCTAGACTCTGCCGGAGGTCCTTAAAAATGCAGAACTGTGTTCTAGCAAACACAGTATTGGGGGCAATTTGATCCTTTTATATATAGTATGCACTTAATTTTTGTCTGGGCATAGCCAAAGCAAGCTTTAATCTAAGATGAATTTGGGTTACCAGGACACTGTCCTTCACAGTCTCCATCCATGGCCCATGTCTCAAGCTCTCCTCCATCGGGTGCTGAAATATAAAATCCCCCAGTCACGTGTAAGCTGGGAATGTCTAGTCGCGCTGCTGGCTTCCCCCAGTTCTGTGGTCTTTTACCCCGTGGGTACAGTGCATATTGAATTAAAACAAATATTTGCGGAGATTCTATAGTACGACGACAGCTTTCTGACTCATTCTCTCCACCCATCTCTCCACTGTGCTTCCCCACAAATTCTAGTCACTTCTACCTCCCTGAATTATTATTTTCTGATTAAAAAAATATTTTTTCCTGGCATATCACACCAGACTACATGAGGGTTTGAGTTCATCTCCCTCTCCTGCAGATAGTGTGATCTCAGGGTTCATCTGGTCTGTTTCCCTTCAGTTAGGGATTGTAGCCCTCGATGGACTATTGTGAGGAGTCCTGGTAACACAGTGGTTATGAGTTGGGCTGCAATCCACAAGGTTGGCACTTCGAAACCACCAGCAGCTACTAAGGAGAAAGACAGGGATCTGATCTCCTGTAAACAGTTACTGTCTCCGAAGCTCACTGGGGCATTCGACGCTATCCTATAGGGATGTGTGGTAGTTACATAATTTCATGTCTACTTGATAAATAGGTTGAGAGGTGGAGTCTAGCCTGTCAATCAGGTTGCAGCCTGATGATGCCTCCTTGTGGGGCCTTCTCATGAGAATTCTGGGCACTTTCTCTCTCTCTTACTGGAGGTGGGCCATACTCTCTCTGCCTTCATCTTCCTGTGGACAAGCCATGAGGAGCTGCACTGAGACCTGAGTGAGCCATGCGGTTGGAGACTTGCAGAGATAGCCTTGTGATGCTTCCACTGCCATTGGATCCACAAGACTTTTCACCCTCCGGCTTGTGATCTTCCTGCATTCGACGTCATTGCATGTGCTGCATAGTCTGAAGACAAATTTATAGACTGGTATCGGACACATAGGCTAATATCGGACTTATGGACTTGATCTGGACTGGGCTTGACCTGTATGTTTTCTCAATATACAACTGCTGTTGGCTATACAGCTCTCTCTTACACATATTTGAATGACCCTGGATGTTTTTGTGGTCACCCCAGACTAACACAGGATGCTCTGAGTCAGTAACTTTGACCCAAAGGCAGTGAGTTTGGTGTTTTGGTGGCCTATTGCAGGGAGCCCTGGTGGTGGAGTGTTTACATGTTGGGCTGCCAACTGCAAGGTCAGCAGTGGAAACCACCAGCCACTTCACAGGAGACAGACGAGGCTTTCTACTCCCGTAAAGAATTACAGTTTCGGAAACTCACAGGGGCAGTGCTACCCTGTCCTACGGGATCACTATGAGTCAGTATCAGCTCAATGGCAGTGAGTCTGGTTGTTGTTTATTGCTTAAGAACAGTTGTTTCATAGATTTTATTCAGTTTTCTAATTGTCTACAGCAGGAGGAAAATTGTTGTAGAAGGTAATTCTTCATGGGTAAAAGCCTATCACCAGTAGACACTTTTAAAAGATATTAATGAAATTTCCACAGTGTGAATTTGGGCATCAGATCTCCTTATTGGACCTCTTCCATCAATGTCTCCCCATATGTAAAGCACAACACGGACACTGAGACCAGATCTATTTATCCTGATTCACGCGATTCCATTCCTGAACATCTTGAAGGCGTGCGCTAAGTTTAGATTTTTGATTAAGTAGAAGCTGACATTATTGTGTACTAGTTTCAGTCTTAGAAATACATTTGCATAGAAGCTGTGTGAAGCGTTACATTATGTGCACTTGCTACTTCTTTGTCATGTCTTTAAGACACTGACACTCAGAATCACGTGTGCAGGCACTGGGCCAATGTGCACATTGTGCATGTGAGAAGAAAAGCATCAAAATGTAAGGACGCAGGGACTTGAGAACATGAGGAGCTTCGAAACGTTAGTGGAAAAATCCATTTTATTTTTCTTCATTATCTTTTAATTCGACTTTTCCCAAGAACTTTTTGAAGCTCCTTGTTTTCATTCTATTTTTACTTCATATAATTTCACATAGCTTAATTCTCAGAGCCTTCACACCAAAAAAGATGAAAGTTTTATAAAAGCAATTAAGACTGATCACTTATTTGTCAATTCTAGCTGCTTAGACTAAATTATCTGATTAGAGGAGTTAATTTTATGGACTGCCAGAAGTCTCGTGTACACTATGTGTGCTGAGAATTAAAATTAAGAAGACTGGAAGCCACAGCCAGAGAGATCGATAGAGTAACTTCTGTTGATGCCGAAGAAACTACATATTTCTTCTCAAATACACAGATGTAGACATGGACAGATTAATTTAAAAGCTTAATTAAAAATTGAATGCAAATTTCTCTAACAAATTCTACCTACTTATAAACTTGGGCAAAGATTTCAAAGAATGGCATTTAAATGGATGATTCACTTTGTACATTATATTCTATATACTCCTGCTAAAGACCCTATGGTATAAATATTAATTATAAGATAAATTAATAGATTTTACAGTAAAATGTTTACATACCCTTTCCTAAAGTTAAAAATTCTTAAATTAAAAACTGTCTAAAAGCATTAGGAGTACCTTAATATAACACATTTATTTATTCATTTAACTATTTAAGCAACTAGAAATAAGATGTAAACAAATATAATTGTCTAATGAGCAAACTGAAATCTAATGATTACCAATACTATTGAGAAATAATATCAAAAATGCACTTTAGAAAAATGTTCATAAAATATGTGGTTTCCAAGTATTTGACCACTTGCTCTAATTCGGTAAAACAAATGAGATCTATCTGCTAATATTACCACATCAAGATTAGTAAGCATGAAACTATTATTTTGGCTCTGTGTGAAAAAAACAATATTCTTGTTTCTCTGCCCAAAAGCACAGGGAGGGACTCTGAGGCACCCAAACAATGAAGAGATAATTATACATGAGTTACTACTGCTGTGGCATTAATCTGTGGGAAGGATGTGCATACGCAGGGATTTCTACAGTGGAGCCAAACTAAAGAAGGCCAAGTTATCAAAATCCATGAGACACTGCCAAGTCACCCAACCACTCTGGCTAGCGGGAGCATTCTACAAGTGCGGCCCAGCCAAAATGTGGACAAATGCCCGAGTGAGTGCACCATCTGTTGCCAGGCGTTGAAGCCCTGACACAGCTCAAAACATCACTCACAACAGGGACTACAAGGGCCAATTTGCTAAGGGAGCATTTCTGAAAAGGCAGCTACACTGTCAGGAAGTGTTATATAAACACCGCTACACTGACGGAGGAAAGGAAGAGAGGAGTGCTTCTGATCCTTTATTACAGTTATTTATGGGTGTCTCGCATCCTCTTCTTGAAGAAAGTACCTTTGTCAAGAGGGCACTTAGGTCTCTTTTTGGTCATAATGCTGAATATAAAAACGGATAAAGGTGGTAAAAATCTAAGCTCTCAACAGTAAATTAAGCTTGGCATAAAACCAGCTGTCTCTAAGGGATGCAATTGCTAAATTAAGAGATAGTTTGGGAGGTGCGGCCACTTGGCAGCTCCTAGGAAATCCCTGATGGCCTGGAGCTCCTTATTCTCCTAAGCGTTATTTGTGGGCGATATTATCATTTGTTTAATTCTCCCCCTAAGCTTGCATCTTTCCCCAAAGAGGATATGAATGGGCAGAGCAAAATAGCCTATTGTAGTTATTCCACTTACAACCTGTCCTCCAAGAATAAGAACACTGGGAAACGACGAGGCAAAACTTAAAGTTTACAATAATCATAAATAGTATCTTCCTTAGCAATGCACATAGCCAGTGACTGCTGGAGTTATTATGAGTAAGTTTTGACAAGATAGGTACGTACACACACACACACACACACCTTATTTTGAAAGTGAGAGAGGATCCAGACTGGTGTCTCACAGAAAGGCATAGGCAGGGTACACGGAGACAGCAGAAAAGCACACTGGACCAATCATAAACCAATGGACAAAACATAACATTCTCAAGAAATATGAACAGATTGGTAGAAGGCAGGGCCCGGGCTACTCTGGAGGGATTTCTATGGCAGACTGACACGGAACACTTGTATCGATGACTTCATAAATTAAATCAATAAATTCAAGCTTAAAGTTTTGTTTCCTTCCAGTAATTGTAGACAAAGTGTTTTGTTTTTTTTCTGTTTCTTTTTTAGAAAACAGAAAAGTTGTTGGGGGGGGTGAGGAGGGAGAGGAACTATTGGAAGGCACTGCAGAACTACCAAGGAAGCACGGCTTTGTGTGTGGAAGATTCAAAAGATAAGGGAAGCCCAGAGTCGGGACCCACACTTGGCACTACTTTTCCTTTTGCAGCATTTGCCAGTCTGGCAGAGAAACCGGAAAGCTGGGCAAAACGCAGAGGCTTAGAGGCTGGGGTACAGAGAACGCCCTGACAACCCCTCAGCTGTGTGGAGGTGGGGAGACTGGAGCTCGGGTCCCATAAAGCCCCAGGAGCCCCAGTGACGGCATGTGAGGAGGTCAAGGGGATTTTGAAGTGCTTTATCCTGAGAGAAAGGGTAAACCAGAAATAGACCAGCCTTCAGAAAAGGACTTAAGCAAAGATTTTAGTCAGCTCAAACCCTGACTGGATTAAAATACAATCTGCCCTTGGCCTAACTGCCTAAAAGGAGCAGAAGTAAATCCTTTATGAAGGATGATAAAATCTTTTAATGTCTCAAATTTTTGCTTTATACATTTTCATACATAATGTATGGTTCTTAATAAAGCATGAGGAGCTATAAAAAGTAGTACTGACCAGAATCTAAGAGGAAAAAAGGACCAAGTAATCTAGCATAATCGAAATCTAGATGCTATGTTAGTCACGATATGACATTTTACAATGACTATGATTGTTCCGCTACAAAATTCTTATCAATGTGTAGAATTTTGATAAGTGTAAATAATTAAAGAAAAAAAATCACAGAAATCTCAGAGCTGGGGAAGGGAGACAGCAGTCAGTGTACGAAATGAAAATAATAATACTGTATAATTTATCAGGGTGGAGTCACGAGGGTGGGGGGTGGGAAGAGGAGCTGATACTAAGGTCTCAATGGGTAGTAAATGTTTAGAAAATAATGATGGCAACATATGTGCAAATATGCTTGGTACAACTGATGTATGGATTGTTATAAGAGCTATAAGATCCCTCAGTAAAATGATCTTTTAATAAGGAAAGAAATTTCAGAACTGAGTATTACCCGGTGGAATTGAGCTGAAATTGGCAATAAAAGTTCAGAAAATATCCTGTCCTTTGAAAATGAAACAAACACACTCAGCTGAGAAACCACCGAGGAAGTTAGTACATGTTCTGAAGTAGAAGACAGTGAAAGTACAAAATGTGTGGGTGTACACAGTGTATGTGTTAGAAACTGAGAGGAGCTGAAACTCTTTGGGAATACCCACTCCTAAAGTTCACGATGTACCTGTTGACAGAGCATACCTACTGAGACAGCAGTGTGTACAATTGTACACCAAAGACATGAAAATATTGGTATAATTTTAATAACTAAAATTTGGCTATTAAGTTGCATCAATAGTACAATACAGCTAATGTACACCAAAAGTGTAAAGAATCTATGATATGTACACAAAAATGGAACAATTACACTTGATCTTCGCCAAAAGGCTGAGAAGCGATAAAAGTGGACCAATTATACAGCTGGGAAAGTGATTGCGGGTGAATCTCCAAGTGCTGCTGAACCTCAGAAGCAAGGCCCCAATAGACACGGTGCTACTCCAGCTACACAGAGTTCAAAGCAGGCCCAAATGAATTAATAGTGCTCATGAGATTGGCGCTGGCTTTAGAGAGAAAGGTGCGAGTAATGACTATTAGAGAGTACAATAGGGACTTTCAGGGTCCTGGTTACGATCTACTGCATGACCTACAGACTGGCGGTGAAGTGAGTCGATTTGCTTTCATAACCCCCAAACAAGAAAACATCCGTTCTAACTTTCATAGCAGTGTAGTCAAATATATTTAGATTAAGGACTAGAAAGCCCCACATGAGGAGCGAGTAAAGATGAACCCAGAAAAGGGGTGATCTGGGGACAAGTTGTGGGCATCTTTAAATTGGGGCAATCTGGGGAAAGAGCTCTCAGGTTCGTCTCTGAAACAAGAGTACGTGAAGACTGAAATTCTAATGCAACAAGAGAACTACCCAACAATGGAGCATAGCTCAGTGACAAATAGGATTCCACTCACAAAAGTCATCCAAAGGAAGGTACAGAGAGCCCCTGGAGGGGTAAGTGGAGAGCTCTGTAGGAAGAAGGGAGACAGAGGACCACTGAAGGCCTTCGAGGTCTGTACGATGTTCAAGGCAGAGCCACAACAAAATCACCTTACCCTTAATCGCGTGGTGGAGATCTCAGCTTTTAAAATATCGGGATCGTATTTAGTACTGGATGAAGATCCTGAGAACACTTTGAAAGAGAAAAAAATGTTGAATGGCTGTTTATAATTGCATACATAATTCTTGACCGCAGGTGACTTCCCAACTCTAAGACCAGCCTGTTAGATGCTTTGTATCCAGATATTCATTTTCTTTATCAATTCCTTCATGGTCATCCATTAGATCTTTGCCTGTAAAAAGTAATCTTCAGACCTCTATCATTTTCTCAAAGAGCTGGGGGGAAAAGGAGTGGCACAAAGGCCATGGTGCTGAGTTTTCCTCTGGGCTTTATAACTGTCCGCAGAGAACCAGACTGCAGAAACAGGATACTGAAATAGTGCACAGAATTACCCAAAAGCTTATCATTTAAGCAGAATGTCTATTTTCATTATAACTGCTACTCAAACTATGACCAGCTCCAAATGACCTATTTGTGGCATAAAGAGAGACACGTTAGCTCTGGCAGTGAACAGAGACTTCTGGAATTGCTTAACAGTTCCAGTTCCTCTCGAGAAATACTAAACTAGAATTGCAGTAAGTGAAAAAATTACCTGTCCTAAAACCCAAACCAAACCCATGGGCACTGAGTCGATTTCGACTCATAGTGACCCTACAGAACAGAGTAGAAATGCCCCTGGAGGCTTACAGGCTGTATATCTTTACAGGAGCAGGAAGCCTCATTGTTCTCCTGAGGAACATCTGGTGGGTTAAAAACACCCACCATGGTACTTGTTAGCAGTTCAATGCAGAGCCCCAGTGCGTATCAGGGCTCCTCCAAAGGTAACAATTATCTCATAAACGAATACAGAAGGAGCCACAGTAACAGAAGGTATACATTATCTCCAAATGGGGAAGGTTTATCTGGAAGAGGATTGAGGGGTTTACTGAGAAGTCTGCTGGATGACATCACCTTCTCTTGGGGTACTGAGCCACGCTTCCAGTTTAGGGAGGAAGAGGGCTCAACATTAAACCCCACAAACATGTACGTAGATTTCTATTGTTTACCAATAGGCCTCAGTCTTGGAAGTCTGAATATCCGCCCTATACTTACAGCTTGTGCGAGAACTGGACTTTTCCTTATAAGCATCGTTTAATCGTACATATTCATCCAGGGCCAGAGCCAGCCTTTGCTCCTTCACGTGGTACAGTTCCTTCTGTGTCCTGAGTGCATCCTGCGCCACTGAGAGATAGTCCTTGAGCATTTTCTCCTGTTCTCCCCTCCATTGTTTTCTCGGATCTTCTATCTGTGTGGTTTCTGAAACACATATGTGAAAACACATCAAAATAAATAACTGTATATTTTCGGCTAGTTGCAATCCACATACCTTCTAAGGACAACAGGGAAAGGGTAGGATTGTGATTGAAGAAAGAAAGAAAGAAAGAAAGAAAGAAAG
>NW_022103906.1:59707250-59713114 GCF_000313985.2 Echinops telfairi
GGAAGGAAGGAAGGAAGGAAGGAAGGAAGGAAGGAAGGAAGGAAGGAAGGAAGGAAGGAAGATAAGCCCTTGGGGGACCTCAGGTTCCTGCCTGAAAGCCTGTCTGGACAGTAGTTCCTGGAGCAGGACCACAAGCAGGGGGCTCGCTGTGTTGGGGGACAAAGAGATCAGACTTCCGGAAGGTATGGCGGCTAGAATCTGTAGAGCAGAGCATAAGAGAAGATTTAAGGGGAGATGATGCTAAAAATTTACACAGGGCTTGTGTTGAGTCTGTGAGTGAACATTAAGATTCACGCACGTGTGCAGGGGACCTGCACAAGACAAGGCAAAGGACGAGCAGAATATTATCAACAGATAAACTCTCTGCTTCCAGCCAAAAGAGAGAGTCCACAGTGAACACCGAGAGCATCCAATGGGGACGCCAGAGGGATAACACCCTCATCAGACTAGGGACAGAGAGGGTTTAAATAAACGAATAAATATGTAAATGTACACACACAAAGTCTAGCCAGAAAAAGTGAAGATAAGAACAATGGTAGATTTCATTTCCGGAACAATAGGCACTAGAAAGCTGTCAGACCCTATGCGTACAGTGTGCTAACCAAGCCTTTTGTAGTCCGTGCTGGCGTTCCACACCAGCAAGCCTTCCTTCAAAACTGATGACAAAGTCAGAATGGTTCAAGACCCCCTTGAGACCCACTGTTGGCCAGCAGACTCACACAACATTGTGATTGTTGTTGTTCAGTGTCCTTGAGTGGCTTCCAACTCATAGTGAGCCCACGCACAAGAGAACAAAACGCTGCCGCGCCATGTCACAGTGGTTGTTTGGGTCTGTGGTTGCAGCCACGGGGCCACTCCCTCTCATCAGGAGCTTCCTCTCTGACGCTTGCCCTCCACGCTAGTGAGCACGATGCCTTTTCTCCAGATACTGGTCTCTCCTGGGCATCTTATATGAAATGTTTGAGCAAAGCTTTCTCATTCTCATTTTAAGGAGCATTCTAGCTATACTTATTGCAAGATAGATTTGTGTGTCCTTCTGGAAATCTGACATACTTTCAGTCCTCTTTACCACCACCCTAATTCAAATGCATTAGTTCTTTAGTCTTCCTTTGCATTCACATGCACATGAGGTGGATGAAAATACCATGGCTTGGGTCAGACACATCTTAGTGCTCAGAGTGAAATGTGTGTTCTCCAACACTTCAAAGGGATCTTGTTTGGCATACTTGCCCAATGCAAATTGGTATCTGTGGTAGTTAATAATTTCATGTCAACTGGATATACAGAAGTGTAGGGTGGAGCCTAGCCTTTCAGTAGGTCACAGCCCAATGGTACCTCCTTATGGGTGTGGTCTCATAAGAAGGATCTTGGAAACCTTCCCTTTCTCTCTGCCGTTACCTTCGGCTGGTGGGCCACTTTGAGACCTGCCAGAGCCCTGTGATGCTTCCATCACCATTGGATCCACAAGATCCACCAGCCAGTGATGTGCCTGCATTCTGCATCGTTGCATGCGGCTTCGTGAATCTGAAGAGGGATTGATGGACTAGTTTGGACTTATGGACTTGCTCTGAACTGGGATGGGCTGTTTGCTTAATGTATCATTAATTCATGATATAAAGTTCTCTCTACTACACATGTGAGTGTTACTGGATTGGTTTCTCTAGTCCACCTGGCCTGGCATAGTACCCCTCCTACCGACAACTGACTGTTGTCTTGACTGGTGTGGATCTACGCACAATGGAACCCTTGACAACTTCAATCTTTTCTCTGCTTATCATAATGTTACCTACTGGTGAGGTCGTTAGGATAGAGATTTTCCTTACAAAGAGTTATTAGCCAGCTATACTGCTGTCTTGAACTCATCAGCAAGTCCTTCAAGTTCTCTTCAACAAGCAAGAGCCATGTGATATCTGCATATTCCGAGCTGATAAAAAGTCTTCCTCTCATCTGGATGCTACCTTCTCCTTCATATAATCCAACTTCTTAGATTTTTTGCTCACCATATAGATGAAATAATAATGGTGAAAGGATACAACCATGATACACGCCTTGATTTTTAAAAATGTATTATTCCCTTTTTCTGTCGAAACAACTGCCACTTGGTCCACATGCATGTTCCACATGAGCCTGTGAAGTGTGCTGGAATTCCCATTCTACTCAATGCTACCCATAGTTTGTGACAAGTCACAGAGTAGAATGCTTTTGCCTAGTCAATGAGATACAAGGAAAAGTCTTTCTGGTGTTCTCTACATTCAGCCAAGATTTACCTGACTTCAACAAAAACATCTCCCATGCCTACTCCTCGTCTACATTCAACTTGAATTTTGGGCCGCTCCCTGTCCTGGCCTGCTACAACTGTGTTGAATGCTCTTCAACAAAGATGGTTTACTTACGATTTAAATGTCCTCCTTGTTTTATTATGATGCACATTAATCTGGTAGGCATGGCTCTGGTGTTGTGAATGAATATGGGAAGATTTGCCCTATCATCAGTTCCCATTGGTCATTTAAATAGTGTCCAGTCACTTCAGAGTTTAATCTGCACAAGTCAACAACTTGTGTATTGCTTTCCACAGCTAGTCTACACTTGCATAATTTCCTTTTCGCAACAGTGTTTTAAATTCTACACCTCAGGCTAAACTGATGACACCATCAGTGAGCCCAGCTCACGCATGGGGTTGCTCACTGCAAGGTCAGCAGGCAGGGGAATGGTGAGGCTTTCCACTCCTGTGAAGGTCTGCAGGCTCAGAGACTCACAGAGGCCGTTCTACCCTGCCCTACGGAGTTGTTAGGAGTCAGCGTGAACGTGATGGCAGTGGAAGTGATGCCTCAGGATAGAGAACATTGATAATGTTCTCTACAACACGACAATTCTGTCTCTAAGATAAGCCAGAGGTGTCTATAAACCACAGATACATGAAACAGTTGGAGCTTGCATTTAATCCTAGCCCCAATTACTTCTTATGACATGGCCCTGTTTGGTGAAGGGATCACTGAAGATCTGGGGCTATAGCAGTGTGGTGAAGAAACTAGATGAAGTCCGGCTGTCGAAAGAACAGCCTCTGGGGTCTTAAAGGCTTGTTTTCAAGCAAGCAGCCATCTAAGTGAGATGTCAACGAAGTTCCCATGGAAGACGCACACCAGCCAGTGTAAATAATATAATCCAAATCTAAAGGAAAGAATGCTATCAGAGCTTAAATTTTGAACACATAGTTTGCAGAACTCTATGGACAATAGTGGACGCCAAAAATCCATTCGCAGGCTCCCCACATGGATTCAACCTCTGGTGACTCTCCTCGGATCACAATTGAGGGATATGAATATCTTTGTTATCAAACAGGGAGCTTTGTGAAGTTAAGGCAGTCGTAGGTAGGTTAAAATGTATTATCTTATTGGTTGATTTTACGTTTGACCCATTTTAAAGCTGTTTCAGTTTTTAAAAGAAAAAAAAAGCAAAGGAGAAATACACGTCGATTAAGCCTATCCTGTAACTGTGGACCAGGGATAGGAATAGCCTTGCTATCATACAGAATGCACTGGAAAGTGGGTTGTTACAGATAACGTTAGGTTAAAATTATAACACCCTATCATTTGATCTCTTTTATGATCCATTTAATTTTGTTTTCACTTTGAACATTTTTTGCTTTTGATGAAGCCTTTTCTCTCTTTTACTTTGTTATCACTATGGTTTAATGTTTTTCTGTAAATGAAACCGAGGGTTGGAAAAATTATAGAGAAAGTAACTGGGTTAATGGCTTCTTGGGGGTTGTGTCAGTCAGGGTAGACTGAGAAGCAAATCCATGGACACACATACGTGTATAAGGAAGATATTTATATACAAGAGCCATTGCACATTGAGAAAACATCCCAGCCCAGTCCAGATCAAGTCCATAAGTCCTATATTAGCCCATATGTCCGATACCAATCTTTAAAGTCCTCTTCAGACTCGCAAAACACATGCAATGATGCCAAATGTAGATCACAGGCCAGTGGGTAGAAAGTCTTTGGATCCAGTGGCATTGGAAACATCTCAGTGCTGGCAAGGGTCTCTGCATCAGGGTGGGTCCATGTGTCTTGTCAGCTGCTATGTCTCCTAGGGTGTGAGCAGAGGGTCTCCCACCTCCAAGGAGGAAATACCAGCATTCCCAGAATCCTTAGGGGAAGGCTATGCCCACACAGAAGCCTCATTGGCTATTACCTGATGGACAGTCTCGACTCCACCGCTACATGCTTAGTCCTTAAGTTGACAATTATATAACTCCTGTGGAGGAAGCCAGCCCCCCACAACTAATCACAGGTTCAGTAAGTGCAATTGTATGGTTGAGATATATAAAGATTATAATAAAGTCATAGAGAATGAGAGAGATAGGAGAGAGAGTAAAATCAATAAGTCAGACACATGTCATGGTAGCATGCTCATCTCCTGGGTGGCCATGATCTCAACAGCCAGGTCCGTGCACAGCACGGGACGAGAGGGCAGGGAAGAGAGAGTGATTTATTGTTAACCACAGCTTATATATCTTTAGGGGCATGCATGCCCCTTAATTACAGGTAAAGACATACTTCACAGGAAGGGGTTGTACAATAGGCAATACAAGCAATAGGAGGGGGTTATACAATGGGCATAAGCGTAACAGGAAGGGATGAGCTAGGGGTGTACACATGATAGGAAGGGGAGGGAATAGGGGTACACATGTGACAAGATGGGCAGACCCTAGATTCATGATGGTAGCCTAACCTTGGTCACCCTTGAGTGGGCTTGACCTCCTTGAGCTCTCCTTCAAGGAAACGATCTACTATGATCCTTATCAGAAGGGAATGGGCCCTACATAGGGTAGGGCAGACTGTACAGTCTGATTGCTCTAGATGGCTGATAACCCTTAGGGAGAATAACCCCTGACCTACTTCTGTTGACCTCCAAGTGTATAGTCATTTACCATGTGTAGCAAGCAGCTAAGTTTGGCATATATTTGGGGGAGACAACTTGGGAGAAATCTTTCTGTTTCCCAAAACTACCTACCACAGGGGTATGGCAGTGGAGGTTGGGGGGGCAATGGGGAGCTAATAATGAGTACAAGAATGAAGAAAATGTTTTAACACTGATGATGTTGATGATTGTACAAGCCTTCTGCAGGTGACTGAACTATTGAATTATATGATGTGAATTATTGCCAATAAAACTGTTGGGGAAAATCATGAAAATGGAAATAAATGCTTTATTACCAAAGAAATCTAAAAAGCACCATCTACCAAATAAATAAATTGCCCTACTTATCGTCAGGCTTAACATCAGATTAAGACACATCCCGATTCATGACAATCAAGCCTGTGTTCCACTAACAGCAGTGCTGCTGGATGTTGAGCTGGTGATGCCATAGCACACCTGAAAATGGTGCCAGAATTCTGTGCAGCTGCTTCCTCTTGGGTTGAGGATGCAGACCTGTCGCCCCAGGCAACATTCCATAAGAGAAAGGGTCTGATACGGAAAGATTATGGTGCTAAAGCAAGAACAAAAAGCCCCACTGCCACTGAGCCCACCCCACCCCATCCACAGCCACCCTTCAGGACAGGGTAGAGAGGTCCCCGTGAGTTTCTGAGATTCACTCTTTACAGGGGAGGGAAAAGCCCCGTCTTTCTGGCCCAGAACGGCTGGTGGGTTGGCCCTGCACAGAGAAGGAAAATAACCAACTGGCACTGCTGCATTGTGATGGAAAGGAATGAGGATGCATGGCCATCTAGGAGGAAAAGCCAAACGGTACCGTTGCATAATCATGTGGGTGCAGGAGGCTGAGAGAGGCTGCATGGGAGAAGCAAACAGGAAAAGGAAGGGTTATTCTTCCTGCCGCCCCCGCTATCTGGGTGTGT
>NW_022103906.1:59714232-59720370 GCF_000313985.2 Echinops telfairi
TGTCTTCAATAAAATGGAGCTAATCTCATAGCACTATTCTGGAGATTCAGTGAGGTTTTGAGATTCAACTGATACTACAAGGTCACATTCTTCACCTCAGCCTTGACTCCAGGGAGCAAGTGTGTATAAAACTATCGCCCTGCAGATCACTGTACACGCCTCCTTCGCTGCTGTGGTTGGAACAGCTCTGTCAGTGGGGAAGGGCTGACTTTTACATATGAAGTAAGTGACAGGAGTAGCACAGGAAATAAAGTTGTTATTACTGCTTGTGGCATAAAAGATTATAACATTACATCCAGCTCTACTTCCCTGTCCCTCTGCTGACTTTGGACACTCTGCCACATGTGCAGCACACATACACGCCAGGGTTATTTCATTAGCCTGTGGCTGAAAAACACACAAGGCGATGCTACTTCCTGCTCACTAGGTGTTAGACATTGATGGTGCAGTTCCCACTTGCCTGTGGGCAGGTGTAAGAACGTGTTCTGGACCACTGTTGTTGTTAGGTGCTACCGGGTGGTTCCAATCCACAGTGCCCTTAAGCACAAGAGAGTGAAACCCGGCCTGGTCCTGCGCGTCATCCTCACAACTGCTCTGATGCTTGTGTCCCTGGTGCAGCCACGGGTGTCAGTCCATCGCCTTGTGGCCTTCTTCTTATTCACTGCCCCTCTCTGGACAGGATGTCCTTCTCCAGAGCCTGGTCTCTCCTGACAGCATGTTCTAAGTATGGGGCATGGAGGCCTTTGCTGAATTTCTGTTCAGCCCTTTTTAGGCCAGCAGGTCCTCTGTTTAGCTACTCTATAATCAAGAGCACGTGTCAGGGTCTCTTCCGACATCCACGTTCACATGTTCATTCTTTTATGTCTTTTTCATTATTTTAAAAAATATGTTTTATTAGAAGGTGATATTAACAAGGGGGAATCCAACAGAAATACAAGCTTAAAATTTTTTTTTGACAAAACTATAATCATTTATGAATTATGAAGGGTTCATGAGGGAGGAGGGAGGGAGGGGGAAATGAGCAACTGATATTAAGGGCTAAAGTGGAAGGCAAATGTTTTGAGAATGATGAGGGCAACAAATGTACATAAGTGCTTGACACAATGGATGGATGTATGGATTGTGATAAGAATTGTATGAGCCCCCAATAAAATAATTTTTTTTAAGTTTTGTTAACATATAACTCCCATATCATGTACCTCGATGTTTATTATATTAAAGAGAGTTGTATATGTGTCACTCCAAGCCACTTTAGATCATGTTCCTTATAGCCATCATTATTAGCTCTCCACTTTTCCCTAACCTTCCTTGTCATAACTGTAAGAAACTATTAATCTAGTTGTGTTCTTGATAGATTTACCCATCCTGAGTTTCATAGTGAGAAAATCATTCAAGTTAAAAAACAAAACCAGCAGCCACAACAGAATAAAGAATCTCAATCCGAAAGATAGCAGAATATAATAAACACTAGAACAAGTTGAAAATGGGTTAAAAGAAAAAACAAATAGTAAGATGTTAAATTTCATCCTAACTATATCTCTAATAATCCATATTCCAGTATACTTTGTCTTGGGACAAGGCTATTCTTACCCTTGGTCAGTGGACTTAGGGAATTGAATGGAGACTTCGACCATGGTGGGCGGTGGGGCTTTTAAATGACCTTTTGCTTTCTCCATGCATGTTCTTCTGTCATTATTGCTTACCAAGTCAAATCTATACTTGAGACATTCTCGAAACTCATGTGGGATATATTCAAGGTTGTATTTTGGTTCTTGTGTACTTGTTTCAATTTTGTTCAACTTCAACCTGAATTCACATACGAGCACTGAGTAGTCTGCTCCATAGTTGACCTTTAGCCTAAATTTAGATGCTGCCATGAAGACGTCTCCATTGTCTTGTCCCACAGAGAGAGTCCATTTGTTTCCTCTGTATTCCATCTGGTGAGGTCTGTGTCTACAGTTGCTGTTTATATTGCTGAAAAGGGCTATTTGCCATGAAGGAGTTGTTAAGTCTTGAAAATTTTATCATGTGCTCTGTAGCTTCATTTCTATCACCAAGGCCAAATGTTCTAACTACTGTTACTTCCTCTTTGTTTCTAACTTTTGTGTTCCAATCACCAATAATTATCAGTGCATCTATATTGCAGTTTGACCAATTTCAGACTGAAGACATTGGTAAAATTCTTCATTTTCTTCACGAGTTTTAGTGGCTGGTGTGTAAATGTGAATAAAAGTTATATCACATGATTTCCTTGTATGCGCATTGATTTAGACATCTAATGCTTATACCTACTTACCACACTAAGTATAGACATGCAAACTGGCCTAAAGTATAGAACTCATAAACTGAAAAGATAAATTCCATCTCAAAGATTTCCACACCTGTAGATTGCACCTATGATCCCTAGTACTTCCTAGTACTCACACTTCTGAGACTGAGCTAACCCTATTTGACTTGCTTCTGACAGAACACTAAGCTAAGAAATGAGAGCATTTCTGAGGTTAGGCTTCGAAAGACCATGATTGCTTTCTCTGTCCTCTTTCATTCCCTGGTTCTCCTTGGCATTTTTGCTCTCTCAAAGCAAGCTGTTATGTTGTACAACACACTAAGGAGAGGCCAATGTGGCAAAGAATAAGGGCAGCCTCTGGCCAGCAGTCAACAAGAAAATTAAATCCTGCCAACAACCACATGAGTGAGTTTGTAAGCTGGCTGCTCCCTAATCAAGCTTTGAGAAGACTGCAGCTTGGTGACACCATAAACACAGCTTGTGAGAGACCTTGAGCTAGAGGATTTAGTTCAGCAGTGCCCAGATTCCTAGTCCACAGAAACTACTAAATAATAAATGTTATGCTAAGTGACTAGGCTCCAGAGTAATTTGTTATGGATCAATACATAACTAATAAATTAACCAAATAAGGAGATTACAAAAAGTAAATAGACATGAAATGAAAATAAATGCTTTAAAAATTCAATAGTTACAAGAAGATATGCATTCACGATTTTCTTTCAGTATCTTCAGAGATTTTCCTAATCATTGTTGCCCTCTGTAAAAGGAAATTGATAGTCGCAACAACATATTTGTCAACAGTTCAATTGCCATAAAAACACCAACAGCAACACTGACTGACATTTAAATGAACAAAATGCAATAATAGTCATAATAAACTATCAACATATGTTTTAGATAGTTCAGCAGAAACACTCCCACAGATTGGGTTAAATAAGTATGCTATACGAGATTCATTCAGCAGGAATCATTTACATTTCTGAAATATTGCACAATGAACTACAAATATGAAGTACAAAAGATGGTGATCCCCAGGGCCCCTGAGAAAAAGGCTTCATAAAACAGGATTGTGCTTCAGCTCCATTGGTTATATTTGCTGAACAGATTTGTGAAGAATATTTATTAAATGTAAATACTCAAAGTATATTTTACAAATGTAGTATTTTTTATGAAGACCTAGTGGCCTTGGGAGAGCACTATACTATAATTCAATATGATTTGCATGTTGCCTACTACATGAAAGAATATATCACATACTGTTAGACTGTCACGTATCACAAGGGAATATGCATTTCCTCAGTATTATAGATGTGGAACTTTGTAAGTAGAGAACACATTCTGAGCTACATGTGCTTATCGTGGAAGATAATGTTGGCTTCTTGAAAAGAAATATCATTTCTGTCTCTATTGCAAACCTCTGCTCTTTGTGCTGTGCTTGGGAAAAACACATGGCAGGAAAAGCATCTTCCTTTTCCTCATCTTCCTTTGCATAAAGCATCTGCTACATCTATTACTTATCTGGGAGTTGCTTCTGCATACATTTATTGACCAGCTATTATGTCCAATGGATGGAGCCCTGCTGGCATATTTATTATGCATTGGGCTGCCAATGGTAAGGTCAGCAGTTCGAAGCCACTAACTGCTCAAACCATGGGAGAAAAAAATTGATTTTCTACTCAGTCTTGGACTGAGAAGGATCCGAGTGAGCATCCCACAAGGGTTTCCTGGCCTATCTCCATGAAGGTACAAAATACACAAGAGTGCAACCAGAGAGTAACTGAAAAGTAGAACAACGATTTGCCACAGAGAAATACGGTCCAGTCTAGGGATCTAGAAATCTGTTATTACTGTCTTGCACATTGAAGCATCACAAGGAAGGATTTCCACTTCTGCCTGGGTTTTGAACCAAATCCATTCACCTGACTGCAAACAGAGTGAGCAACCTGAGGTTCCTGGGGGCAGGGCTGAGAGAAGAAGTGTGAGGGGGAGCAGGAGGGATCCATGCTTCCTGGGGGTCTGACCCCAGGAGAGCGCCAGTGTATGAACGCCCAGGCTGTCTTGTCCATTGGGGTCTGAGGCCTTTGTGCATCTCCCTGAATGATAGAATCCACTGGGTAATACACGCCCTCTGCAGCACCCAAGATACCATGAGCCACACCATAATGGCTTCTTGTGAGATCACCCAGTACAGCACCATCCTCGCAGGTCCAAAACCACCCAACCAGCGTCCCCTGAGAACCATCCAGCTTGCCCTCCAAGTAACAGAATACTGGTTGACTAGGGTAAGAGTGAAGCCACAGGAGGATAAAGTGGTAGGCTAATCCCACACTGCAATTAGCTGCAGACAGTTCGAAGAAGCATTCCTATGATTCTCCCATAGAGAGCCCAGTGCTCTTTAACTCTGGAAAATGGTATCTGGCTCCTCTAAAACAATACAACGCAAACAGCAATCAGCCCCAACGACCTCAATGAAAAAACAGGAAAAACAAAAGGCAATGTCAGAAGATGTCCTGAACCTAACAATGTGCATAGAAAAGCAGACATTGATCTGCCACAGAAAGAAATCTTCAGAATGCTGCTTGGGTTCATACAGGATATAAGGGAAACAATACAGAAAATGGATGAAATCAAAGAAGAGATAAAGACCATACACCAAAGGGAAATACAAGAGTTTAGGGACGAGATAACAAAAACAAGTAGCAGACACATGGACTTGGCCAACCAATTGGAGGAAGCAAAGAACCACAACAGTGACCTAGAAGACAGCCAAGCAGACTTTAACAAACGTGAACAAAAGTCTAATAAGATCATCAGAGACGTTGAAGAAAACCTAAGATCTAAGTCTGATGATATGAAGAGGTACATCTTCATAATAATTGGATTACAGGAGAAAGACACAACAAACAAGTCAACTGCAAAAATAGTGAGAATTTTTGAAGGGAAATTTCCCCAGCTTAATGCATGAAAACCAGGCAACCATTCAGGAGGCTGAAAAAACACCAGCTAGTCTGAATCCCAAGAAGTCACCAAGGCACATAATAGTTAAACTATCCAACTGTGAGGAAAAGGAGAAAATCATGCGAGCAGCTAGAGAAAAACAAGCAATCACATATAAAGGCTCCCTATCAGCGGACACTACAAAGAGGAGAGAGTGGACTAACATACTCCAAAAATTAAAGGAAAATAATGCAAACCCAAGAATACTTTATCCAGCCAAATTCTCTATCAAGATAGAGAAGTAAAAGTCTTCCCCGGGGGGTTGGGGGGGCCTCAAAGAATACATTAAATTAAACCCAGCCCTAAAAAAGATCCTTGCTGACCCAGTATGGGCAAAAGAACAGCACTCACAGAACACAAATAAGAGAGTGCCACATAGAACAACCTCACCTAGAGGGCAACAAAGAGAAAACAGCCCCCTAGATACCACTGGCTTAAGGGTGGAAAGAAGTCAAGAATGAACCATGCACAACACACTGATAAGAAAGGGAGGTAAGAAAACACCCAACATAAAAGGTATATGATGATATCAGAGAGTCCACAGATGGATGTAATAGCTCTGCATATCAATGGACTGAAGTCAGGCATTAAAAGGCTGAGGATAGCAGACTGGCTTAGAGAAGACAACCCATCAATCTGCTGCCTACAGGAGACACATCTAAAGACTACAGACAAAAATAGGCTGAGAATCAAAGGCTGATGAAAAATTTACCAAGCAAACAGCAATTAAAAAAAAGCAGAGGTTGCAATCCTAATCTCGGATAAAATTGACCTCAAAGCACAGGACATTATATAATGTTTAAGGAACTGTAGACAAAGAACCACTAAGGATTTAAAACATATATTCCCCAAAT
>NW_022103906.1:59722663-59728749 GCF_000313985.2 Echinops telfairi
CCAGGGAATACCAAAAATAGACTTAGGAGGCGAGGGTGTGGCACCCCATCAGATTTGATCAGAAAATTCTCCTAAAGGCCAACAAACAGACCTTGAACTATGTATGGGCTCTTCTTCTTTTGTGTGTGTGTCGTTGGGTTTTTTTGTTGCTGCTGTTACTTTCTTTCTTTTGTCGCTTTGTTTCGCTCTGTCTTGTTTTCTGTGCATATTATTATCTCTGCAGGTCTAGCTAGATAAGACCGGTGGGATAAACAATCTGGAGGAGAAAACAACGGGACTGATGGTTCCGGAGGGACATGGGATGGGGAGGCGGGGTAAAGGAAGTGGGTGTTAACAAACCCAGGGGCAAGGGAACAACAAATGATCCAAAATCGATGGGAAGGAGAGTGTAAGAGGCCTGGTAGGGCTTGATCAAGGGCAATATAACTAAGGGGAATTACTGAAACCCAAATGAAGGCTGAACATGATAGTGGGACAAGAGGAAAGTAAAAAGAAATAGAGGAAAGAGCTAAGAGGCAAAGAGCATTTACAGAGATCTAAATACAGGCATGTAATTTATCTATGATGATGGGAAATTAGACCTATGTACATATATTTATAAGTTTAATGTTAAGGTAGCAGATGGACATTGGGCTTCTACTCAAGTAGTCACTCAATGCAAGAACACTTTGTTCTATGAACCTGGCATTTCATGATGCTCAACACGATCGCTGAAAACAAAGCATTGCATAAGCAAATGTGATGAAGAAAGCTTATTGTGCCCAGCTATCAAAAGATATAATGTCTGGGTCTTAAAGGGTTGAAGATAAACAAGCAACCATCTAGCTCAGAATCAGCAAAGCCCACGTGGAAGAAGCACACCAGCCTGTGTGATCACAAGGTGTCAAACGGATCAGATATCAGGCATCAAGGAACAAAAACTCATATCAATGTGAATGATGGGGAGTGCGAAATGGAGACCCACAGCCCATCTGTAAGCAACTGGACATTCCCTTACAGAAGGGTCACAGGGAGGAGATGAGCCAGTCATAGTGCAGGATAGCGCCAATGAAACATGCAACTTTCCTCTAGTACTTTAAGACTCCCTCCCCCCACTATCATGATCCCAATTCTACCTTACAGATCAAATAGGAACTGGAAATCCAGGAATCCAGGACAGATAAACACCTTAGGGCCAATAATGAGAATAGCGATACCAGGAGGGTAAGGGAAAGGTGCGGGGAGAAAGGGGGAACCGATCACAGTGATCTACATATAACCCCCCTCCCAGAGGATGGACAACAGAAAAGTAAGTGAAGGGAGACATCAGTCAGTGTAAGACATGAAAACATAATAATAATTTATAAATTATCAAGGGTTCATTAGAGAGGGAGCATGGGAGAGGGAGGAGGAAAAATGAGGAGCTGATACCAATGGCTCAAGTAGAAAGAAAATGTTTTGAAAATGATGCTATAGCAACAAATGTACAAATGTGCTTGACACATGGATGGATGGATGGATGGATGGATGGATTGTGATAAGAGTTGTACGAGGTCCCTATCAAATGATTATTAAAAAAATGTTGTACAGTCTTAAAAACTCACAGGGGAACTTCTACCCCTGTCCTCTAAGTTCCCTTTGAGTGGGCACTGACTAGAAGGCAGTGAGTTGTTTTTGGATGGTTGGATTTGGGTGGAGGTGGGTGGTGATTATATCTGTGATAGAGGCATGGGCACAAGCCCAAAGGTCTGTGCTATCCTTCAGCAATAGGGGTGTGCAAACGTGCCAAATGCACCCCAGTCAGCCACTGCCACTTCGGGCAGCATTAAACCAGCTGGATGCTATGGCCTAGCAGGCAGAGTGGCCTGCACAGCATCTGGACCTGTTGCAGAGCCTACCCTTGTTTGGGTCGCCCTCACAACTAGCAGCTTTCTGAGTCACTTGACAAATAGCTGAAAGAGCAGTGGGCCAGAGGCGAAAGTACCAAATTTGGCAAATATTATGCAAATGAAGTAAACAGAAATTAGCAAGATGATTTTGTTTGTCTTCAATGTAGAGCCACTGAGGAATATACTGTTCTTAGGAAAAAGGATAAAGTCAAAGGGAAAACTGAGAATTTCTACCTGCTTGTTTTGACATTTCGATGGCAAATCTAGGTAGGAGTACCTCAGAAGTGGAAACGTATGGCCAAATCCTGGGCCAATCAGAGCCAGAAAAAGCGACAGGGGCATTGCTCACACAGCAGTGGCAGAGGAAAATCACTGTTGTAGGCCAGAGGGCCGGAGGAAAACATGCCGAGATATAAGGGGTGAGGCTGTAACTTCGGGGAATGGCGAGACCTAAAGGCTCCCTTAGAGACTACTCCTCACACGAGAAAAGAAAGAAGTAGTATGAAGTGCAATGAACATCAAGTTCAAGAAGGTAGGGCTGGCCAACTATGAAACTGTGTAACTGAATTTGAGTTAGGTGAGGTTTGTGAATTATTGTATTAGAAAAAGTCAGTATTGCTACGACCTTGGTACATTTTATTTGGATATTTTAAGTACTAAAATATTATTCCAGGAGCCCTGCTAGCGTAGTGGGTTATAAATCATGCTGTGAATCAAAGCATCAGCAGTTTGAAATGCCCAGCTGCTCTGTGGGAACAAGACGAAGCTTTCTATTCTGGCAAAGATTTATAGCCATGGAAACAACCTAGAGGGGCAGTTTTACTCTGTCCGATAGGGTCTCTCTGAGCCACAATCAACTTGACCACCAAGTGTTTTAACCTGTGATATTTCCTGGGACTAAAAACTGGGTGCAGATAGACAAAGCTTCAAGAGGACCCAGAGGACTGGAAGGGAGATGGGGTGTGCCAGGCCAGTGCTTCCTCTGAGTCTCAAAGGCTATCCTCATTCTACAAAGGGAGTACATCCTGATACCACAGCAAGGGAAAGACACAACACCAAGACAGAAAACTACAGACCAATGTCCCTTGTGCTTAGGGTCTGTACTTGGGGACTACACTAATCTCTAGCATAGCAATAAACCTAGATGAAATGGTTAAATTTCTAGAAGCATGAGTGGGTACCCCCCAAAAACCGGAATTGCACTGGGCTGAGCAGAGCTTTCATAGTACATATTTTTTCCCCACTAGTAGAACACTGAGCAACTCATTCTGAGTTAGTTCACCCAGTGGCATCACCTGGGAAGTTTCTCTCTGGTCACAGTGAATTTTCTCCTAAAAGCAGTTGTGCTTGATTTTTTATAATGATCGATTTAAGAGAATAGCATGTGGCTGTGAAATTTTGTTTCCTGATTGGGAAAAATGCCACAGAAATTGTTGTGATGTTGAACATAGCTTACAAGGGCAGTGCTACCGGAAAAACTCAAGTGTATGAGTGGTTTTCTCATTTCAAAAAAGATGAAATGTTGACTGATGACAAACCCCGTCAACTCATAGTGCATTTGGAGTTCATTCCACCAGGCCAGACTGTTAATCAAGCTTTCTATTTAGAAGTTCTGAAAAGATTGCTTACAAGTTTGCAACAAAAAAGGCCTGATTTGTGGCAGACGAGGCCTGGTTATGCCACCACAGCAATGCACCTGCTCCCACAGCCATCTCAGCGCACCAGTTTTGGGCAAAAACCAGCATGCCTCTCTTGCCCTAGCACTTTACTCACCAGACCTCACTTCTTTTTGCAACTTCTTTTTGTTTCCAAGAATGCAGAGGGACATGAAAGGACAGTGAACTGACGATGTAGAAGAAAAAAATGGGGGAGGTGAAGAAAAAAATGGGGGAGGTGATGTCAGTCCCACAAACAGATGGGTTTGAGAAATGTCTCCAAGAATGGAACTGCAAACTTGACAAAGGTCTTAAGTGTAATGGAGAGTAGTTTGAAGGTGATAAGGTTGTTTTGTAAAAAAAAAAAATTAAATGCATAGCTTTGGGGGGGAAAGTTCTTTTCTTTTTTTGGAGGGGGGTAGACCCTCATTCTCTCATTCTCACTGTCATAAAGCCAGTGCTCCACAGACACATCCTATCTACCCAGATTAACACAGTCGGAAGTGGGAAATCTCAACAACCCTATAGCAAAAATAACAAAGGTCATTAAACACCCCCCCCCAAAAGTCCAGGGTCAGATGGCTTCCAACTATACCAAGTACTCAAAGAACTGACACCAATTGTACACAAACTATTCCAGAATATAGAAAAGAACAGACAGCAAACACCCACACTCACTTTATGAAGCATGTACAACTGTCCTGATACAAAAAACATGCAAAGACACAATCAAGATAGAAAACTACAGACCAACATATCCCTCATGAGCATAGATGTGAAAGTTCTCAACAAAACACTGGTCAGTGGATGCTAACAATATACCAGAAAAATAATACATCATGATCAAGTAGGCACACACAGATGGTTTGACATCAGAAAAGCCATTAATGTAATCCATCACAAATGAAATATAAGAACCATATGATCCTATCAATCGACACGGAAAAGGCATCTGAGAATATTCAATGCCAATTCCTGACAAAAACACTCAGCAAACGGAAACAGAGGGGAAATTTCTAAGCAAGATAAAGACCTTTGAAAGTTTCGCTTCGACTCTTCTACGTCTTCATTTCTGCCATTTGCTTCATCTTCTGCACATTCAAGAGCAAGTTTCAGAGTCCCTTCTGACCCCCACTCGGATCTTTCCTTGCTTTCCGGTCTTTCTAAGGCCTTTTGCTTCTGCATGCGTCATTTTCCAGATGTCGTCCCACAGCTCAGCAGGCATTCTCAGTGGAATTCAATGTTTTAAATCTGTTCTTGAGATGGTCTCGAAATTGATGTGGGATATATTTAAGGTCATATTTCGGTTCTTGTGGACTTCTTTTCATTATCGTTGGTTCACCCTGAATTTATATACGAGCAGCTGATGGGATGTCCAACAGCCAGCCCCTGGCCTCATTTCGGTTCTCCTTCATCTCCTCCCACTGATGTAGCCAATTTGATTCCTCGCCTTCTTGTGAGGTCCACATGTACAGTCACCATTTATGTTACTGAAAAATTATATTTGCAATGAACAATTTGCTAGTCTTGTGAAATTCAATCATGTGATCTCCTGAGCTGAGAACCTCCTTGACCCAGGAAACAAGCAATAGAGCTGCAACACACTGCCAAGCTGGCAAGAGATAGGGGGCAGGGGCAGCGGCAGCAGAGCACCGTGCCGGCAGACCTAGGGACCAGCAGAAGACAGTGCAGTGGGTTTCCCAGCCGAAAGCGTGAGAAAGTACAGAAGACTTGCTGGTGGAGTGGGGTGCCTTCCAGGTGTGTCTGCCAAGCTAAGAGAACTTTCTATACTTGCCAGAGCCGGGAAAAGATCGAGCTGAGGGGCTCAGGGCCACAGAGGTCTATCTGCAGGCACAATTGAGAAAGGATGTCCTGATCAAAGAACTGCATGTCTTGAATTATTTCTGATCCTGAGTTGTAGTCTGTTACTTTCCTAATAAGCCCCACAATTGTGAGCATGACCCAGGATTTCTGTGTAGCTACTGCATGGAATTATTGAACACCGCTGAGAGGGAAAGGGGGCCATGGAAGGACGGTGGATATCAGAACTGTTGAACGGATGAAAGGTCGAGCCTTGGGCTGCTGATCCTGATCCTTCTCCCCAGCTCCCCGCACGGTGAAGTTAGAAAGCAGCCCTTGGCAGCACTGACGTCCTTGCAGCAGGCATCTTGCATCAGCAACAAATACCTAGGAATCTTCTTCTAGATATGGTCTTCTGTGCAGTCAGCGACAGCTTCCCCATCTCATGGACTGGCCATCGCCTGTTCTGTGTTAAAACTGTCCACTTTGTGTCTATCGTTCCTCAACTCCCTCTTACCCTGTGTGGCTGTCGAATCTTTCAAATGAGACAAGTTTTCCTCACGTGCAATGTCACTAGCTTTCTTACCATTATCTGAGTCCTAAATGATTTTTACTTTCATATCTATGTATAGAACCTTCCTCTTCTGCTTTGGAGGATTAGAATTTCATTGGGAAGAATTTCATTTGGCAGTCATTTGGTGAGGGGTATAAGGAGTGCTGGTGCGACCATTAGCAGCTTCAAATTAACAACAGACTCTTTTTT
>NW_022103906.1:59728849-59731142 GCF_000313985.2 Echinops telfairi
CATCCTATTACGAAATGTTTTTTGAAATACTCAATTTAAAAACTCTCTTCTTCTTTTTAAAATCATTTTATTAGGGGCTCACACAACTCTTATCACAATCCATACATACATCCTTTGTGTCAAGCACATTTGTACATTCATTGCCCTCATCATTCTCAAAACATTTGCTCTCTACTTAAGTCCCTGGCATCAGCTCCTCTTTTTCCCCCTCCCTCCCTGCACCCCCACCCTCATGAACCCTTGATAATTTATAAATTATTATTTTGTCATACCTTACACTGTTTGACGAACAGACTCTTCTTATGGGGCAAAAGGCTGAATACAATCATGCTGTAGTTCTCGTCTACAATTGATGAAGTCATCATCAATGTCAGAAAAATCAAGTCAGAGCTATAAAAGATGCCAAGTGGAAGCTCAGTTCAACTGTTACATGTCACGACAGCTGAACACTGCCTAATTTTCTATCTGTTATGATTTCTCTCACTGACACTAACTTTATCGTAGGCCATAGAGTCTGCTGTAGCTCAGCATCTTAAATAGTAAATTATAACATTAAACATGTGCAAGTGGACATCTAAGAATGATGATATCCGCAATCTGCAGAGTGCAATATTATATGGAGTACATATTTCTAATGATAAGAGGTATTTTTCAAAAAGAAAAGAATGGGCATTCATAATGGGGCTGGTTGATTCTTGAATACTTCATAAGGCAGGGATATTTGCTGTATTTTCAAGAATAAAAGAATATTCATCAAGATTATATTCTGTGGCTAGACAACAAAAATTTGACATTATTGGAGAAGAAAATGACAAAAGCATTTCGAGTAAAAATTAGCATATTGAATGCAAGAATTAAACACACCATGACCAAGGAGGGTTTATCTGAGGAATGTAAGGTTGATTCAACATTCAAAAATAATTATAACATATTCCATTAACAAAATAAAGGAAAAGCCCTGTGGTCATTTCAATAAACAGTAGGAAAGTACTTCATAAAATTTAACATTTATTTGTGATTAAAAACAAAACTTATACTAGACAAAACTCTCAGAAAACTAGAAAAAAGGCATGTCCACAATCTAATAAAAAACCAAAGTCACGGCAGTCTAGTCAATGCCGATTTAGAGTGACCTACAGACAGGACGGAATTGTGCTTGTGAGTTTCCGAGATGCTCACCTTGTGGAAGCAGAAAGCCCCGTTTTTGTCCCACAGAGCGGCTGGCATTTTCAAACCTCTGACACTGCGGTGAGCAGACTGATACATCACCACTACGTGATTGGGACTACAAAAGAAGGGGAGTCCTATGCTTAACATCATATTAAATAATAACCAATTGAGTGACTTTTCTCTAAGGGCACAAAAGGGAGCCCTGGTAGTGTAGTGGTTATGCACTGGGCTATTAACCTCAAGGTCAGCAGTTCAAAACCACCAGTTGTTCCAAGGGAGAAAGACAAAGCTTTTCAATCCTGTGAAGAGTTACAGTCCCCTTCCCACCAGAAGAAATTATTTCAGAGGACAGCACTGAAGATGCAGCTCAAGGAGAGGGACATCTCTGATCAGAGCACATGGGAGCAAATGAAGGGGAAGGAAGAGAGAGTGGAGCACATCCTGGCCCACCAAGCCTTGAGGATGATATTCCTGCTCAAAGCAGCCTATCCACAGAGAAGACCATATGGCCGGTCCCACTATGAGACACGACATCTCTCAATGACTCATAGCCCTACAGGGGACAACACTGAAGACACAGTATGGGAATTGCACCCGATCTGATCCCACCACACCAACGCAAAACACTAAGGGCACACAACAGAACAGCAAGGGGAGCAGAGCAGTGAAGTCCCCACGGAATACCACAAATAGACTTTGGGGGCAGGGCTTGGGGCCCCATCACACACGACCGGAAAACACTCCTACAGGCCAACAAACAGTCCTTGAACTAACTACAAGCTTTTCTTTCTTGTTGTTGTGTTTTGTTTTGTTGTCATTGGCTTGTTGTTCTTTTATTTATTTTTTTTTGCTTGGTTTTTCTCTATCTTGTTTTGTGCATGTTATAATCTCTGCAAGTCTGTCGAAATAAGATAGGCCAGATGAACAATCTGGAGGAGAAAACAATGGGACCAGCAGTTCGGGGGGAGCATGGGAGAGGGAGAGGTGGGGGAGAAGGAAATGGGTATTAACAAACCCAGGGACAAGGGAACAACAAGTGATCCAAATTGGTGTGAGGAGGCTATAGGAGGCCTGTTAGAGTGTGACCAAGCGTAATGTAAACAGAGGAATTACTGAAACCCAA
>NW_022103906.1:59732371-59744335 GCF_000313985.2 Echinops telfairi
AGAGGTGTACGAGCCTCTAATAAAATGATGAAAAATAATTTTTAAAAAGAGTTACAGTCTCAGAAACTCACAGGGGCAGTTTTAGCTTGTCCTATAGGGTCGCTATGAGTCAGAATTGATTAAATGGAAGAGTCTGTTTTGTTTATTGAGGTTAAGAAAAAAAAGTAAGAATGCCCACTTTCACCACTTACATTCACCATCACGTTGAAAAAACCTAAAGAGTGCAAACTTACACACACACACCAAAAAAAGGAAAGAAAAAGCACAGATTGAAAAGGAGAGAGCAAAACTTTCCCTATTTTCAGAAAACAGGATCTTCTACATAGAAAATCCAAAGGAATTAACAGAAAGAACAAAAAGGTTGCAAAAGATAACATCAAAATACAAAGGTCAATTGAATATTGCTGTTATACACATACCCACAAGAGGAAAGGACAGTTTTAAAATGACACGCACTATAGCACCCAAAAGATAAAATGCTTCACTATTAACTTTAACAAAAGGTGTATAAAACTTCTACCCTGAACTCTTCAGGATAACACTGAGAATTAAAGAAGACCTTTTAAAACCAGTTCGAGCCCACGCTCACCCCTGGGAGATGCCATGCACTCGTACAGGTTTCCTAATTGACCCCCACAGTCAGCCCAGAGCCAATCATAAATCCATCTTTTTAATACAAATTGATAAGCAGATTCTACAACCTATGAGGGAATATAAAAGACTTAAAAATAACTTTAAAACAATAATTTTGGAAAAGCACTTTTATTTTGCAAGTAATTTACATACCATATAATTCAATAGTTCTATCATTCAATCATATCACAGAGAATTATATAATCACCCCCACATCAATTAAAAAACTATTTTTATAATGAGACAAGTTGGAAGATACATACTACCCACTTTCAACCTACCCATAAAGCACAGTCCTAAAGGCAGTGTATGTCTAGATTAAAAAGTGACAAATGTTTCAATAGAACAGAGTAAAGAATCCTTAAACACAATCACACTTAGCAGCAAACAATTTTCAAGGTAGGCACTAAATCAATTCAAATTGTGAGACAAAAGTCATAACATGACCCAGATTGAAAAACTTCAATATACATATTGGTGGGGGGAAAAATAATCTTGACCTTCTCTCACACATCTGACATCACACGTCTATAGTTATTTATTAATTTCAGCAAAAATCATAATGATTCTGTTGCCCTTGTTATGTGTCAGCCAGTCAGAACTAACTCCTAACTACCCTATATCCAACCCAACAAAACCCTGCTCAGTCGGCGCCAACCGCACAATTCCTATGCTTAGGCCCTTTGTCACAGCCAGTGTGTCAATCCATCTTGTCAGAGACCTTTCCTCTTTTTTGGCTGTCCAACCACTTTACCAAGCATGATACCCTTCTCCAGGGCCTGGTCTCTCCTGACATGCCCCAAATACATGAGATGAAGTCTCACCATCCTTACCTGTGAGAGACCATTCTGGCTAGACGCCTTCTACGACAGATTGCAGTCTATGGGATTTTCAATATTCTTCAATGGTACCATCATTCATATGCATCAATTCTTCTTTGGTCTTCCTTATTCTATATACAACTTTCACAGGCATATGAGGCCATTGAAAGTACCATAGCTTGGGTCAGGTGCACTTTATTTCTCAAAGCAGCATCCTTGTTTTTCAACATGTCAAAGAGTTCTGGCGCAGCAGATTTACACAATTTGACTGCTGCTCCTGAGCATTGATGGGGGATTCAAACAGGACGAAATCCTTGACCATTTCAATCTTTCCTCCATGTACGATGATGTTACCTATTGGCTCGGTTGTAAGGATTTGGGTCTTCTTACATTGAGTTGTCATCCATGCTGAAGGCTACGGTCCTTGATCTTCATTAGCAAGGACTTCCTGTTCTTCACTTTCAGCGAGCAAGGTTGTGTCATCGTGTTAACAAGCCTTCATCCAATCCAGATGTCATGTTCTTCCTCATATAACGCAGCTTCTCTGATTATTTGGTCAGCAAACAGATTGAATAAGTATGGTGAGAGGATACAACCCTGATACACACCTTTCCTTAGTTCCCTTCTGTTTGCACAACTGCCTCTTGATTCAGGTACAAGTTGTGCATGAACACAATGAAATGTTCTGGGATTCTCACTCTTCTAAGGGCTATATACATGGTTTGTTAGGATCCACATAGTTGAATACCTTGGCATAGTCCCTGAAACACAAATATACCTCATTCTGGTATTCTACGCTTTCAGCCAAGATCTATCGGATATCAGCAATGATATCCACTGTTCTACATCCTCTTCTGAAACCTGTCTGCACCTCTGGCAGCTTCAATGTCCTATTACAACCATTGTTGAATGGCCATCCCCCAAACTTTACTTGCATGTGCTATCAACAATAGTGATCTAGAATTTCCATATTTTGGGTCACTTTTCTTTGGAATGGACACAATGTGCATCTCTTCTAGTCAGTTGGCCAAGTAGCTGTCTTACAAATTTCTTGGTAAAGACGAGTGAGTGCTCCATCAGCTTGCTTAAACATTCCAATTTGTATTCAATACATTCCTGGAGCCCTGTGATTGGTGCTTTCAGTGCATCTTGAACTTCTTTCTGTTATTGTTTTCTCAAATTCCAGTGGGATAGGCTCACAGTTGTACTTTAGCTTCTTTTGATTTGTTTGCATTTTCTTCAGCTCCAACCTGCCTCACATATGAGCAGTTGATGGGCGGTTCCACAGTCAGGCCCTGGCCTTATTTTAGCTGCTGAAATTGAGCTTCTCTATTGTCTCCTCCCACAAATGCAGTCGATTTAACATTTGTGTACTCTACTTGGAGAAGTTCATGTCTATAGTTATTGATTGTGTTATAGGGAAAAAAGGCATTCTATCATTTAATTTCAGCTTCATTATTATTACTAAGGCCATAGTTATCAACTACTGTTCCTTCCTCATTGTTTCCTAGTTTTACATTCCAATAGCTAATAATTATCGATGCATCTTGATTGTATGTTTGATGAATTTCATACTGAAGACATTGGTTGAATTCTTCAATTTCTTCAGCATTAGCTTTTGTGGTTGATGCATAAATTCAAATAATAGTTGTACTGATTGGATTTCCTTGGATGAGGATAGATATAATGCTATCAGAGACAGCATTGTACTTCAAGACAGATCTTGAAATGTCTTCATGGATGATGAGTGCCAAGCCATGCCTCCTGGCTGTGTCATTTCCGCATAGTAAATCATATAATTTTCTGATTAAGTATGGCTAATACCCGATCATTTCAAGTCATTAATGGCCAGGATATCAATCTTTATGTGTTCCATTTCATTTCTGATGACAACCAATTTTTCTGGATTCATAATTCCAACATCCAAAATCTGATTACCAGCACATTTTTGCAGCTGTTTAGTCTCATTTTGAGTCATGCCCCATCAGCAAATAAAGGTCTTTACTCCCACCAGCTTTACTGCGTCCATATCATTATGGTTGGGTCTATGTTGAGAAGGCAGCCGGCTCTTCCTCAATCATATTTTGAGTGACCTCTGGGACCACCTCTTGACAATGCTCTGCTTCTGTTCATTAACCCTTAAGCATCTGACACTAGTTCTGTGATATCCACAGTGTTTTCGGAGGCTAATTCCTCCGATGCAGACAGCCTACTCCTTCTTCATCATCTACTCTTAGTCAAGGATCTTTGCTGAAACTTGTTCACTTTTGGTGACCCTGCTGGTATTTGAAATTCCAGTGACATAGCTTAAGCCACCATTCAAGAATATTTTCACAATCTTGAGTTATTTCGTAAGTAGAGCCTTCAAAACATAAGCAGTGCTTTTTTAAAGATATTTTAAATTCATCAAAAAAGTCTGCTCGTCAAACGATATCATTATGAAAACCTCCATATTTCTGACCAAAAGTTACTCAAAAGCCTATGTGTTTACTTACAAGTTAAATGAGACCTCAACTAAGAGGTCCATCTCTTAGTTGGTCCATCTCTTCTCCTACGGAAAAGTGATTTACTTCTGGCTATAGTGATAAACCTCCCCAACAATGTCTACATTCACCAACTAAAAAAATTTTTAAGGTGATAATTCTGTCATAAATCAGTAAGGGCCTAAAATAGCTATCACTGTGAAGGTCAAATCTTTTACTTAAAACTATTTGACAGTGTCCGACAGAAATAGTTTTGAAACAACCAAACATTCTTTATTTCATTTTTCATTAAAATAAAGAGAAAATAATGCTGAAACTATATAATGTCAAGACACAACATATGTGTGGACCAGCTGTTATGAGATGATAATAACATTTGCTCCCTAAACTCCTTCACAAAAATGTCTTGAAGATTAATGAGATAATGGACCATATCCTTTTAACTGGATAAACTACTAGCTGTGGGTAATTTGGGCACTTTAGGGCACATTAAATCCATCAGGCCACGAGGATACCATTACTGCACTACAGTTGAATGATAGATGTAAAAATTTATATTCGGACATTCAAGTTTTTAAATAATCTTAAGCACAATTTAAACCTGAAATGCACGTCAATTCTTTTAAAAAACAAACAAGAAGCTTTTATCGTAATGAAGCAATAAAGTCGTTCCTGCTACATTGAAGAGTACATGGCACCACTAACCACTAGAGATAAAAGAACCACGAGATACAGGTACTACCCGCAAGAAGCTCATAATTTAGTGAGGAAAATAGACAAATAAGTAATTAATATGTAATATAACAAGTGCACTAGTGTCTTTCATTTTGTTTCATTTTTTCAAAACCACAGCAAAAAAATCCCGTAAGTATTAGCACTATAAATACCCCTGGTAGCCTCACATCTAGTCACATCTAGTCACGTCTCTGAGATTTAAGGTCTCAGAAACCCTACCCAGGGTCGCTGTGCATCAGGATCAGCTGATGACAGTGGGTTTTTAGGGTTATGCTCAAACCCCACGCACTGCCATTGAGTCAATGCCAGCTCACAGTGACCCTACAGGACAGGGTAGAACTGCCCCGCGAGGTTCCTAGACTGGAACTCTTTACGGAGTAGAAAGCCCTGTCTTTCTCAGCTCAGGGTTTTCAGTACTATACGGTCACACAGACTGTGCCTATAATCCAAAATGCGGATGGGGCTCACAAGATGGAAAATCGGGCGTCACTGTTTGGGAAAGTAGCGGCCTGGGTTCTGAAGGGTCCTTGTAAGTATGAGAGCAGGGAAAACAGGGAGGCCTGGGGCCGGCACAGAGCGTGCCGAGAAATGCACAAAAGCCCAGGCAGCACAGGGCAGAACTGGACACTTAGAAAAGGGTCCTCCTCCAGAGTAATGCAGGACAGAAGGGAAAGACGGTGAACCGTTTGGGAACAGACAGGAAAGAGACTTAGCACAGGATCAACTCAATGCACCTGCAGCTCTTGAAAATACTTGGACAAATTTGGCAGCCAGTAACTTGAAGAGTGTTAACTGATGCTACTCACCCAAGGACAATTGAACGTGCAGACAGCAGAAGATAGTGATATAGATACCAGGTAATGGCAAAAGAAAATTGAGCAGGATGAGAGAGAGACAGACAGACAGACAGACAGACTTAACGTGTGTGCATGTGTGCAGCATGTCACGAAATCCAAAGGGATAATGAGCAAGAGGAAGCAATTTCAGGAGGCTCCATCATGCCAGGGAAGACAACCTGTAAGGTATCCTTTGGATCGTATAATTTCTCAGTAAGGCCTACAGTTCAAATCAACTAGAAAAGATGTGGCAATCTTCCCCAATGAAGAGTACAAGCTGGGCAGCACTGTGGGGCAGTTCTGCTGTGCCACAGCGTCACTGTGAGTTGGACTCGACTCTGGAGCACTCAACAGCAACGTGGCTCTCCAGGAATTCGGCGGTGAGGGGAAGCAGAGAGGACCATGGCTGAAGAATGGTTTTTTTGTATGTGTGTCCCGTCATTTGGCTGTTTGATTTTCTTTCAGTAGTTTTGATTTGCTTTCATTTGGTAAGATGCAATGCTTATATCCTAAGACAAAAGAAACACTATGATCGGGTGGGTCACATTTTCAATCCATAGAATAATAGATAAAGAAACAAAACATGAGAGAGGAATGGGACATAAAACTTTAAAACAAAAACCCAAACTCACTGCCATCACGCTGATTCTGACTCACAGTGACCTGCAGGACAGGGTAACAGCGCCCCTGTGGGTTTCTGAGATTAATTCTTTATGGGACCAGAAAGCTCTGTCTTTCTCCTGTGGAGCACCTGGTGATTTCAAACTGCTGATCCTGTGGTTAGCAGCCCAATGCATTACCACTACGCCACCAGGGCTCCTAAAAGGGGGAGGAAATCGGGGTGGGGGTGGGGTGGGGAACGGGGACATGGACAGGCTGTCCAGGAGAATGCCTCTCTCACTGAGAAAAAAGGTGGGTTTAGATACGGAAGACTTTGTACACCATAGAAACTTCATTTCTCTCATTTGGATACATGAAAATTTCTATTTAACTACAGCAGCTAGTTAAACTAAAGAAACAATGCTGGCTTTTTGCCATGTAAAATAAGAATTAAATAGTAACACAGTTCAGCTTCGTCCACTGAATTGTTGGTTTGCAATAACTTAAGAATGAAACACAATTCAAATGAATTTAATGTTTTGAAAATTAATCCCTTCTAACAAAAATGGATTACAGCATTCATTTGCCAATACCTAAGAAGCAACAAAACCTAGTATGTTAACAACACATCAAGAAAAGCATTTTATAAAGGCACGTTTACATGTAAATATAGTAATACATAACAATAGGGCTATAGGTCTAGGTACATATATTTACATGTTAAGTATTAAGGTAGCAGATGAACACTGGGTCTCTCTCCACTCAAGTCCTCCCTCAATGCAAAAACACTTTGTTCTAATAACCTTGCATTCTGTGATGCTTACCTTCCCAACACGATCGCTGAAGACAAACTGGGTGCATAAGCAAATGTGGTGAAGAAAGCTGATGGTGCTTGGCTATTACAATATATAGCATCTGGGTCTTAAAGGCTTGACATTAAACAAGCGGCCATTAAGCAGTGAAGCAACAAAGTCCACGTGTAGAAAGCACACCAGCCTGTGTGATCATGAGGTGTCGACGGGATCAGATATCAGATATCAAAAGATCCAAAACAATCATATGGATGCAAACAAGGGGGGTCAGAGTGGAGACCCAAAGTCCATCTGTAGGTAAATGGATGTCCCCTCACACAAGGGTCACAGGAAGTGACAAGCCAGCCAGGGTGCAGTACAGCACCAATGAAACACACAGTTCTCTAGTTCTTTAATGCTTCCTTCTTTCCCTCCCCCACCCCGACCCCCCTCTATCATGACTCCAGTTTTACCTTACAAATCCAGCTAGTCCGGAGCATGTACAGATAAGAGCTCTCGACACACAGAATCCAGGACAGATAAATCCCTCAGGAACAGTAATGGGAGTAGCGATACCATGGGGGTAAGAGGAAGGTGGGGAAAAAGGGGGGAATGCATCTCAAGGATCAACATATAATTCACCCCCTTTGCCTCTCTTCAACCCTTTCCCCTCAGGAGGGCGAACAACAGAAATGTGGGTGAAGGGCCACAGTGGATGGTGTAAGACAAGAATAGTCTTAAGAGAAACCAGAGGAAACAATTCCACTATATAATCTCTAAACCCTAAGTATTTTTAAGTGAAATAAGCAAAATGACTAACAGTGAGTATCTTGGCCCTGATAATACTATGCTAGCCTTACCTTAAGGAGCCCTGGTGTCATAGTGGTTACTCGTTGAGCTGCTACCTGCAAGGTCAGCAGTTCAAAACTGCCAGCAGCTCTGAGGGAGAAAGATGGGGCTTTCTACCCTGGTAAAGAGCTGCAGTACTCATGGGGGCAGTAGTTCCACCCTGCCCTATAGGGGGCGCCATGTATCAGTATGGGCTCCAGGGCAGTGAGTGAGCCTTACCTTGCAAGGGACGTGATAGCTTTAAAGGCTATTCCAACAACAGAGAAAGGAGAATATAGGAAAACAGTGTCTTTCCCGCAGCTACTGCTCTCTCTGCCAAGCGGCGGGTGGAATCCCTAGCTGAAGGCGCCGTGGCATGAAGAGGAGCCAAAATGGTTCCTGGCCTCCCCGGGCCAGTACGTGGCTCCCACGAGTCTCTAACAGGCATGGACATCGCTATCTGATGGGCAAACAGGAGACAGGTAAGTCAGGCATTCTTTTTCTTTTGCTGTTTTGCCACCACTCAGCACTACACATAAGCGCCAGTTTCCAAAATGTGGATTTCAGTTAAATCTTAATAACCAAGAAAGTAGCTTTAAAATGAGCAAAATTACATGAAAAGGTGGCACATTTCTCGTGTGGCAATGTCAGTTTGTGTTTGTTGTTTGGGTGATGGTGGTGGTGCTGTGTGTTGGCATTCCTTTTCTCTGATTGCTTTCACCAAAAAGGAAGACTTACTGTTGACGTGATCGATGTAGTAGACACCAATCTGAGGGTCAAACCCTGCTTCCCATCCCCATGGCAGCTCATCCCCAACACAATCAGCAAACGACAAGGGCTTCGTTAACCTATAACAAACAAGAATAAACACACGTGATTCTTTCCATCAAACCACATAAATCAAGATCCAACACCCTAACAAAAAGCTAAGTGTCCAGAGAGACTGCATTTCGTTTCTAGGATTTGAAATCTTTTTTTTAAATGAAGCAGAAACGTTGGCCTCAGTAGAAATAGACAGGATGCCCTTTTTGGAAGTTCAAAGTTCAAGACGGGGGCATCGATCCTTGGAGAACATGAAGCCATCTCAAATGATGGAAGAATTCCAAGTTGAGAATCAAGAAGCCTGGAATATATCTGTTTTGCTAAATAGAAACATTAAGAAAGAAAAAATGTCCCAGGATTCAAATACCAGTATCATAAAAATCATCAACATCAAGCGTTATTAATTTCAGAATTGGATGGTCTTACATAATTAACCAAACACTCGATTGTGAGGGCCAGTGTGGGCTCTGTTTGAGAGGGGATTCAAACATATCTGTAAGTATCTTGCACAAAATAAATACTCAACAACATTTTTAATGGAATCAAATACAAAGTATTCACATACCAAAATGTGACTCTGTCTTTTGAAATTGCTAAAATGTTCACATTAGGTTTTAAAACCAAGAGAGACGTTCTCAAAGCAGAGTAGAGGTTAGACTAATTATTCTCTCCATGTCTGCTCCTGAGAGTTTCCTGGCTCTGACAACAGCCACAGGCCGACTGCCACTGCAGGTTAGAGGGCTTGTTGTAGGTGACCACTGTCGCAACATCTAACTTAATGTGCAGCCTTATTAGGGCAGTTCTTATCAAGTCTCCTGGAGCCTTTTCTCTTTCCTAGTGATATCAAAGATAGCATGGTTCAAATGCTAGACAGATCACTATCAACATCACATCATAATCAGAACTACCTTTCCACATTCTGAGAGAATGGTGTGCAAAGAGGAAACTCGGTCCTCCCCACCTGAGCCTACAGCAGTTTCCCAAGGACTCGGGTAACAGTGGGAGAAAGGCAAGCAGTGTCTCCTTATCACTCAACTTTTCCAGAGAAGGCACCTGTATGGTCGCCTGATTTGCAAGAAGGGTGACAAGACCATTGAATGGAGGAGAAAAAATTAAAATCATCTTCTCAACTAGTGGTACTGAGACAAATGGATAGCCTCCAAAAGAAAGGCTTTCGGCTGGCACCCCACACCATTTATCAAACCTAACTCAAAATAGACCAAAGACATAAAATGTAAGAGATAAAACTCTTAGAAGAAAAACCAGTTATACAATTGTTGTCAGCCAACTCAGATACATGGCGACGCCATGTATGTCAGAGTAGAACTGTGCTCCATAGAGTTCATGACTGGGTTTTGTTTGTTGGGGGTGGGGGGGTGGGGTGATTGACAGGCCTTTCTTCTGAGGTGCCTCTAGTTAGACTTGAACTTCAACCTTCAGATTAAAAACCAAGTGCATTAAACCTGTGCAGCAGGCACTTATGGGATATAAAAAGACTTTTCCCCGGCTTTGTCTCCCCCAAAGATAGGCCAAACATTAGAGGCAACTTGCCAGCACAGGGTGGGAGGTCAGATGCTTAGAGATATTCTCCCTGATGGCATTCAGACTGCTAGTCCACTGTAAGTGGGGTTCACACCCTACTGATAAGGATAGTAATTGTTTCCATGGAGAGCCAGAGAACAGGTCAAATCCGCTCAGTGACATCAAAACTAGGCTGCCATCCTGAATCTAGGATCTGCCCATCTTGTCACATGTGTGCCCCCAATCCCTCCACTTCCTATTGCATGTATACCCCTAGAATCATCTCCCTCTCATGACTGTATTGCCTATAGTACAACCCCTTCCTGTGACATATGTCTTTACCTGTAATTAGGGGGCTTGCATGCCGCCTCCTCTCCCCCAAAGATATATAAGCCTTGGTTAGCAATAAAGACTCTCTCTCCCCTGGTTCCTGGTCCCTCTCTCTCCTGGTCCTCTCTCCCCCGTCCTCACTCCCTTGTCCCCTCTCCCCTTGTGCCTCTTCCCCTCCCTCTCTCTTGCTCGCTCCTGCAATTCCCACCTTCCACATCCTTTCGTGGACCACCAAGCAGGGCTGAGGTGAACATGCTACCATGAAATGAGTCTGACTCCATTATTTCAATCTCTCTTCGATCTCTTCTTATTCTCTAAGACTTTTTTATTATACATATATAACTGTACAATTGCACCTATTGAACCCAAGATTAGTTGTGGGGGCTGGCATTCCCCCACAGGTACTCCTTCAGAGAAAACACAAGGGTAAGTCCTCAGGGTTTTAGATTTGCCAAAGGATTTTTAGACAGGACACCAAAGTCAAGAGCAACAAAATGAAAGAGAAATCCTTTGAACTTTCATTATTATTAAAAAATGATTGTGCATCAGGGAACACACCAAGAAAGAGAAAAGGCAATCCAGAGAAGAGGACAGAGTACAAACCAGTTATCTGATGTGTTCAGGAATGAGAACACACACCTGAAATGGGAAAGCGAACACCTCAATCAAGAAGAAGGGATGGGGCAAATGATCTCAACACAGGATTCTTCCAGGAAGACATACAAACAGCCAGTAATCTCGTGAAAAGATGCTGGGTAGCATTAGTCATTGGGGAAATGCGAATCAAAACCACAAGGAGTTACCACTTCACTCCACACTCACCTAGGTGGCTACAACAAAAGCACCAGCCTAAGCGTTCTGGAGATACCTAGTCCTGTTTGCCGCACACAGAGTTAGCACGTAGGATTGAGGGAATGACTAGAAATTACACAGGAAGCCAGAAATGACAACACAGTTTCCAGTAGAGTTGTCATTTATTGTTTTTTTAAAGGTCTCATTGACCTTAAAAAAAAAAAAAAAGACATTGCCACTGAATTCATTCCCCCTCACAGTCACCCTAAGGAATAGAATAACCTTGCCCCATAGTGTTTCCAAAGGAGCCCTGCTGGCACAGGGCTTACGTGCTGTGTTAACCCTATTTAGCAGTTCGAAACCACCAGATGAGATCCCCTACTCCCATAAAGATCGACAGTCTTGGAAACCCACAGAGGGAGTTCTACCCTGTCCTTGGGGTTGTCCTAACTAGATGGCAGAGAGGCGAATGGCAGAGAGGCGAATGGCAGCTCCAACGATGCAGCTCTTTGCTGAAGCAGGCCACCTCACCTTCTGCCTACAGAACAGCTGGTCTGTTCAAATTGCTACCCTTTCTGTTAGCAGCCAACGGTCAAGCTGCTGTGCCACTAGGCTCCTCCACATTTATGTGACGGGAGCAACAAATGTGTCTTATAAAAAATACAGAGAGACTGACGTGGTGGTAACTCATGACTGTATTTCCTGACAATAGGAGAAAAATCAATACTACATTAAAGTATTTTGTAATGATTTATTTTGGTCAATACAGTGA
>NW_022103906.1:59745546-59747292 GCF_000313985.2 Echinops telfairi
GATTTACAAATAAGGAATCCTACTTCGCGGAATTTCATTTATCACGGTAGGGTCTAGAACCGATTAACCGCAATAAATGAGGGTTCACTGTACATATCGGAAAACATTGTATATTGTAAATGTATGTGCCAAATAGAAAACAAATAAGTAACCTAAGCTATCTGCTATCCCAAGGCTTCAAGAAACCCTGGTTGCAGTGGACTGAATGCTGGGCAGCCAATCACAAGGTCAGTGGGTGATAGGTTGTACCCGAGAATAAAAGCAAGGTCAAGCACGCATCTAACTTGGCCTTCTTTCAGCTCCCAACTCAACAAGTGTTTGCTTGCTGTATTATTTGGCTTCAGAAAGCTGTTTAAGAATTTAAGTGGATCTGCCAGCAAAGGAAGGTAGGAATGTTTAAAGAGAAGAAATGCTATTTTAATTGAAAGTAAGAAACCTGGCAGCTTGACTGAGTGGTTGATTGACAGAGCAGGGGCCATGCTGATCTGCTCTGTTCCAATGTACGCACTCTCCCAGCCAAGCACGCATGGGAGATTTTTTTTTTTTAATTCCCTTTAACTTCACTATACAGGGATAATCACAGCTTAATGATATGATGCGCTTCTTTCCAGAATATGTTTTTATGTAAATAAATACAGCCAACATATAAAATAGTATACACATTTTTGCAAACTATTTGTCACAATTGGTATTGTCTACTTACATTCCCAGGTTCTAATATACATTGCAATGGCTACACGGAAGTCTCAGACAATATTCACAATTAAGGGGTCTATTAAGGAAGTTGACAGGTCGTAGTGTCAGGGAGAAATGCTCAGGCTACAGCTGTTTACCAGGACAAGTTACAAAGTTCTGTCAGGTCTGCCAATAAATGCCTAAAAGAGCAGACGATTCTGCTGGAAGCTTCAACCAGAGGGCATTTAGCTCCTTGGGTCAACAAACCCAGCTCCCTGGATTAAATGCCTCAGCCTGGAAGGTCAGCAAGCCCAGCTTCCCTCACTTAAGTGTACAGAGGTACCCAACTCCACAAACCAGCCTCCTGCGCATTAGGGAGTCCCCCACTCTCCTCTGATGTCACAGCTGTTTTCTGGATCCAGGAGATCCACTGTGCAGGTATCTTGGAGTCCAGAGAGAACACACTCCATTCCTGGCTCTTGCTCATAATGAGATCCCGCCTCCTGCTTCTCAGAGGGCTCATTTTAAACTCAGCAGGATGGCATTCCAGGGGATCCTGTTCACAATTACTCTCAAGTGAATCTTACCAGTATCTTCCTCACCACCTTCTTACCAGACGCATACAGGAAGGTCATTTGCTGAGCATTAGTGACTTTGGCTAGATGAGGCACATTGGATAATTCACTGCCCCTGCACCCTGAAGCCCCCTTCACACATTCATTTCTTAAGTGCACCGTGCATACTAGCTTCTCGGGCATGTTATTTAAGTGGATGCATTATTCGCAAAAAAAACACACAAAAAACTGGTACCGAGGTAAACAAAATAAACTTCCCTGTAGTTCTTTAACACTTGCCATAGAAAACAATTTAATAAAAACTAAATGATACTATAAAATGCTATCACATTTCAGTCCAACCTTGTCCCTTGCTGCCTTTGTTTTAAAAAGGGGTGATTGACAAGCATTATAGAGGTATGAAGGTACGGAGGTACGGAGGCACGGAGGCACGGAGGCACGGAGGCACGGAGGTACGAAGGTACAGAGGTATGAAGGTATGAAGGTATGAAGGTAT
>NW_022103906.1:59750990-59751333 GCF_000313985.2 Echinops telfairi
AGGTATGGAGGTATGAAGGTATGAAGGTATAGAGGTATGAAGGTATAGAGGTATGAAGGTATAGAGGTATGAAGGTATGGAGATATGGAGGCATGAAGGTATGAAGGTATGAAGGTATGGAGGTATGAAGGTATGGAGGTATGGAGGTATGGAGGTATGGAGGTATGGAGGTATGAAGGTATAGAGGTATGAAGGTATGAAGGTATGGAGGTATGAAGGTATGGAGGTATGAAGGTATGGAGGTATGGAGGTATGGAGGTATGGAGGTATGGAGGTATGGAGGTATGAAGGTATAGAGGTATAGAGGTATGAAGGTATGGAGGTATGAAGGTATGGAGGTATG
>NW_022103906.1:59752011-59780477 GCF_000313985.2 Echinops telfairi
AGGTATGGAGGTATGAAGGTATAGAGGTATGGAGGTATGGAGGTATAGAGGTATGAAGGACCTACTAGTAGAAAAATGGACTTTCCCCTTGATCTAATCAGCTTGGTTTAAAGGGAAAAGCTTGTGCCTTGTGCCTAGGAAGTATTTCACGTGATATACCTGGCTCCACTAAAGTTTCCCCTTTGAAAATGGTGACGGGTAGAGAACAATGACAAAACTGAGGCAAACTTGCATTAATAAAAAGGAATCTAATTGTAGTGCAAGAACAGAGTAAAGCTGTGGGTCCCAAAAGTGTGAGTCCCAAGTGGCTAGAAATGCAAATTATCCAGTCCCTCCACAGAACTCCAGGAGGAAGCTGGCTGGGAGAGGACCAGCTGGGAGGGCGGTGAGGATGTCCGCACAACTCAGGAATATGACCAAGGTCGCGGCACTGTACAAGCAGTAACCGTTTGCACTGGTCCATGCTTTGCTGTGTACACTTTCAACAAAACAAACTAAGGTTTTAAAGGAAAAAAGACACACTGGGAATGGGGCCCAGAAATTTGTTTTTAACAAGCTCGCCCTGTGCTTCTGATGGTCCTAACACATGAGGTCCCCCAGGCTGGGGTGGAGAGAGGCTGAGAGAGAGCTCATTTTACTTCCACTTCATGTCCAGGTGGCAAACTACCTCACTTGCCCAATGTAGTGGCTGTGAGAAGGGCTGGCTGCAAAAGAAATCCGATCTGAAGCTGTGTTATTATTGAACCACAGAAAAAGAAAGGCTTACAGTGCAGTGAATTACTCAAAATTCTCGATGGCCCTGGTTATCGAGTCTGTGCAAGAAGCTGGGGAAGGTACTGAGTGGATGGTAGGAGTCAACTGTGACTGCTCAGTGTGGCTGTCATCCTGCAGGTATCAAAGGTGTCCTCTCAGAAGCAGGAAGAGGCTCTCACTGCCAGCTAGAGAGAGGAGCCAGGAGTGAAGTATGTCTGCTTGTCCCTGAGATCCTTCCATGGTGAACCTCCTTGATCCAGGAGATGGCAGAGGGGCAGCAACAGCAGAACCAGAAGTCAGAGCTTATGACAGAGTGGTTAACTTCCAGGCCCAGAGAGCAAGCGAAACTGAGTTCTATTTTTTTGGGGTGGGGGTGGGGCTAGGCCAGGCCAGGAGGCTAAGAGCAGAGAGATGCCTGATGGGTGGCATGCCAGAAAAGAAACTGTCGCGACTGTATCTTGAGCATTTCTCATATGACCTGTAACCCATTAACTTTCCTAATGAACCCATAGTTATATGATCGTTGCCTTTGGGTTCTGTGTAGCCACTGCAATGTATTCTAGAATAAGAGAGCACTGTGAGGGCGACAACTGGCATCAGAACAAAGCTATCAAGGGGTGTAGGGTAGAGGCATCCCTCTTCAGGGATGCTGACGCAGTTGGACGTTTCCTTCCTCCCTGTGCAGTAAGAGGGGTCAGATACCACCCACTCATCATTTCATTCTTTTCTACGGGTTCTTAATAAAAATAGCATTCCCAGGCACGGGACACTGGAAACCAGAAGTTGGAGAGTGGAAAGTCAGCATGATGGGGCAGAAGTCAATAATACGCAGAATATTTTGAAAACTGACTTCAACTAGAAAAACCCAAATGTTCCTAAGTGTTTCCACTCTTGCTAGTAGGAAGTAATACTAAACCTAACAATAAAATCACATTTCATTAATTCATCCATCAAGTCAACGAATATTATACTTCAAGCTGTGAGATATACAAGATGAGGTTCTAACCCTCTGGTTTTATTTTCACAGACCCATGATTGTTCCCTAGGAGGTGTGCAGTCTCATGACATAAAATGCTTCCATATGGCATCTACATGCCTGTTTAGGACACAAATTAACGTTCCCATGAGAAAATTATTCAAATAATACCAATGAGATCATCCTTATGTCAGTGGAAGTGTGATTTCAAATCACACAGGAATCCGCATAACAGCATCACAATGTTAGATTCCCTGAACTACTGGACCTCGAGTCCCGGAGTTTACTTACTTGTTTTTAAAAGCAAAGCAATCTTCAAATGCAAGGAAATTAGAGTGAATCAGTTCAGTCCCCTTTCCGTAAACTAAGTCCATAGAAATATTGTTCGTTGTTAGAGTTGATTCAAACTAGAGGCTACACCATATGTCATAGAATGGAACGCCACAAGTTTTCTTGAATAGAATCTTACTGGAAGCAAATTACCAGGCATAACTTCCTTGGTAATACTAACCTTTAGGTTAACAATCGTTGAGTGAGAATTGTTTGCACCACTGAGAGTCCTATCATTCTCCTGTTCACCCTGGCTGCAGGAAAGCTTCCTGATTTAGGCAGTTACTGGTCATGCAAACATTTTAGTAGCTCTAAATCTGGCTTCATTTTAAATACCATTATTGAAATTTAGTCTAAATGCCATAAAACTTGCCCATGCAAAGTGCACAAATCAATAATTTGTAGTACATAAACAATATAACCATAATTCAATTTTAGCACTAATTTTGCACCTACTGGTCTGTGGCAATAAAACACCTGGAAGATGGCTGCCTTGCCAACAACCTAAAAGAGATCCTTATTTGTGCCCATTCCTTAAACAGATAAGCAAACAGAATGTTTAAATTATCAAACATTTAACAGTACCATTACTATCACATGAAAGAAAAATTTGCTGGAGATAATTCATAATTGGCTACAGCCTCATATTGACCTGGAACAGGTAATTCAGGCAGTTTCAGAAGAGGACAATCTGGAATATTGCTGTCAAGATTTTGGCCAAAAGCAGAGAACACACGAAAGATATCGGCCTGTGTTTATGGGCTATGCAAGGCATGACTGTGGATAGTCCAGCAGATTATGAGCAACAATGAACAGAAGGAGCATTTCAGATTACTTGGCTGTACTCATGCACGCAACAATGAACAGAAGGAGCATTTCAGATTACTTGGCTGTACTCATGTGGAACCTACGCACAGACCAAAACACAGTCCTTCAGACATAACAAGAATATACTGTCTGGTTTAAAACTGGTTAAAACACACACACAAAAGAGGAAAAAGCTCTGCTGGGCGAAGCTTTTGTAGTACACATTTTCCCATTAGGAAGAATACAGCAGCTCGTTCTGAGTTAGTGCACCCAGTGGCATCACCTGGGAAGGTTCTCTCTAGTCACAGAGAATTTTTATCCTTAAAGCAGTTTCGCTCAAACCTCATTTCTTGGGATGGCCAATTTGAGGGAACAGTTTGTGACTGACTATGAATGAAATTTTGTTTCCTGCTCTGGTAAAATGCTGCAGAAACTGTTGTGATGAAAAAAAAAAGAAAGAAAAGAAACTGTTGTGATGTTGGGCACAGCTTAATAGGACAGCACTATCGAAAAAACTCAAAATGTACGAGCAGTTTTCTCATTTCAAAAAAGGTGAAATGTCTATTGATGACAAACCTCATTCTGGACGTCCTTCAACTTCCTGAATGGATGAAAATGCTGACAATTTTTGTGCATTTGTGCTCAAAGACTGCTGGGGGGACCGTTGAAGAGATGGGGAAGTTCTCTGGGCTATCTTGGAGCTTGGTTTAGTGAATTTTAATGGATGGATCATTGCTGCAAAGAGCTTCCAGCCAAGGCTGCCTGGATTGGGAGCCTCCAGCCCAGCAGCTCTGCAGCCTGCTATTTCTGGAAAGTTGCATCAGCTCCACCATGCTGAATTCTAGCTACTAGCCAGGATGCAATCTACTTTAAAGGCACACAGCTGTTGCCTATAGCAACCCTATAGAAAACAGCCTTTGAAGACTTTAAGGTGAGTTATCTAGGCCTTCAAGAAACCCTGGTAACTGAAGGTCGAAGGTTGGAACCCACCCAACTAAGAACAGACCTGAAGATTTCTGCCTCGGGAACCCTATGGGGCAGTTGGGCTTCATCACAGAGGGTTAGTGTGAGTTGGAATGGACTCTACAGGACAAAGGAACAGAACAACCACGGTGCTTCAACTCTAAACTCCGGTTCTTACTTCCATGTATGCTACAGATATTGATACAAAGAGCCCAATTTCATAATGTTCATAGTGATGGTCTTTCAGTGACTCTAAACGATGACATCTTGCATGAGTAGATGCACCAAGAAAGTATGGTGCTTTGAGTCCTAAGGACACCCCATTCTGAGCAGACTGATGGTTTGAGTCATAAGGACACCCCATTCTAAGCAGACTGATGCTTTGAGTCATAGGACACCCCATTCTGAGCAGACTGAATCAAACTTTCTGAGGTTACACTGATACTATTAGTCGAGGCTGTCATTGCATTAAGAGGCCTCTTCATAGTTGACCCAAGTGGAGTCAAGCATTTGAGCACCAGTGATTTGCAGGCAGCCAAAGTGGGGACAAGACCCTTAGGCTAGTGCAAGGCCTTCCAGACATGCCAGAACAGGAAGACTAAGGAGGCAGCACCGGACCAGATTCTCACAGAAGTCAGCCCAGTCTGATTGCTTCCAAAGAAAACTCTGAGAAGGAGAATGAGTAAATCATTCTCAGTGCACCTGCAAGTTCTCACACCAGAAAGGGGGGGAGAGGAGGGGAACCACAGGCTGACAAGTATACTTAATCTTGGTTACTTAAAGATGGTTATTTATTGATGTGTAAAGCAATTTATGATTGTTTTATAAATGTTAACCTGATTTTTTCTTTGTAGCATCAGTGAAGTTTTCTTAAATTTAATTGCAAATGCCTTGTTTATGACCAGTCCCTATATACTATCTACTCACTTATTTTATACACAATGCCTTAATTCAGAGGATGACAGCCTTCTTATTTATCCTTAATTTAACCTTGGTGTACTCAAAAGGAGTGGAGGGAGAGAGGAGTAGGAAGAGAGTGGAGGGAGAGGAAAGTGCCTTGGAAGACAGGTCTGGCAATCTGCTTCTCAGAGGTCATACCCTTGGAAGCCCATTGGAGCATACTTCTACCCAAGGGGATGCCATGACTCAGGGCAGGAATGGCAGCACCTAACACCACCACCATCACTCTCCTTAACACCTCTTCTCCCGACACTGAGTAGCCTGCACGGAGCTGCCCTAGCCTCCATGTGTACTACTCCCCTTGCCCGGGAAGCGTGCCCCTCGCCCTTCAGACCACAACTTCAGCCTCAGAAGCAGCCTCTGATCAACCAAGCCGAGTGCACTGCTGTTTCCAACTATCTGCTCCTTTCCCACTGAGCAGGTCCTGGCTCCCACCTATGGCCCTGAGCTCTGGGGCACCTCTCTGTAAGGAGCGTCTCCCTCCTTCCTGCTCTAGTGTGCCACAGGACCAGGAGAGAGCGCTGAGGTGGCATATGCCTCTCTCAGCAGAAGTGTGACGTTGGGTCTGTGCCTTTTCCTGTTGCGATAAAAGTAAGCATTTCTCACCAGAGGAACCCCCGTGTCCTCCTGGAGGCTTGGAGCAGGAAGACTCATGCAGCAAAGGCACAGCTGTTGTCCTGCAGCCCCGGACATGTACCATGAGCAAGAAGCAAGTGTTTGCTGTGGAAGTTGCTGAGATGCAGCAGGCCGCTTGCTACCTCAGCAGAGCTGGCTAACACCTTCGTCTAGCTAGGAGAGTCACAGGTCAACTAAGTCTGCACAGAAGCAGCACACAAGCCTGTGGATCCGAAGACGACGATAACACAATCCACATGTGAAGTGAAAAGAATCAAAGCGTTAACTGTGAACACCCAGTGTGCAGAAGGCTATGGAGGACAGTGGAAACCCCGCTGCAGAGTAACTCGTCAGAACGCGCCACGGGCAGATCCCCTGTAGCCACGGAGGAGGACCACAGAGCTCTACTCTCAGACACTGATTACTGTACACTTGATGGTGGTGGATGGAGCCAGGGTATAACAGGATCCTCGGTCAGTTGACCTCTTTCGGCCCAACCTGAATTTGCTCTAGACTCAACTAGGTCTTCCTTATTCCATGATAGAAATTTCTTCTCTAGCTTTTTAAACAATGTTGGTAGTCTTTTCTTTTTTACTTTTAATTTTTATATTATTGTTGTTGTTGTTTTCTTCTTTCTGTTTCGCTTTTGTGTTTTTATTGTTTGTTAGGTTTTCCGGTTTATGAAAGAATGGATGCATAGGCACGGTAACTGCTGCAATGGTTTGCCGGGAACAGGGCAGAGGTTAGGGAGGATAAGAGGAATTCGGGAGCAAATAATGACTGTGAGATGGGTAAGAGAGCATTAAAAGTGATTGTAATGATGTACATGCAATTCTTTTTAAAAGGAATTTAACTATGGAAGTATATGACATGTGAATATTTTATCAAGAAAGCTACAAAAAAGGGAAAAACCAAACTTGACAAATGGTTACCATGGGTGAAAGAGAAAGAGTTTTTGCTTAGGGGGCAATGTCAATGTGGAGAGGGATATGTCAATGATGGTTGCTCAACACGAAGAGAATCATCAATGGCACTGAGTTACACATGTAGAAGTTGTGGAATTGGAGAATGCCTCATTGGCTATTGTTTTGCCAAACCTGAAAAAAAATCACATGAATAACAATGAGTACAAAGAAGAAGAAAATGCCCTACGATTGATTGTGGTAAAGATCGCACAACTCTGCTTGATATGACTGAAGTACTGAATTTAAGATCTGTGGATGAAGTGCCCATAATCCCTCCGTGGCAGTCACACTAGTGAATGACGAGGAGCCTGTTGTCCCTGCTTCCCTCGCCTCCCTGTGTCTCGAGGGCAGGTGTTCTGAGCCAGTGCAGCCCTCAGTGAGAGAACTGCAGTCAGAGGGACTCCATCGGCATGTGCTCGTGAACTTCCCTCACCCGCTCAGTTCCACGCCACAGAACACTCGGGGTACACTGAAAGGCACCGCCTCCAGGATCCATGTCCAGGTAACACACAAATGGAGTCGCTTTGTTTTGTTTTTAAGCTCCAGGGGTGAAGCTTCAAGACTAAGAGAGAATGAAATATCATAAAACTATACATTGTTCCCTGAGCAACTCAAAGGAATGTAGGACCTTACGTGCTACAAATCAAACCCATGCCCAGCATTTCCTGTGCTGCTTAAACTGATGGTTGGCTGATTAAAGACTTTCTTTGGGGGCATTTCCTTGTGCTCGCCCTGTTTTTCTCTGATATAGCATCAGTTCCTCCAAGCACTAAAAATTAAGACATATAGAATGTGAAGAATGCCTGACAACTATACCAACTTCAGAGATCAGCCCTTAGTCATAAACAAAATGCAAGTCCTTTGAGCATGGGCTCAAATTCCATTTGAAGCAAACACAGGTCACAGGGCTGAATGCTGGCAAAATGTAAAAGGTTAAGTGGGGTGGACTGGGGAACGCTCTCGCTAGAGCTCTTCAGCCCTTTAAAGATAAAGACTGCATCTCCTTTATTGAAAATGTTCATGAACTGAAGATGCACAGCACGGCTTTGCCAAGTGTTAGAGTAGTTAACACCTGCTCTAGAAAAAACAACATTACTTTGTGAAATAAAACATACTATTAGCATACATGTTGGTTGGCATCTGCTCCTTATCAGAAGCGTAAATTACTGGTCCACTCTTATAGATGCTAGTGCTGTGCAAGATATATTAAATGGTTTAAAACACAAATTCCAATCACAAAAACATTGTGGGATTGTTCTAGTCCAAAAGAGAACAACAACCAACAACTACAAGTGTACCTCAACTGGATCCCAATTTATAAATCTACACACACACACACACACAGGAATTTTTCAAAATGGGTCATTTAAATACACTAAAGGTTTGATGATCTTATGGAAATTAAAAACAAATTGTAGGTGTGTGTTAATGCCATTATGGTTTTATAAGAGAATGTTTTTGTTCTTGGAAACTGTCTAACAAGCTAGGCCCATTAACATCTGACCTTAGTTTTAAGTGTTGACTACACACTCATGGAAAAGAGAGGCAATAAACAAGCACAGCACAAAGTAAACGGTCACATCTAGGTGGGAGATGTTTAGTTATTTATTCTATTAGTGTCTCTATTTTTCCATGTTTGCAAAGTTCTGGAACTAAAGTTGAGAGAAAAGATAGAAAGCCCCCACTAAGGAATGGTGGTAAATACATCAGACTCAACACAAGTATTTACTTATTCTTGCTGCAGAGATGCCATGAAACTAGCAGAAAGGGAGATTTAAAAACAACGGACATAAACATAAAAAACCAAAGGATGGGTCAGCAGCAAGAAACAACACAAGTGGAGGTGTGGCAGGGCAGGGTGAGAATTAGGAACCCCGAGTCCCCGGGGAGACGCAGGCCCGGACACGGAGCAGCACTCTGGGACGGCGCAGGAACTCTGGCACCGAGCTCAGGAGTCCTGATGGGCTGAACAACGGACTTCTACTCTCCTGACGAGGTTTTCATGGAGTGGAATGCCTCGTTAATGTAGTTACGTATTTTCGTTCTAATTATTATAACCTTTTATTATCAGTCTTTTACGATCACTCTTTGTCTTTGGAGGTTGGAAACATTGCACATAGACTTTTACATAGATTTTAATACATACATCGTACATACATAAGCCAATACCGACAGCCACTTGATTACAAACCAGGTAGCAGACTCCTATACGGCAGTGTTTAGAGCATGGGACATCTGTACACAAGCATCTGAGAACGAGAGCATCAGCAAATTACAGGCTGATGTACGTAGTGCATACGACTAATGGTAAGCTATACCAGAACGCAGAAACAAAACCAGACTATCTGAGGGGCAGTTCCTCACCTGAGCGGGGCTCTGGCTGACTTCAAGCAGGTAGGTGTAGAAAGCAAGGCAAACATGAAGGGAAAATATTATCAACAAGCCAATGCAAGAAAAATCCCCATACCGGAAAGAGGAAAATATTCTAAAACTGATTGTGATGACGATTATACAACTCTTCTTAATAGGACCAAACTATTGAATTGTGTAATATGCGATTTGAAAACGGTTTTTAAAAAGGAAAATTCCCAGAAGTGAACAATTTCCTTAATTACATATAGTCTATTGAACGCAAGGTCTCAAAGAAGAAGAAGAAACAAAGGCACCTGCACATGGAGGCACAACATTATGCAGTGTTCGGAAACAGGGCTAAAGAACCCAAGCCAGACCTATTGACCCTGAGCTGATTTTGACTCACTGAACCTGAGAGGACAGGAAAGGTGCTCAGTACAAGTGCTCCCTAGGTTTCTGAGGCCCTAATTACAGAAACAGACCCCCTCAGGTTAAAAAAATGTCCATGGGTCACCAAAAAAATCACCCAGAAATCAGAAAACGATCCGGTTTCTCAAGCACACCAGGAAAAGTCACTAGAGGCAGTACCTTCAAATCTTGGGGTGCAAGTATTGCACACCTAGCTTGTATCTGCAGCTCAACAACAACCCTGGGAGAGTCCAGCATAATGGCATTTCCAGAGAGACAAAGCCCCTGAGAATGTACCTCCTATATTTGCTTTTAAGGCTAAATAAAAGAATGAACCAAGAAATGAGAAAACATGGCATGTAAAAAATACAGGGAAAAGAAAACTGGAATGCACCAGAGGATGGTGAAAGAGGACCCGGGGGGTGCAGACCAGCAGCTCAGGTGATGAGCCAGTCCAAGTTGAGCTTCAACTCATAAGGAGATTTACAGCACATGGAATACCTGGTGTGTTTGTCCTGAGAAATTTATAATTTTGGCAACAAATTAGTGACAGGGACATAAAAGTCAATCCAACAGGGAAAAAGAGAAAGATAATTATTAACTATAGAGAAAACAAAAGGAAATACACCACAGAACACTACACACCGGTCATCTATGAATAATATTTACATAGTCAGAAAAATGTAAACATTGAATTCTGCATTCTTTGCAAGGTGACATAATACACCAAGAAAGGAAGGGGGAGAAATGTGTATACATGGGGAGGGAGCTGGTACAAGAGCTAAATCCTTGCCATAGTGGGATGTCAATTTGCAAAATCTAAAAGGTTTTTAGATTCACTATGTAAATTTCTCAGAAAACACACACGTTATTTAAAAGAAACTGATAAATGTGTAAATCGGGTCAACTCTGGGGAGAAAGAGCCCAGTGTGGGCAGAACGCGCCCAGGGGAGGGAGGGTGGGGGTGGCAGTTGTGACTTGTGCACCTACTTGTGTGTTCATTCATCATTTACCCAACTTCATTTTGATTAAAGTAAAATGTTTAAATCTCCCAGAAAGTTTCCAATTTTAACTTCAAAAGGTCAGAAATCTTTCTCTTTTGCCTCTATTTTGTGATTTCAAATTTATCTCGAGAAACCTCATGTGCATTTTTAAAGTTAAGTCAGCTCAGAGCTGATGCCAAGTATACTTTTCAAGACAATTTAAAGATAACACCCATGTAGCCTTCGAGCCTCAGCCAAGTTCTCCAAACCAAACTCGCTGCCATTGAGTCGATGCCAACTGAGAGCAACCTTAGAGTGCAAGGCAGTCTCTAAGACGGTAACTCTTCAAAGGGCTGGGAGCCCCAGCTTTCCCCCCAGAAGCTGCTGGTGGTCGCACACTGCCTGGCCTTGCAGCGAGCAGCCGGATGCACTGCCACCAGGCCACCGGGGTTCCAACTAAGTTCAATAACTCTTAAATAAAAAATGTGTTATGCTTTATTCTTCTAGGGGCTCTTTAGAAGCCCTTGTTTTATATTCAACATACCATTAAGAGATACAAAATTATATAAATATATATTTCACATATATATGAAAAATGTCTGATGTACTAACTTACTCACTGCCACCGTGTTGACTGCTATCAAACCTACAGGCAGGGTAGAACTGCCCCCTGTGTTGCTGAGACTGTAACTCTTCAAGAGGAGTAAAAAGCCTCATCTTTCTCCCTCGAAGCAGCGGGTGGTTTGGAACTGTTGATCTTAGGGTTTACAGCCCAACGCATAACCACTATGGCACCAGGGCCCTTATGAAATTCTGAGGCACAAAATCAATGCTTTTACTTGTATGGGTGAACCCTTGCCCTTGCTCTCAAACTGGTTACTGTCTAGCTAAACCATCTGCAGAAACACTTGTAACATGGGCCAGTTTGCACTGGATCCCACATGAAGGGCACAAACCAAAGGAGAAGACGGGCAGTTGGTTAGCAATGGAGGTTTGTCGTTCCTAAGTTCTTTGTTGGTTGCCTTCTCTCTCTGATGTCTACACCAAAAAAATCCAGTTGATTAAACTGCTCTTTTTAACAAATGGCATGTCACGATGCCTGTTTCTCTGTCCTTCTACCACGCTTTAAATAAAGAGCATGCAAACCAGTGTGAGCGTGAGATCAGGCCACCCAAAGTGCATGTTTGGGGTCCAACTTCATAGTGCAATTAGGGTTTTAACTCTCCATCTGCAATATGCAACCAGTTCCCAAACCACTCAACAGTGCTTTTCACTTTGCCCCACAGCACACACACTGCATGGGCTTCCAGAGCTGTCTGGGGAAGGCCTGATGCCACTGTCAGATGCCTAAACTTACAAGGTTGGTGGATGTTTTATTGTAACATCAGGTGTCTGCCTCCTGGGGACCTGGTGTTTCAGGCCACACAATGTAAAACGATTCAGTATTTTCTAGGATGCAAGCCACTCTCTGGATGAGGCACGAGAACTGTCAATCTAATATTTTCTTCTTTCTCAGCTAATTAGCATCGAGAATACTAATTCTCTCAGCTATATTTTTGCTGCCATTTTGTGTTCATTTTGCTCCCCTAAAAAACATTTTCCAAGTAACTTAAAAATCCATTTTGAAAAGACAATAGTGTCATCCATTAAAGTAGTACCTCTTTTAAAGCTCAAATTAGTGCCCATGAGAAAGTGTTCATTTTGTGTGACTCTTCTGCCTACTTCATTGTTTTAGATTAAAGTAAGCTGGAATCATGTCTTTTAAGTGTTCCTAGAATTAAAAAACAAAATTTTGCATGATTTTTTTGGATAATACAGCTGCTATCAACTCAGTAATTCACTGGTTTAAAAAAAAGCTATATGCTTTTCCAACACTCATTTTTACTTACCGTGGCTGGAGTCTCAAAAGCTACTTATTTATTAATAAATAGCATTATAATTAATAAGTAAGTAATGACAAATAGCCTTTATATTTATTAATAAATAGTATTGCTAATTGAGAAAATGTGTTATGTGTCAGAACCTCTCCCTTTGTTAATAAATATCATTGTTATTAATATATATTAATAAATACTGTGTGCTATAGGCTGAGTAGGTTTGTATACATAAAAATAGTCACCACCATAATTTGACATACTATGGTCATTCTGAAATTATATTTTCATGGGGTCATTCTGATCAACATAAAAAATATAAAGCTTTAAAAACTTGATTTGACTTTCCATAATGGTGCAAATGATGTACAAACGTGTTGGCCTTTTCCTCAAACCTCTAACAGCTTTCTCATAAAAGATCAAATTCCACAAGGCATCAATAATGAATTGGTATAATGAAATAAAGTCACATGCCAGTGACTTAGATTTCCTTATTTTGCTAATTTATATATCAGATATATATTTTTTAATACAGATAGAAAACTTCATAATTCTTTGTGCCATAAATATGGGGCATTTCATACTGAAGGGGTACCTAAGGATCCACGTATGTGTTTTCTTTTTTTATTGATTTTCTTAGCATATCCTTCACACAACACACAATTTAATCATTCAATCACATTAAGAAGATTTGGAGAATCACCACCACAGTCAATTTCAGAAAGGAGCACTTGCCTTTCACGCGTGCCAACATTTAAAACCCTGCATTTCGATGTGTGATAAGGACGTCTGTTTCCTTGTTTCATGCTCAGGTCTCTGACATTCCTGCCATAGCCAGCAGGTACTCTGATGTTGTCACAGCAAAGTGCACAGAATGGTTCAACAGTCTCCCTTCTTGACGTTTGCTTTCTGCAAAGGATTTCTGAGGTAGAGAAGACGTTCCAACATCCTTGACGTAGACAGCTTTACTTTATCACAACGAAGCCATGGCACACAGATAGCAACGTGACCCGGCCAGAAGGAAATCAGAGAGGCCAAAAAGTTCAGCCTTGCCGGGCAGTCACATATCTACTGCAGAAGAACTAGGATAGCTAGGTTCGAAACTCTCCGACATCCCGGACTGTCAGTTCTCATCTATAACATAGGACTACTGAATTTTTTTAAAATCTAAAGTTCACTGAAACTTGGTGATTTTTTTAGGTTCTGACACACTTTGGGATTGTAATAATTCCTAACTTATTGTCTTACTGTCAGGGAGCTAAATGATCCTTAGTAGGCCTTAACAATTTTCTTTTTAAGGCCATGCCCCACAAAGAACCCTGAAGTATACCTAGCAGAAAATGGGGATCCTTTTAAATCATAAAAAGAAAAATATAAATTGCTCAGGCTGACGACATAGAATTCAGAGTAGTGTGGTCAGGCCTCGGGATATTCACGGTGGGAGTAACTCCTGTTCCTGTGACCTCCAGTGATTGCTTCCCTGTCATATTCCCAAAGCTGCCTTCACAAACTGAGCATGCTCTTCCGAAGCACACAAACATCTCCCCCGACCCGTGCTATTTTCTCTCTCAGATTGGCCTTCTCGATTGCCACAGAGTAAATTATCATCTAAACTGCGGCAATTTGGAGAGTGAAAGGAAATGGTAATTTGGGAGACTCTGGACCAATTAGCCACAACTGACCCAAGTCATCTGGGACATGGGACCTTGCCACGCAAAGCCAAACTCAAAGGCACATCTGATGGAGAAGGTCTCTCCCCCATTTAAACTTTCATCATACTTCACCTGAACCCGCCCCCCTTTTCATTTCTGCCTATGTAAATCCCCTCTGTGTCCAACAACCCTGGGCTCCCAGCCAGTCTGAGTCATGAAATGATTCAGTTCTGCACCCCACACAATGCTTACTACATCATAGGTTCTCAGTAAACATGTGATGTGTGAATGAGCTCCTAGGTGTATGCTTAACTATATATAGTACACAAGATTGGGATTGTTCACCTCACTCCATGCACCTTTCTTAAATCAGCACCACATGCCTGGGTCTTAACCAAGACCCAGCTCCCTCAGAGACGGCTCCAAGTTCACGACTATGATGACATGTGTAGATGTGAAACTTCCCTGGGGCAAATGGCAAAGGAACACATGATGTGAACCAGGCTTTATCACCCAACTGCATGGCTTGGCTCTGACCGAAGATCCACAGAAGTCAGCACTTCCCACGTGTGCTTCATTTGGGGAGAACTGTAGGTCTAGGGACTGAGACAGTGGAGCTGAGAGATTACTGAGTATCCAACAGGGCTGAGATTACAGATTGTTTAACAGGGTGGTGACGGTCATGAAAGCCCCAAGCATACCTTTCTTAAGATGCCTCCTCTCTAGCTGCACATTCCAGAGAGCTCGGGGGCGGGGGTAACCTGCGCACATTGATCTGTACCCCCCACGGCACACAGAGATGCACCGTGAATACTTGTTGAGACTGCAGCGTGCCTGAATACAAGATAACTCAATGAGTGAAGGCCCGGAGATTCTGTAGTCACTGAACAATTCCACATTCCTATTGAAGCATGCTTCAAATATGCACTGATCTGGGCGTGTTCCATGTACGCACACTCACTCCTTCATGTGCCAAACGTCCTACGAGGCACCAGTTCACAGATGAAATGCTTGTAGTTCATGGGAATGAAGAATGTCGCCAGGGGCGAGCGGTGAAGCTGCTGGAGCGGGGTATTCAGTGCAAACTTTCTGAACACCAGGGCTGCCTTGGTCCACATAGGACGAGCAGTGAAGCTGCAAATGTGGCACTTACGTAACACAGAATGCCTCAGAATTCAGAGGCTGCTCTCTCTGACACGACACGCTACCACAGACAGCTGTCCTGGATGTCCCCCTCGTCTCCCTCGCCGTCAGAAAACCAAAGGGCAAGAGGGTTTCCCTGACCGACTGCTGCTCGTTACCCACCAGCACAGTAACACCCGGCTCTGTCAGAGGATGCAGCGGCATAATTAAGAGACAAATGAATTTCATATACCACAAAATCGCATATGGAAAGCTTAATATTTTTTAAGACTCCACTATTAGCGGAAAATCCTAATTTACTAAAAATAAATGGTGACAAAAAAAACCCAACTCTGCCACTAAGTTGATGCTGACTCATAGCAACCCTACAGGGCAGGGTAGAACTGTCCCTGTGAATTTCGGAGACTGTAACTCTTTTTTTTAAATCATTTTATTGGGGGCTCGTGTAACTCTTACCACAATTCATATATACATCCATTGTGTCAAGCACATTTGTACATTTGTTGCCATCATCATTCTCAAAACATTTGCTTTCTACTTGAGCCCTTGGTATCAGCTCCTCATTTTTCCCCTCCCTCCCCCAAACCTCCCTTACTCATGAACCTTTGATAACTTATAAATTATTATTTTTTCATGTCTTACATTGTCGGATGTCTCCCTTCACCCACTTTCCTCTTGTCCGTCCCCCTGGGAGGGGCTTATATGTAGACCACTGTGATCCGTTCCCCCTTTCTCTCCAACCTTCCCCTTACCTCTTGGAATGGCTACTCTCAATATTGGCCCTGAGGGGGTTATCTGTCCTGGATTCCCTGTGTTTCCAGCTCTTATCTGTACCCATGTACATGCTCTGGTCTAGCTGGATTTGTAAGGTAGAGTTGGGGTCATGATAGTGGGGGACAGAAAGCATTAAAGAACTAGAGGAAAGTTGTATGTTTCCTCGGTGCTATACTGCACCCTGACTGGCTCTTCTCTTCCTTGTGACCCTTCTGTAAGGGGATATCCAGTTGCCTACAGATGAGCTTTGGGTCTCCACTGCACCTCATTCACAGTGATCCGAGACTATAGCTTTTTCCAGGAGTGAAAAAACTTTTCTTTCCCCTTGGAAGTAGAAAACCCGGTCTTTTACTCTCAGAGTGTTGGTTTCGAACTGCTGACCTTGGCTAGTAACCACCATGCCACCAGGCTCCTCAAAATAAATGCAGATACTAGACCAGGTCATAACACTAGTATGGCACCCTGCCTATCAAAAGCACACATTAACAATGCTACTCCGTAATGGCACTGAGCTCTTCGGGAGGCACTATAGACAAAGCAATTAATCGTCCTGTGTATTCATCTAGAGTTGAGGGAGGGGCTCTTTCACTTAAACAGAAAGCTTTGTGGACTGCACAGAAGCTGGTTTTGTTGTTGTTTTAAACATTCTTCTCATCCCTGTATATTGTTATGCCATCTTCTAACGCCACACTATATAAGAGTCTGATGTAAAGTTAAAAACTGCACTCCTTTTAATGTTCTTTCCTTACCTATACTGTTTCCAGATTCTTTCTTTGGAAAAGGAATTAAACTTAAGCCTCAACGGGCTTCATTCCCATTTGCCGTGAGTCTGAAGGCATGAGAAGTATGTAGCATTTACATAACAGGAAACATCTAAAAGCATTCTGCTGCAATTTCCTTCCCCCACACCCCCTTCCACACCCATTCCTTACACTGCTTCAAAAGGCCTGCTGTGTTCTTTAAAAATTAAACAGTACTTGCTAATAGAGATAGTGTACCTATCCCTTAGTTTGTTTAGATACCACGTCCCCACTAAGGTTCTATTTAGCCTGGTTGAAATAGCTTCTCAGCCTAGCACCTGACCCTTAATGCTCAAATATTTTAATGCCATGCATGTCAAATATGCTTTTCTGCTGTTATCAGGGTGGAATTTAGGAGGAAAAAAAGAAAGCTTACCAACTCGGCTTTCCATTCTCCACATACCAAGCTCTAATCAAGAGGCCATTCCAACATTTGACATGAATTATAACTCTGCCTCTCCAAGTCAGAAGAGGCCCTTTCACCCCGCTTTAAGCCTAACTCCCTGACCCAACCTCAAATTAACTTTGCCCAACTGGACGGAGGTCCCAGGAGGCAGTCACTATGCAGCAAGACTCTGAACCACACAGAATAGGAAACAGACATGCCCAGGAATGCCTGTGATATTATCAGAGGTAGGTTTTTAAAATATTGTTAATACTAATAACCTATCAATAGCACCTCTAGTTTATTAAGGTACAAAATATACCTTTTCTACAGAATATCATTGGTTAACAAAACAAAACGGTCACCATGCTGAAAGCTGTCCACTGGAATTGGTCCAGGGCCAACCATAAGTCATTTGCCCAGCCTTTCGAAATCATCACTGTGTTCCCAGAAGCCAATCAGCATCACAGAACACAGAGGTTTGGCTTCCTAAGCTCGGCTCTAAGCATCCTTAGAAGAGGTGGATGGAGCTGATCTAAGCCCGAGCCATTCCAGGCCCAGACCAACTAGAAAGGACTTGCTTCTCTGCCACCTTCAAAGCAACACGCGCAGCGAGTTTTCCCTCTAACTGTATAGACTGACTACAGTTTCTCAAGAGATATTGGTAAGAAAAACAGCAGAAATTCCTAACTTGCTTTCAGCTTTCTCTGCCTTCAGCAGGCCAACTCCTACACTCTTCTTTGGCCCATTACTTTTTCCCCCTTCTCTTTTTAAGTATCAAATCATATAATACAGTGAACACGGATCTGCGCTGAGCCATCGCATTTAGCAAATGAAATAAAAAGGAGCCTAAGATCATGAAATCTTACTAAGTGCAATTTAGAGCAGAAAGTGAATCTCTTGAGTAGATATTCTTGATTGCTGTTCACAGAAATTATTTTGTACAAACTGCAAGGGAAAATTTTAATTTCTGTTCTATTTCCTCATTACTTTCAAATACCCTAAAAGCCCCATTCTGTTAAATTGAGTCAATCCCAACTAAATAATTCAGTAACTTGGCTAAATTCAGTAACTTGGTTACATTACCCAAAGGAACATTAATTTCATTTTATCCAAAATTAATACAACCTGAACCATTTAAAGAAAACCAGCTCCACAATCTTACCACCTAATCTGATGATCCAATTGTGTCACTGTTATGTAATTATAAGGCTGGGTCATTAATAGCTATGTCACAAACCACATTATATTGTGACTTATCTCGTCACAAAATTGAAAATATCTAAATTGATGATTTTGAGCACATCCAAATACAGTAACACAATTAAGTAATATGACAGTGACTTACAACTCAAATCAAGTTAAAGAATCAAAAGGAAAATTATTAAAGTAAATAAATAGAAATTCAATTTCACAAAGGTTTGTTTTTAAGTCTGTTGATTGCTGCTTAGATCATTTGGTTAGGCCCCAAAAACAGATCACAGAGATCTTATTGCACGGTGTTCCTAGAGATCTTGAGATGTTTCCTAGTACATAAAGTTTTTAAATGGGAGAGGGAATTGGTATTCTGACGGTTTATGTCTTATTACCCCCAGCGCTGTGGGCACCGGGCTGCCACTTCTGAGAGAGCAAGAGCAGCATTTCCAGCTCTGTCCCTTCTGGTGGTGCCTGCAGCCTACAGTGGGAGAGACCTAGCAGTGTGGGCTGTGGTTTCCAGTGAGGAAGGCGTTATTGATGATCAATATAACCCATAGCACACATGAGCACAAGGTATCTCCCAGGACACTTGTCTGCTAATCTCACTGGCCACACAGAGCTATCAGCCAGCTTACCTTTCTCCCGTTGCTTTCTCTTACCGTCCCGAATTATCCCCCTTTGACGGGTTCCCTGAGGAAACAGTCTCACAGCTTCACTGGTCTTGTTTTTTGTCCAGGATACAAATGACTGTGAAATCTTAAGGGCTCTTTACTTCTAGTCACCCAAGTACAAGGGCTGCTTTCTTAGATGTCATTTCAGGTGACTAAGCTATACTAGGAGAAAATAAAAATGGAGCGTAGAAATAATGATGCCGCTCAGAACAAAAAAAGACGAGGATGCTTGACTGTGGGAACCAAGGCAACCACTGACAGCAGGACCGCTTCCCTCCCCAGGAAACTGCCAACAAGTCGAGCCAAATTCAGAAGGGGATGCAGAACCAAGCACCCCAGAGTTGATGTCAGATGGGTCTTGGGTGAAAGTAGGGAACACCAGAAAGATGTTTACCTGTATGTACTTCATTGACTATGCAAAGGCATCTGACTGTGTGGATCACAACAAGCTAGGGCTAGCCTTGAGAAGAATGAGAATTCCAGAACACTCGGGTTTATACCCTTTCGCCATAATTATTCCATCTGTATGCTGTGCTGAGAAGCTAGACGATGTGAAGAAGAATGTGGCTACAGGATGAGAGGGTGGCTTATTAACATATGCTTCCATATGCAGATGACACAGCCTTGCTTGCTGAACAGGACAAGAGTTTGAAGGACTTCTGATGAACATCAGGGACTACACGCAGGGATCCTCAAACTACGGCCCGCTGGCCACACGCGGCCCGCTGAGGACATTTATCCGGCCCGCCGGGTATTTTTGCCCCATTTTGTTTCTTTTACTTCAAAATAAGATATGTGCAGTGTGCATAGGAATTTGTTTATAGTGTTTTTTTTTTAAACTATAGTCTAGCCCTCCAATGGGTCTGAGGGAGAGTGAACTGGCCCCGTTAAAAAAGTTTGAGGAGCCCTGGACTACGGCCTTCTTCAGTAGGATTACAGCTCAGTGTAAAAACCACAACTCTCCACAGCTGAGCCAATAAACACCGTGAAAAACCAAGGAGATATTTAAGTGGTCGAGGACGTTCATTTCACTCAGACCTATGTAAAGAGTTAAAAGAGCAAAGGTCTGATGGTGCCCAGCTATCAAAAGATATAGCATCAGGGGTCTTAAAAGCTTGAAGGTAAACAAGCGGCCATCTAGCTCAGAAGCAACAAAGCCCACGTGGAAGAACATATCAGCCTGTGTGATCCTGAGGTGTTGAACGGATCACTGAAGACAAATGGGTGCATAAGCAAATGTGGTGAAGAAAGCAGATGGTGCCCGGCTATCAAAAAGTATAGCATCTGGGGTCTTAAAGGCTTGAAGGTAATCAAGCGGCCATCAAGCTCAGAAGCAACAAAGCCCACATGGAAGAAGCACACCAGCCTATGCAACCACGAGGTGTCGAAGGGATCAGGTACAAGGCATCATCAGAACAAAAAATCTTACCATAGTGAATGATGCGGGGAGTGCGGAGTGGAGACCCAAAGCCCATTAGTAGGCCACTGGAGATCCCCTTGCAGAGGGGTCTCAGGGAGGAGACGAGCCAGTTAGGGTGCGATGTAACAACGATGAAAAATACAACTTTCCTCTAGTTCCTAAATGTTTCCTCCCCGCTCCCACTACCATGATTCGAATTCAACCTTGCAAGTCTGGCTAGACCAGAGGATGTACACTGGTACAGATAGGAACTGAAAATACAGGGAATCCAGGGCAGATGAGCCCTACAGGACCAGTGGTGTGAGTGGCGAAACAGGGAGGGTAGAGGAAGAGTGGGTAGGAAAGAGGAAACCGATTACAAGGAACTATATGTGACCTCCTCCCTGGGGGACAGACAACAGAAAAGTGGGTGAAGGGAGACATCGGACAGGTAAAGATATGACAAAATAACAATTTATAAACTATCAAGGGCTCATGAGGGAGGGAGGAGCAGGGAGGGAGGGGAAAAATGAGGACCTAATGCCGGGGGTTTAGTGGAGAGAAAATGTTTTGAGAATGATGAGGGCAATGAGTACAAATGCGCTTTACACAATTGATGTGTGTATGGATTGTGATAAGAGTTGTATGAGCCCCTAATAAAATGACTTTTTAAAAAAAGAAAAAGAGCAAAGCTGTCGCTTGAGGATCACGTGCACCTGGCACAAACTAGGATATTTCTCATCGCCTCGGATGCATGTGAAAAGTGGACAGTGAAGAATACTTGATACCTTTAAATGATGGTGTTGGTGAAGATATGGATAGTACCGTGTGCTACCAGATGAACAATCAAATCTGTCTTAGAGGAAGTGCGATCAGGCTACTCCTTAGAAGCAAGGATGGTGAGACTTCATCTCATGGACACTGGACGTGGTATCAGGAGGAGCCGGTCCTTGGAAAAGGACATCATGCTTGGCAGAGTGGAGGAGCAGCAGAAAGAGGAGGGCTTCCTAGGTGTGCCTGACACCACGGCTGCCCGAGGGGCTCAAACCTACCAATGGTGGGGTGACTCTGGCACACCTGGAACAGTAAGTGCAGCAAGCACACAATGCAAGTCCTTCGGTCTCAGTAAGCTTTCAGGGCTGGGGCTGGTTTTGGGTGGGAATCTGTCAGGGAATGTAAACTCAAGTATTTCCTGTGGAAAACAAACACAGAGACGAGGTAACAGTGTGACTGTCGCCAGCAGAAGACAGGAGAAACAGGCAAACAAGGTCGTCGCTGGAGTTCCCGCTCTCTCAGATTGTCCTTGATAAAAAACACATCCCCTCCTTCTCCGCCTCCCTCTCTCTGGATCGGGCCTGCTTCCGTGGAGAACCCCAGTGCATCTCTGACCACACGTCACTTCACTGTAACTTACAAGCTACGGTTCTGCTGGCTGGTGACACTCACAAGCAAACCGGAGGTCTTGTTCCAGGCAGGGTACCATACTTACTACAGTATTTATATATTTCTCAGCTATGTGGCATGTGTCAAGGAGCACTATGGCTTGTATTAGGGTCTCCTCTTTTTTTAATTGATATCTTGGAGTGCTGTTGCCCACATGCCCAGTGTCCGCCGGTGCTGAGGTTTCTAACTGCACAGGACTACACAGCAGGCGGAGTGCTGAGAGCTACACGCTGCATGATAGAGAACCTGGCTGTGTCTCTTGCGCTCCTGTTGAGCATCTTCACAGGAACAGAAATATTCATTGAATGGGAGAAAGAAAAGCCGGGCTAGCTGTGCTCATCAGACTGATTTAAAATCACTGGTGAAGCAGGAGGCCTGCCCCACATATAAAAAGGATGGAAGGGCATGCCATCCTCAGGGCAGGGGCCTGATGGTGCATTTGGAATGGAACTCTGAGCCGCGGCAAGAATGAAAAGGGGGGGGGGGGAGACACCTTTGGAAACTGCATGGTAAAGAGCAAAGGAGCCAGGATGGGAAACTGAGAAATCAAAGAGAAAAGCATTTTCAAGAACTCAGAGAATATACAAATTTTCTCTGCCTTTCCCTCCTGGGAAGCCCATCCAATAAAGAAACCTTCCCACTACAGCACCAGAATCCCTTGAACCAAGAGACCCACGTAACGGCAGCAGTGTGGGGGCAAGGGGCCCAGAGCCCTGCCCGAGGCTTCACTGAGAAGACACACTATCACTTCTAGGGTGGTCAGTGCCATTGTCAGGTGTGCCAGGTGTGTCGTCCTGTTGGGGCTGACTCATGGAGACCCCAAGGACCACGCTGATAGCTCTGGTGAGAGTGACGTTGTTGCATCATTCTCTCTGTCATGGAGCGTCCTCCCAGAGCACTTCCCAGAAATACTTGCAAGGTACTTCTGCCAAACATGCATAACCTGATGAAATCAGGATGAAATACAGAAAAATTCTACCACGTAAACAGCCAACATTCTTTTAAAATGTTGTTCACAAACAAAAGAAACATGGAGGCAGTATTCCAGGTTAAAGAAGGAAAAAGAGATTAGTCAACTGACTAAAACATTTGAGTCTGAACTGTACGATAAACAAGAAAATATGAATAATAATCTTGCCCTGTAAAGTTCAGTAGGAGTCAATCTGGATAACGTATGGGGGTAAATTTTTTAAAGTATTTTTACTGGAATTCCAGGTACACATGCATGAGTTTATTCCAAACAAAAATGGGTTAAAATGTCTACCACCATCAGTGGGTGGCTGCAGGCAAGTTCTCTTAGAAATACATTTGTCTTGGTCTCTTTAGGGTGCCTGTTTTTCATACATGGTATAAGTTGAAGAGTACACAGTTCTTTTTTTTCTCTCTCAAACTTCCTAATGCCTTTAATACAGTTCTTCATGTTGTGGGGACACCCCAACCATAAAATTGTTTTCTTTTTTTTTTGTTTTATTAGGGGCTCATACAACTCTTATCACAATCCATACATACATAAATTGTGTAAAGTACATTTGTATATTCATTGCCCTCATCATTCTCAAAACATTTGCTCTCCCCTTAAGCCCCCGGCATCAGGTCCTCATCCCCCACCCCTCCACTCCACCCTCCCTCATGAGCCCTTGATAATTTATAAATTACTATTTTGTCATATCTTGCCCTATCCGACCTCTCCCTTCACCCACTTTTCTGTTGTCCATCCCCCAGGGAGGAGGTTTCATGTAGATCCTTGTAATTGGTTCCCCCTTTCCAACCCACTCTCCCTCTACCTTCCCAGTATCGCCACTCACATCACTGGTCCTGAAGGGATCATCCACCCTGGATTCCCTGTGTTTCCAGTTCCTATCTGTACCAGTGTACATCCTCTGGTCTAGCCAGACTTGCAAGGCAGAATTCGGATGATGATAGTGGGGGGGGCTGGGGGGGGGGGAGATTTAGGAACCAGAGGAAAGCTGGCTCATTTCCTCCTCGAGACCCCTCTGCGAGGGAATATCCATTGGCCTACAAATGGGCTTGGGTCTCTACTCTGCACTTCCCTCCTCATTCTCTATGGTAAGATTTTTTGTTCTGATGATGCCTTATACCTGATCCCTTTGACACCTCGTAATTGCACAGGCTGGTGTGCTTTTTCCATGTGGGCTTTGTTGCTTCTGAGCTAGATGGCTGCTTGTTTACCTTCAAGTCTTTAAGACCCCTGACGCTATACCGTTTGATAGCTGGGCACCATCAGCTTTTTTCGCTACATTTGCTTATGCACCCATTTGTCTTCAGTGATTGTATCATGGAGGTGAGCACACAATGATATGATTTTTTGTTCTTTGATAACTGATAACTGATCCCTTCGGCACCTCGTGATCACACAGGCTGGTGTGCTTCTTCCATGTGGGCTTTGTTGCTTCTGCGCTGGATGGCCACTTGTTTAACTTCAAGCTTTTAAGACCCTAGATGCCTTATCTTTTGATAGCCGGGCATGCACAGTTCTTTAGGGGAGTGTTAGAGATGAAAACTTTGCTTCAGAAATACACAGACTCGAATGGAGGACATGTGGAGAAACAATAACTTAATATTTTGCTATAAATACAGGTTATTATTTTGTAGCAATACCTTTAGATTGGCCCCTGCATACAAATATAAATCAGTACTTTGATTATAGGAGAGCATACTTGCTTTTAGGAAACATCTAGAGATTGCTGTCATTTCCTAGGAACACCATAACTTGGTGCTTTAAAACAACAGCGACTTTCTCCATCACAGCTCTGGGGACCAAAAGTCCAAAGTCAAGGTATCGGCAGAATCACACTGCCTCTGAATTCCTCCAAAGGAAGAATTCTTTGTCCCCTCTGTGTCTTCTCCGGCGCATGGTAGCATAGCTCATCTTAGCCTCTGCTCTCTCCTCCATGTGTCAAGTCTCACTCACCTTTCTCTTCTGACTCTGGTCAAGGGTTTTAGGAATGACCTCATCCCAAGATCCTTAATTATATTTGCAAAGATTCTATTTCCCTAAGTGAGGACTTTAGACTTATCTTTTGGGGGTGAAGGGTATCTTGTCTGCAACTTTCAATCAGTTCAAAGCAAAAAATAGGTTATAAGAATTATGAGACTAAGTGAGTACCTGTTAAAATGTTAACATTTCAGGAATTTGGGTAAAGGGCATTTGGGATTCTTTGTACTCTTTGCAAACTAATCACTTTGTACTCTTTTTGTAACTATATTATCTTCACCACAACAAATGAAGGAGATAAGTTTTGCTTAGCCTTCTACTTTCTGTTCAAGTCCTTAACACAGTCATTGAAACAATATTCTACTATCACCAAGTAGATGAGAGTAAGATTAAAAGAACAAGAAGTAATAAGGAAGTGGACATCCACATATAAAAGTGTCCCATCATTTTAAACTTTGAATTCAGAAATGAAAGAATATAATAAAACTGTAAAAGAGTCAGGATCTAAAATCCAGATAGAAAAATCCTAATTGAAAGCCCCTACCTTGCCATGCACTTGAGAACAAGATCTTCGCTCTCCTTTCAGAGCGCACTTGGCCCTTCTGTTCCATGAACGGGTTCTGTATCAGCAGGCGCCACTCGGGGTCAGGCAAGGTAACCAAGGGAGTTTGTAGTCTACAATTTTTTTTCAAAAGTGTACCTTACTACTTTCAAATGTATACATACATACATCCAAATGTTAAGAGAGGACAGAATTATAGAGTACTTCTTATGTGACTTCATTCCAATACCAACACTCTACACCAGGCCCTTATCACCTCGTAGACTACAGTACTGTTCAACCAGTCTCCTTCTCTCCAGTCATGGTCCCTTTCAATCGCCAGCTACGCTCTACCAGATTCTTCCTTCTAAAATCCCCATTGTCATGCCATATCCCTTTATCAAAACCTTTCTTCGAAGAATTTTATAACGCATCAGGTTCACATATCTTACCCTCAATACCCAAGGTGTTCTATAACTAATGCTTAACTTCTTTTCCAAATTTGTTCTCTAATCTTATTTGCATCAAAACTAGCCGCTACGGCCATGCTGGATGCTAGCCTTTCCCGTACTGATCCTAAGAGCCCGGCCTGGGTCCCTCCACTCCGAGAAGACTCGCTCACCACTTCCGCTCAACCATCTCTCTTCTTGGAATACACTATGATTATGACTTGTGATAGATAGATAGATAGATAGATAGATAGATAGATAGATAGATAGATATAGACAGACTGACTTCCAGAAGAATAAGCAATTCCGTTTGGAAAGAGGTACAGCCAGAATGTCCCTTAAAAGAGAGAATGGCAGGACTTCATCTCACAAACTTGTTAACATAGTTAACATGTGGTCACGTGGCTCTCATCCCTATGGACATCAAGCTTGGTAAAGTAGAAGGCCATCCAAAAAGAGGCAGCCTGGAGACACCGACACAACGGTGCCACAATGGGCTCCAGCACAGCCCTGACTGGCAGGATGGCAGAGGGACCAGACAAGTGTCTCATTCTCTCACAGCAGGGTCCCTGTGAGCTGAAACCAACTGAACGGCATCTCACAACAACAGTGCTCGGACGCTGAAAAAGTTCAGGGGGAAATGCCATTTTCTTTCCATTCTGTTTTTCCACAAACTGCTGAAGCCCCTTTGTACACCCTGAATTCAATCGAGTCGTTGGATCCACTATCAACTTCGTGCACAGAGGAGATGCCGCTGGGAAGGAGGGCGGGAGTGGAAGTGAGAAGCTGTGGCTTGTACAGAAGACCTCTGAAAACGCAACACCAAAAACTCAGAATTTATCGTGTTAGCACCCGCACGCATCCCTAAAGAAAAGCAAGGAAGGGGTTATGATAAAGGTCAGCATAACTGCTTTGAGAGGAGGAAGGAGCAAGAGTTTGCAGGGCACCTGGTCAGGTTCTACTGTCCTAAGTGTTGTGACAGGGATGGTCACTTTACCATTTATCACATTATCACGGAACTATATATTTATCTTATGCAGTTTACTGCATGTTTGTCTCTTAAATAACAAAGAAGGATTTAAAAAGAATTGAATTCTAAAGATAATTCTAGAGAATTAGCAAATGGAGTCCTTCCCTAATACTCCTACACAATTAAAAAAAGATCATTTTCAGTGCTAGGGAACCCCTAAGGTTGTGTATGCCCTGCCATTCCTTAAAAGCTAATTTCTTCCCTACATGTGTAAGTGGAAAGGAGGTGTGGTGAGTCCTTTCTTAATGGCTACATTATTTTTAGATACTTTTTTGCTCTTTACTTGGGACTTCATGGTTTGCGGGAGGGAGGTTTTCTTGGAGGAATTTCACAGTCTCTGATTCAAGAGGTTAGACTTGGAAGTGGGCGGCACAGACGCACGAACCGTCACCTCATGAGCTGGAAGCCGCGGCAACAGCACAGTCAAAGGACGGTGTCCCAGCACTGTCCAAAATCCCCAGTCTCCGTGCGTGCTGTGGCTTCCGGGAGGGAGCGAGCCACTTTAAATCTCAGCGGAGAAGTGGAGAAGGTAGTAGCTCACAGATCCTTATGTAATGCTGAGGTGGTGGAACGTAGAAGCGGCACAATGAACTTGAATAAACTCCGTTCAGCTCTAAGTCTAGTTCTAATTTGTGTGGTGTTAAATTAAGCATGCTTCTTAATCAAAGTTTATTAAATTTCGATGTTCATTAGCAATGATATAAAGATGGCATAATGACATTACCAAATTAATCCTTACAGTTGGTTTTCTGCTTTTGTTTTTGATTGTTTTTAGTGGGCTTTTTGTTTGTTTTTTTTTTAAACAGTATTTTCCAGTAGCAACTTCTATTTTTAAAAAACTGCTTTGCCAAGGCGGGTGTTTTTATGTGAGGGGAAGCAGCATGTCCGAAGTACTGTGAGAGCCGCAGTCTCACACACTGCACACACCTTTTGTACTCAGGAAGGTAAATCAGAGTTTAAGGGCGGTTTTAGTGAGATCAGCTAACGACCGAGCTGTAATTTCACAGACTTCTAAAATTTCTTAAGCCTACTTTTTATTTATTTATAATGCTCAAAACAAAAGGATTATTCAGTACAGTCACTCTGGGCATGGCTTTTAGAAAGGCTGCTGCCATTCACATTGGACGTGAAACAGAATAAAGTATACCATTAGCATGTGCAAAGATAATAACTACTCTGTAAGAGTAAAACAAGTTTCACTTTGTTCTTATATCTTCCTTGATATACTTTTATGCTCATCTTTACCATGTTTCAGAACCCAAAACTTCTAAAAACGAATCATTTGGACAATCTTTTAGTATAAACATCATTCAATACAATCTCCTACAAAAAAAATCTAAACTGAAGTCCTAATTAAAATAAGTATGTATGAAATTTGTGTTTTCAGCTTGATCCTGAACTTTAACTTTTCAATATCAGCTCCTTACTTTTTTAAAGGGAAAAGTCAGAGGTGTTTTGCCAACTGCAGGTCTCTGAAATTGGCACGGTGGCCACATTGCAGACCCTGCGGGACGTAGAGAACAGCATTAACACAAGAGGACTCTGAGTTATGCGATAAGAGAGAAGGAAAAGCTCCCTCAGTTGCAGAAATTTTACCTGCTAAGAAGTGACTTGTAAGGTCAATTAATTAAAATTGCAATAAGAATTTGGCATTAACTCAGAAAAAAAACTCTCATTAAAAACAAAAGCAAAAATTAAAAAAACCTCACTGCCATAGAGTTTATTCTGACTCATAGCAACCCTGTAAGATGTGCCCCGGTGGGCTTCTGAGACTGTAACTCTTTGGGTAGAAAGTCTCATCTTTCTCCCACAGAACAGCTAGTGGATTCAAACTGCTGACCTTGTGGTTATTAGCCCAGCACATAACCCCTCTGCCACCAGGGCTCTAAAACTGTCATAGCACTGACTATATGTGCAGCTTAGGGAATTTAGTATCTCTTAGATGCTCCACATCCTTAGGGGGGAAACCAAACCAAACCATGTTACAGTATTTTATGTCTGTGAGGATTAAATGATGCTACACACACACACACACACACA
>NW_022103906.1:59782196-59787033 GCF_000313985.2 Echinops telfairi
GCCATCTAGCTCAGAAGCAACAAAGCCCACATGGAAAAAGCACAACAGCATGTGTGACCACGAGCTGTCAAAGGGATCAGGTATCAAGCATCAAAGAACAAAAAAGTCAGCCACTTTTTAACAACATTAAAATCTGAGAATCGTTGATCTACATATACATATGTACATGCATGCACGTAAAGACAATATACATGCATGCAGCACCCTCTCATGATTAGGTGTCCCCTTTTCTGATCTGGGTGTACCGCTCTCCTTCCCTGGGTGTCATTCTAGCTCCTTCAACCGTCCAGCTGGGCAGATTCAACTTTGGACTTCACTGGCTCACTTCCCAGACCACAGATGGCTGCTACTACTCCTGCTGGCACAGTCTTCTCCCACAACAATGTGGTAATGGACACCGGCCATCACCATCCAGAACACCACCCTACCACAGGCAGAAAGGTCTGCTATCTGCCCAGACCGTACACTGCGGGGCCTTCGCTTGAATCACAAAAGACTCTTCCCCTGTGCTATTCCAGAAAGGCAGTTGCAAGCATCATCCTGCAAACTTATGGTAACTGAGGCGTGGAAGAACTCCCAGCAACTAAATTATTTCCCTCTCCCTTCTAAGACTTCCCAGAAGGCAACAATGATAGAGACTTGACATAACTGGTGTTTCCGTTTCCCACAGGAGTTCAACGCCCATGTGCTCCCATTCGCCCATCACCGACAGGAACTGCTGGCCCAAATCCCAAGTGCAGAGACCACTGGGTTCCTGAGGTAGTTTATTACACTCCAATCAGACCATCCTGTTTTAAGGCAAGGCAAAGAAAGTTAACAACCTACAAATACTCTTAACAAGAATTATGATGGGCCCAAGGTGCACAAATGAGGAATTACTAGCTTAGATTGAAAGCATCAGTTGAGCAGAAATGGCATGCATTTACCTACGTTATGACTGATTCCAAGTCCTAGCAATCCATATTCCTAATTCCTTTTCATCTGGAATAATGCCTCTCTTAAACTCCAGGTCTGCCAAAACCCAAGTCTGGTAACTAGAATAAAATCATGCTGCAATGTGTCTGGCTACAATAAAATTATCCCTCAGCTAGGACGTGCTCACCACTACCAGCTCTACCAGAAACCCCACACAGTGTGAGGTTAGAAATGAACAACAACAAATGCACATGTCAAAAAACAAGGGTTAAAAAAAAAAGAAGGATTTTTAAAAGTTGTTTAACTCAGCTGTGAAAAAAAGACAAAACATTTTAAAACGACGGCAAAAAAAGTTGATAGCATAAGGAAGGAAATAAACATCAGAGCAAAATTAAATGAAATAGAAAAACAATGGACTGAATCAACAAACCTATAAGTTCTTTGACAGGATCAATAAAGCTGACAAACCACTGGGCAAATTGACATGGAGGAAAATGAGAAGCAGCAAATAACCGGAATAAGAAATGAAATGGGCAACATTACAAGACAACCAACAAAAAGGATGACAACAGAATATGATGAAAAACTGTACTCAACTTTGAAAACTAGAAGAAATGCACAATTTTCTAGAAATTTACTAACCCCCTAGGCTAATGCAAACATAGCTATAAAACCTAAATAGACCCATAACAAAAGAAGAAACTGAAGATGTCATTAAAAACTACCAACAACATCAACAAAAAAGCCCTGGCTCATAAGTCTTTACTAATTCAAAAGGGTTAACACCAATTCCACTCTAACTACTCAACTATTTTAAGACATAAAAGAGGAATGAATGCTTCCTGTTGCCATCTATGAATCCAGCATGAGCCTAATACTAACACCAAGGAAAGATATTCTCTCTCTCTCTCTCTCTCTCTCTCTCTGTCACACACACACACATACACACACACACACACCTCACACACACAAACATTACACACCAATATCCCTCATGAATACATGCAAAATGTTTCAACAGCTGCAACAAAGGGCTCAAACTTAACAACGGAGAACAGCGGAGGACTAGGCATGTTACATAGACTACTAACCACACGGTCAACAGTTCGATTCCTCCAGGGCTATCCTGGGAGACAAATTAGGCTTTCTGTTCTGTAAAAATTGACATCCTCAGACACCAGTAGGTTGCTGTGAATCTGAACCAATTAGATGGCACTATAAAAATTGGGTACTTTCTTAGATTCAGCACGGCCCAAAGTCAGATAGTCATGAAGTGCAGCGACTGGTCAAATTCACCATGAACACTGGAGTTCACAGTACCTGTCCGGACAGCAATTCCAAAGTTGCTGATTCAAAGCACCAATCGAAAAGCAAATCTCAAATGAGCCACTACACAAAGTGTGAAACTAGGATTCCAAGGTTTTGTTTTGTTTTGTTTTTTACTGGAGGCACTCAAAGATAAAGCAAAGACAAAGAAAACTAATGAACTCAGCTTGGTACCAACACTGAAAACTGGTAAATGATCTCAGGATGGCATACGCTACCTAGGGAATCCCACTTCTGACACCAGATATGTACAATAGTTTGAGAATGGATACAAAACCAAAAACAATTCTATAGATTCATTATTCAATTAACTATTCATGAATTGAGGAATACACAACAAAGCACACATAATCCGAAAAATAGATAGCAGCATCAGGGTTAATTTTGTTGTCAAAGGCAACAAAATCCAAGCAGTTCCAGTGGGTTTCTCAGAGGTTCTTTAAAGGATCGTACCAACTCCTTTCTCCTCCAAAACGTCATTTTGATTAAGATGCAAAATGTTGCGGTGTTTTGGTGAAGGTGCGGGGAAGAAGAGTCCATGCCTACTGAGTGAAGCCACATAACTAGGTGCTTGCCTGTCTGAATGGCGAGTTAGAAATCAAGAACTGTTGGTTATGCATAAATCTATGGAAACGAAACACGTTACGATTCTAAAAATTATATTCCTTATCATCTTAAACTTTGACTCTATGAAAGCAAATAGTAACCAGGCTCTTCCAACATGGCATAAGAAAGAAACTCCATGGTGGGTTTAGCTTCCACAGTTATGCAAGTGAGCCGATAGAGAAACTTGGCTCATTCTTTAAACTATTTGGCTATACTGCTTCTCAACTTGATAACCTGAATTATTAAACTTTTTCTTCATCGATCAAGTGAGAACACTTGAAAACAGTGAATTCTATAAGCGCAGTATACTGCCTATAATCATACTTCCTTGGGCTTTAGTTTCATCAGATTTTACCAGCTAAACAATAACAAACATAACCAGTACTTGGAACTACAAGAAAAATATAATGTCTTCAAGAATATTCTAGACATGATACTGAGGTTGTACTTTTTCCCTGGAAAGACAGTAAATGTCTACTGCTTTAAGTACAGCGAGGAACAGGAAAATTGTATATATTTCTAAAATAAATACCAACCTTCAGTCTCCCTAGCTATGTGACTCACTAGTTTGTTCACAATAATCTGGGTTGCCCATTTATTTTTAAGATGAGACAGAGTGCAGCACAATTCTCAACCCAGACTCCCAAAGATAAAGTAGTCTGCCAAGATGCACTGTGATGCATTCATCCTGTACCATTCTAGACGGATGGGGAGAAAGTCCATCCATTTCATGCAGCATCTTCCAAAGCAAACAAACTCAGTGCCATCGATTCCACTCCCACTCACAGCAAGCCTGTAGGACAGGACAGAACTGCCTGTGAACTTCCAGTGTTTCTCCGCATGGCCGCTGGTGGTTCCAAACTGCTGACCTTGTAGTTCGCAGCCCAACAAGTAACCACTTTGTCACCAGGACTCCTGCACAGGGCTTTGAGATTTAATCTCCTCTAGAAACTTCAATTGGGGGAAAGATGGGGTTTTCTACTCCCAAGAGAGCCATAGTCTTGGAAACCCACAGGGCGGTTCTACCCTGCCCCTCAGGGTCACCGTGTGTCAGAACTGACTCACGCAGTCAGGTCAGACACCTCAACTAGGAAAGACCAAGTCAAGGGTCATTCCTTCCCTGTGCATCTACTACTCGCTGGCTTATTTGATAATTCACATTTATAATAATATAGTGTCTGCTCTTTGAGTATTCTGAATATTAACAAGGTACATCTGGCAGTACTAAATGCCAAGGTGAGAACAATGCTGGCTGGGACAGTTAAGGACATTTGTCAAATTGTCTGGCCCAAGATTCTTGGTGGCTTAGCAGTCTGTAGTGATGTCACTTGGCAGTTATATGATGATGTAGTCATTTTCTTTTTTATAATATAATGTGGTCATCCTCTATTTTTCCTAATGCCAATTTTCACATAATGCAGTCCTTAGAACCTAATCATGTTGGTGAGGAATGTGTAGAATTGTAAAACTAAATTACATGGCTTACTTTTCTTTTCTGCTTCAAATCTATCCATCTATATACAAGCTGGCTTTTTATGTAAATAGTAAATCTGCTCTCAGGAAAAAGCATTCCTTATGTAATAGCACCAAGAGTGGAAATGTTTTAATGGACAGGTTGAAGCACATAAAAATCTTAATACATGGCAAAAGGCAACTCAACACCCTGTAACCTAGTTCTGGACCCGCTTCATACTAACTGTGTGATCTTTAAAGGATTGCTTTTCTCACCAGTACAATGAATGAAATAGTACCATCTTGCAAAGTTACTGTAAAATGAAATGCAATCATGACAGAGAAAATTGCTTGAAGAGATCCCTAAAGAGTATATGGAGGGTGGAGAGCATATTCTAGTCCAGCATTTCCCAAAGCGGGTGATATAATCCCTGACAGGGTGCTGGAAAGATCCAGGGGGCTGTAAAAGTAGATACCTACTGAGTTAGTTAATTGTGCCAGCCTGGCCGATAATCACATGTGGTGCTGGTTGAAAGGC
>NW_022103906.1:59789134-59800056 GCF_000313985.2 Echinops telfairi
CATACTTTACAGAATGTATCAATGTAATATCAGTATCCTTTAGTTCCATTCTGGAATAAGGCTTCTTTTTAACCTACTGAGGAAACTTGTATGTGATGCAGATACGTCTCAAAGTCCACTGTGTTTAAAACCAAGTAAATGAAAAGCTTACATCATAGGATGATCAATACATGTGTTTATACAATGAGTAACATTCCATATACAATGAAAATGATTAAACAAATCTTGTCCTATTCTAAACAGACCTATAAAAAAACCACCGCCAACTGGAACATCTTATTAGTAAGGCATATTGCAAATGGGTAATGGCATCTGGGATCATACATTTTCTCTCTACAAAAAGCTCAATTAGTCCTGGCTGCCATGCCTTGATTATTATGCTCACACACTCATTTTAACCTTCAAAGAATGATTTGGCACTATTTGAAGATTATGAAATTAATGTCGACCAGTTTTCTTCACTCTAGAGCAGGGGTTCTCAAGCTTCTTAACGCCGCGACCCTCTAATGCAGTTCCTCATGTGGTGGTGACCCCCAATCTAAAATTATTTTCGTTACTACTTCATAACTGTCATTTTGTTACTGTTATGAATGTAATGTAAATATCTGATATGTGGGATGTATTTTCATTGTTACAAATTGAACATAATTAAAGCACAGTGATGAGTCACAAAAACAATATGTAATTGTTTATTGTGACATATTTATTTCTACTGACAAATCAATGAAATTTTTTCTGGAAGCATGGTGTAGCATGGGTAACCATCTACACGCTGGGTACTCGTGTGTGGGCGTATCTGCATGTGGGTGGACCCGCCTGGAGATGGATAGAGAAGCGGTGTCTCAGTTCCTAAGACCATCGGAAATACGTGTTTTTCAATGGTCTTAGGAGATCCCTGTGAAAGGGTCGTTGGACCTCAAAGAGGTCGCAACCCATAAGTTGAGAACGGGTTCTAGTACTAAAATCTCCTAGCAAAATTCTCTGTAAGTTTCTCTTATTTTTTTCAATATCCATAGAATCTCTAAAATAGCATGCTATATTAAATACTAAGGTTTCATAAAAATCTATTGCAACAACAAATTCTTTTAAAAAGATGACTATAAAACTAGTCACAATGAGGTGGAAATTAAAGATATCCCAAATGTTTGACTTTTACAAAATGCTGTATCACACCATTTCGCTTGATATCAACCACCCGCCTCCTCTTGGTAAATATTCCTTCACATCCCAGGGTTCTCACAAAACTTATGATCCATTGGAACCTGGAATGTCAGGTCAGATGATCAGCCCACAATCCAAGTCTCAAGAACCAGAGGTCAGATAGAGGCCAGCGAGATGCAGGATCCGAAACAAGAGAACAAGAAATCCAAAAGTAGGAGCAGGTCTTACTAGCTTCCAAACAAAACCAGGACTCACTGCCATCAAACCAATTCTGACGCATAGCGACCCTGTAGGGAAGGGTAGTATTGCCCCTGTAGGTTTCCGAGACTAACTCTTCACAAGCGTGGAAAGCCTCATCTTTCTCTTGAGGAGTGGCCGGTGGTTTCAAACTGCTAACCTTGTGCTAGCAGCTCAATGCACAACTGCCGGGGCAGTGAATTAGTTTAGGTGGCTCTCCTAACTAAAACATTAACTCCCACCAAAGGACCTTTCCCTGCATGGGTTTGGTAACAATGGTGGGAAGATACTGATAGGTTTCAACCATGAGTAACTGCCAACAGGACTCCCTGCATGCTATCCTGCTGTGTATAAAACAAGCCCTCTGAGAAGCGGGACGAGGGATCTCTTTACTAGCAAGAGCCAGGGGCGGAGTGTGTCCTCTGGCCCAGAAATTCCTGTGCAGTGAACCTCATGGATCCTGAAGATCGTTCTAATAGCAGAGGAGCAGCAGAACCAAGATCCAGTGGAAGTGAAGAGTGTGCTGGCCCAGATGCCACAGACATGCCAGTCCTGACGAGGTGAGTTCCGGCAAAAGGTCAATTGGGTTTAGCTTTCTTCCAACCCGAGAGATCACGCTTGAGTGAACTGCACGCTCTAGGAGTAAATATTCAGAGACTGCCAGGTTTAATTTTAATATTAAATCAATAGAATGCAATTTAAAAGGCAAACTGGCTTGCCAGAGCGGGTACCATGTTATGAATTCCAAAGCCAAGTAAAAGGCCGGTGGGTGGGGTGCCGGTTGCTGCACCTCCCTATCAGGTGACTCCTTCTGGCCCCGACAAGGCGAATGCCACAGTTCCTTCTGACAGGAGGCCGGAGATCCTTCGGCTTCACTTCCTTTCCATTGCTGGGAAGAAAAGGGCATTTTCTTGGTTTCCACGTTACATATAATTTATGGAAGGAAGTTGGATTTTCGCGAGCTGCACTTCACGGGACACTGCACAGTAAAACCACTGGGCACACACCCTCATGCCCATGGGTAACATTAGCCAGCTGCTGAAGGCAAGCCAGAACATACACCCCGTGGCTCCATTCCAGGGCTTCTCAAACTGGTGCCGACCTGGGAGTATGCCTGGGGGCAAGGATATCCAAATCCACAGAGCTCGCCTGGCGGAGCTGCTCAAACCGCCCCACAAAACGCTACTTCACTTCTAAAAGGGGCACAAAGATATTACTCAGAAGAACAGGAAATCAGTGTGAATCTATAGAAGGAAAGTGATCACAAATACATACATATGTACATATATAGTCCCTGTAAGGAAGGACCTGTGTGTGTGTTCACGCATGCACACACACACACAACTGAGGGTCAGGAGGAGGTCTAATCTCTGCATTAGGAAGACTTTGGTGAAAAACTCAGAGAAGCACATTCTTCGCCAAGAACTCCAAGATATGAAACAGTTATCTTGATTTCTGGGGCCAGGAGGGGCAAGACACTCTCAACGAGGGCTTCCAACGAAAGGTGCCTTTGGTCAGGCAACGTTGTGCTTATTACAGTCTGGACCACAATTAATGAAAGTGCTTTACATGTATTGGGCATCTCCAGGCTACTGGAGGTGCCCCCAAAACACTATTACTTGACAAGAGAATTCCAACTAGAGGGCCTTGGTTATTCCTATCTCATCCCCTGACCAGAGGTTCTCTTCCACAGACTTCCTGAACAGACTCGGAGCTGTGTATTTTTGTTATTATTTTATCAGAGACTTCAGCACGAGGAGCCCCAGTGGTGTTGTAGCTACGTGGTGGGCTGCAATCCGCAGGTCAGCAGTTCGAAACCACCAGCAGCTCCCTGGGAGGAAGACTGGGCTTTCTACTCCTGCAAACAGTTACAGCCTCGGGAACCCACAGGGGGGTCGCTATCAGTCAGCACTGACTCGGTGGCAGTGAGACAGCAGAGCCTGGCCCCCGGAACAAGTGGTGCAGGATAAGTATGGAGTGCACGGATGACTTATAAACTTTTTCTATTCAGAAATGTATGTAAGGCATTAAGATATCGGAGGGGCCATCTGCGACCCTACAAAATGATGACTCCCTCCTGGTACACACCTGGACCCTGACGCCCAGTAGGTCAGGTGAGACCGGAACTGCTCCACAGCGTTTGTAGGCTGCCGTCCTCAGGACAGAAGCAGACTGCCACCTCTATCACCCACAGAGTTATTCTGCGGGTCTGAACTGCTGACCTCCTGGGAGCAGCCAAGTGCTCCACATCTTAGCTACGGCTGTTTTATTTGCCCTGGAAAGGGGGGGGGGGGGGCAGGAGATCCCTAATAAGTTTGAAATCCTTCAGAACCTACTTCCCTGCCTCTGTTAACTAGGACCCATCTGGATTTTCACTGGCCTGTCTCACCCTGATTGAGAAGTTGTTTCTGGTTAGCATCCCCAGCTTCAAGAACAAGAGCCAACAGTTCTGGAAAGACTGGTTGGTTTCTCTGTCCCTCAGCCAACCTATAAGTGGGGGTGCCACAGAGCTGTTGTGAAGATGCAATGAATTAATCTGTGGGAAATGCTCCCAGCGGTGTACATGCTATGGAGTGCCGGGGACGATTATCAGCAACACAATTATCCAACTTTGATTCCCAAAATAACTCTATGCTTTCAACGCAACTATTATTCTCTCCTGCTTCCCCCTCTCTCCCCATGAAATTGATGCTCAGAGAAGTCATATAGCTATTAAGTAGAGGAGCTTAGAAATTGGGCCCTCTGAATATAGGGTATCTGCTCTTAATTCAGTGTATAGACCACAGGTAAAGCACAATAAATGTTCCTGTTATTACTCAGCATATTATTCAAGCCATACTATGAATAAATTGTCATACACTGAATTGTATCCCCCAAATGTGTCAACTTGGTGGAGCCATGAGTCTCAGTGGTTTGGAAGCTATGTTGTGATGCAATTGGGCAGCTACATGATGGTGTAATCAAGCCATGGGCTGTGATCAGTTGTGCTCAGCCAATCAGCTTGAAGAGGGTTAGGGTGGGATACAACACCCTTTCTCTGCTAACAGCCCTGGTCTGAAGTCGGGGGTGTTTCCCTGGGGTTTGGCCTGCATCCAAACCATTTCCATCAAGTCAATGCCGACTCACAGTGGCCCTCCAGGTTTCCAAGGCTGTCACTCTTTACAAGAGTGGCTGATGTTAGAGATCATCGCCAAGTTGGTGCCAATTCATAGCAACCCTACGTATGACAGAACAAACCACTACCCGGTCCTATGCCTTCTTATGTTTGGGCTCATTGTCGTAGCCACTGTGTCGGTTCATCTTGCCCCGGGATGGATGAGAAAGCCTCATCATTCTCCCAAGGAGGGACTGGTCCTTTCGAGCGGCTGACCTTGCAGTTAGCCCAACGTGTAACCCACACCACCACCAGACCCTTGCCTTGTATCTTACAAGAGAGAAAAGGAAAGCAATGGGAGCCAAGAGCGCTTTTTACTACCACCGGGAAGAAGAGCCAGGGTGGACCACATCTTTGGAGCCAGGGCCTCTAAGCTACAAACCTCCTCGACCCAGGGAAAGAATGATACCAAGACACATGTTGGTCTCCGAGGATGCCATGTGCAGAGATGCTAGAGAAACAGGAACCTTCCCCAAGAGCCAACAGAAGAAAGTCTTCCCCTACAGCCAGGGACCTGGACTTAGGCTTTGATCTTCCTAAACTGTGAGAGAAATAATGTGTTTGTTAAAGCCATCGACTTATCTACCTATTACAGCAGCACTGGGTAACAGACATGAATGAAGTAAAAGGGGGCATGCATCACGAAAGTGGGCATAATTTTATTTTTAATGCCGTTCTTGTAAGGTCTCATCAGTCATTCTTATCTAGCGGTAAAACTTTATTTCTCTCTGCTTATATTCAAGAGAATGCCCTTTTCTGTACACCAGAAAGAGCTGTTACCCCACATATTCTTCAGAGCATGGAAAGGTCCTAAGTGAATAGTTCATACTCAAGACTCCCAAGTGAATGAGTATCTTCCCACTAAGAACAACATGGGCTAAGTCTCTTTTTGTCTTTGCTTCTTTATTTCCTTTTCTCTTTCTTTTTTTCTTCTTTTCTTTCTCTCTTTGTCTTTCAACAGAAAATGGCCCCTTTCCTCCTGAAGCCATGGAACTTGGTGTAAACAGGATCCTTGAAATAGCGGCTTAAAAATGAAGAGCCCCACAAGCCCCACATGTAGAAATCTGATCTAGTAGGTCTCAGACGAGACACAGTATCTCCACTGTTAATCAGCAACCAGGGGGTTTTAATGCAGGTTGGACCAAGGACACAGTTTACAAAGTGCTCATTGCTTCAGAGTATTATTTATTTACCATCTGTCCTCCCCCTCCTCCTCACTGGACAACCCGGCATCGTCCCCAATCCCTGCAGCACAGTACACACCGATTCACTCATTAACCAATATTTACTGAGCATCTATTATGCAGCGAGCATCCAGCAGCAAACAAAACAAAGTTCCAACTCTCAGAAGGGACACACTGGGGAAGGGAGTCGCACAAATAAAGTTTGTGGATGTTCTGTACACACAGGATGGGCATCACTATTCCAGGGCCACACACGACTCCTAAAAGCTTAAGGGCTTACAAGAAGCCTATTTCTCACTCACTCTGATAGCACCATCACCACTCAACAGAGGGTTCTGTTCTCTGCAGCCACTCGGGGGCCTTGGTCAATGGAGTGAACTTCAACTATTAATGACCACCGTGCTTGTGTGAAGGAGCCCTGGAGGTACTGTAGGGTTAAGGGATGGGCCGCAACAACACAAGGTTAGTGGTTCAAACCAACTAGCCGCTCCTCAGGAGAAAGTATGAGCTATCTGCTCCCATGAAGATGGACGATCTCAGAAACCCTGGATAGGGCCAGAACTGACCCAACAGCAATGGGTTTGATCTTGGGTAATAGCGTGAGAGGGAGCACGGTGGTAGAACACATTAGACATCTGGAAGCTAGACCAAAGCTCAGTGGCTTGAGCCCACCAACTGCCTCGTGGCAGAAGATGAAGCAGTCTGCTTCCACAGAGATGTGTTTGGTATCATCGCGTCAGTTGTGACACCGCAGAACGAAACTCCGCCTAGTCCTGCACCATTCTCACTACGGGGCCCACGTCAGCCCATTGTGGCAAACACTGTGTCCGCTCATCTTGTTAGGGCCTTCCTCTTTCTCATCGTCCCTCTACTTTACCAAGCATGCTGTCCTCCTCCAGGGACCAGCTACTCTGGACAACATGCCCAAAGCATGTGAACTGAAGCCTTGCCTGACTTGACTGCTGGGAATTGGGTTGTTGGTTAGAGGGAAGGAGGTGAGCAATACAAAGGTCTGGATGAGGGGTTTTCTCTGCAGAAAGAGTAAAGGGAAGGTCCCAGGACAGGAGTGAGCTTGTCTGTGCGCGCGCACGCGCGCGCGCGCACACACACACACGGCCAGTGTGGTTGGTGCGGAGTGAGCAAAGGAGGTCTACGTCCTTTCTAGAAAGGAAGCCTGGAGCAGGTCCTGGGGGACCCACTGGTCCTCTGAGGGGATTCGGACCTTTGCTCTGAGATGGGGAAGTGGCTGGACAGTTCTGAGCTTGCTACCTCACTATCGCACATGGAGCACTGCAGTCACCATGTGGAAGACAGGCTGCAACAGGACCAAGGGGAAAGCAGGAAAACTATGTGGTTCAGAGGCAACCTGGGATTTGAGCGCGAAATAGCCAATTGGCTTATCTCAGAGTAGCACTGGTGGATGGTGGTGGAAGGCCTAAGTAGACTCTTCAGGGCACAGAAAGCATTATTGTCTTAATACAGAATGACAGAGTCCAGAATGGCTTGAAGGATTGGGCCTGAGCTACTGGTATAATGGTTTGACATAGGAGGAGATGAAGAGACAGGAATCAACAAAGTCTTGGGGACAGGTCAGGTGCTCTGGGGTGTGTTATAGGTAAGGGGCCTATAAGACACCAAAGTGGGCTTGCCAAGTATGCAAGGAGAGCGGGAGCGTAGGCCAGCAGCACAAAGTGGAGACCCCGACCTTCAGGAGGAATTTAATGTGAAGGCTGAAGAAGACAGCAGGAGGGTGAGTGCTCATATCCTGCTCCCTAATTGAGAAGAAAGTCCAGCCTCCGGCCCAGTTCCAAGTGAGGCCTAAATGGAAAATTCACCACTGTGTCCCCAAGCCTGAAGCCACAATGTGCGTGGGTCCCTGAGAGCGTGGAAGAACTCCTGTGTGGACAGTTGTAAACCCCGACCACAGCCAAACACCAGTCTCCCAACTCCCTACAGTGGCTGCCAGCATGGCCAGAACTCCAAGCACAGACATCATGTGCTATCACTGTCTATAAACTGATCTACCCAGGTAATACAGGTAACTCACCCGCTGCCATCGAGTCCACCCCGGCCCCCGGGGGCCTTAGAGGACAGAATCAAGCTGCCCCTGTCGGTTCCAGAGAGTGGATAGTCTCTGCCTCCCACTCAGTGCCTGGTGGTGTCCAGTGGCTGACTTTGTAGTTAGCGGCCCACAAGGGCTCCCTGGGCTGGTCTCCGTCATGCACCTCAAAATCGATTTCTTTTCTACACTAGGAAGAAGAAAAGCTAATCCATCAATTCAACAAAAGGGAGGTGCGGGGGGAGACTACAAATAAGATGACAGGAATAAATCAGGCTGTGTCAGTAATTACAATAAAATAGACTGAACCCTAAGTGCCGTAATAGTTAAGGAAATATTTCAATTAAAAGAAAAAGATTGTCAGGTTAGATTCTGAACAATTCAACAAGATGCCGTTTAAAAGAAACACCCTAGAACAAGAAAAATACATAAGGAAACGACTAGCCAAAAGTTGATATAGTTTTAGTCATATTATTAACTATATTCTAAGACAAAAAGTATTCTAGATACAAATGTTGTATAAGTTAAAAGTTCAATTAAAAAGGAAGACATGGCAGCCCCTCCACCGCCCCCTTCCACTTCACAGCACCGTATGCTCCAAGACCTTTGCTGAGGTGTGCCCCCTGGACCAGGTGAGCGGCCCTGGAGGCCCTCTTCCACGAGGACTCTGGCAGAGAGGGAGACAAGAGCACCTGGAGCAACAAGGAACTGAAGACCTGATCCAGAGGGAGCTGACCATCGGTGCGAGGCTGCAGGACGCAGAGGTTGCCAAGCTGATGAACGGCCTGGAGCAGAGCAAGGACCAGGAGGTGGATGCCCAGGAGCACATCACCTTCCTGGGGGCTTGGCGGTGACTCTCATGAGGCCCCCACGGGCTGAAAATAAACCCTCTTGGGGGCCCCACTGAGTCCAATCCAGGAATGGGGAGTTGTACAATAAATATAAATATATCTTTTGGGGGAGGGGTGTCAAACCTAAAAAAAAAAGGGGGGAACATATAATAGTCCTAAGCTTAGAAGGACGTAGTAATGAAATCCTAAAATATATAAAGCAAAGAAGAAAAAACTCAGGATGACAAAAGTAAACAAATTTAAAGCATGGTTAAAATTCCACATTTGGTACCACAGGTGCTCAGGGGCGAGGGGCTGGCCATGATATTGATCCCGTTTCCTACTGAGTGTAATGATAGGAGGAGGGCCAACATGCTAAATGTTAAACATGTAGAATGGTAAAGCCATCATGCTCAAATACCCCGATTTAACACTGGGGAGCCATTCTTGTGTTCTTGAGGCAGGTGAGCAGGGCTGTACAACTACCCCCGGCTTGCCCATTCCCATGGTCAGTATAATCAGTACAGAAGAAACTCAACTGCTGCCTATGCAATGAAGGGCCTTTGTGATAGACAGTGTAGCATGTCGCTTCCTCTTGAAATAGCCTTAGGTCAGTGGTTCTCAACCTGTGGGTCGCGACCCCTTTGGGGCTCAAGGGACCCTTTCACAGGGGGTCTCCCGATTCATAACAGTAGCAAAATTACAGTTATGAAGTAGCAGAGAAAATAATTTGATGGTTGGGGGGGTCACAACATGAGGAACTGTATGAAAGGGTTGCGGAATTAGCAAGGTTGACAACCACAGCTGCAGACAATTAGTTTGAAGGAAATGAGGTGACACCTATACAAATGGTGGTGATCTTAATACACAGTGTTGATACTCAGAGTTTCTTGACAATTAAACTGATCCCATGATTCCAGTATCTGCAGAAAATACCATCCCACCAGCATAACCTTCAGCAGCATGGCACTGATCTCACCATGCAGGGGGGGCATGCCAGAAGAAGTTGTGCCCCTAACTACCAGAAGCAATGGGATGAATCTTGAAAAGACTACTGCTAATTTACTAATTATCATAGTCCTGCCGAAACGGGCTATTTTCATGGGAGGTCCTAATAAATAAGTATAAGTCACTCACTCTCACCAAAACCTTTACATTGATTCCCTGTCAGTGAATAAGCAGTATTTTAAGTTGGGAGGTAGGGGGTGAACATAAGTTCTCCCCATCCCTGGCTATAAACTATCCTCCTAAAGAACCTCTTTGTTCCTTGGAAAATCTTTGACTTGCTTGAATATTCTTTAGTTGGCATGAAGTAAGTACCTTCCCTCCCTAATATTGGCTAGGGAATAGCAATATGCAGCTGCTGAAAAATTCTCTGACATAGAAGACCTGATGAAACCAATAGCAATCTAATACACACATGGAGAAAAAGCACCCAACACTCTTAGAATACACCTTCTTTTCAAACACACACAGCATAGTCACTACAATAGCAATTGCCCGGCCACTGTAAGTTTCAACAGTCCATAGATTGGCACCACACTTATACATTTTCTGACTCCAATTCAACTAAATTACGAATAAAAATAAGAGCACCATTTGTTTAGAAATCCAGAATGATACTTCTGAATAGGTATGAGTTTAAAAATTATAAAGAAAATTAGTAAAATTAAATGCTAAAGCAAACTACATTTATCATGTATGGTATTCAAGGAAAGCATAAAGCAAGTATTTTTCTATTATAAATAGCTTTTGTCAAAATTTTTAACTTAAAAAGTAAACCAAGTTCTTAAAAATGAAGCTCAACAGCACTAAGAAGCACTATAAACCTGAGGGTTATTTGCAACCTCTATATGCAAATGACACAACCTAGATTGCTGAAAGTGAGGACTTGAAGCACTTGCTAGTGGAAATCAAGGATTGCAGTCATTAGTGTGGATTACAACTCCATGTGAAGAAAGCCACATTCCTCACAACTGGACCAATAGGCAACATCACGATAATTAGAGAAAAGATTGAAGTTGTCAAGGATTTCACCTTGCTGGGATCCACAATGAATACTCCTGGAAGCAGCCGCCAAGAGATCACAGGATGAATTGCACTGGGTAAATCTGCTGCTTAGGACTTCTTAAAAGTATTGTTGCCCCCTTAATCTTAAATAAGATTTAAGATTAAGGGGGGAACGGACCTAGGTGCAAATAATTATAGGTTTGGTAGTAGGGTGGCAGGTGGACATTGGGCCTCCTCATGCGCACTCCCCTGATACAAGAGCACCTTGCTCAGCTAAACGGTCATTT
>NW_022103906.1:59801109-59807759 GCF_000313985.2 Echinops telfairi
GAATAATGAGGGCAACAAATGTATAGATGTACTATACACAATTGATCTATGTATTGTGATGAATTGTATGAGCCCCAATAAATTGATTTTAAAAAAATATATTGTTGAAAAGGAACGATGTTAGAGAATTAAGGTGGGCCTGTCCCAAGCCTTGGTATGTTTAATTGCTTTATATGCATATGGAAGTTGGACACTGAGCAAGGAAGGTCAAGGAAGAATCTTAGCCCCTGCTGAGTTATTTGACTCGTGGAGATACTATGGCACAACCCAATCAGACCACTGCGATCTGTATCGTTGTCGTTATCGCTGTTTGATGCACTCCGTTCCTACTCATACAAACTGTACATACGACAGAATGAAACACTGTCCTGTCTTGTGTCATCCTCACAGTCGTTAGATCTAAGGCCACGTTGCTACCACGGTGTCAATCGATCTCGCTGAGGGTCTTCCTCCTTTTTGCTAGCCTCCATACCAGTCCTTGTCAACCTTCCTCATGCTGCGACCCTTCTGTACAGCTCCTCATGTTGGGATGACCCCGAACCATACAATTATTCTCGTTGCTACTTCATCACTGTCATTGTGCCACTGCTGTGAATCGGACGACCCCTGTGAAAGGGTCATTCGACCCCCAAAGGGGTCATGACCCACAGGGTGAGAACTGCTGCTCTATACATTACCAAGCATAATGTCCTTTTCCAAGGTCTGGTCTCTCCTGACAACATGTCCAAAGTATGTGAGACAAAGTCTCACTGTCCTCCCGTGTTAAGGCGCATTCTGGCTGTACTTCTTCAAAGATACATTTGTTTGCTGTTCTGGCAGCCCATGGAAGTTTCAATATTTTCACCAACAATCTCAACGTATCATTTGTACCAACTCCAATCTTCTGTAGGTTTCTTATTCACTGTCCAACTCACATGCATAAGAGGCAACTGAAAATACCCTGGTTTGGGTCTGGCGCACCTCAGTCCTCAAAGTGGTATCTATGCTCTCCAACGAGTTCATGAGGTTGTGGGCACAATACAAGTTGTTTGATTTCTGCACGGCCGGTTCCATGAGCACTGACTGTGGATCCAGGTAAGATAAAGTCCTGACCGCGCCGATCCTTTTTGGTTTATCATGATGTTAGCTATTCGTCACTGGGCTTCTGTTTCCATGACATTGAGCGGGAGTCCATCCTGAAGGCTGCAGTCTTGATTTGCAGCAGCTCATGCCTCCAGTCTTCCTTGCATTCATCAAGCAAGGTTGTGATATTTGTCCATCAAAGACTGTTAATAAGCCTTCCTCCAACTCTGATGCCAAGTTCTCCTTCCTACTGTCCAGCTTTTCAGATTATTAGCTCAGCATACAGAATGAGTATGTATGCTAAAAGGGCACAATCCTAACATGCAGTATTTCTTTAACCTATTGGGGCAACTATCTCTTGGGGTCATGTACAGGTTCCACGTGAACACAATGAAGTGTCCTAGAATTCCCATTCTTCACAATTCACAATGCTATCAATAGCTTGTTGTGATCCACATAGTCGAATGTCTTCGCATGCATAGTAAATAACAAAAAGGAAAAATCTTTCCGGTATTCTCTGCTGTAAGTCAAGATTCATCTGACATCAGTAAAGATATCTATTGTGCGATGGCCTCTTCTGAGTCCTGCTTGAATTGCTGGCAGCTCTTTGTTAATATGTTGCTACAACCATGATCTTCAGCAAAATTTTACTTGTGGGTGATATTGATGTATTCTATTGGGTCACCTTTCTTTGGAAGGGGTACAAATATGAATCTCTTCCCATCAATTGGTTAGATAAGCTGTCTTCCAAATTTCTTAGAGTGAGTGCTCCCAGTTTTTCAAACATTTCAGTCAATTCCTAGAGCCTTATTTTTGCTAATGCCTTCAGTGAAGCTTGGACTTGTGCTCTACATGATTCTGATTAATGAATATTCCAAAGTAGAATGTCAGGACTTTTTCCTACTTTGTCTTAGTTGGAAGTTCTATTGCAACCTGTCTAGCCTTTATCCACTTGAAAAAAATCAACAATCTTGAAAGAAGGCATCTTACATCAGTGGCAGCTTATATTTGGGAATAAGGGGCAATTGAGCAAACTAAGCAATAGCAAGTATAAAATATCAATAGTAATTAATCAAATTCAGTAGGTTTTATCCCAGGAATATAGGCTAGTTTATTTTTGGATTATCAATTAATGTAATAAGTATAACTCATGCCCATAAACAAAAGTCATGTGACTATCTCAAAAGGAGGACAAACCCTTTTTAATACTTAAAATTAGATTTAATATTTATTATCCCTATTTAAAGAAATACTATTTGCACACTAGAAACAGAACGGAACTTCCTTAACCTGATAAAGGGTGTCTATGAAACACCTATTTACATAGAAAGCATTCCCTGTGGGACTTAGAACAAGACAAAGTGCCTATTATCACTACTTCAATTGAACATTGTTTTGCAAGTTCAACAAACTAATACTGGATAGCAGGAAAAAGAAATAAAAGATTAAGGGTAAGCAAGAGAGAACAAAAGTGTCATTATTTGCAAATAATAAGGCTGTCTTCAAATAAATAATTTAGAGGGAGACGTTACCTACCTAATATCAGGAGTTGATATAAAACTATATTTTATGACAATGCGGTACTGACAAAAGTACTGAAAAAATATACTAATGGACCGATGAAACACACGACTTTCCTCTAGCTCTTTGGTGCTTCCTTCATCCCACTATCATGACCTCAATTCTACCTTACAAATCGGATTAAGCCAGAGCATGCATGCTGCTACAGACAAGAGTCCGCAACACAGAGAATCCAGGATAGATAAACCCCTCAGGGCCAACAAGGTGTGTAGTGATACAAGGAGGTATCAGGGGAGGGTCGGGGAAGGATGGGGGAATCGAGCACAAGGATCAATCTGGAACCCCAAAGTGAGGGCGACGGAGGACAATGTAAGATATGGAAAGGGAGGGGGAAGAAATGGGGAACTGATATCAAGGGCTCAAGTGGGAAGAGAATGCTTTGAAAATGATGATGGTAGCATATGTGCAAAGGTGCTTGACACATTGGAGGAATGTATGGATTGTGATAAGAGATGTAAGAGCCCCCAATAAAAGTATTTAAAATATATATATATATTAGTATATGCACACACACTAGTGGAGATGTCACTGTTATGTGTCAATGGCATTGTTCTGACTCAAGTGGCCTACAGGACAGAGTAGAACTATCCCATAGGGCTTACTAGCCTACAAACCTTTACTGGAAAAGCTCATACCCAAGTCTTCTCTCTTACGGTGCTGTGGGTGGGTTCAAATGGCCCATCTTTCAGTTACCAGCTTTCCCACTGCACCCCCAGATCGTCTTTACAGGCAATTAACAGAAACCCAAACCTAGACCTGCAAAAGCGTAGTCACCTGGTAAATGGAAATTGATGTGGAAATAGGTATCATTGCCAATCAATGGGAAAATGTTGGGCCTTTCGATACATAATGCAGTGATAAGTAGATTGAATAAAAAGTGAAATTGGTCTCATCCTAGCCAGCATAAGCCAAAACTGAGGATAAGTGGTTGGGAAAACAAAATATAAAAGACTATCTTAAAGCTACACAAAGAGAATAGCAGAATAACTTTGTGGACTCAGATCACAGAAGGATTTCTTGTACAAGAAACAGTATATACAAATATTAAGTGAAAAGGTTTATACATCTGATTATTGTTTAGCAAAGTTGTAAGATACTTAAAAACTACTATTCAGAAAAAGAGGAGCTGATACCAAGAAGTATAGAAAATAAATGTCTAGAAAAGAATGATAGCAACATATGTACAAATATACCTGATGCAACTGATGTATGGATTGTAATAAGAGTTGTAATAGTCCCCAATAAAATTATCTTTTAATTAAAATAATAATAATAATTTATAAATTATCAAGGGTTCTTGAGGGAGGGGGCAACAGGGAGGGAGGGGGTAAAATGAGGAGCTGATGCTAGGGGCTTAAGTGGAGAGCAAATGTTTTGAGAATGATGAGGGTAATGAATGTACAAATATGCTTTATACAATTGATGTATGTATGGATTGTGATAAGAGTTGTATGAGCCCCCAGTAAAATGATTTAAAAAAAGAAAAAAAAGATTGCTTTGCCAAAAAAATAAATACATAGCTTTAAAAAAAAACTACCATTCAATGAAAACTCAATGAAGTGAGTGAAAAATTAATCCGCGAAGTGAAATAAAGCAATTCCAACACTTACAACACATAATGATTTGTTTCTGGAATATATGAGATTCATAGACTCAGTAAAAGTCTAAGAAACCATTGAGAAAATGAGATTAAAAAGAGGGAAGGCACACCTGTGTTCTTTGCAGGACTAGTCACAGCAACAAAAAGATGGGAAGCAACCTTAGTGCCCATCAACGAACATATAAATGGGTATGCATGATGTAGTACATATATACAACGGAATACCGTGCAGCCACAGGTATAATGACAAGTTCTCAAAATGTCCCACAATGTGGATGGATCTGGAGGACCTTAGGTTGAGTAAAACGAGGCAATCACACAATGACAAATATTTTATGATCTCTTGTTGTTGTTGTTTTCAGAAAGGGAAACGTAAGGAGACATAAAAAAAAAACAAATTTATTAGTGGTTACCAGAGATTAAGAGGGGAAGGAGGGGGAGAAAAATCCCTCTAAACAGCAGACAATTGTTATTTTCTCTGATAGGAAAGGTAGCATTAAATCTGAATGAAGTGAGAACAATGTGAGCAGAGTAAATCAAGTCACTAAGCACACATGCATGATGTACATTTTTGGTAAGTGCTATAACACTTACACGTACAATTTTGTAACAACAACCCAAAACTAAACACTTGAGGTTACGTACGGTACATATGCATGTGTGTACGAATAGGCATTTATGGTAGAGTGTACCCTTGTCTACTTATATCCTCCCCGCCCCACCCATAAATCCTGTTTTCTATCACGGTAACTTCATTTCTTTGAGACTATCATAAAAATGAAGCCGTACAGTATGAACCATAAAGACTTTCACCCTTACCAGAATGCTTTTCAAGTTCATCCAAGGTATGTGTTCCACTAGTTCCTTCATTTTTAGGCTGAGCAGTATCCAATTGTATATATTTATCTCAGCTTTGTTTATCTGCTAGCCCATCCACGACATCTGGATCGTTCCAGGGTTAGGGATATTATCGGAGCTGCTATAAACATTCCAGTACAGGTTTTTGTGCGAATCTAATTTGTTACTTCTCCAGGAAAAATACCAGGAATCCTGGTGGTGCTGTAGGTTAGGCAATGGGCTGCTAACCACAGGGTGACCCTTTCCAGCCCACCCACTGCTCTGCAGGGGGAAGCAGCAGCTGTCGGCCCCAGCACAAACATACAGTCTCAGAAACCGTACATGATGCGCCTCAGTGAAAGGATGGATAAACACACCTTGGGAGACGTACACAATGAAATAGACTATGCAACATCAAAGAAGAACGACCGATCTGTGAAACACCTCACAACAAGATGAATCTGGAGACCATTAGGCTGAGCCAAGCACAAAAGGACAAAGACTGAATGAGGCTCCTATTATAAAAAGTCAAGGAAAGGGTTGCACATGAAAATTTGACAGTTACTAGAAGCAGGCAGGAAAGGGAAGGAAGGGAAGTCACAGGCTAAAGGAGAGACGAGCGTCAACTTGGGTTAGAAACCAAACCAAACTGTGATCGAGTCAAGGCTGACGCGCAGCAAACTCCTTGTGGGTTTCTGAGACTGTAACTGTTTGCGGGAATAGAAAGCCACCCTCCCTCTCGGAAGGAAACAAAACGCGTATAAATTGTTCAATGTACAATCAATGATCTGCTCTGTAACCCTTCACCTAGCCCACAATAAAAAGCCTTAAAGGATTAAAACATTAAAATTCATTTTTGTTGACTTTGCATCCTCTGACATTACTCAACATATTTATTCTCAGTTATTTGTATATTCCTCCGGGTTTTCTATGTAGACAACCCTGTCGCCTGCAACTACGGGCAGTTGTATTTCTCCCCTCTCCATGTTTTAACTCCTTTGATTACTTTATCGCACTAAATCTTCTGGTAATTAAAAGGAGATGCGCAAGTGAACACTTCTTAGCCTTTTTATTGATCTTAAGATCAATTTTTTTTCTAACATTAGTTCAAAGATAGCTGGACATTTTAAGTAGATTCCTTTTTTTGGCCCCCTTTCAATTTAGAAAAGATACCTTCTATTCTGAGTTTGTTGAGAGCCTTTATCATGTAATGGAATGTGTAGTAAACTGGGTCAAATTATTTATAGCCTATTTATAGTCTGAAGGCAGACCACACCTTAGGGAAGCTCCTCTTAAGACCTTCAGTGTTAGGGTGAGGCTGCACACATTACAGAGGTGATTCCATTTACTTGGAGTTAACTGACTTATTTCAAGTAACTACTAACAACAGCAACGACACTAGTGTTTTACCACACAACTGACCAAGAGGACACTTCAAATTAACCATCGCCAACATCCGTTGATGTGATCATGTGCTTTTTTTTCTTTAGACTGCCAATACATTGAATTAATGTGATAGAATTTTCAAATTTTGAACAGTCGTGCACGTCCTCAAACCACTGATTCCATT
>NW_022103906.1:59808146-59811032 GCF_000313985.2 Echinops telfairi
GTCATCTTAATATAAAAAGTTGTTTAATACTCCTTTTATTATCCTTTTAAATGTCTGCAGGGTAGTAAGTCTCCCTTTCATTCTTAGAATTGGTCATTTGTGTCCTTTTTTTTCTTTGTCAATCTTGCTAGGAAGTTGACCAGTATAATTGACTGACGAATCTGCCTTAAAAAAAGCTACAGTTTCATCGACTTTATCTTACTGTATTTCCATCTCACTTATTTTTTTACTTTTGTTTTTCTCTCTGTGCTTGCATGAGTCACTTCCTGGCTTCTTTAAGGTAGAAGCCCTAAATTGCTGGCTTGAAATTTCCTCTTTTAATTGAGTTGCACATGTTCTGTTGAATTCCATGAGTCTAATTGCTATATCCTGGATATCAATGTTGGAAGATATAATTGGGGAAGTAGATGCGGGTATCTGAGAACCCTCTGGAGTGGACTTCTGTAACACGGCTGGTAGCATTGGGGTGTGCCAATCAAATCAATTCCGACGCATGGCAACCTACCGGACAGAGTGTTAAGTGCTCCGCGGATGTTTCTGAAATGTAATCTTCACATGAGCAGGTCACCCAGTGTTTTCTCCTGCAAAGCAGCTGGCCACCTTCCAGGGAGCAGCTGAGCGCTGGCCACCGCACTATGGGGTGGGGGCAGGGTTCCTTCTTTTGTGAATAAGCTCTCGAAGGCCAAGGATCACCATAACTTCATTCAACGATGTTTTCGTTTCCATTATATTTCCACTTCCACTCAATTCAAAAATATTTCTTCTGGTTTCCCTGGAGGCTTCCTTGATATTGCTCAATCTTCCAAGGGTTTGGTGACTTTCAACTTTGTGTTTAAAACCGACCCTACTTTGAGTTTATTAGGGTCAGAGAACATACTTTGTGATTTGGATTCTTTTAATTTACTGAGGTTTGCTTTATGACCCAAGATATGATCTCCCATTGTTGTGCTCCTGTGCGCTTGAAATGAATGGGTACTCTGCTATTGTAAGATGGAATGTGCGCAAAATGCCCATGAGACGCGGCTGCTTGATGGCATTGTTCGAGGAGGTCTAAGTCTGCAGGGACGCCTGTGGGTGTGCTCAGCGCTCCCCTCACTCCTGTGCGTTCACTGCGTACAGCTGAGTCTCTGCTCCAAGGTGTAGGACTGTGCGTTCTTCATAAAGTGAACCTTTACTCTTTACATAATGTCACTCGTGATCCACAACAGTTGTCTGGTGTCTGCTTTGTGTGATAGTAAGATAAGCAACTCCAGACTTCTTTTAGTTTGCATTTGCATGGTTTTGCTTTTTCTATTTTTCTTTTTGCTTACTTACATGGCAACATTTAAAGTGAGTTTATTGTGGAAAATCAACATGACAATTGGTCATACTTTTCTACCCACTCCAATTATCTATGCCTTGGAATTAATGTGCCAAAGCCACTTATATGAATCCAATAAATCCAATGATATTGATATGCCCAGATTGAGAATTATCCTTAAAATTGTTTCCTGTTTGTTTTGGGGGGTTTTGTTGTTTTGTTTTTTTTGTCCTATACTTCCCTTTCCTATTTATTTTGGGAAAACTTCAAAACTTTTTAGTTTCTGCATTGCCTATTAGATTGGCTCACATGAATTAGCTTATTTCTAATATTCAAAGACAATTTGAAATGGTTCAACCTAATAGTTTCAATTAGATATTAGAAACAAAATAACTCACTAGAACTAATGTATTAAAGTGTTTTAACTGCAATTCTCTAATTTTTCTGAAGATGAAAACATAAACATATAAATATATATATGAGGAGGTACCAAAAAAGAAACAACAAAAAATGAAATCTCCCCTGACCCCAAGCTATGTATTTTTTTTTTTCAAAACAAAGATCACTTTCAAAGTACTCTCCATTGCACTTAATACATTTGTCAAATCTGCTATTCTATTCGTGGAAACATTTTTCAAACTCATCTATTTGGACGGCTGGCAGCACCTCCTTCATTTTGTTCTTCACCTTTTCTGCCTCACCAAGTCTGTCCTTTCATGTCCCTCTTCATTCACAGAAACAAAAGAAGTCACACAGAGCAAGGTCAGGTGAGTAAGGTGCGTGAGGCAAGAGAGACATGCTGTTTTTTCGCCAAAAGTTGGTGCACTGAGACGGCTGCATGAGCAGGTACATTGTCATGGTGCCAAAACCAGTCCCCTGTCTGCCACAAATCAGGCCTTTTTAGTTTCAGACTGCTACGCTATCTTTTCCTAAACTCTAAACAGAGAGCTGATGAACAATGTGACTGGTGGAACAAACTAGCAGTCGATATTTTCTTTTCCTTTTTTCCAATTTAAATCATTTTTGTTGGGGGCTCTTACAACTCTTAAAACAATCCATACATCAATTGTATCAAGCATATTTGAATGAATGTTACCATCATCATTTCCAAAACATTTTCTTTCTACTAGAGCCCTTGGTATCAGCTCCTCTTTTTTTCTGTTTTTAATCATTTTACTGGGGGCTCATACAGCTCCTATCACAATCCATACATACATCCATTGTGTCAAGCACATTTGTACATTTGTTACCATCATATTTTTCAAAACATTTTGTTTCTACTTGAGCCCTTGGTACCAACTCCTCATTTTGTCCCTCCCTCCCTCCTTCATGAACTCTTGATAATTTATTTATTTTTTTCATGTCTTACACTGACTGATGTCTCCCTTCACACACCTTTTCTGTTGTCCATCCCCCCCAGGGAGGGGGTTATATGTAGATCACTATGATTGGTTAACCCTTTCTCCCCCACCTTCCCCTTCCTGTCCTGATATCACTACTCTCATTATTGGTCCTGAAGGGGTTATCTGTCCTGGATTCCCATGTTTCCAGGTCTTATCTGTACCAGTGTACATGCTCTGGTCTAG
>NW_022103906.1:59811845-59816463 GCF_000313985.2 Echinops telfairi
CCCCCGCCTCCTCTTCTCCCATGTCCCCCTGGAACCGTTGGTCCTGTTGTTTTCTCCTCAATTATTTATCCTGCCTATCTTATCTAGATAGACCTGCAGAGAATATAATATGCACACAAAAACAAGACAGAGCAAAAGAAAGCAACAAAAGAAAAGAAAACAACAACAACAAAAATAAAAACAACAAAAAAGGAAACCTAAAAATAGTTCAAAATCTGTTTGTTGACCTAGATTAGTGTTTATGAATTGAGTCTGATGGGATGCCATGCCCTGGCCCCAAAGTCTATTTTTGGTATTCCCTGTGGACTTCGTTGCTCTGCTCCCCTTGCTGTTCTTTTGCACACCCTTAGTGTTTCGCATCAGTGTGGTCGGGTCATATTGGGTGCAATTCCTGCACTGTGTCTCCAGTGTTGTTCCCCTAGTGCTATGGGTCGCCGTGTCTCAAGGTGGGAGCAGTCCTATGGTCCTCTCTGTGCCTTGGCTGCTCTGAGCAGAAATATTGTCCTCGGGGCTTGGTGGGCCAGGATGTGCTCCACTCCCTCTCCTTCCCTCTTCATTTGCTCCTGTGTGCTCTGATCAGACACGTCCCTCTCCCTGAGCTGTGGCTTCAGTGCTGTCCTCTGCAGTGCATTCTTCTGGGGGGGTATCCACATAGTTGGGATTGGGTCGGCACCGCAGGATAGTATCAATATTGTCCTCTCAGGAAGTTGACAGATGTCCAGAAGGAGATTTGTCATCAATCAACATTTCACCTTTTTTGAAATGAGAAAACCACTCATACACTAAGTTTTTCCCATAGTGCTGTCCTTGTAAGCTGTGTTCAACATCACAACAGTTTCTGTGGCATTTTTTCTGAGCAAGAAACAAAATTTCACAGCCACATGCTCTTAAATTGGCCATCACAAAAAACGAGGTTTGAGCAAAACTGCTTTTATGAAAAACTTCACTGTGCCCAAAGAGAACCTTCCCAGGCAACGCTACTGGTGCACTCACTCAGAGCCAGTGGCTTGATGCTCACGTCGTGGGGAAAATGCGTACTGTGAAAGCTCTGCCCAGAGAAGCTTTTTTTCCATTTTTTAAGGGTACCCCTTAATCCAAATAAATCCAGGCAGTTAGAGAAAGACTGGTGACAAAGTTACAAAGTGCAGAGGGAGTTCTTTTAGGGCAGAGTCAACAGACAGGCAGTGCAAAGCATGCACAATCACCAATCCCCATGTAACCTGCAGCTCAGACTTTATTCCCTCTCATTAACAAATGAGGCAATTAGAGCCCGTAGAGGTTAGGCATGGTCACACAGCAGAGGCAGAGGCAGAGGCAGAGGCAGAGGCAGAGCCAGGCTTCAAATTCAGGTCTGTACAAGCTCTATGGCTCCAAAGACACGGTTTTCCTCCTGCTCCGTTATTCTGGGCGTCCCCTGGGGGTGTGCACAAGGAAGCACACAGCTACTAGCCAAACTGTTGGCAATCAAACCCACCCAGGTGCCCCTCGGTGGGCACGCCTGGCAGTCTCACAGCCTTAAAACCATGTGGACCAGTTCTGCTCTGCAGATACAGGGTCACCAGGGGTCAACTTGATGGGGACCAAGAGAAACAAACATTAAAATCTAACCTACTGCCAGAAAGTCAATTCCAATTCATGGTGACCCTACAGGATCGTGTAGACCTGTCCTACACGGTTCTTGAAACTGTAAATCTTTACCAAGGCCACTGCCTCGTCTTTCTCACGCAACAACAGTGTGTGACTGAGTCAATATCACTCAGAAATGCCTGCTCTGCGGGTCCCTTCTTCCTTCCCCAGTCAGCCCTCAGTGCCTGCAGTGCTAACAACAGTGGGGGGTAACAGGTCAGGGGGCAATGATGTAGTAAACAAAACTCCCTGCCACAGAGTTGATTTTGACTCAGAGACCCTATGGAGGATAGAGTAGAACTGCCCCTATGGGTTTCGCAGGCAGGCAGTTTTTACTCAAGCAGAAAGTTTTCTTTTTCCTCTCACAGAGCAGCTAGTGGATTTGAACTGCTAACCAGTGCGATTGGCAACCCACTATGCCACCGAAGCGAAACCAGGCTCACTGCCATAAAGCTGATGCTGACCAAAGCGACCTCCTGTGGTTTCCAAGAGTGTCACTGTTTATGGGCACGGAAAGCCCAGTCTTTCTCCAACTACGCATACGACTGCATCTATTCCAACTACACACACAACTGTATGTAGGGTTTCCAATGCTGTCAAACGTCATGGAGGCAATTAGCACCAACTTTCTCCAGCTGGGCGCCTGGTGGATTTGAACTATTAACCAGTCTAACAAGGCCACCTTGGCTCCTAGTGATGTACTAAGCCAGGTGAAAATGTGATGGATGGAACTACAGTTTCATTTGTGGTGTCCATGTTTTCAGACACATGTTCTGAAAGCCCAGTAGGAGGAATGCTGTAAATATTGTTGATTAACAGGTATTGACAGGATGCCTGTCTCTTTAGGACAAACAAGGTCAACACTTTCAGCTCCATGGCTGTGGAACACACCACAATGCGTAAAGCAGCGTCCTTAATGTCTGCATTGCTTAATAGCCTTGACTACTACTACCCTTTTACCTACCAGTGTACTATAAACATGACAGGAAGCAAAATTTTCCTTACACCACAATCTAGGAACCTTCCCAAAATATGTGACAATTCAGTAACAGCTTCAAAAAGGAAGAAAAAAAATAGCCTATTTGTCACCAGAGCATTTAAGACACATGTTTTGGCTCAGAATCAGATGCCAAACAATAATTACATATAAAAAAATTAATGGAGGAAGAAGCTCCGTTTCTTGGCACCACTTATAAACCCAGATACCTTTGTTATGTAAAACCTGTATTTCCACCAGCACTGCTTTTCCCTGATCTCTTGATACAAAATGATTACATACTTCGGTATGAACTCCAGAAAGGGAGACAGGCCCAAGCTTTAGCTATACAAACCTTTCTGTCACTCATGGGGCACAACGGGAGTTGGGAAAGTTTTACCAAATGTCAGAGTCCTGAACAATAAGCCAGCTGCGGCTGAGAGACAGAGGGCAGCTTTTCTCCTACTGTTTGCCTTTCAGCAAATTAAATCTCAGCCTGGTTGTGCCATTCCTCGGGGGAAAGTAGACCTTCTTCTCTTGGTGAATCTGGATCAGCCCCTAGTCTGGTCTCAGGAGGCTGAGCCATTGAACCCTGTGTGGTTCCCAACCAGCTCCGTTTACTCCTCCAACACTGACCTGGGGCTTCAGCAGCGGGTGCTTTTTTGCGGAAGATAACATTATATGATTTCCTATATGCACTTATGCATACAGAGCCACACTGCGTGGTGGACAATTGCCAGAAGTTCAGCCTTGGACCCTTCTAATCTTCTCGCTCTCTGAAGTCATTCCTGGTTTAAGCCAGGACAATATGGGAAAGCCAGGCTACGTGCTATTGTGACTGTTGGTGTCAGGTGCCATCCAGGAGGTTCCGACTCACAAAGATGCTCTGTACAACAGAAGGAAACACCACCTTGTCCTACGCCAGCCTCGCAACTGCTTCTATGCTTGAGTCCATTATGGAAGACCCTCTGTCTTACCAAGCATGGCGTCTTTGCCCAGGGGCTGGTCGCTGCTGCCAACACTTCCAAAGTACACGAGAGAAAGCCAGGCTGCTGAGGGGCAATTAAACACGGTAAGGCTGGCCCCTGGAGGGCAGAGTTCGATGAATTCTGACAAATGCCTGCTGCTGTGTGGCCACCACCCCAGTGTGGCCACACAGACGCTGGACTGCTAACCAAAAGGTTGGCATGGCCACCCAAACAGTTCCTCGGGAAGGAGGTCTGGTGATCCGATAGCCCACAAAGCCCATGGGGGCCGCTCCCCTGACACATGGGGTTGCTCTAAGTCGAAGATCCATTGGTCAGCAACCTTACAACAAAGTACAACATGCCACTGAAACTGCCATTTAAGAAGTGAAAGCCCTTTTTTTGTGCCCGTTTGAGTGAAAACCTAGGCAGATGGCTAGATGCTGTGTGGCTGTCTTAAACAAAGGCGTTCCGATGGCACAGGGGCTGAGCGCTGGGCTGTCAGCTATTTGAAGCCACCAATCGCTCTGTGAGAACAAGATGTATGGCCGTCACTTCCATAAAGACTTACCGCCTGGACACCCCATGGGGCAAGTCCACCTCCGTCCTCGACGGTCTCCGTGAGTCAGAACCGACCCGCAATGGAGAATTTAGAGTTCTTTGGTGAGGGTCAACCAAACAATCCCCCATCGCCATCAACACTCAGCATTATCCGATCTTCTGCCTTCTTTACGTTGGTTTATTCCTCTCTGCCTCAGTCAACCCCCGCTGCATACACACACGTACCCCGCCCCGCTGCATATGCAGACGTACACTGCTACGCACACGTACACCGCTGCATGCACACACGTACCCTCCTGCATACACACATGTACATCGCTGCATGCACACGTACCCCCCACTGCATACACACACGTACCCCCCACTGCATGCACACACATACACTGCTGCATATGCACATACCCACCCCCTGCTGCATACACAGATGTACACCACTGCATAAACACATGTACCCCGCCCCACTGCATATGCAGATGTACACTGCTGCACA
>NW_022103906.1:59817277-59818357 GCF_000313985.2 Echinops telfairi
CCAGCTTTTCCTGTGGAGACTTTGCACATGCTCTTTCCTTTGTCTCCCCAAATGTTCTCCGTACATCTATTTTCTACCGAACGTCTATTAGTCTCCAGGTTTCCATTTAAATGTTACTTCCTTGGCTCCCCAAGAAAGTTTTCCCAAATCCAAAAAGGTCAAAGCCCACATCACATGTGGCCCTACATCCTATCCTCTTCCTAATGCTCCTGACCCTGAAAGTAAAGCTACTGTGCTGTATTATGCAGCTAGACCCCAACCAGCAGAAGGGCAGTGGCTGGCTGTCTTGGTCACCACGTTGTAAATAACAGGCACTCTGCAGGTGTATGTGTGCATGTGATTATGTATTTGGGGCCCTAGGTTGTGTACTTCAGGAAGTATGAGGTCATGGCATATATGTCATGAATCTGGAGAAGTAGACTGGGTTTGATGGTGTGTGTATCTGCACCATGTAGGCCTATGCTGAAAGAATAAATACACAGACAAATGGAGAGTTCTGAGTTGGATCCAATCGAATACCGACTGGCTTGGGATACTTCAGGCAGTTAATTTAGCTGATTAAAAGCCTCACGGATGAGTTCTTTTTTTATAAAATGGCAACAGTCGCAGCTGCCTTTTGGAGTGTGCCCATCATCAGTGCCCTGGGGCAGCTCGAGAAGCCGCACAGTGAGCCCAGGAGACCGAAGAGGAGGGCCCCCTAAGGTTCCCCATGGGTGCAGCCAGAGGGAAGCAGGCTGCCACATCCCTCTCTCACAGCGCGGCTGCTGGGTGGAGCTGCAGGGCTTCAGGTTAGCAGCTGAGCCCTGAGCCCTCAGAACCGACTCACAGCACCGGGTAGTCAGCTGTCGCCATGGCAGCCAGCGAAGACGCAGAGCAGCCACATGAAGAAGGAACACAGTCAGATCGTCTGCAGTCCCCTTCGGTCTGAGACTGAAGGTTAGGGACATCTTCTCTTTTTTAAAAAGAAAAATCGTTTTATTGGGGCTCTTACAGCTCTTATCCCAATCCATACACCATCCATTGTGTCAAGCACATTTGTACATATGTTGCCATCATCATTCTCAAAACATTTTCTTTCTA
>NW_022103906.1:59818758-59820424 GCF_000313985.2 Echinops telfairi
CTTCTGTAAGGGTCTAATTGTCTATAGATGGGCTTTGGGTCTCCACTCCACACTCCCCCTCATTCACATTGATATGATTTTTTTGTTCTGGGTCTTTAATGCCTGATACCTGATCCTATCAACACTTCATGATCACACAGGCTGGTGTGCTTCTTCCATGTGGGCTTAGGTGCTTCTCAGCTAGATGGTCACTTGTTTATCTTCAAGCCTTTAAGACCCCAGGCACTGTATCTTTTGATAGCCAGGCACCATCACCTTTCTTCACCACATTTGCTTATGTACCCATTTTATCTTCATCGATTGTGTTGGGAAGGTGAGCATCACAGAATGTCGGGTTATTAGAACAAAGTGTTCCTTATGCCTAAAACCAAGAAGGCATTAAGCTAAAAATTAAAAAGGTATCTAGAAATGAATAAATTCACAGAGACTATGATATCAACCAAAGAGGCTGCAATGGTGTGTAGACTCTTCCAGGCAAGATAAATGCAGAGACAAAACATGGGGAGATGGCTATAGACAAAGGTTTATCCTGGGCAATGGGAAGGTGAAGAGGCTAACAAATCTTAGTACCTCATTCAATCCTCTAGCCGAGGAAGGGACAACACATGTGATGGCTTGAGATCACATCAGCTAGACATACCTGAATGAAGGTGCTCACCTGGGAGCTCAACCTATCAGTCAGGTCACAGTCTGAGGACACTTCCTTGGGGGTGTTGCCTTTGGTATAAAAGGGAGATGCTGAGCAGAGCTGAACACACTTTTGCCCCTTCTTCTTCTGACCTACAGACGTAAATCAGACAGTAACCTATATACTGTACAAGCCATCTCTCAATATAATCTCTCTCTATATTTCTGATACATAGCCATGTGTATGTCACTGGTCTTGCTTCTCTAGAGTACCCAACTTAACATGTCAAACCTCAAAGGCATCAAGACAACATGAACCACTAAAAGATGCCACCTAGTATATGAAATAGGGCGCCTGCCATAGCCAAGACGAGCCAATTCTGAGGCTTGGAAAGGAGATGATGAGCCACCAAAGCCACTGAAACATGAATTCTACCCTTCTCGACTGAAAGGCATGGTGCCAGGGGTAAGGGTGAAGCTAGATTTTCTGAGAAAATACACACCTGCAAGACACTTGTTGGACAGGTACAATGGATTCATCTAACCTGTACCTTACCAAGATTTAGAAACGGGCTGCAGCTAGGCAAATTCTTGGCATCAGCAATGATGAGAAACGCCCCACCTTGTAGGAGGGCCCACCCCATTCTCCCAGAGCTCAAAAGAATTAGATTTGCGCTCATTATAAGGAAACGGATGCATGTCTTCTTGTAGTTCCCGACCTCACCCCACCCCCGTGCTAATCACTCCCACAGATGAACTCAGGTCTTCCTTTCGCTTGGCAGGCAGTCAAATATTTGAAGTAGAGGGACCTACTTTTCGTCCCCATTTGCCAAGGACGATCCTGTCATGCCAGCATAATTACAAAGAGGGGCCTCTGCCACTTGCAAGGAGTCTTGTTTGAACAATAAATTATGCGGCCATCAAGTTATGAACAAGCCTTGCTCCTACCCCAAATATTTGCTCCTTCAGGCTAAACATTTGCTTTTGTGCCAACCACGCCTCCTACAACATAATTTGCAGACCCTTAGCCATCCCCTGC
>NW_022103906.1:59821393-59822327 GCF_000313985.2 Echinops telfairi
TGGCACTGAACAAGTTGAAAAATGTATTACAGTCAAATCAAAGATAAAACTCCTAGAGGAAAATGAGATGGATATTTTCATAATCTTCACATAACGGCCTTTTATGGCCATCTTTAAATATTTTTAATTGGGTGGGAATCTGATTAAGTAAAAACTGAAAATGTAAAAACCATGAAAGACCACAAATCTGAATGAAAAGGCCTATATGTGGCACATTACAAAGAATAACTGTTCCAATTATTTAAACACGTGCTTTAAATAAAAAAAAGAAGCACATGCTTTTCCATATTTAAGAAGAGACAATTCAATTGAAAATTACGGAAATTTCCCAAAGAAGATACAATTAAAAGAACACAATGTAAGCGTTAAGCAATGATCAGTAAAAGCCATGAGGTTCTCTACCCACATCCAAAACAAACCAAAACAAAAACCCAACGCACTGGCACGGAGTCTGAGGCGACTCACGGTGACCCTGCAGGACAGACCAGAAATGGTCCCGGTGAGTTTCTGAGACTGTAACTCTCTCTCTCTTTTTTTCCTTCCATATTTATAAATCTTTTTATTGGGGCTTGTACAGCTCTTAAAACAATCCATACATCCATTGCATCAAGCACATTGGTACCTATGCTGCCATTATCATTTTCAAAACATTTTCTTTCTACTTGAGACCTTGGTATCGGCTCCTCTTTTGTCCCTCCCTCCCGAGACTGTGACTTGTTACTGGAGTAGAAAGCCTCTTCTTCCTCCCTTGCAGGAGCTAGCTAGTGGCAGCAAACTGCTGACCTTGCAGCTAGCAGCCCCACTCATAACCACCACCACCCATCGGCATCATCGGAATAGCCCTTAAAGACTGAAGAGCCCACCATGAGCTGCGTTGTGAAGAAGCAAGCATTCAACAAGCAGCGTGGGTGGGGATGAACACGCTTTTGTGGAG
>NW_022103906.1:59823535-59824674 GCF_000313985.2 Echinops telfairi
TAACACCCCAGACCAAAGTAAACTACAGACACTTGACAACTAAATGCAGTAGCTGATCGTGAACTGGAAAAAATTAAAGGCCATTACTGGGACAATGGACAAAAGTGGCATACGGACAGTAGATTCAAGACTGATCCCCCACATGTGAAAGCACATGGTCATTAGACACAGGAAAGTAACATCGTTCTCAGAAATGCTGCACTGCATAGGAGTGCCTGGGTGATAGGACACAACAGGAGCCGGGTAGCACACTCGGCACTCAGCTGCTAACTGGATGGCTGGCAGTTCGAACCCACCAGGCGCCTCATGGATGAAGCGACGAGGTGGTGTGCTTGCACAGAGATTCACACCCTTGGGGCCCCTGTGGGGAACGCTGTGAGGCAGCCCCACGCTTTCCTTCGGGGTCACCCCGAGTCTGAATTCCGGGGAAGCAATGGCTTTGATGTATTCGGGTGTGGGGTGGTCCATAAGGGGAACATCCTCAGCGATGCAAAGGTGAAGAGGTTTGCATTCACCTAGAGGTGCTGCAGGAGAACAGCCGGGCAACACTGATCTGGACACCAGCCATGGAGAACTCTGTGGAGCACAGTCCTCCTGTGACACACGGGACTGCCGTGAGGCAGCGGCGCCTCCGTGGCAGCTGATGCAGAGGGACATGATGCATGCAGCTCAAATAATGGGGGGAAGACAAGTTTACATATAAGCGTGAGAGGATGATACAGCAAACATAGAGAAAGGTTTTAACTCAGTTTCTTGAGCTACCAGGAGCTCCTATTTTCTACATATTTCCTAAAACAGGAGGTTGTTCAAAGGGGAAAAAATCCAAAAGCATTATTGACATGAGAATAATGATAAAATTTCAAAAGAAATAATATGGTAAAGAACAATGACATGAAGAAAAAGCGTTTAAAGAACAAAGACACGGAAAAAAAATACCAGGCAGAGGAGGTTGGAAGGCCACAAATGAAACTAGACAAAACTGAGAGAGAGAGAGAGAGAGTCTCTTGGAAGCTAGGGTGGGAGTTTCAAGCAGGTGGGAGAAACAACGGTTGCACACAAAGGAAGGTTTGAAGATCGGGACTGCGGAGAACCCTGGTGCACGGTCCCTGGTCACCTGGCCCCTCCCATCCACCTGCGCC
>NW_022103906.1:59826421-59827553 GCF_000313985.2 Echinops telfairi
GAGCCCACACCTCTACCTGGAAAGCTGGCTTGCAGCGCGCAGGCACGTTCCCAGCACACTTCCTTCTACAGAGTGAATTCCGGAACCTCCACACTGGGCTCGTGGCAGGTGATGCTCTTGATTTTCATTCAAAGGGACTAACCTGTGTCCCTCTGCTATCGCCATGAATTTGGGCAAGCACTGGTGCTTTACATAACCCAAGAGAGCATCATCAAAAACCGCACAATCGAGTCGAGGCAACCCTCAGGAGCCAATAAAAAGTCCAGGGCAACCACCACCGGGACAAGAGAAGGAGTCTTTCAGGCCGAGACAGGCGTGTGTGGGCAGGAAGAGAGCCAGGGGCTCCAGAAGAGGGAAAAGTCATGGGCTTTCCCTGCACACCACGGTCCACTGCTAACTTTGCTCCTACAATGCTCAACCCAGTCACGCGGCTGGCTCCGAGGACGCAGCACCTGGCTACTGGGCTGCAGCCCTTCATGTGTGCCTCGCTTGAACAGTATCTTCTGGTGTTTTGTCAATGAGGGCGATGACTCTTCACTTCTACTGCTCTTCCGCATCGTCACTGCAGTCATTCTAAAGTGTGATTTCACAGGCAGAACCCCCAGAGTGCCGGATGATGGCTTTTTTTTTTAACCTTCCAAAATTCACATATTTATTTATCCACATTTCCTTGAAAAAAGCCAGGCTAACTTTACCAACAGTCGTTGCTCATAGCAACACAGGAACAAAAGATTTCTCACATGCATAATCTGAGCGTTTAATTAAAATTCACAAATCTGGGATCTCAACCCAAGTCAAAAGTAGAAATTTAAGAATACTAGATTCCCAAATAAATCCAGGTACACAATATATTGTTTAGCTACCACAAAGACAAAAAAATTAGAGAACCTGTAAAGAGGTACAAGGAATGTGCAAATTAAATACTCCTGCAAGTGGGCCTCTTTCCACATAAGTTTCACAGGATAAGGAAATAAAAATGGAAAAACAACTCCGAGCTTCCAGCTCCTCCACTAGTCAAAGCTTTGAAAGATGAGCAGTTTATAACAAACTATAACACAGCATGTGCAGAAACAGATGTTTCTTTTTTAACCCAAGACCGAGTCTCTACTATGAGAGTCGAGGTAAAAAAAAA
>NW_022103906.1:59828429-59830066 GCF_000313985.2 Echinops telfairi
CTCAGATGCTCCTGAAAGAAGCGCAGAGGGAGAAAGATGAGGCCGTCTGTTTCATTAAAGATTTACCACCTTGGAAACCCTACAGGCAGTTCTATTCTGTCCCATAGGGTCACTATGAATTGGAATTGGCTCAACAACAGTGGGTTTGGGGTCCTTGTGCCCACTGATTAAGTGTCCTGCTACCACCCAAAAGGTCAGTGGTTCAAACCCATCAACCACTCCATGCAGGAGAGATGTGGTGGTCAACTTTTATAAGGATTTGCAGCCTTGGAAATTCTATGCAGTAGTTCCATCTACTCAGTCCCATAGAGTTGATATGAGTCAGAATGAAGCAAATCAAGGGCAACTAGTTTGATATGGTTTCCTATATACTGTGAATCTTGTGCGGGGCTGTAAATAAATAATACAGGGGCACAGGGCACTAAACCACCCAAGGGGAGGGTATTGTTTACATCTCCACAGGGAAAGAGGGACCAGACTTCACCCTGGTGCTCATGCTCCAAGATGTGAATGCAACATACTGGCAGGGAACTGATGGGACTGACCCCAATCCAACTACGTGGACAGCCCTCCCCCCCTCCGTGAAAAAATGTACTTCAGAGGACAGCACTGAAGCTACAGCTCAGGGAGAGGGACATGTATGATCAGAGCACCTAGAAGCAAATGAAGGGGGAGGAAGAGAGAGTGGAGCATATTCTGGCCCACCGAGATTGAGAACAATATTCCTGCTCAGAGCAGCTAATCCACAGAGAAGACCATATGGCCAGCCTCACTATGAGACACGACATCCCTCATTGATCCATAGCCCTATATAGAGGACAACACTGGAGACACAGTGCGGGAATTGTGCCCGATCTGACCCCACCACACCAAGGCAAAACACTAAGGGCGTGCAACAAAACATCAAGGGGAGCGGAGCAAGGAAGTCCAGAGGGAATACCAAAAATTGACTTTGGGGACAGGGTATGGTGCCTGTCCCTGGACAGACTCCACTGGAAAACACTCCTAAAGGTTAACAAATGTACTTTGAACTATTTACGGGCTTTTCTCTTTTTTTGTCATTGGTTTTGGTTGTTGTTATTGTTTTTGTTTTTCTTTTGTCGCTTTGTTTTGCTGTCTTGTTTTTTGTGCATATTATTATCTCTGCAGGTCTATCTAAATAAGATAGGTGGGATAAAACAGGACTGACGGTTTGGGGGACATGGGAGAGGGGTAGGGGAAAGAAAGGAAGTGGGCGTTAACAAACCAGGCACAAGGGAACAGGAAGTGACCCAAAATCAATGTCAAGGAGGGTGTAGGAGGCCTGGTAGGTTTGATCAAGGGCAATATAACCAAGAGGAATTAATGACACCCAAATGAAGTCTGAATATGATAGTGGGACAAGAGGAAAGTAAAAGGAAATAGAGGAAAGAACTAGGAAGCAAAGGGCATTTATGGAGGTCTAAATACAGGCATTTACATAATATATTTTATATGAAAATAGGGAAATAGATATATGTGTATATATTTATAGGTTCAGTATTAAGGTAGCAGATGGACATTGGGCCTCTACTCAAGTACTCCCTCAATGCAAGACCATTTTGTTCTATGAAACTGGCATTCCATGATGCTCAACCTTCCCAACATGATCACTGAAG
>NW_022103906.1:59831075-59833673 GCF_000313985.2 Echinops telfairi
AACTCAAAGTGCCCTTCTAAGACAGGGTAGAACTGCCCCTGTGGGTTTCCAAGGCTGTAAGACTTTACAGGAACAGAAGCATGGTCATCTCTGTGCCACAGGGCAGCGGGTGGTTTCAAACCACTGACCTTGTGATAAGCAGCCCAACTCATGAACTACTGTGCCACTAGGGTTCCTCTAGGTCTGGGAAAATAAAAATAAATTCTGAAAAAGTATTCACTCAACTGGAGGCGTGACAACAAAACACAGTACACAATTAGTTTTTATACAGATAGTGGAAACAAGGGCCTTAAGAATGAAGACACTGAGCGATGGTGTGTGGCAACTGGAATAAGGAAATCTCTGGGTGGTGCAGTGAATGTGCTCACGGGCTAACAGGAAAGTTGGCGGTTCGAGGCTACCAAGAGGCACGTTGAAAGAAAGGCCTGGAGATCTCCTGCCGGAAGAGCCGGCTGCGGAGCACAGTTTTCCGACACCTCTGGCCCGCCCCGAGGTGGAAGGACTCCGTGGCAGCTCATAAACTGTTAAGAAAAGCTTCCAGTAATAGAGGCTGAGGGTGGCTGTGCCAGCGCCCTTTGGATCAATACAGGGTTAGAGTAAGCACAGAGGCACACGCATAGTTTTGAAGTCAGACAAAGAGAGCTCGGCCATCACTAATATGTGTCCTTACTTACATGATTTAATCTCTTAAACCTCGGTGTCTAGAATAGGAATGATCATGGCACTGCTATTAAAAGTTCCATGTACTCAGTAAATACTTAAGTGTTTGTACAGTGCTAGATGTTAGAATACTAGAGTGAGCAAGAGACACAGTACCTGCCCTTACAGAGCATGAGATAACGAATGCTATGGAGTGAATCATGCCCTGTAAAATCCTGGGTTGTAAATCCTAACCACTTTGCCTGTGTCTCATGAGGTGAAATTGCTTCAGTATGGATCTTCTATCCATTTCTGTCTCACTCTCACCAAATGACTGAGTGGGACATTGCAAATAAGGTGTACAGCACTCTGACTCAATCAAGGAGCAGTCAGGTCCACCATCGCTCCAGGTAAGAGAGCTATGCTAGATCCATCAAGGAAGAGCAGCCCCCAGTGGAGTAAATGTGAGATTCCTGCCTAAAGTGAACACTGAGACAGAGGCACAGGGGCCGTGGCCACAGCAAAGGAGACACGCCAAGACACAGTGAGGGGCTGCAGCCCTGAGACCATGAGGGAGCGTGTGGGTGGGCCGGCTACCTCAGGCCGCAGGGAGGTAGAAGACCAGAGAGAGGTGGCTGTCTGAGAAGAGGTGCTGCTGTGGTCAAAAGACTGTACAATGTTTTCCGATCCCGACCTGTGGTAACCTGTTCAAATTTCCGTCGTGAATCCCAGGAACATGAATATTGTGTGAGTTGTGTGTGGCCGTTGCAATGGATTATCAAACCCAGCCGAGAAGTAGTGTGCCGTGGGAGGGTCCACTGGCTCAGAACCGGGTGAAGGAGGGCTGTAGAGTGGAGGCCCGCCTGACTTCTGCCTCGTGGCCAGCGGCCTTGGGTGGGTGTGCACTGGGGTTGCCTCCTCCCAGGTATTGCTGCAGTGGTTCAGTTGTGGCCCCCGGGCCAGTTCTCACTGCGGCTGTGATCCCGTTTGGGAATGGGCTGTCTTTGTGTCGTCGGTGAGGCAGGGTTAGTGTAAAGTGTCTCTGCCCTAGCCTCCTAAAAGTTTGAGAAAATGAATTTGTTTGTTAAAGCCATCTATTTTGGTGGTATTTCTATTATGGCTGCCTTTAATTAAGGAATTAAGATAGGCTAGATAAACGTTATTTATATCATCACCAGCATCCTAGCTATCACCATCATCAGCGCAGTGGGGAAAGGATGAAGTTCCACTGAGCACAAATAACCGCCTGAGCTAACGAGACTGCACAGAGAAAGGTTAGCGAGCCTCACAGTTCTGTCCAGGGCCTCTTCTGGTCTTTTCCTTCTCTTCCAGAAATCTCTTCCCACCCCACAACTCTAAACATTATCCTAATCTAAATACTACTCCTAATTCAGTATCTCCAATTCTGAGCTTTCTCCCAGGTTTCCGTTCTAATGCCAGCTGTCTACTAGAGGTCTGTGCTTGTGTGTCTGAATCAGGCCTCTCAGGGTTGTAAAGCTCAGCGCTCTGGATGACCCCGGCCAACCTTCCTCCTCCCATCTTTCCCCATCAGCAAACCAGTCCATCCTAATTCCTCACTTTCTCTCATGCTTCACATACTCAGATCACCAATGACTTCTCTCACCTCTACCTACAAGACATATCTCAAAGCATCTACTGCGCTCCATTGGCAAAGCCATCACTGCTCACAAGCTGGACTCGGGAGGAGCAAGCGCCCCGAGGAGGAGGCTGTCAGACCCGAGTGTGTAGGGCTCGAGTGTCCACCACCTTGGCTTTGACCCTACCTGCAGTAGTCTTTGTCTGGCATCTTCATATGGGTGGCTCTTTGCCCTTGTCTCTTCAGTGAGGGCCTTCCTGGCTACACAAAGCAGCCCCCAATGGAATCATACCACCTCACAAGGTTTTCCTTTCATCAGAGCACATTCCGTAGGGTCTTTACCATTTGTTTACCTTTCCCAA
>NW_022103906.1:59833898-59853090 GCF_000313985.2 Echinops telfairi
CTCACAGTTCACTGGGGGGTACGGATGGTGCACGACCACTGATGGTGCTGGCAGAAGCTGGTGAGTTATTTCTGACAGCCCATGTGACAGAGTAAATACCACTTTTAGGGTTGTAATCTTTATGGGAGCAGTTCGCCAGGCCTTTCTCCCGTGGAGCTGACGGGTGGGCTCAAACTCCCAACCTCGTGGTTAGCAGCCAAGCACTTAACCATTGTACTACCGAGTACCCCATGAGGGCAAGCAAATTCCATTGGAAACACAGAAGAATGATCCACATCCAAATGTCTCCATCCACCGCTGACTTGAAACTAATGATAAGAAAATGTTACAGATGCACACACACAAATGCTCTTTATATGCGAGGCACTGGGGAATCGCCTAGCCAAGTAGCTCTGCACATTGTACAAGCACACTTTGTGAGGGTGAAATAAGGAGTCAAAGGTATGTGCAGCCACCAGGTTAGCTTTGTAATCCTTGGCTCTGGAACACGAACCAAGACATTCGTGTTATGTTAAACATGCAGCCAATTTAAATACCAGTTATAGTCATACTGTCACATGTCACTCACTGGGTCACCTAGCTGGAATGAGGAAAGCCAGCAGTGATCAGCTTCACCTAATTCAATCGCCTCAAACACCTTAGTAATCAGCAGACAAAGTGAAAACACAGAGTGTGGACAGAATCATGACAGCCCCCCCAAATCACACCTATACCAGCGAGCTGACAAAACTCAGTACCATGTACAAAACGGATTCCACATGCTCACTCACTGTCACATGTCAGAGGGAAAAAAAGTTGACATTCATTTCTCTCTCTTGGAAATTCTAACACTAAAGGAAGATTAAGTAGATTAAGCTTTTAGACTAAATAAAACTGTGTGCCACGCAAATCCTTTGCAGTAAATGTTGTCTACCACATTTTATATGTTAGCAAGGTAATTTGGTAAAATTACCTCCACATAGACTGGAGAAATGTCAATAAAGTGTGTAGCACATTCATTCCACAGTACGCTACTAAGGTTTACACTCGCTAGTGTAAACCAACACTAGTGATTGTCTCCCTAACTCAGCATGCATTGCTGTTGTGAGTGCTCACACTCAGAGCTGGTGAGCAACACAACTAGGCCACCTGAGAAAACACAGCACGTAGCGCAGAGGTGGCAACAGCGATGCTGAAGGAGAAACCCCTCTGCCTACCAAGTCCTGACAAACTCATTCTCACAGAAACAGCAGGGACCCCCACACGTCTGCCAGTCGCTCTCCCAAACCTACACTCACTACTTACAGCTGGGTCGATTCAGATGCTAATACAAAATACTGCGTACATTCCTTTAAGGCTAAAATTTCTACCTGAACCCCCCATCTGTAGGCTCACCAAATAATCCAGTCAACTGCTCTCTATAAAGATCATGGGTGTGATATGAAAGGAGAGAAGGTTAGCACTCCCCTTGACAAGGAGGGAAGAGGCCCTTGGGCCTTACAACACGCGCACAGTTAAGGCATTGCCACCTATTTGGTGGCATCTAACCATGGTTTTTAAAGAAGTAAATAAAGATCATGGTTATCAGGATTGAAGGAAGATTCACTGAACAACCTGCAGCAGGCAGATGACACAACCTTGCTTGCTGAATGCTGACCAGCCTCCAGTGTAGATTACACCTCACATAAACAAAATTATTCCCAACTGGACCAAAAAGCAAAGGGCCATCATGATAACAAGGAAACACTGAATCTGTCAGGGATTTAATTTACTTGGGTCTATAATCAACATCTAGGGAACTCAAGAAATAAGTGACATATTACACTCGCTTCATGTGTTTCAAAAGACCACTTTGAAGTGTTAAAAAGCAAAGTTGTCACTTTGAGAATTAAAATGCACCTGACAGAACCCACGGTATTTTCAATTGCCTCATAGCCTGGACAATAATGAGTTAAACTGAAGAAGGGTCGATACCTCTGAACGATGGTGTTGACAAAGAATATAGGATGGAATGCCAGGCAAACAGACAAATCTGTCTTCAAAGAAGTAAACCTAGAAGAATTCTCCTTAGAAAGAAAGACAGGGAGACTCACTCTAATGGACCTTGGGCACGTTATCAGGAGGGGCTGATCCCTGGAAAAGAGCATCCTGCTTGGGAGAGTGAGGGTCAAGGACAGAAAGAGAGACCCTGAGTGGGATAGATGGACACAGGAGCAGCAACCGTGGATGCACGGAGAGCAATGATTGTTGTGGATGGCATAAGACTGGGCTACTCGCTAATATTCTCTTAAAACCCGATTTCTTTCCCACTATCAGGGCTACTGTTTTTACAGAGCAAACTTATTAGCCCTTCACAACTCCTTGTGACACACTCTCAATTGTGAAGGGCACCGGCTTTATAGTCACCGCTGGGTGCTGTCCAGTCGGGTCTGATGGAGTCCCAGAGAAAATGCTGTCCAATCCCTCACCATCTTCAACATGTTGCAACCACAGTGCCAATCCTCTTCACTGAGGGGACTCCTTCTGTTCACCGACGACCACTTGCCCAAACACAGGTTCTTCTCCCAGACATCCTAATGCAGCCAAAGGAAGTAAAGCCAACCCTTGCCATTCTGGCTGCTAACTCGCCATTCAGGTTATACTTGCTACAAGAAAGATTTGTTCTTGGTCCTGGCAGCCAAGAGTACATTCAGCAGTTTCAATGACACCATGATCCTAATGCATCAATTCATCTTCTTGAGTCTTCCTTGTTCATTGTCCAACTTGTACATTCACACTAGGCAGCTGCAGTCTTCCAAGTGTCATCTTTGGTTTTGAACGAGGGCTTTGCAGAGGTCGTTTGCAGCAGATTAGCACAGTGGAACAAGACACCTGGTTTCTTGAGTTATGCATTCATGGGCGTTGCTTGTGAGTCCTAGTAAAATAATAATCCTTGACAATTGATTTTCTCCACTTATCACGGTGTTGCTAGTAGTCCGGCTGGGCGGATTTCTCTGTTGCGGTATAATCCATCTAAGACGCTGTAATCTTTCATCTTCATCGGTCTCCTCACTTTCAGCAAACAAGGCTGTGTCACCTGTATCTCGCAAGGGGTTAGTGTGACTTCCACCCATCCTGACGGCATGCAGGCAATCTTCACAAAATCCATCTGCTCGGATGATTTGCTACTAATCAATAAGGATAGACCCCCGATGTACAACCTTTCCTGATTTTAAACCAGTTAGGATGCCCTTACTCTGTTCAAATACCTGTCTCTTGGTCTATGTACAGGTTCTGCAAGAGCACAATACACTGTTTTTGAGCTCCTATTCTTCACACAATGTTATCCATAACTTTTTATAATCCATATAGTAAAGTGCCTTTGCCTAGTCAATAAAAAAACCTTCGTGGTGGTCTCGGCTTTCCACTCTTTGGTCTCTTCTGAATCTGGCTTGTATCTCTGACAACTCCCTTTCAATGTACTATTGCAGCCACTTTTTAATTATCTTCAGCAAAATGATTTCTCTTTATTCTACTGAAGCACTATTCTAGAAATGAGCACAAATACGGATCTCTTCCATGCAGTTCACCACGCAGCTGTCTTCCAAATGTCATGGCATACACACATGAGCACGTCTAGCATTGAAACATCGCAATTGGTACATTCCAGCAACTCTAGAGTCTTGTTTTTCACTGATGCATTTAATGGAGCTAGGACTCTCTCAACCAATACCACCAGTTAGTAATCATAAGTGATCTCATGCGATAATTGAATGTCCACCAATTTTTGCTGTTGTAATGATTCTGTGTATTCTTGCCATCTTCTTCTGATGTTTCCAGCATCATTCACTATTTTGCCCATGTTGCTGACACAGGTGCCAGAGTCAATTCCAACTCGTGGGGACATTATGCACAACAGAACGAAGCACTGAGTGGTTCTGTGCCAACCTCACAATTACTGTGCTGAATGAGGCCACGGTTGCAGCCATAGTATCAATCCATTTTGACAAGTGTCTCCCTCTTTTATACCAAGCAGGTTTCTTTGTTCTTTAACACTTGAAAAGAGTCTCTTTTTTTGTAGTTTTGCCCAATGTAATAATCTGCCATTTGATTTCATGACTACTGCTTCCACAGGCATTGATTATCCAAGAAAATGAAATCCTTGCCAGCTTCAATCTTTCCGCCATTTATCATGATGTTGTTTACTGGTCTAGTTGTGAGGATTTCTGTTGCATTTACATTGAGTCGTAAAACACTGAAGGTGCATTTATCTTCATCATAGAATCCTTAAATATTGCAACTTGAAGCTTGAATTTTTTTCTTCAGCTCTTTCAGCTTGGGCAATGCCATACATGTTTTTCCTCCTCTGGGTTTTCTAATTCCAGGTCATTCACATCTTACTCTAATAGTTTATTTTGTCCTCTCAAGCTATCCTTTGACATTTTCTTTTTAGCTCTTTTATTTCACCATTTCTTCCACTTGCTTTAGCTATTCTATGCTGAAGAGCAAGTTCCAGAGTTTCTTCGGCCATCCATGTTGGTTTTTTCTTTCTTTCCTGTTTTGTTAATGACCTTTGGCTTTCTTCATGTTGGATGTCCTTGATGCCATCCCACAACTCACCTGCTCTTCAGTCATTGGTATACAATGCATTGAATCTACCCTTGAAATTATCTCTAAATTCAGGCGGAATATACTAAAGGTGCTTGCTACTTTGACTCTCATAAACTTATTTTAATATTCTTCAGCTTTAACTTGAACTTGCTTAGGAACATTTTAGTCTGTTCAACAGATGGCCCCTGACCTGGTTCTGACTGATGGCACTGAGCTTCTCCACCATCTCTTTCCATAGATATTATTGATGTGCTTCTTGTATAGTCCATCTGATAAAGTCCACATGTAGTCACAGTTAATGTTGTTGGAAAACAAGAGGTATTTCCAATGAATAGGTTATTGGTCTTGCAACATTCTTATCATGCAACTTCCAGCAGCCTGTCTATCACCAAGGCCATATTTTCCAACTGCTGAAATTGTCTTAGCTTCTTTCTCATTCGTCATTAGTACTTGCTAACACATCTTGATTGACTGCATGTCTGATTAATTCCAGATGAAGAAGTTGGTAATAATCGTCACCTTTGGTAAAAATGGTTAGTGTCTATTTGAATATTATTTGATTAACGTATCACTTCATGTATTTCATATTCTAACTACTAATGGATGTCTGCAAGTGTGAGTTTTCATTTTGTGTCGTGTTCCATCCAAAAATGAAGGTCCTGAAAGCTTCATTCCATCCACCTCAGGAGGGTTAACTCTATTTTGAGGAGACACCGCTTCCCCAGTCTAGTTGTATGTGCCTTCCAAGCTGAGATTCCCTCTTCAGCACTATATCAAACAATGTCTTCTGCTGTTTCACAGGCCTCCCCACCCCAACCCCACCCCTGCCTTCCACAAGTCTGTTTTCCTTGTCTGGAAGCCCCACAGAGACCTGTTCACCATGGGGGATATGAAATACAGTGGGGTGTCTTCCAGTAGCACACAAACTGCTACAGTCCGACAAACTGACAGATGAGTGGTAGCAGCTCTGTAGAGTATAAATAATGCACAAAATTACTTTCTACCTGATCATCATTAGCTTTACAATTGTACAAATACTACCCATGTACCACCAGAAACTCAGTATCTCCAACTATTGGAAAACAATACTTCTACCAGCACAATGTGAATAAATAAATAGGACATCTCAAAAGGCTCAGATTTAACCGCCTGTCTTATGGCCCTGTGTGGGAGTTTTCAAAGATCGAATGTGACTAGAGGTGCCTGGTACCTGGCACTTCAATAGGTGACCTGCGTCTCGTTGAACAGTCTGCGAACCACACAATTCCAACTGCAGGCCCTGTATGACAAATTTGGGTTACCATAGACCACACAATTCCTACTGCAGACCCTGCCAGACAAACTTGGGTTACCATGGATACACCTTGGTTCCCTGCAAGAAAAATGAGGCTAAACTTGCAAAATTTCCACCCCTTGTGCCTTGTGCCATTTTTCCATTGCTTTCCTTTAGTGGAAAATATTTGTTTTCTTTTTCTGGCCCATATCCACCTTATACATGTCCTGTTTTTCATTGGCTTGGCTGGGGAACTCACTCTCATCCTAGGAATAACAGAATCTGTTTCAACTGCAAAGGAATCCCTGGCAGCATAGACTGGGCTGTGTAGTGAGCTACTAACCCCCAGGTCAACAGTTCAAACCCACCAGTCTCTCCAGAGAAAGATCTGCTCCATTAGAAATGTCAAGTCTCAGAAAACCAAAGGGAAAGTTCTAGTCTGTCCTACAGGGTCACCATGAGTTGGAATCAACTCAATGGCAGTGCGATGTCAACTGCAGTGAGGTCCAGACACTGCACAGAAAAGTGGATTCTGAAAAGGGTAGGTAACTGCTGCATTTCATTGGAAGAGAAGTGAGGAGAAGCAAAGCCACAGTCTGCCCTCCTGCTTTACGCCTGCTTTACGCACGTCACAACAAGAGAAAAAGGGAGGGCAAACCCTTAATGACACAGTCTAGTCAGTGTCAGGAGCCCTGGAAACACGGTGAAAATCTGAGTTGCCAATTTAAATTTGGAGGTGCAGACCCACCCAGTACCTCTGTGAGAAAGACCTGAAAAATCCCATAGATCCCCAAACTCCAAACTCACTGCCATCCAGTTGATACTGACTCACAGCCCCTTCAGGACACGCTAGGACCACCCCTGTGGGTTTCCAAGACCGTACCTCTTCGAGGGAAAAGAAAGCCTCTGCTTGCTCCCATGAGCAGCTGGTGGTTTCAAACTGCCGACCTTGCGCTTAACAGGCCAACACGTAACCCAACCCATGAAGACCACAGCTCAGAAAACCAGGTGGGGCAACTCTAGCTGGTCACATGGGTTGCTAAGAGTTGAAAGCTGGCCTTTTCTTTCCTGCTGCTGAGACACTCAGAGAGCTGGAGGAGACACGTGAAACCCTGCACGTTTAAGATGCTTCCACTGCCACGGGGTCCACAATACCTTCTACCCTCTGGCCCGTGATCTTCCTGCATTCAGCATCATTGCATGTGTTGCGTGAATCTGATGAGGAATTCATGGGCTAATTTCGGACATATGGGCTAATATCGAACTTATGGACTTGATCTGGGCTAGGATGCTTTACTGATGCATAATTACTTCTTGATATAAAGTTCTCTCTCTCTCTCACACACGGAGTTGAAAGCTGACTCAGTGGCACCTCACAACCACAAGGGTACACTTGTACTTCAGAAATGCACTCCTGGTTGTCGTTTTGTTTTCATTTTGTAAATAACCTTTATGTTTAGAAACGTTTGGATTATAGAGCAAAAGAGAAGATAGTATGAAGTGTTATCATATATACCATGCCTGTTTCTTTAATTAGAATGATATAGTTGCTAACTAACCAATAGTGGCACATTATTATTACCTAAAACCCATCCTTCATTCAGATTTCCTTAGTTTATACCTAATATCCCTTCATTCTGTTCCAGACGCTCATCCAGGATACTACCAGGAAAAATACAAACTGGGAAAAGAGGGTTTTCGTTCTATCTGTCGCGAATAAGGGAATGGGTGGGCTCTGGCTCCCTCCTTCAGGATGTGCTCTAGAGAACTTTTAGGTCTGTCTTTCCTTGGTCTCTCTGAAAAGCATGTAAACCTAAGCTGTCTCCTCCGGGGTCCGGCAGCCACCACTCTGACAGCTAATTTCAGGTGTCCCTTCCTTATCTTTCCTGGATGGAGATTAGCCACAAACTGCACATCTACCTGCCACCACAGTGATACCAGAAAACTAACGGTATTACCTGGGAAATGCGACTGTAATGCTCTGTCCTCTTTGCTGCACAAGCTAACACTCCTTTTTGTCTCAGCAGCCTCTTTCGTGCACTGCCGTGAAGCGCCACATTATTGCTTATTTGATCATAAAATGTTTCGTTCTCTTCTATACTTGTGGGGATGTTTTCTGGGTTGAAAGTTGATTGTTTTGAGTAACTTTCTCCCAACGATGGGCAATTCCAGGATTGGACTAACTAGCTGAAGGCCTGTGCCCACAGCAACATGAGAAGATTCTGGATTCTTACCTCCTGGCTCTCCGTTCTTTGGGAATACGACCAAATGAGCCAACCTCGGCTAATTGAAGATTTTGCCACTGACTAAGCAGGACTAATATGAAATCCTGTCAGGATTACATAGCTGGGGGTATGGGTGGAAAGCCAAGAAAGCCGCACACAAATCTTTCTCTTAAGAGATTTACTCTCCCTCCGGGCTGGTTCCTCGGACTTGGATTGATTCATGTACCTGCTGGGGTCTTCAGACAACACTCATTGCCAACCTGGTGAATTACCGGTATTTAGTTAATGAGTGAAGAGCCTTGTGAGAGGAAAATTCTAAAGTTATCAGATTGGAAGGAAATTTTGAAAAAAAAAAAAAGAAAAGGAAACATGACAATTAAAGTCACTTTCTCTTTGCCTCTCACCAATAGTTGCCCTGCTGGTTAGTGGTCAATGGTTCAAACCCATCAGCCACTAGACAAGAGAAAGAGGAGGCTCTCGGCGCCGCTACCAGGTTTACGACCTTTGAATCCTCTATGTCTTTCAAATCTCCGTGGAAATCGACTCGGTGGCAGTGGGTTTTCTCTTTCAGAGAAGAGCCCTCCTTGTTCTTAATCCCTGTTTTCCACGTCTGTCTTTTCCTACCTCAAATTGTTTGTGGGAGAAGAGGAGACCATCTAAAAGGAGAGTTACTCTTCATTGTGGAGGTCCCTGCAGACAACCAAAGAGGGCACACTATCTTTCCCCAGCCTGTTTGAGGACATGGACCGAGCCCTGGGGTCTAGTTCATGTCACAGTCCAGACTCCATCCCGAAGGGTCACTTGCCCATTCATACACCATCGGGGTAAGAAAGCACTGAGCCCAGTGAGGAATTATTAAAAACCTGGACAAAAGTCTACTTCCATATCAACAGGATGGAGAGAAGCCAATCACTTTGAATGAGGGAATCAATCAAGGCGCTGAGTTGACGAGGGCCAACACTTCAAGTGAAACCATGTGCCAGCGTGAACATTTTATACTTGTTTCAGCGGAAGGGAAACCAGCCCTTCCTGTTTGAGGGTGAAGCGAAGCTGGTACTGTCGAGAAGCTGCACAGGCCTCCGGGACAGGCAGTATGCCTTGCACCCGTTGGTAGTGCTCATCTGAAGGCTACCTTTCCCGGTACCCCAGGAGCGCGCAGAAGCACGGTGCCTCGTGCTTCCCAGCTGACAACCCCAGGTGTACACTGGCTGCTATGTGGCCTTCTGCAACTGGCTCACGGGCTCCTCTAGGGCAAGTCCATTGGGGACCACAAGAGCGCCAAGTCAAGAGCTACGGCGCACAAGGAAAGCCAGCGTGCCAGCACCCCGGGTACAGCTGTGCAAGAGCTGAGACTGCAGGTGTGCATGCACGCATGCACACATGCACACACACACATGAGAGGAGGAGCTGGCGGCCTCACAGAAAGCCATTCTGCAAAGGTAAAAGAGAGCAGTGGCCGCCCAGTTCCCAAACCACATGAGTCCCCCATCATCTCCGCACTGCTCGGCATGGGTCTGAGAGTAAACCCAAATTACCTTTGGAGGGTCTGGAAGGACAGCCCCCACAAACAGTGGCCCTCAGCCTTGAGGATACCATAAATTAAGGGGCAGAAGACAACAGCAGGGAACTGCAGACAGGCAAAAAATCAACAAGTCGATGATTTTAAATCACTTCCCTCAACTGTGCCTGAATCTCCTGCTATTATGACCCAGAAAAGTGACCCCAGCCAGGGGAAAAAGCCTGATTCCCTGACACTCGGCTTGCCTACGCAAAGAGAGCAGCAGGAGGCTAAGCTTCTGATCTGAATGAGCCAGTCCACTCCCAGAGGTCCAGTCAGGGTGTGCCAGCACCTTCCAACCTGGACAGTGCCAGCTGCCAGGCTGCTGCAAATGACCACCCTGGAGTCAGTTCTCAGGACCAACACTTGCCTGCCTGCCTGTGTACCTCCAAGATCAGACCTCCAGGAGCAATAGGGCAGATGTCCCCGGAGGCCAGTTCAGCTCTGCCTGTCCCACCAGCTGGGGCTGCACTGAGGAACACTGACTGATGCTGCAGTGAGCTGAGAACCGGGCACCTTGAGTGGACACTGCAGGTACAGCCACCGTCTGACAGCAACGAGACCCGCCTCCCTCGGGAACATGCGGGACATGCCAGCCCCTTTCCTACGTGGGACGGTCTGCTGCTGGACTGATACGAACTCCTGCAGAAAACTCCCTACAGCGCAGCTAGCTTCTGGACGTGGAGACTGTTCCCCTAACCACCACAAGGTTGGCTGCTGGGACTCTGAAATCAATAAGCTGCAGTTATTCGTCTGGGCAGTGGGAAGTCCCCGCCCTCCTGACAGAGAGGAAAGCGTGCCTCTGATTCCCGAGTGCCAGCTGAGCTATAAGCAGCCCTGCCGAGCAGGGCAGGGAGCTTGTAGTAAAACCTGCTGCCAATAAACACTCAGCACCACAAAAGGTTCACTCTGTGTGTGTGGTGGTGGTGAGGGTGGTGGGGGTCTGACTGGAAATGTGGTTGCAGAAGCAGAGAAAGGGGGTAAGTATTGACCAGAGGGAGAGGGCCCTGCCCCCAAGGATTTCTAAAATGCAAACATTTAAAACAGGATCCATGCCTCACATCATACACAAACACAAATTCAAAATGGATTCAGGGTCTAAATGTTCAAACTAAGACCTTAAGATTCTTAGGAGAAAATACAGGAGGGCAAGACTGGCAGGCCTCGCTGTTAACAATGGCTCACCTGATACAGTGACAAAAGCACAGAAACTAAATAAACACACGACCTCATAAGAGACTTTAACAAAAGAGTTCAAAGATCAGTTTTCCATTAGGAGAATATCTTCCGAAACCATTTCTCTAAGACAAAAAGAGTACACAAAAAATTTCAAGAAGGTCACAAGAAAAAGACAAATAGCCTAATTTTCAAAATGGACAATAGAATCAAAATGGACATTTCACCAAAGATAGCATTCAAATGGCTACTAAACAAATGAAAAGATGCTTACCGTATATACTCAAGTATAAGCTGACCTGAATATCAGCCAAGGCACCTAATTTCACTACAAAAACTGCATTAAAAATGTGCTGAAAAACCCAGCTTATAAACAAGTATATACAGTAGCATGGCTGTCAGAGTAATACAAATCAAAATGACACTGAAATACTACTCCACACCTAGGGAAGGGCCCAGTGGGTAAGAAAGCAGGGACACTGGCAACCACTGGACACCGTGTTCAAGCACTGCCATCTGCAAATGGCGGAAAGCAGCTAAATGCCCACCAACAGATGAATACACAAAATGTGGAACATGTCCGTAATGAAATGCTACTCAGCGACAGATGGATGGACCTTAAAGACATTTTGATGGGTGAAACAAGTCAATCACAACACAACTTCACCTACATCAGAAGACAGCAGCAGGCAGATATATAAAGGCCACTGTTTAGTAATGGTTCACAGGGAAGAAAGAGAAGGGAGATGGGGTTGTTCTTGTGGATGGAGCACTGAGTTTCATTTACAGTAATGGGGTGCATGCCTCGGATGGCTACTTGCAAGCTTCTGAGACCCAGGCACCTCACTACTCCAATCCAATCTCGAATAGGAACGCAAGAGCAGGTGCCTAGCAAGAGCTAGGAGGCTCAAAGAAGCTCTGAGATGTCCCAGGACACCATGACTGTAAGTCTCTAAACCATGAAACTAAATCCTAGCCATGTTTGGGTGTTCATACGGAGCCTTAGCAGGTGATCTTCTTTTGGTCAGTATAAAAGTATCTACCACACAATAGCCATCACTGCGGGGGAACCAATTACAAGGATCTACATATAACCTCCTCCCTGGGGGACGGACAGTGGGAAAGTGGGTGAAGGGAGACATCAGACAGTGTAAGACACGACAACATAATAATAATTTATAAATTATCGAGGGTTCATGAGGGAGGGGAGCGAGGAGGAAGGGGGAAAATGAGGAGCTGATACCAAGGGTTTAAATGGAGAGCAAACATTTTGAGAATGATGAGGGAAACGGATATACACATGTGCTTCACATAATTAATGTATGTATGGATTGTGATAAGAGTTATATGAGCCCCCAATAAGATGATTTTTTAAAAATAGTCATCACTTTAGCATTTTACTAGTGTACAACTTACTGGACAATTAACTGTACAACCATTACCCTTAATCATTGTGAATTTTCCATCACTGTAACTGAAACTCTGCTCTATAAACAATAACTACCCTATGTTCCCTTCCCCTTCATCTCTGGTAACCATGAATAAACTGTGGTCTTTATATATTTTCTCACTCTTGTCTTTTTCTATAAGTGAAGTTTATAGTATGTGTCCTTTTGTGATGGACTTATTTCACTCGGCATACTATCTTCACAGGTCATCCATACTGTAGCATGTCTGAGGGAATGGAATGTGTGCCCAATTGCCTCCAAGAACAATGACCTCGTTTGCCATGAGACCAAAACCGAACAGATTGCCTGGCTATCCATGCTCAACATTTTGGTCAATTATTCTGTAGAACTTTCCCAATCAAACAGGTGTAAAATATGGAACAGAATTTCAAATTCTCATGAAATCCAGACTTTTATGGGCCATGGAAGCTGAATGAACCCCTAAAACTATTGCCTTGCTATAATCTTAAACTTTAAGCCAAAAATATCCCCAGTCTTCTTTAAACCAAACAAGAGTTTAGTTTAACTAGAAAATGCCTGTCTTGAGCATTGTACTCTTCTACAGAACTGTCTTTCTAAGATCAAACAGCATAAAAACCATCAGCTTCAACAACAAAGGGAAGTCCAGGACGGAGAAAGGATGCTATCTGCCTCTCGCAACTCTACAACCAATAAACAGGCCAAAGGAGCTCCATCTGCTGTCCTCCAAGAAAAGAAAGCAGCCATCCCTGTTGCAACTCAGCAGGAAGAATAACTGTTGGAAGGTGGACGAGAAGCAGAGCTTCTCAGTTTCAAAGAGTGGGTCTACAGTATAGCTCTCGAAGGTAGGGCCACCGCCTCCTATGTTTCAAAGTCCAATCTTCACCAACTCAGTTCTGAAAAGAGTAGGCTTGCCATTAAGGGGTATCAGGAAGATGGGGGGCTCCCCTGACAACTGAGGGGCAGAGCTACTATGTCCAAGGTGCAGAAGAACTGGCCTGCGAAGCTGAAGGGGTAAATCGGGCCATCACTAGGAGGCTAGGTCCCCCGAAGCAGACAGAGTAGGATTACCCTCTCCAAGGGCACGTGGGGCAGAGCTGAAGCTCAATGAAGCCCAAAGATGAGCAGCCACACCCAGAACCTAGAAGGCCTGGCCGACATGCAGAGCCTGGAGGACAGGGCCACTGCCCAGATGGTCCCAAAGAACACAGGATTATTTTCAAGCTTGGAGAGCTCATGTAAATTGTTCTGCTGGGCTTTAGGCTTGCTTGGAACCTTGTATACCTTCTTTCCCTCCAATTTCTCTCATTTGTAATGGAAACATCTGCCTTATGCAGATGTTTCATTATTGTACTTTGGAAGCAGGTAATTTGTATCCTAGATTTCACAGTTCAGAGATGAAAAGGAATTTTGCCTCATAATGGAATATGCCTATTGTCTCACCCATATTGGATGTAGATGATTCAGAAGATGAGATTTTAGCCTGCAGGTTGAGAACTTTGAAATGATGCAAGGGGGTAAATGTGTTTTGCGTAAGGGAAGGACATGAATTTGGTGGGGGTGGGGGTAGACAAAGGGCATGATGCTACGGGATGAACTGTATCCCCCAAAATATATTGTAAAGTCTATCCTCTATATCTGCAATTGCAATGTCATTTAGGAGTGGGTTGTCTCTGTTAAGCTACTGAGGCTGTATTGGTGGAGGATGTCTTAATTCAGCTATAAAAAAGATCAAACAAGAAAGCAAAAGAAGCAGACATGTCAGAAGAAAGATACCAAGCCCCATGGAGACTGCCCAGGAGCAGCAGCTTTCCCCTAGTGCGGACAGAAAGAGGAAGCCTTCCCTTGCAGCCACCACCACGAGTTCAGACTTGTAGTCTCCTATGCATTGCACTGTCAAGTGCAAGATCAGCAATTCAAAACCACCACCTACTCCGTGGGAGAAAGATGAGGCTTTCCACTCCAGTAAAGAGGTGCAGTCTCGGAATCTCAACAGGGCAGTTCTACTCTGTGCCACAGGGTCGCTACGAATCAGAATTGACTCTATGGCCATAAGTTATTTGAAACTGTGAACAAATACATTTCTGTTGGCTTAAGCCCCCCGCTTGAGGCTTTTCTGTTTAAGCAGGACTAGATCACTAAGATAATTGTCTACAGGCTTTACCCCTATGCCTCATAAAAAGTGGCACATTTAAAATAAAGATGCAATACGATATATGACAAAATAGGTGTGATGCCAATGTTGTTGCTGTTGGGTGCTGTGTACTGGGTTCCAACTCACATCGACCCTTTGTTCAATAGAACGAAATACTGTCCAGTCCTGCAACATGAGCTCATTGTTGCAGCCACTGTGTTAATCCATCTCATCAAGAGCCTTCTTCTACTCGTCTGTGCTGCCTCTCTACCAAGCATGATGTCTGCCTCCAGGGACTGGTCTCTCCTAATATGTCCAAAGTACCCCAGGCAAAGTCCTTGCCTCTAAGGAGCATTCGGGGCTTCCAGGACAGGTTTCTTTGCTATTTTGTAGCTCTTGGTACTTTCAATACTCTTCACTGGCACCGTAATTCAAATGTATCAATTGTTCCTTATTCAAATGTCCAACTTTCACATGCATATGAGGTGATTGAAGATACCATGGCTTAGGTCAGGCACATCTTAGTCCTCAAAGTAACACCCTTGCTGTTCAACTCTTTCAAGAAGTCTAGTGCAGCAGATTTACCCAATGCAATGAATGTGCTGTTTGATCTCTTGACTGCTGCTTCCAGGAGCATTGATTGTGGATCCAAGCAAGATGATACCCTTCACAATTTGACCCTTTGCTCCTCTTATCATGATGTTACCAATTGGCTCAGTTGTGGATATGTGTTTTCCTTACATTAAGTTGCAATTCATACTGAAGGCTACAATCCTTGATCTTCATCAGCAAGTGCTTCAATTCTTCTTCATTTTCAGCAAGCAAGGTTTTGTTATCTGCATATCACAGGCTGTTAGTAAGTCTTCCTCCAATCCTGGTGCTGTGGTTCTGCTTTGATTATTTGCAGAACATACACATTGAATAAGTATGGTGAGAGGATACAACCCTAATGTACACCGTTCCTGATTTTTAAACCATGCAGTATTCCCTTGGTTCCTCATGAGCACAATGCAGTGTTCTGGAATTCCCATTCTTCTCAAGGCTATCTATAATTTGTTATGATCCACACAGTCAAAGGCCTTTGTACAGTCAATTTTTCAGCCGAGATCCATCTAATATCAGCAATGATATCCCTTGTTCCATGTCCTTTTCTGAATCTGGCCTGAGTTTTTGGCAACTCCCTGTTAATGTACTGCTGCGGCCATTGCTATACGATCTTCAGCAAAAGTTTACTTGCATGCGGTATCAATGACACTGTCCTATAATTTGAGCATTCTGTTGGGTCACCTTTCTTGTGGTGGCTACAAATATAGATCTCTCCCAGTCAATTGGTCTCGTAGCTGTCTTCCAAATGTCTTGGCATAGAGTGAGTGCTTCCAGTGCTTCACCAGCTTATTGAAACATTTCAATTTTCAGAAGACAAACAAAGGAAAAGTATTATAATGGAATGTACAAAGACCTCGGGTGAGAAAGCCAAAAGGAAGAACACACTTAGCTATCTTGAACTGAAATAACTAAAGGAAAACTTCAAGCCTTGAGTTGCAATTCTGAAAGATTCTATGGGTAAAATACTGAATGATGCCGGAATCATCATAATTGTATGGAAAGACTATAAAGTTATTATACCAGAAAGAACTAGTCGGCCTTCAACCATTTCAAGTGGTAGCATATGAGCAAGAACCAACGGTCCTGAAAGAAGTAGCCAAAAGCAAGACTTAGGAGTTGACGGAATACCAATGCCCAATATACTCTACTTTTAAGTCCTCTCCACTCTTCTCCCCTTTTAGAATGTTCAGGAGAGAGTTAATTAATTCAGGTTGAATTGAAGAACTAGAAAATGTAAGGGGTAGCACACACGGTTTTGCTCCATTACTAAATGGTGATTGTAAGCAACCCGGGTTGGACCCAAACTTTTTCCATCTTTCCATCTCCCAGAGTTCAGGGTCTGTCACTGGCTGAGCCAAACCAAAAACTGCTGACTACTTCCATCAACTTCAGTGGCAAGTTAATTCAAAGCAGTCAGATGTGGGAGACAGGGCAGCATCATGAGCCTAAAAAGAAATGTTCATTTCTCTTACCAAATGAACTCTTTTAATGAGAGTATATTTTAAGAGGGGGTGGTTCTCATGGCTAAAAGTCTGAAAGAATAAGTCAGGAAGGCTTGAGTCGGGTGGAGGCTATCAAAGCAGTAGGAGGAGGGAATGGCAAAGGAAGACCGCACTGAGATCCTACCTCGCAAACCACTCCACACCCAAACCACAAACAAAGCATGCGCACTCGCGGCCAGAGTCCGCTCTGATTGGTGGCGGCTCCGTGCAGTACAGAACTGGTGCGCAGGGCTTTCTTGACTGTCGTTTTTATAGACGCAGATCGCCAGGCCTCCCTTCTGCGCACCACGCAGTAGGTTCCAACTGCCGGCCTCTAGGTTATAAGTTCAGGGTAAACCATTTGCCCGATCCAAGGGGCCTGCAGGACAACTAACACCCAAACCAAACCCAGGGCCCTGGAGTAGATTCCACCTCCTGGTAACTTTGGGCCTTACAGAGCAGAACTGCCCCAAATGCTTTTCTCAGACGAGATCTTCACAGAAAAGCAGAGGCTAGTAGTCACCCATACCATTTGTACCACCCAGGGACCTGTAGAGGTGCCCTGGGGATCTAATGGGTTATGGGTTGGACTGCTAACCTCAAGGTCAGCAGTTCAAAATCACCAGCCTCTCTGTGGGAGAAAAACTAGACTCTCTACTCCTGTAAAGAGTTATATCCTCAGAAACCCACAGGTGGCAGTTTTACCCTGTCCTTCTGGTCACTGCATCAGAAGTGACTCAGTGGCTGTGGGTGGTCAGAGACCTCTGCACCTCCCAGCATGCTGTCCTTTGTTGCTGGTTCCCCTGCACAGCAACCCTGTGGGAAACACTGTCCATGGTTCCTACGTTCCTACGTTCAAGCCTGGAGTTGCAGCCACCGTGTCAGGCCATCTCAGCACGGGCCTTCCTCTTTTTCTCTGCCCCGCCACTCTACCAAGCATGATGTCGTCCTCCAGAGACTGGTCTCTCCTGATAGATGACATGTCCAAAGTACGTGAGGCCAAGTCTCACCACCCTTGCCTCTGAGGAGCATTCTGGCTGTATTTCTTCCAAGACAGACCTGTTTCAAGGAATGCACAGCGCAGAACTACACTGTTTCTTGCCTTTCACTCAGCCCCAGCCGGCAGGCAGTACAGGGTGGGGTCGGGCTGCTAGCTGGTTCCATATTCTTCTGAGTGCCCTGGGGTCCTGCCCATTAAACTCAAAGATGCTTAAAGGCCACATGGCAGAATGCCTTACTCTATAGCTGCTGTATTAGTTGACGATTTAGTGAACCATAGTTTTTTTAAAAGTATTTATAAGCAATAGACTGTCTTGAAAGCAATTATTGTCCTTAGTCTTCCAATAAAATTAAACTGCAAACTATGGACTATTAAAGTCATTAAAGAAATTTCAGTCATTCCGATAAACTAAGCAACTAACGCTCACTCCCAGCAAGCATTATAGCACACTGTGTTGAAAACAAGAATTATTTCTTTGGGAATTTTTGGAGGACAGCATAATTGAGTTTGAATTAGTGCTTCCTACAGTAATTTTTTAAAAATTCCTTTTTAACAACCTCTCCACACTTCAAATACTGTAATCATCCAAATAATTCACAGTAACCCCTTGGCACCCAGACTTCGAGCCTGCCGGCAAAGAACTGTTCCCCTCACTCTATGACAACAGCAGTGTGATGACAACCGTCAGAGTTGATTTTGTTTTCTTTGTTCTTATGAGTAACTCACATATCTCTACTGTTGCTCAAAATGTGGCTGCTTAATTCTCTCATTATTTTTAGCCTAATTGGGAAATCAATTGTGTCTGCTTTCTAGTGGCTGTGGGTATTATTTTTGAAATCTTCACAATAAGAGACTGGATATACAAGTGCAGTTCAACTAATACTCCATTAATTTGGCAAACAGGCTTCGTTAATTAAATTAGCCAGCATTCACTTAACATCCACCATGCTAAATACATAGTATTTAACAGTAATAAAGATCAGTCTGTGGGTCGTGCAAGCAATTACATGCTCGGCTGCTAACAGAAGGTGGGAGATCTGAATTCCCCTCAGAAAAAAAGGCTTGGCGACCTACATCTGAAACAGCAGCCATGGAGAGCACAGTTCTACCTGGCTATACACGAGGGAGCCTTGAGTGCAAATTGATGCAATGATAACTGGCTATGTTTTGATAAAGAGTTCAAACCCTAGGGTTTGGCAAAATAACTTGCTTCAAAAGAAAGGCAATCGGAAGTTCTTCGGATCCTAAGCATGTCACACAGGCTGGAGGGACCAGGTGAACTCGGTCATCAATGAGACCCAGCTGACATCCCCCCTCCCTCCACATTCACCTTCCCCACCATCGAGGTTGACTTCTCTCCACAAAGAAAGTGCGTGTTTCTCTACATCTGACCCTTATACCATAAGCCAAAGGCAGGGGGGTCTAGCAGAAGGTTTTAACATAAAACCACTTTGCATGGTGGTAAACCTTTTAAGTTCTACTTAAAAACAACAACAACAATAAATCAAATGCATTGCCGTTGAATCCGCTGCAGCTCAGAGCAGACTGCAAGCACAGTGTAAGGCTGCCCCGGGGGGTGCCTACACTGCTCGTCAGTGAAAAGCAGGGGAAGGTTAGAACCACTGCCATCGAGTCAATTCTGACTCATAACGATCTTATAGGGCAGGTGAGTTAGTTACAAGACATCCCCAAGGAGAAGCGGCATGGATCTATCCCGATGCAGCCCTGGGTGCTGGAGCAGCC
>NW_022103906.1:59854879-59904255 GCF_000313985.2 Echinops telfairi
TTTCTCCCTCTAGGCAGCAATCAATCCAACGACAGAAAAAGTAGGCAATTCCATCCTACTGAAATGAGTAAACCCACTCATCCTGTCTCTGGGGCCTGCCCACCCTAGCCCTTACTCCCCCTCCAAGAGGCAGTGCATAAGCCCTTTTTTTTTTCCCAATTACCAAATCAAACCAAAGTTAACCCAAGGCCATCGAGTCAATCCTTACTCATGGCAACCTGGTACAGGGTTGAATACAGTGGGGAGGTTTTTTGTATGTGTGCTAAGTGTACAGAGAACCCTGGTGATGGGGTGGCCTGCTAGCCACAAGATAGGCCGTCTGAGCCCACCAGCCACACTGTGGGAAAAAGTCGAAGTGAGACTCATAAACCAACGGGGGCTCTGTCCTACAGGGTCTCTATGAGTCAGCATCAATTCAATGGAAGTGAGAGCTGAGTTTGGTCAGTATACAATACTCACTGCCATCAAGTCAATCCTAATTCACAATGACCCTATAGGGCAGAGCACAACTATCGCTTTCTCCCGTGGAGCGGCTGGTGGTTTCAAACGGGTGACCCTGGCTAGCAGCCCAATCTGTAACCCACTTCGCCATCAGGGCTCCCATGGTAAGTAGACACATAGCAAAAGAGTTGTTTCAATATTTCTAACATATATAATCCAATGACTTGAATTACATGCATCATGTAGCACAACCACCACCACTCTTCACAGTTGTTTGTTTTGTTTTGTTCTGTTTTTTTTTCACTTTTGCTTTTTCAAAGCACCAGGCCATTTGGCCATGGCACTAAGGCCCACCATAAATACCAGAGGTGAGCGAGAGGACAGAAGTGCAAACCTACCCTCTCCCTTGCGTTCACTGGAGGCAAAGGCCTCCCGGCCAGGGGACCTCTCCGGGATTACTGAGTGGGGGCAGGCGATAGGAGGCAAAGTCGAGTCTCTTAGAATAAAACTATAATCGACTCTGAGGGGAGACTCAAGCCCAAAAATCTAAGGTGCCCAAGAACGCATTCACGTTCCAAGTTCCACCTGGATTGTCTCTAAAGCGCACTGGGGTCAACATGATCAGTGCCCTCCTCTCCGTGGCATTCACGATCCAGACACTTTCCTCGCGGTCACAGACTGTGAGAAACGGGCAAGAACCTTTGAAAGATTCCAGTCAATCAGCATGCAAAAATCAACTAGGGACTAAGGTTCTGCCTCACTCTGTCTTCCATCCAAAGGCTGAGTACGTCGGTCTGGAGACCGTCCAAAGGATATTAACAGGTTCACGACTGGGCCTTCCAGGCTTTAAATACTGGTTCCACTCGGAATAGCAATAGCAGCCTCTCTCTGCTTCGCTGTGCTCAACCATAATTGGAATATACTATAATAATAGCACCTGATGCAGTGTAGCAACGATGAAACATACAACTGTCCTCTAGTTCCTAAATGCTTACTCCCCCGGCCCCCACTATCATGATCCCAATTCTACCTTACAAATCTGGCTGGACCAGAGGAAGTACATTGGTACAGATAGGAACTGGAAACAGGGAATCCAGGACAGATGGTCCCCTCAGAACCAGTGGTGAAAGTGGCGATACCCGGAGGGTGGAGGGAGGATGGGGTAGAATGGGGAAACCGATTACAGGGATCTACATATAACCTCCTCCCTGGGGGATGGATAACAGAAAAGTGGGTGAAGGGAGACGTCCGACAGTGTAAGACATGACAAAATAATTTATAAATTATCAAGGGTTCATGAGGGAAGGTGGGCGGGGAGGGAGGGGAAAAAATGAGGAGCTGATACCAAGGGCCCAAGTAGAAAGCAAATGTTTTGAGAATTATGATGGCAACAAATGTACAAATGTGCTTGATACAATGTATGTATGTATGGATTGTGGTAATAGTTGTAGGAGCCCCCAATAAAATGACTTTTAAAAAATAGCACCTGAAAAAATAAAATAAAAATTATAGCAGTACCAGCTTCATAGGACAAATAAAATAAAATGAAATCTCAGTGAAAGAGGTTAGCAAAAAGGCTGGTACATGATAAACACCCAGTAAAGATGTGCCACTTTGTCTAGTCTTTTCAGAGGTAACTTGAACCACCCACTCCCTAAATTGGATTGGCTACACTGCTACTATTTGACTGTGTCCTAATTACAGGCCTATAAATGTCTCTGAGGTGGGTGACAGTATCCTCATTTTAGAAGCTAAATCGTAGAGGTTTAGAGGGATGCAGAAACTCATCCAACCATCTCACTAAAAACTGCCTGCGATCAAGTCAATTCCAACTCAGACTCCTTGTGACCCCGTAGGACAGAACAGAACTGCCCCTGGGACTTTTCAAGACTGTCACTCTTGGAGGGAGTAGAAAGCCTCATCTGTCCACTACAGAGTGGCTGATGATTTCAAACTGCTAACTTTGTGGTTAGCAGTCCAAAGCATAACCCACTAAGCCACCAGGACTCCTGACCTATCCTTCCCCAATTCATAAGTGGCGGAACAGTAAGTTTTGATTGAGTCCCTTGCAAAGTTTACATTGTATCATCTGTCTCCAAAAGCTGAGAAATAGCTTTAATATTGTTTCAGTATTCTAAAATCACCACTTGTTGAATGAAATTAAAAGTTCACAAGAAAATGGAACTAAAATAAAATGGACTTTTCCCCCTAGAATTCTTTAATGCCTCCTCCCATGTTATCATAATACCTTGTAGCTACCATCCCCAAATAAGCACTATTATTAACTGACAAACTGATACACTATCAAAAAAATTCATTTTAACACATAATGAAACAAACATGAGGGCGTAAATCATCACACCTTTCTAATTAAATGGCTTCAAAAGTTCAAACGTACTGCAAACCCACAGTATAAAAGACAGGTTTTGTTTTTGTTTTTTCCAGGATTTGTAATTTGATCCTGTAGAAGAATCCATACACTTGAACTGGCCAGTGTAACATCTTTCTTTCGATATGTTTGGTAACGGTATGTGACAAAATTAACAAAGAGTTCATAGATACTCCCTGTATTATCTACCATCTCATATACTATTTAGCAAAACTCACAGTCGCTTAATTATACACACACACACCAAAAACTCCATAAATTTAAATCATAGTGATTATATCAGAGAAGAGCTTTTAAAAGCTGTAATACTCACACCCAAAAGCATGTCCACCAGTCAAGTTTATATGTACTAACACCTAAAAAGCCAACAGCTTCAAGAAATGAAAGAATAGCATCTTTGTCAGTTTTCTTTAGCCCCATCAAACGAGTTGGTTACCTGATTTCCTAACAACAGAAATTGTAACTGCTAAAAATCTATTAACCATTTCAAATAAAATACAAGTTTCACTTGTTTGTGATATGCATAAGACAAGTCATATATTTTCACTTCACTTTCTTTTTTGTTTAAGCCAGACATTACAAACTCTAGTCTTTTTGGTAAAGACAAATGAGACCTTAAAGCATGTAAATTAAATCAGGAGGAAACCTAAAAATGCCCACATATTCCCATAATTTATTACAATTTCTAGAACCTGAAACTCCAAGTATCAGAAAGCAGTAAGAATTACACATGACCGTAAAAGTCAAATATTTATACAGGTGTCTTAAAAGCCTGTCGGGTGCACACCATCAGCACTGACATTTACTATCTGTTAAGTAGTTTCAAAGTGCAATGGCATAAGTTAAATAACTGGTTTGAAGCGTGAAGTTTGACAACGGCTAGTACCTCTGGAAAGACTATGAAGGTGTGATGCTTGTCATAAAGCTCATCAGGCAAGCAACAGGCAGGCCTGGCTGGAGCAAGGCAGAACCTCCACACAGGTGCCTTTTCTCATTTCAGGAGGGAAACCTAAACCGATACCTTCATAGATAATTTAGCAAGGATTGTCCCATCAATATATAATGTCATTTTATGTCTTTCTTATAATTGCTTTTTAATAGCGTTCAAAACCAATATGCCTAGGGCCAACGCAACTGAGAATATAAAGTATAAAGAAGCTATGCCAGCTTCAAATGAGGGAAAATAAGGATGTTTATAAGAGAAGCACATAAAAAGGTTCTAGAGCCCTAAGGCCACATTCCATAAAGAGATGGGAGGGCGAAAAAAAGTTTCAGAAATGATAAAAGTCCAAATGTTGGAGTTATTCCGGTGATACATTATTTAAACTTACAGTGAGAATACCTCCTTAATAGATTAGTTATAAGAAATTCTCCTTTTGAGGTTAAAAAGAAAGGGGCTTGGGGAAGAAACTTCAGAGAGGGACAACAGTTCAGCTAAATTTCAGCTCTTGAACTTCTTGAATGATGATTTTATTTTGCCTCTTTTCTTCATCTCCCGGAAGGCATTAAAAAATAAAAAAATTTTTTAAGTGTGCTGTGAACTAAAAAGAAACCATCCTGAAACACAAGTTAGGGCTTTCCTATCATAGCAAAGTTCGGTCTCCATGTTCTTGTCACCACTTGTTACTTCAAAGCAGAATCTGGTACTGTAGTCAGTTTGAGTTTTTAGGTGAAGAGTGTGCACCCAGGAGCAAGCCTTTCTAAAATCCGGGGGAGAGAGCCAGTTGGACCCACTTCCCCCCGGGGCTCAGAGAGGAACGTGGCTGGGACCCCTCGCCCCGCCACGTCCGGGAGCACCACCGCCTGGCCAGAGGCGCGCGGACAAGAACGCGGAGACGCGCAGGGAGCCCCGGACGCCCTGCCAGAGAGATGCCACAGGTGGCCTGACGGCCGGCTGGCTCCCCACCCTGCGCTTAAGTCTCCTCGGGGAGGCCCCGAGCCCACCCCCACCTCCCACAGGCCAAACGTGCCCCCCCCCCCAGCCTCAAGGAGCCCAACTTTAGTCGGAGGTGAGCTCAGAACTGGGTCCAGGTAGCAGCCCCTCTGGGTCCGTTAGCTGGACGCTGAGTGTCAGCCTAAGTACGGCGTGGCCACCCTGCCCTCCGGGACGGGAGAACCTAAGGTCCGGCTGGCGCTGAGAAGGGGGTGGGCAGTGGGGCGCCAGAAAGAGGCAGCTCTAGCAGGCCCCTCTGGGGCGCCCAGGGTGCTGGCACGGCCCCGCACCCGCTCCCGGAACCCCTCGGGCACCGGGGCCGGCACCGCCCCGCGCCCCACGCCCCCCGCGCGGCCAGCGGCCGGGTCTCCCGGACAACAGCGGCCGCCGCGCGCCCCAGCGGCTCCCGCGGCCACCGCCTGGCTGCCCACCTGTCCCGGGGGTCGATCCAGCTGGTCCTCCTGGTGTTGTGGTCGATGTAGAAAACCTTGCCGTCGTAGTCCCTGGCCTCCTCCCAGCCCCGGGGTAGCGGCAGCTGCCCGCTCCCGGCCCTCCTAGGCATGGTGGGCGGCCTCGCCGGCGAGCGGCGCCTCCATAGGGAGCGGGCGCGGGACGCAGCGAGGACGCGGGGCGCCGGCGAGGGGCTGCGGGCTCGGGACGCGGAGGGGCCACGCGAGGGGGCAGCTCAGGAAGCCCTGCTCTCAGCCCCGCTCGGGATCAGTCCACCATGTCTGCGTCGGAACAGGCGAGCGAACCCTCCTCCTCCCCGCCGCTGCCTCCGCCTCTTCCTCCTCCTCCGCCCCGTCCCCCTGCGGCCGCCGAGGGTCGCGGCGCCCAGGCTGCCCGAGCCGCCGCCTTCTGGGCTCGGATCCGAGAAGCTCGGCGGCGGCGGTGGGGGGCGGGCCTCGTCATTTGCATGCAATTAGCATGCGTCTGGTCCCACCCCCGCCAGCCCCGCCCCTCGCTGGGCTCATTTGCATGCACATTCCTAGCCGCCACATTCCTGAGCTTAACCCTGTCGCTCCCGGGCACGCGGTGGGGCGCGGGGGAGGGGAGGGTCCTGGAATGCGCGCCTCGCTCCCTCCCTGGTTTTGGCCCCCAAATAGCTCTCTTCCGACACATGCCGCGGGTTTGTAAGGTTTTTTCGGGACGTCTCGGCCACCTCCTCAACTTCTTTCCGTCTTCTGGGGAAACTACCGGACTTTGGAGAGGAAAAGGGTGGGGGGAGACTCCCGCTCGGAAGAAAAAGTCCCAGCAAACACCGAGGGCACAAAGGCTCCCCGGGCTCGCGGGGACTCTGGCCTGACCCTGGGAGGCTAGCGGGCCGCGCGCGCTCCCGGGCACGCAGTTGCCGCGCCTCCCCGCCAGCTCGGTGCGCTCCAGGCCACAGAAAACAAACCCCACGGCCTGAACCCCTGCCGCCGGGGAGGAGGACCTTCGACGTGGACGCATCCTGTATCTAGCCGCCTGTGCCAGGAAGTCCCCTCGAGCCCAGGGACGGCCTAGAGAGCGTCAGCGAAGCAAGAGGGGGGCAGGCTGCTCGGAGGCCTGGCTCTCCTAGGCCCCGACGCGTCCAGCTGGGAATGCCCATCTTCCTACATTCCATGACCATTTACTCCACGGCTACTACGAGCTGCTAGACGCCCAGTTAGGACTGGACATGGGGCTGCCGGTAGGACACAGCCCTGAGTGGCAGGGCTGGGAGGGGCTGAACTCGGAACATTTGGGACCCCCTGCCCCCAAATTCTCCTCCAACCCAGTCTACCCCGATGGCCTTCCGGTCCGAGCAGCTTCGTGTACAAACTCTCCTGGAAGTACAACCTCTCCTGGAAGGCCCCCGGGGTTCAGTCATTCATTCACTTTCTAGGATAAACTCATTAGACCGGGCTTTCAGAGCGTTTGGACAACCTCCACCTCCCCTGGGGGATTCACCCAACCACGGGGGAGCCTGCTGATATGACCCACCCGCACTGAGTGTGGGCTGGAAGATAACAAGCCCGGGAATCCCAAACCACCCTGCGGACATCTGCTCAAGTCGCTGCCATTGGGTCCATGTCCACTCATGGCCCGGCCTACAGAACAGCGTTAAACTGCCCCCCTGTGAGTTTCTGAGACAGTGAGTGTTTACAGAAGTGGTAAGCCTGATCTTTCTCCTTTGGAGAGGCTGGTGGTTCTGAGCTGCCAATCCTGCGGATCACAGCCCAAAGGGTAACCAGGACACCACCAGGGAGCCCTCAGGGCATCTGCAGTCAATCTTCAAAAATGGAGGGTGAGGCTTGGAGAGGAAGGGTAGAAGGCCTGGCCTTCTCCAGCGCCAGGGTCTAGGAGGGAGGAAGGGATTATTTGTTTGCACTTGCCACAGCGAAGGGAAGGAGGGGTGGGGCAAAACCTAAACCAAGAACTCAGCTCAGAACACCTGGGAATGAAGAACCTGGATGGGCAAAAGTTGAGCAAGAAGTCATTGAAGGAAAATGTGCTCCCTCACTAGAGCTGCCTCTATTACACTCAGAAACACTCTTAGGACACCTCGCCTGGTGACCAATACAGTGGATCGCATCATCTTTCTTTGCCAAAGATCTACTGGAGTCCACATAAAGTCTAATGTATCCGTTCCTAAAGCAGGAATCACCTTCACTGTCAGGTCCTACCTGCAACTCATCATGGGGCGGCCCCAGGACCAGACATTTTTGCAAGTGTGCATGAGTCTAGACTGAACAATGCAGGCTAACAGCAATGAACCAACCGTGTACTAGCTAGCCACCAATGATTCTGTTTTCTGGCCCTCAAATTTTCCTTCCCTTCTTTACGTTTTCTCTGGTGCCAGTAATCTCTGAAGATGAGCCCCCATAAACAAAGCCGCCGCCCACCCCAGCCCCATCATCCACATCCAAAGCCTAGGTATCCTGCAAACTATCACCAGAAATGAGAGTCGTTGTTAGCTGCTATTCAGTCAGCTCCCTGGTCCTGGCGCCCAGGTGTTCAGAGCAGAATGTTCCCTGGAGTTTCCCTGCCCACAATCTTTAAGGAAGTCGTTTGCCAGGATGTTCTTCTCCGGAGAGGCTGCACAGGCTCAAAGAACCAACCTCTCATAAGGAACTGTATGTGACCTCCTCCCTGGGGGATGGATAACAGAAAAGTGGGTGAAGGGAGACGTCGGACAGGGCAAGGTATGACAAAATACTAATTTATAAATTATCAAGGGCTCATGAGGGAGGGGGGAGCAGGGAGGGAGGGGGGAAATGAGAAACTAATGCCAGGGGCTTGAGTGGAGAGGAAACGTTTTTGAGAATGAGGAGGGCAATGAATGTACAAATGTGCTTTACACAATTGATGTATGTATGGATTGTGATAAGAGTTGTATGAGCCCCGAATAAAATGATTTAAAAAATAAACAATGTCAAACATGAAAAAAAAGAAAAAAATAATTGTTTGACTGAAATGTAAAAAAAAAAAAAAGAACCAACCTCTCTGTTAACAGCTCTTTGCAAACTCTACATCAAACAGACTCCTAGAAAGGGAAAACTCATTGCCTGACCAGCCTGTGCTGACTCATAGCGACCCAGTGGCGTAGCGTTTACATGTCAGGCTGCTAACCCCAAGATTAACAGTTCAAAACCACAAGCCACTCTGCCAGAGAAAGACAAGGCTTTCTACTCCCATAGAAAGTCTCAGAAACCCGCAGAGGCAGTTCTTCCCGTCCTGTGGGGTGGCTATGAGCTGGAATGACCATGAGGACAGTGGGTTGGGGTACACAACAGAACTGCCCTGTTGGATCCAGGGCTGTAGTCTTTCCCGAAGCAGACTGCCCCATACACATTGCTCCTGCTGAGCGGCAGCCAACCGGCAGGTTTTGGGTTGTTGTCCAAAAGGTTTATCACTAAAAAATAATTTTTTAATTTTAAAAAAAAGGTTTATCACTGTCCCATTAGGCCTACTTTGAAATGGAAAGTAGATAGCAAAAACCATTTTGGAAAATAAGTTAATTATGACTTATAGTTAAGCACTTGACTACTTATTGAAAGGTTAGTAGTTTGAATCCACACGGAAGCACCTCAGAGGATGATCTTATAGGATACAGTTGTACTCTGAAATACACTGCTTTGTCAACCACCTGGACCCTATGGAATCAACTTAATGACAACTGCTCTGTGTTTTATGAAAAGTTAAAATATACATACCTTTCATACAGCAATTCCTGGATCATGATTTTTACCTGTGGGTATTACATTTCCTCAAGATACACAGATATGCCTCGCTTGATGTCCACGAAACACTCTGTGAAATTGGATGTTGGTTGTATGGATACTGTCCTATATACATACAGATTCCATACGATATGTCGTTACAAATTAGTATAGCCCATTATATTAAAATGTTATGGGAATGGACCAGACAAAGCTCGAGAGGTGAGAAAAAGCATTTTCCCAGCAGCACCTAGGTAGACACAAAGGATATTACACAGGGAATCCAGGATAGATGACTCCTTCAGGACCAGTGGTGAGAGGGGCGATGTGGAGTAGAAAGGGGGAACCGATGACAAGAATCTACATATAACCTCCTCCATGGGGGAAGGATAGCAGAGGAGAGGGCAGAGGGAGACGTTGGATAGTGTAACTTATGACAAAACCATAATAATTTATGAATTATGAAGGGGTTCAGGAGGGAGTGGGGAGGGTGGGGGGAAATTAGCAACTGATATTAAGGGCTAAAGTAGAAGGCGAATGTTTTGAGAATGATGAGGGCAACTAATGTACATATGTGCTTGACGCAATGGATGGATGGATGGATTGTGATAAGAATTGTACTAGCCCCGAATAAAATAAGTAAAACAAAAAAAAGAGTGGTACACTCGGAGAGGCGGGTAGGGGACCAGGTTGTGGGTAGCTGCCGAACCCTTCTTGATGCAGCCTGTTCCTGATCATGTGCAACCTGATCAGTGTACATCCACCGGATCCAGGAGCCAAGAGCCTCCCAGTCAGGTGGGCGCCCATGGCTATGGATTGGGGGGGTGGGGGTGGGATGAGGGGAGCTGTGTCCTGCCAGTGAGCGGAATGAAGGGCTTGACAGCTGCTGAACAGGTGAATGGAGGCAGGAGGGGAGGAAGGCGGGGTGCATGAGGAAGCTAAGACTGGGACCACTCTGGGACTGCTTGTTTTTCCTGGGCGCTAACAGGGCTGCTTTCCCTTTAAAGAGAGAGGGAGAGAAAACCAGCTAGTGGGGCCACGGATGTAATAAGTGGCTAGATGTTGCCCAGAGGGACATTGCGGCATTGGAGGCCTGCACGTGGGTGTTTGTTGCAGTGTGTTTTATAATACTGAAACTGGAAAAACTACCCGTGTCCATCAGTAAGGTGCTCGTTAAATAAATCAGAGATACCATACACTACAGGCCTTACAAAAGCATTCACTAATAAACCTGGGTAAGCAAAAAAGTATTGCTGCTGGGATTCCAGGTCATACATGCATAGGTTTATTCCAGCAAAACAAGTTTAAACATGGCTCTGTGGTCAGTGGATGGCAATAGACGATGTCTCTCAGTGGTCTTCTTGTGTTAGTCTCATTGGGGTGCCTTCAAAGCACATACACACACAAACAATAAGGTTCAATCCAAACTGTGTTTTCCTAGGGAATCTGCTGGGACAAATTAAATTCAAAGCATAGGTCAGCTCAGCAGGTCAGGATGACTAGTTTTTAGGATCCCAAAGAGTTACTCTTCATAGATTCTCCCAAAGACACGGGACAATCGGGGGTTTGTTCTAAAGATATTTTAAGAAAATTTAAAACTGTATTGGTGAGAAAAAGGCACCCAGGAACTACTTTCCACCATGATAATGCACCTGCTTATTCTTTCATGGCACCGATGGCTGAAAGCAAGGATTTCTTTGGGAAACCTTACCCTGGCAGCCTCCAGCCCTGATCTTGCTCCTTCAGACTTCTCTTGGTTTCCAACATTCAAAGAACACTGGGAAGGAAAACGAGTTGAGCCCTTCAAGGATGCCAAAATAACTGCACGTTGAAGAGTACAGTATGCTTTGAGTGAAGGGTTATAGAGATGGAAACACAACCTTCAGAAGTACGTATATAGACCTCAAGAGAGGCTATATGAAGAAACAATAGTTGCACATTTGATATTTTTGTTAAAGGCTTTGCGGATTTTGTAGAAGTACTTTGAGATTTAAATATGTATAAGTGCTATGGAGGGAATCGGTTCCTGTGGTTATTGTTGCTAGGTGCCAGCAAGTTAGTTCCAACCCATAATAACCCTATGCACAATGGAATGACCACTGCCCAGGCCTGTGCCATCCTCAAAGTTGTTCCTATGCTTGAGCTCATTGTTGCAGCCCCTGTGTCAATCCATCTCCTTGAGAGCCTTCCTCTCGTTTGCTACCTACCCCTCTGCTTTCCCAAGCGTGATGTCCTTCTCCTGGGACTGATCTGTCCTGACAAAATGTCAGAGTATGTAAGACGAAGCCTCACCATCTTTGCCTCCAAGAGCAAGCTGGTGATACTTCTTGCAGTTAACAACTCCATGCACAACCACTGCACTGCCCGAACTCCTCATGGTGACACTGCTTCCTTTGTCCTTTTAGCAGTTTATGGCACTTTCAAGCTTCATCTCCAGCACCACAATTCAAATGCATCAGTTATTGCTGGTCTTCCTTATTCAATGTCTAACTTTCATAACGTACCACGGCTTGGGTCAGGCCCACTTTAGTCCTCAAAGTAATATCTGTACTTTTCAAAACTCTAAAGAGGTTTTGTGCAGCAGATTTGCCTGATGCAAGGAATCTTTGGATCTCTTGATCACTGCTTCCATGAGCACTGATTGAAGACCAAGCAAGACCTTGTTAAATCTGTTCTTTAGATGGTCTCAGAATTCAGATGGGAGAGACTCAAGTCATATTTTGGCTTTCCTGGAGTTGCTTTGATTTTCTTCAGCTTTACCTTGCAGCTCCTCTCCAGTCACATTTTCAGTGCCCGAAGCCTGAAGGGGCCCATCCTCCGACACTACCTCCCACAGTGTTCTGCTTCCATTCATCAGAACCTCAGGGCCTGACTATATTTCGAAGCTATGAATAAGGTTTTCTTCAGCTACTTCCTCTGAAGTGGACATTTTTTCTTGTCATCTGTTCTCGGCCTGGAAGCTCTGCTGAAACTGCGCACTGCTGGCATTTGAAATACCAATGACATAGCTTCCAGAATCACAGCAACACACAATTCCCTGCAGTGCAACAAGCTGACAGGGAGCTGTCTAGTAAATATGAATGGCAAAGGGCCACACTGGATATGCTGGAGAAGACAGTTTAGCTCCCTAACTTCAGTGGATGAACAATCTTGTCTTTAGGCAATCCATTCTAACTGACAATACTCCTAGGTATTACAGAACAATGCCTGTCCTGCTTCATCCCCATGATCCTCACCATGCTTCAGCCCACGTATCAATCCAGCCCATTGAGGGTATTTCTCTTCACTGATGCCCTACTTTTTACAGAATCCACCTAGCTACTTCCTTAAAGCAAAGGCAAACCAGAGAACAAGATGGTAAAAGCCAACTACTACCAAGTTGGTAGTAGGATGGTGAGTTAGTTAATTGTGCCAACCTGGCCTATAATCACATGTGGGGCTAATTGAAAGGCGGAGGGAGAAATGGGTGGTGAGCCTCGCCTTTCTAGTTCTCGGGTCTCTTGCTTTGTGATGGTCGCACCAGGGTGCAGCTGCCTTAGCAGTTCCCTGCTTCAGCTTGCAAGATTGACTTCCTACAAGACATCCCCAAGGAGAAGCCACATGGACCTATCCCGATGCAGCCCTGGGTGCTGGAGCAGCTGTGTGGAGACCCCTGCTAGTGCTGAGATGCTTATTCGTTCACTGACTCAGCTTTCCTCCTGCAGTAGGCATCATTGCCTCTGGTTTGTGAGGTGGAGGACTTTGTGGACTGGTGTTGGGTTAATGGGTTAATGTTGGACTTGTGGGCTTGGGCAGCATTGGGTTGGGATGTTTTCATGATGCACACTCTCTTTAAATAAAACTCTCTTAATAATGAGTTGCTGTGGTTTTGTTTCTCTAAAGTACCTAAACTAATACAGATGGCTACATGGGTTTCTGAGGCTGTCAATCTCGGTGGAAGGGAATAGTGTCTTCTCTCCCTCTGGGAGCAGTTGGTGAGTTGGAACCCCTGACTTTGTGATTAGCAGTCAGTGAGCAGCACAGTGCCACCAGCGCTCCATGGGTTAGGAAGTAAGGAGTTTTCCTTTCGTTCTTCTCTTCTTTCTTTTTACAGCAGATGAGAGCTGTCAGGGAGGTGCCCTGGAAGAAATATCTAAGTATAGTAAAACCTTTGAGAGCCAGCCCTCTGTGTGGCAGAAGCTTGTCAGAGAAGGAAAACTCAAAATATTTTCCACTACAAGAGTGATGGAGGAGTGGTAACATTGAACCCTGTCAAAAGCCGAAAACATACGGGACTGGGAACAATAGCCACGTCTCGTGGCGTTCCGATGTATACTGGTCACACTATCCAAGTGGTAAATGACCATTAACTCAGCGGGACGAACACAGACATGACACTGCACGGCCTGGGCATGGCAGGGCATGCTTTTGAAAAGACAAGAATGTGCGAAGCTCAAGGAGGAAGCTGATGTGAGGAAGCCTACAGTTGGCCAGCGCCAGCTCGTCGGGCAATCGTGTAGGTAGGAGCTAGATAAAAGCCTGGCATTGGAGCATAAACGAGCGTGATCTGGCCAGATTTTGTGCCTGATGAAGAGCAGAGAAGTGAGGAGACAAGGAGGAACCGGGCTGAGCCTAACATTTTGGACTATCAAAAAAACCCCAACACCTCAAACAGCTGGTCACAAAGGCGGAAGCCCTACGGGGATCTCCCAGGAGGCTGAATTTGAGACATGAGAGCACCCGAGCTGGCTGAGGCGCCCTGGTGGCATAGTGGTTACATGTTGGTCTGCTAACCACAAGGTCAGCAGTTCACCCCGTGGGAGTAGGTGGGGCTTTCTACTCCTGCAAACAGTTACAGTTTTGGGAAATCCACCTAGGCAGTTCAACCCTGTCCTATAGAATTGCTCTGAGTTGGAATCCACTCAATGGCAGTGGGTTTGAATTTGGGGAGCAGCTTAAAGTGCAAGCAAGCAAAAGGTTGGGATGGTGACTATCTGGTTGGATGCCATCCACAGGAATGTTTAGAGAGAGGGCTGAGGACTCAAGGAGGGACATTTCAGTGTGCTGCTAATAGAATGAGGTAACCCATTTATAATCTTGCTTTTGACCTAAGTCTCTTTGGTTATTTGATATGGTTTAGGTTATTTATTTATAAATTGTGGTCTTTATTTTCTGTGATGCGTGTAAGAATTTGTAACTGGTTTGTAAATCATGTCCAACTGAATTATCGTCATAACCCTTACTGTTAAGTCAGGGAGTCAGCTCATGTGGGTGGGACAAGATTAACTGGTTTTCAAGAGTTTAATATACCTTATCTCCTCAAAGGAGATCTGAAATTATATAAACTGGAAACTTTAAATGAAGAGAAAGTTCCACCTTTGTAAATCAAACTATTGGTTTCCACCATCCCACCCCTGCACCTTTTTGCAGCTGGTTCAAAAAATGGCATCTTGATCTATTGTGACTGGGTAGCCCTAATCCAAAATTTCTAAATTTTCTTGTCTAGACAGTCTTTAAGAAGACAGGCATTTGATCTTGAAGAATTCCTAATGCTGGGCCAAACCAGAAACCTCGATTACCATAACCACTTCCCCTCCAGTTAATTATTATACTGACACCTCTGGCAAGAACCATCATTTTAATTCCATGATAAGCACCATCAAACAGATCAGGTTTTACCTTATTCATGAGATAGGAGACCCACACGAAGCACATTCTGTGGTTACTTCTTAACCTTTCCCATGTCTGTCTTCATTATTAGTGAAGATGAGCAGAAACGCACAGGCCCTGCTGATATGAATGAGAGAGACTTGAGAGAGGATCACCTGTCATCGTGGGGGAGACAGTGTAAGTACTCCTTACATTCTCTCTTCTGTAAAGAAATCCTTAAAGGTTCTGTTTTCCGTTTACCCTCCTTAATTAGCATCGTTTTTTAAATCCCAATTTCATAGTCTATAAATCAAAAACAGCCATCTTGAAAGAAAGAATGTTCATCTTTTAAAACAATATATACTTTTTCTTTCCTGTCCCTGAATTTCCGGGTAACTTTTAAATTTTTATTAATTGACTTATTTGTTCATCGGTCTCTCTGTCTCTACTTCATTTTCTCTTCCCTTGAGTTCTTGTCCCCTGGAGACTGATTTTTAATGCGGTGAATTCGACTCTTAAGAAATTTAGCTACAATATAATTTCCCAAATTGGTCTAATTTAGAGATAATCAAATAGAATAGGGAAAACATTTACGTAATTAAGTTGTTTATTCTGCCAATAAACATATGGAAAAGTGCTCAACATCCTTGGTAGATCATGAAATGCAAATTTAAGCCACCATGCAATACCAAGATATGGCCACTAGACTGGCAAAAATATTTAAATCTAATGTCATGTGCTGACCAAAAAAAAAAAATGTATAGTGATAGAGATTCTTATTAAAAACTGGCAGTGTGTACAAACTGGTTCAATCACCATTTGACCAGATCCTGGAAATTTAAGGACAAACATAATCCATGATCGAGTGATTCTATTAGTTAACCCCCTAGAGTAACTCACACATATGCAGCAGATATGTGTTGAAGACTCTTGTTGTTATTTTAAGTGCCATCAGATTGATTCCAACCCAAAGTCTTATGTGCAACAGAATGAAACACAGCCCGGTCACTTGCCATTCTACCCCTCGTTACCAGGCTTGCGTCCACTGTGGTAGTCATTGTGTTAACCCATCTCAGTAAGAGCCTTCTTCTTTTTTTCTCTCATCTTCTATTTTATCAAGTATGTTGTCTGGGATAGTTAAACTTGGATGGACTAGGATTCTCCCAGAATATACGATCTAACATGGTGTGGTCCATCCCATGATGGGGTCTTCTCTGAAGCAGCCAAGTAGTTGTGGGGATAGTTGACCTCTTTAATCTGCTCACAATAATGATACTATTGAGGGAGATTTCAATCAGGTGTCGCCTTCTCTTAGTATAGATTGTGTGTGTGGAAGCCTCCTGACGTCTGCGGGATTTGGGTCCTGCATTTGGTCCCTTGACCACCTGTTATTATCACCTGCTGATACCAGGAGTCGTCGGCGAACTGTCCACCTTGGATTCGCTTGGTCTATCTCGGATTGATTCAGTTCTGCATCCACCAGCCGATGCTCTTCCTGCTTCCCCTTTTCAGCCCCTGAGGCTACCAGTCAGGAGAAGCCTCCAGCTTACTTCTGACCCATGGGCTTGGAGCGGACTGGACTCGCACAGCTCTACAGCTGTGGGGGCCATCTCTTGATATGACTCTCTTGTTAGGCGGACACATGCAAGTTTTGCTGGTTTTGCTTCCCTAGAGAAACGAGCCAACCCCAATGTCCTTTTAGAGGGACCGGTCCTTACCGATACCATGCCCCAAGCACATGAGATGAAACCTTGCCATCCTTGATTCTAAGGCACATTCTGGCTGTACTTTTTCAAGACAGATTTATTTGTTTTTCTGGCATCCATGGCTCTCGCCTACTCTTCATCAACACTGTAGTTCCAGGGCATCAGTTCCTCATCAGCCGGCTTTCTTTCCTGTCTAGCTTTCACATACTCATGAAGTCATGGGCTGGGCCAAGTGCACTGACTCATGAAGCCATGGGCTGGGCCAAGTGCACTGTAGTCTTCAAGGTGATGTGTGCCAGAAATTCAAGCAGGATGGAGAGGAGGATGTGGAAAAGGGACAGGTGTCATTTTTGAGATCAGATGGATCTTGGCTGAGAGAATTGAATACCAAAAAGACGTCTATGAGTGTTTTTGTTTGTTTGTTTTTTAATTAACAAGATTGATTATAGCATTATTATTTGCAGTAGCCACACACACACACAAAACCACCCCAAAACTCACGAATTTCCAATAGTAAAGCTAACTAATTACAGTATAGATGCCACAATGGAATAAAATATATTCCATTGAGAGAAGAATGAACTACAGCTACATGAAACACCTTGGGTGAATCTAAAAAATAATGTTGGGTGAAAGTAGCAGAGAAACAAAATAACTTGCACAGTATGAATTCATTCACATAAAATTACAAAACCAGACAAAATCAAGCCACATTAGTTAGGGATGCATACACATTGGGACAAGTATTTTTAAAAATCGGGAAATAATTACCACAAAGGTCAAGACAGTGCCTACTTCTAGAAGGAAGAATGATGTTCAGCTTGGGAAGGATGCATGACAAGGAGAGTTCTGGTCACATTGTAGTTCGTGACTTTGCTTTATATCCATTAAACTTAAGTTTAGGTTTCATACACTTCTCTCTCATCTTTCTATCCCCTCCCCACCCCCCGCTTTCTCTCTCACAAAACACACACACACACACACACACACACGCACACGCACACACACACACACACAGAGGAGAGAGGGAGGGGGGGCATTTCTCTTAAAGTGAGAGAAATGTCCAGAACCTACTCTGCCACCAGGGAAGCATGGCTTACCAAACAGATGAACTCTCTATTAGAGCACTTAACATATTTAGTATGTGAATGCAAACGCTGCACTAACAACCTTTTGTTCTTTCTAACACGTACTAAGAATACCCTCTCTTTGGGGCATCTACACAAATAAGATCCAATTACAATAATACTCTGAAACAAAGCCCTATCTTTTGGGTTATTATTCATGACCAAAATGGTTTTTTTTTTTGTTAGTATTTTGGTTTTGTAGGGGAAGGGGGCTATGTTCTATGTGTGTTTGTGTGTGTAAAAATAACACATTGGCAACAACATTTCCCAATATAGCATTTTCCACGTGTCAAATTCAGTGACATTTGTTACATTTTTCATGTGCAGCCATTATTGTTGTCCTTGTCTGAATTATTCTACCACCATTAACATAAACTCAATGCCCCTAAGCAACGCCTTTCCTTCCCTCTCCCTTCACCCCTCATAACTACTTTGTTTTCTGTGATTTTGCTTATCTCCTAGAAGGGAATGGCTGGCATCCACAAGGTCAGCAGTTCAAAACCACCAGCTGCTCCTCAGGAGAAAAACGGAGCTTTCTGTCCCTGTAAAGGGTCACCGTCTTGGGAACATGGACAGGTCTACCCTGTCCTATAGGATCACTATGAATCAGCAGCGATTCGATGGCAGTGAGGGCGTTTGTTTGGTTATACTATATTTGTTCTTTCGTGACTGACTTATTTTATTCAACATAATGTTAAAATTCAAGTTGTCACCTTGAGGACTAAGGTGTGCCTGACCCAAGTCCTGGTGCTTTCAACTGCGTCAGAGGCATGAATACACTGGACGGTGACTGAGGATGAGCCGTCCTTAGTTGAATTACGGTGTTGCTGAGGAATATCATATGCACCATGGACACCCAGAACAAACACGTCTATCCTGGAGGAAGTACAGCCAGAATGCTCCTTGTAGGGATATAAGGATGGTGAGATACAGGGATGGGGAGACTTGGTCTCATGTACTTTGGACAGGTTTTTAGGAGGGACAGACAGACCAATGCCTGAAAAAGGATATTAGGCTTGGTCAAGTCGAAGGTCGGCAGAAAGGAATGGATTGGCAGAATGCCTGCAACAATGGCTGCAAGCATAGGCTTCTTGGTAGGACAGCACAGGAAGGGGTGGCGTGGTCCTCTGTTCTACATAGGGTTGCTCTGAGTCTGAACAGACCCATCTACAGATAACAACCACCGGCTCAAAGTAGCCATTATTTTGGCAAGTCGATTGCCAAGCCTTCTATACAGACTATCTCCGCTCATTGCCATTAAGTCGGCTCCAACTCCCAGTGACCTGACTGGGCAAGATAGAACTGCCCCTCCCGGTGGGTTTCTGAGACTGTCACTCTTTATGGGGGTAGAAAGCCCTGTCTTTCTCCAGCAGCGTGGTTAGTGGTTCTGAACCGCTGACCTTGTGGCAGGCAGCCCAACGCATAAAGCACTAAGCCAACGGGCTCCTTAGACTCAAACACCGAGAGTCAGTACTGCCACCTAGCAGGTTGTTGTTGCGGAAATTAAGTATTTAAGTTTTTTTTTTTTTTTTTTAGTATTTAGTAACACCAAGAAGAAGGGGTCATTTGGATGCTTTAGGCAGGAAAAGTTGGGGATGGTGCAGGACTGGAAGTGCTTTGTTCTGCGGCATGTTGTGTCTCAATGAAATGCAACTGACAGCATCTGGCAACAATGTTTCCTGCATTCGTTCCTACCATGGCCTGTATCACGGCTTCCTTCCTGTTTGTGGAGGAACAGTCGACTGTTTGTGTGTATCACATTTTTTCCCTCATCATCTTCACTTCTGAGTTCTAAATATCCTGTTTCCCTGAAAGTAAGACATCCCCCCAAAATAAGACCTACTTAGTTTTGCCTCTTGCTGAAATATGAGGCACACCCCAAAATAAGACCTCCCCAAAAATAAGGCCCCCCGAAGCTACTGTAACTCTGGACTATGGACCATAAGCGGCGGTCGCTGCCACACATCTCACTGTTGGCCGCAGCGCAGCTGGAGCAGACAGGAAGTGTGCAGTCTGTTTTAATAAAACAATAAACATGTACCATATTCTTCTTCATGGAAAAATAAGACATTCCCTGAAAATAAGACCTAGAGCATCTTTAGGAGCAGAAATTAATATAAAACACTGTCTTATTTTCAGGGAAACGGGGTATTCAGAGGTGGGACCTTTAGGTTGTTTCCACCTTTCAGCTATTTCAAACAGGGTCCCAGTGAACGTGGGGGAGCAGGCTCCGTGTGCTGCCTTCAGGGTTGGAGGTGTAGACGTAGGGCTGCTGGGTCCTAGGGTAGCTCTCCGTGTTTCACTTCCTGAGCCGTCACCAAACTATGTTTCGCAGCAGCTAGACCACTGTGCCTTCCTTCTAGTTTTAAACATTAAACCAGAAAGATCCCCTGGCCCCTTCTTGAAGCCAAACACCACTTTACCTCACTAGTCAAAGGAAGGCCTGCCTCGGGTCTCTGGTTCTTTTCAGAATGATCTCTACGGCAGTGGTTCTCAACCTTCCTAATGTCGCGACCCTTTCATACAGTTCCTGTTGTGGTGACCCCAACCATAAAATTATTTTTGTTGCTATTTCATCACTGTCATTTTGCTACTGTAATGAATTGGGGGACCCCTGTGAAAGGGGTGTTTGACCCCCAAAGGGGTCGTGACCTCCAGGTTGAGAACCGCTGCTCTATGGAATCGAATTACTACACAGGACCCCGTCTCAGGACCCTCAAACCCTGGCATGTATTCCCCTCTCACCCTGCTTGGACCCCACCCCCGCTTTGGCTGGCCGTCCACATGGACACCATCCTCAACCTGTTTGTTTTTTCAAGTTCCCACCCAGGTGGATTTGTTTTCTTCTCCCTTTTGGGCTCCCATACGCCACGCTTAGCTGTCCCTCTGTGTAGGTACCTTCCTCACGTTTCCAGGGTTCTGACCCCCTGACGTTAGTGGTGAGAGCATTTCTCACGTTTTGTTGACTCTAAGGTTCTTTGGGTGCACTTCCTAAAAACAGATACCTGTCGCACTTTAAGAAATTCAGATTCAGTTGGTTTGAAATGAGACACTGAAATCAGCGTGTACAACAGATGCAGATGCAATTGACTGTCTCAAGCTTTTTGATATACTCCCATTATACTTTGATAGTACATATCAAAGTAGGTGCTAGATCGATATTGATGGGTGATAGAGATAAGTCCTCCTCCCTCTGGGTCTTAGTTTCTGAGCATGTATACATTAAATCACTATCTCGGATTAAATTAGTGTTTTCCCAACTTGTTTCATAATAAGCACCACTTGGAGATATTGTGAAAAATTCAATTCATAGGCTCAGGTCTATTGCATTAACCTCTCTAGGGAGAGGGAGTGGGAATCTATATGTTTAATAAACATCCTATGCTTCTCTAAAGTAAATTCCCCATCATTCCTTAGATAAATGAGTTTTACAACTATTACCATGAGCGGCTCTGAATGTTCTCTCCAGCTCTGTAATATTTTGATTTTGGCTAACGACACAAGACCTTATTTAATGATGAGTCAATAGCCTTGAACTTTAAAGGAATAAGTACAGGCTGCAGAAGGAGCAGCTATGTAGCTCAAATGAGATATATATGAATGATAGATTCGGAACATATCTTTCATATCTTTGTCAAGGCTCAATATTTCAGATATTTTTTGCATTTTTAAAGAAACTGACACTGAGAAGATTTAAAATATTCTTAAAACGCCCAGATTGCATACTAATACTTCTGTGATGCTCCCTCAGTGGAAGTATTAACATGATGGAATGCGACATGGTAAAATAAAACCTCAAACCTGAAGGAAGATCAGATTTCAAGGGGGGGAAATCGAGTAGGTTCTCCGTGAAAAGGAAATGAATCCAGTTTTTTTTTTTAAAAAGCAAACAATAAAAATGATGAAGGGGACAGAAAACAGATCTTATGACAACCCACTAAAGGAATAATGTGCAATTTGGAGAAATTATAGTTAAAGGGTTTGTCATGGAGGAATTCATTGATTCATGTAGCGCTCATGTTCAGCTGCTAAGCTTTTCTGTCTATCAGGTTGTCCGACTGTGGTGGCTGGTGTGTTGTTGTGATGTTGGGAGCTTCAAGTACTGGCAGTGTCACCCGCCCCTGATGGCCAAGTGTCAGCAGAACTTACAGACTAAGGCAGAAAATAAGGACTTGTAATCTGTTTTCTAGAATTGGCCGGTGAAAACCTTATGTTTCACAACAGAACACTGTCTGAGATAAGTACTGGAAGGGGTGCCTCCAAGTACAAAGGTACCACAAGAGCCACCACAATGACCTCAAACAGATGGTCATGAAGCTGGTGTGGGTCTGGGCAAACATGAGGCAGCATGAGCCGGAGTCAAATTTGAGGGCAACTGACAACACAGATCCTTTCATCACATACAATGAAATGATTTTGCTTTATGGGATACATTGATTTATGAATTATGTTTATAAATGCTGCTAAATTTGAAGTTATCCGTGTGCTGTTGACCCTGGATATTTCAGACAATTAAATGTTCTGTTCTAGGCTTTTGAAAAATGGATAAATCTCTTCCTGTAGCTGCCTGAGGTGATCTGCCAGAATGGTTTGCTACTCACTTGACCCAGAAAACCCTACACAATCATAAAAATCAAGAGGGTCGAATCTCCGGGTCCACTCCAAGAACCCCAGAAACTGCCCAGGCCATCAAAGACATGCACATCCGGAAAGCTACCAAATACTCGAAAGATGTCACTCTGCAGACGCAGTGTGTGGTCTTCCAGCGTCACATGGTGGCATCGGTAGGTGTGCCCAGGCCAAACAGGGGGTTGGACCCAGGGTCAGTGGCCCAAAAAGAGTGCTGAATTTCTGCTTCACGTGCTTAACAATGCAGAGTCATGCTGAACTGAAGGGTTTAGATGTGAATTCTCTGGTCACTGAGCACATCCGGTGATCAAAGCCCCCAGGAGGTGCGGCCGGACTTACAGAGCTCGTGGTCAGATCAATCCACATATGAGCTCCCCCTGCCACGTTGAAATGATCCTTACTGAGCAGGAATGCATTGTTCATGAACCAGAAGAGAAGGTTGCACAGAAGAAAAAGATTTCCCAGAAGAAACGGAAGAAGCCGAAACTCATGGCTCGGGAATAAATTAAGCTCAAAATCATAAAAGTTAAAGCAGGGGGAAAAAAGGCTCATTACTGAGCACTTGCCATGTGCCAGGCGCTATTTGCAGGCTTTCTGAGTGTAAACTACTTAGTCCTCCAGTTCGCCCGATGGCTGTGTGCTACTAGAGCTTGGTGTTTGAGGGGTAAGGAAACAGAGGCAAAGAAGAGTTTTGAATGATTTACCAAGGTCCCATAACTGACAAGCTGAAGGAAACTGGTGTCCGTGCTTGCTTCCTTAGCCATATCACAGCCAAGCGGTGGTTAAGGGCGACAGTTATCCCGAGGACAGCATTGCCTCTTTCCGTCATGGCCCCAAGTGATTGCTGTCGGTGAAGGGTTGGGCAGCCTCGGCTACTTTTCTTCTTGCCAGAGAAAGAACTTATAAGACTAAGTAGAAAGGAGGTCTTAAATGAACCTTGTGGGACTGGGTTCGTGTTGAGACACTAGTAGGATGGTGTTCAGTTTTATATGTATATGTAGATAGATAGAGAAATATGTGTGGGCTAGTATGTACACAATCTTGTCCATTGAGAGAGCCAAGAAGCAGTGACACCCCAGAAGCAAGGAGTATACCTGTCACCAGATCTTGGCTTCTAAATACCACTCTACAATAAAGGAGAAATGAGTGACCCTCAGGATTGAGCAGGGCAAACACAGGCCAGGCCCGGAAGATCTGACAAGGCCAGCTAGTAAGGAAGTGCTCTGAATAGAAAACAGTGGGACCATATCAAAGGGACGGAGGAGCTCACTTTAAAAAACCTAGCCTGCCCAAATCTGGAATAACTTGAGCAACATAATAAATAACATAGTTTGGGATTGTAACTCAAAATACATATACATTTAAAAAAACTCACTGCCATCAAGTTAATTCCAACTCATGGCAACCCTACAGGACAGCGTATAACCTGTAGGTTTCCGAGACTGCAAGGCTTCACAGGAATCGAGTCTCATCTTCCTTCTGCAGAATAGCTGATGGTTTCAAACATCAATCATGCCTGTGGAAGACATCATAGTCACCTTGTCCCCCCACAGCTCATCAATGAAATCAAAGATCAAGACAGTGCGTATTTGTTTTATTGATGTGAGGGGGATAGTGCAGCTGGAGTTTGTTCCACCAGGTCAGACGTAATCACACTTTCTATTTAGAGGTTCTGAAAACATTGCATAACAGTGTGTGGCAAAAAGGGCCTGATTTGTGGCAGATGGGGGACTGGTTTTGCCACCACGACAATGCAACCTCCTCACACAGCCATCTCAGTGTGCTAGTTTTGGGCAAAAAACAGCATGCCTCTCTTGCCCCACACACCCTACTCACCTGACTTTGCTCTTCACGATTCTTTTTGGTTTCCTCAAATGAAGAGGGACATGAAGGGACAGTGATTTGGCAACATAGAAGAGGTGAAGGAAAAAACAAGGGAGGCACTGTCAGCCTTCCAAACAGAAGAGTTTTAAAATATTTCCAAGAATGGAATTGCAGATTTGACAAATGTATTAAGTGTAATCGAGAGTACTTTGAAGGCTTTAAGGTTGTTTTGTAAAAGAAATTAACTGCATAGCTTTGAGGAAAAAAATGTTTGTGATTTTTTGGTACTCCCGTGTGTGTGTGTGTGTGTGTGTGTGTGTGTGTGTGTGTGTGTAAAAACACATCCACACAATCTCTAGATAAAAGTCTTTTTCCCCCTTTGTTTGTTCTCAAAAGTTCAGGATCACGTAGAGGAAATAAAGTCCAATCGTTCAGACAGCCACGCAGAGATGAACCAGACGGACTCTGCCCTGCCCGTAGCGGCCAGGAAACCCTCCTGGTTGGGCTTTTCTATTGTACATGGAAATTAATGTCCACTTTCTTCTATTGTGGCTGGGAGTTGCCTCGCCTTATACTTCTTCATTCTTCTGTATTGACCCATCAATTGTATATTATCGATAAAAGTTTATAATAGTTTATAAAGCATCCATTAAATATACACGGACATATATATATATATATACTAGAGATTGAGCACTATAAAACTACACTGGGCTCGATGCCCAGAGAAATCGCATATTGAGATGTTGTTGACTTAAACATACTCACGAAAGCAACACATTAGTTAAACCTCTCCGTGGCTTTCTATTTAACTCTGAAAGGCAGAGCAATGTCTCACGGTCCCAGTATTGATTTACACTGCACCGCAGAAAAGTCGTCCGTGCTAAACTGATTGTGGACGAGACTCCTGGACACAGCGGCTGCACCAAGGGGTGGGCCGCAACACGGGAGTGACTGTGACGGTGATGCTGGGGGGGGGGGGGGATATTGGCCTGTTGTACACGGGGCTGTTCCAACTCCGTGGCCCTGAACAACAACGACTGTCTATACAAAGCAATCCACGTGTGGGTTTGCAAACCCACAGATACAAGTCACAGTCCTTGAATCACTGTTGGCATCTAAGCAATCTGGTCAGTTAAGGTTTTGAGTCAAACTACTACAAAATTCACGCCTGTGTTTTGCTCTCGTTCGTCAATAAAGGGAGAAAGATGCAGGCAGAGAGGGGCTCTTCCTCTTGGCAGGGAGCAGGCTCTCTGCCTCTGCTGACATGGCCTCAAGACTCTTCCTCCAAAGAGGTAGGAACATTGGCATTTGCTTGGATACCTGGTTTTGATTCTTCAGAGGGAGGTGCCTACAAAGGGCAATGCCGGGGTCTGGAGTCAGTCTCGGGTTAGCTCGCTGAGGCATCCTGAGCGGTTTTCCATGGTGCCTGGACCAGTTTCACCCCCTTCAGAAATGCACGAAGGGCCCAGTTCCTCCACGTCTTTGCCACACCTATTGCCCAGGTCTACCTTTGGGCTCCATTCCCGACTCCTGAGATGGAAATAATGTTATGACCTTGGATTCATTGGGAATCAGCCCCTTCCCTGCTTGGAAGTCTCTCCGTGTCTTGGGAACTGTTCATGTGTGGATATAAAGAGCTCGTGAGGAGCTGCGGTCCTGAGGAACAAACCAGACAGCGGCGGCATTGGGCACGGATGCAATGGGAGTGCGACTGTTATTCCTTTTGCTTCCAAGGACACTGAGCTAACATGCTGTGGTGGCCGGTGCCAGTGAGGCGGTTCCAGCTCATGGGGACTCCATGGACGGCAGAGGGAAACGCCACCCTCTCACCGTGTCCCTCTGCAGGAGCCATCACTCCAGCCCCTGTGTCCATCTGTGTCACCGAGTGCCTTCCTCCCTCCCATTGCCCCTCTACCTTACCAAGCACCGTGTCCTTCAGGGACCGGTCTCTCCTGGCAACATGTCCAAAGTTCCTGGGGTGAAGTCTCACCATCCTTGCGTCTAAAGAGCACTCTGGCTGTACTTCTTCCAAGACAGATTTGTTTGTTCTTTGGGCATTTTTAAAAATCAAGCTAATATACTTGTGCATAAATATGACAATATATATTATAAGTGTGTGTTCCTTTCATTCATTTTCTGATTGTATCTCTTCCTGGGTGCATGCTTCACCTAGTTCTCCCAAGTAGAGATCTCTACTCCTCTTTACTTGGGAGAACTAGATGAAACTGGTTCTTGTTACCGTTGTTGTAACCTATGGGAAAAGTCTAGACTTTGGGGTCAGAAATAGATATTAAATTATTTATTGTGTTCTTGGTGAACATTTACAAAGGAAACCAGGTTCCCATTTTACACTTTTTATAGATCTTTCTTTCACATTAAGTGGACAGAGAGCTGATCTAAGGTCGAGTTGGGAAGGTCAGTGTGTGCAGAGTAAAATTATGACATTTTCCACAACCTGGAGATAAGCAGAAATATGCAGATGGAGTTCAGAAGGAGGAGAGGGGGCTGGACCTATAGTGGCCTCGGAGAAAGGGGAACTCATGAACAGAGAGCCTGAAGACGTGCTTCCTGGTGCTGACCATATGGAGCAGCTGCTCCAGCCAGAAGCACTTAACTGGGAGATTTGGAAAAGCATAGTTCTCAGTGATGTTTCCTGTCTTCTTAAGGGCCCACCAAATCTTCCTGAACATGCCCTGAGGATATTTTATTTCCCATTTTAATTACTTGCTTTCAACTTTCAAACTATCTTTTGCTATCAATTTCTAGCATGGACAGATTTTTTTTTTTTTGGGATGGTTTCTTTGGGGACCATTAAATCGAGGTTTTAATCTGTTTCGCTTGATTTTTATTTTAGTAATATCTGGAGAGATAGTCATGGATGAATAGGCCTGAAATAATAAAGCTTGGGACAATTGTATTTCTGGGAAATAGGTCAGCTCACAGCTACCATTAAAAAGGCAATGTCTTCTAACAATAGCTCTTTCTAAATGTCGGCCCTCAACCTTATTGCTGTATCGCATCTTCTATATGTTTTTAAAATTCATATGAACAGTTAGAAATGCAGAAATGTAGTTTCTTGGCAATGTTTGAAGGACAAAGATTTCAAGTTAAAAAACGTGGTAAGTTTGGGGTCAAAATTCCATCAATATTACCCCAACTATACTCCGCCAGATTTGAGAATACTGATTCAAATGCTTCCTAAAGTTATAAACCCTTGACTAATGCACATACATCAAAATCCAGACTTGTAGACAATCACTCTTTCTAAATGTCAGTCATCAAAATGATCCTTGGATCACTTTTACTCCCGCTCACCTGGGGGTTTCACCTGGGTCAACTGAGGGGCTATGAGATGGTGCTGCCACCTGGCAGTCAATAGGGGGAACGATCACCGGCACCCAATTAGCTTTCCATTTACCAGTGACTGTCTAGTTCAGCTCTGCTCAAGGTTGACTTGGCGGTGTTAAAATGCTGAGCTGCTTACCCAAAGATTCATGGTTCAAAGCCTCCAGTTGTTCTGTGGGAGAAAGATGGGCCGTCAGCTTCTCTTAGGATGAACAGTTCGAGAAATGACAATAAGTTTGGATTTTTTTTCGTTTTCAGATCTGTTTTGTGCGTTATTTATTGAGTTTACACACGAACCATGCATTGCAATCATCACTCAGGGAACACACTTGTATCTCTCCCCTTTGCTTTTATCTTTTATTATTTATAATTCAGTTTCTGTAAAGTCGTGGAATCATTTTCTTGGGGACAGACTTTAACCCATTCTGTCCTCCTTTCCTCTCTCCACTCTCGCTTGATTAACTTAGATGGGTGTTCTCCTACTCCTTCTTTCTTAGGTTCTAGTTCTTCCACAGGGACAGGGTGGTTACCTGTTGGGCGGCCAACCCGCAAGATCAGCAGTTCAAAACCACCAGCTGCTCCTTGGGACCAAGAGGAGGCTTTCTACGCTCATAAACAGTTACAGTCTCAGAAACGCCCAGGGGTAGTTCTCCTTTGTCCTACAGGATCACTTTGAGTTGGCATCAATTCCATAGCAGTGAGTTCTTATTTATTTGCTTATTCTTCAACATGGGCTGATCATGATTTTAAAAGCAAAAGTGCTGTACTGTTAGACATTCGCCCCAAGGAAAAAGGGAAGTCATAAATTTCATGATCTCTCCATGAACTCCTACAGCCTTTCAATATGCCTGGTTCTCCATGAACTCCTACAGCCTTTCAGAATGCCTGGAGTTCCACCAAAGACTGTCTTCTCATTGCTTTTATTCACTTCCTCAAGGCACTGACATGAAGAAACAGCTTTATTCTTCTTTTCATTTATTTTCTTTCATATTTACTAGCTGTCGTAAATGTTGCCCTTTACTACTTTCACCATAAATGTAGGTTATGAGGAGCTACATCAGCTTCCTTGAGATTATTTGTAAACATAAATATCATCAATACAACTGTTCGATTAGCTCAGAGTTCAGACATTCAATGGATGTTGCTGTCGGGGGTCGGCGCCATCAAATAGGCTCTATTGTGACCCTGTGCCCACCAGAAGTGTGCCTGCGCCGTCCTCACACTCGATCCCCTGCTGGATCCACGGTGTCCGTGCATCTCCTCTTTGTGGGTGCCCTCCCCTTTACCAAACAGGATGTCCTTCTCTAGGGACCGGTCTCTCCTGACAGGGTGTCCAAAGAAGGTAAGGTGAAGCTGTATCCTTGCCTCTGACTGTACTTTTTCCAGGAAAGATAGGCAGATCAGATTGTCCTTTCACGTGGTACTTCCAATAGTTTTCTCCAGCACACGATTCAAATGCATTGATGATTCTTCGGTCTTCCTTATAAAACGGCTTCCCAAGGTGTATGTAAATCAGACAGCATTGTAAGGTCGAGCCTGACAGATGTCCCGAGGTTACCATCGAGTAGTTTCGGACTCGCAGGGACCTCCCCATACAACAGAACGAAGCATTACCGAGCCCTGTGCCAGCCTCACAATCGGGCTGAAGTTTGAGCCCATTCAAGCAGCCACCGGGTCAATCCATCTGGTCAACAACATGTCTCTGTTCCGCGGCCCCTTACTTTACCAAGGATGATGTCCTTCTCCAGGGGCGGTCCCCTGACAGCATGTCCAGAGTAAGCGAGACCAAGTCACGTCGTTCTTGCCTCTAAGGGACATTCTGGACATCCTTCTTCCAAGACAGATGTGTGTGCACTTTTGGCAGTCCAGGATATTCTCGATATTCTTTGTCAGCACCATCATTCAAAAGCATCGAGAAGGACGGCCACGGCAGACGTCATTTGGTTAAAATGTGACACCTTATCATTTGATCTCTCCTTTAAAGTTGTTTCAGATTTTAGTATTTTCTGGTTATTTTTTCATCTGGGTTTGTTTTGTTCTTGTTGTTTGGGTGCTTTGTTTGGTTACTTGCTCCTGCTGGTGATCTGTATGATTTTCTGTATATGAAATCCAGGATAATATACATCGATAGAGACAATAACTGCATTAATAATGACCTAGGAACATGACAGTGGAGGTTGGGGAAAATGGGAAGCTAACAAAAACGCAAAGAAAATATTCTGAACTGATTGTGGTGGTAAGTGCTCAACTCTTCTTCTTTTTTTTTTTTTTATTTAATAATCATTTTATTAGGGGCTCATACAACTCATCATAATCCATACATACGTCATTTGTGTCCAGCACATTAGTACATATGTTGACCTCATCATTCTCACAACACCCGCTTTCCACTTGAGCCCTTGGTGTCAGCTCATTTTCCCCCTTCAACTCTTCTTAATATGATTGAATGATTAACTTGTAGGATAGGTGAATAATGCCATTAATGAAACTATTCTTTAAAAATTATTGATGGAAAATTCCATTATCTTTTTTTCTTCCGAAATCTACCTATTTTGTATATTTATTTTCCGTTCTCTTTTAAGTAAATTTTTCATGAAAATTTTGAAGATCTACCTGCACCCTATACATAAAAGCTATTAAAATGCAGTCTACCACAACATAGGGATTTTCTACATCTGAAAAACAGATAAATCAGGGGCTATTTATTTATAACATAAAAGGATGTGTTACCTTATTGGATAATTTATCATAGAATCTCTAAATAGCATGGTCTCTTCAACTCGTTTCAATTGTGATTCCATTTAAATCACTTAGAATGAGAAGTAGTCACAATTCCCTGGAGGTAAACAGATAAACCAAGAAGATTCAAATAAAGAATTTGGGAACTGCTATGCATTTTTGGAATTCTGCTGGTTTACTAAGTGCACATATATTTAAAATATCCTTACTTTCAATCATAACAATTGTGAAGACTTAGTACTTTAGAAAACATGTTACCTTTGAATAAATTCCTAGAATTCTGGGTAGAATTGCTAATTCAAATGGTATGCACATTTGTAATTGTTATAGCTACTGCTAAATTTCCCTCCACAGATATTACACCCCTTACATTTCTATTGTTGGTGGTGTTTTTGTTGTCCCTTTTAATTACAGAAGACATCATTATTATTGGCTCTATCCAGTCAGTATTTATTAGCTGGACCTTCACATTCCAGCTTTCTTTGCTCTGCATTTTTTCCTCATTTCTGGCATTCCATTTGGGATCAGCTTCCCTTTTAGAGTCTATTCTTTAAATGTTCCCTTAGTGAGGCTGTGCCAGTTATACATTTGCTGTCTTGTCTTTCTGAACACATCTCTACGCCACCCCACCCCCGCCCCATGCCCCAGTAGCTTGATCCCCTCCCCCACTGGCACTTTAAAAATAATTGTTATAGTTTTACGGCCTTTGGGCTTTTTTTAAAAATCATTTTATTGGGGGCTCGTACAACTCTTATCACAATCCACCCATCCATCCATCGTGTCAAGCACATTTGTACATTTGTTGTCATCATCATTCTCAAAACATTTGCTTTCTACTTGAGCCCTTGGTATCAGCTCCTCATCACCCGCCCCCACTCCCCCACTCCCCCGCCTCATGAATCCTTGATAATTTACAAATTATTATTATTTTGTCATATCTTACACTGTGGGCTAACTTTTTATTGTTAGTATGTATTCATTTATTTTACTTTTTGTGACTAGATGTGGATTTCCCCTCTTGCTTGGCATTTGATGCACTTCTTAAATCTGTGTATTTGTTTCTTCCATCGATCATTGTTCTTGTTTTAAATATTGCTTCCTTATTCTTTTGCTCCTCTCTTTTGAAAACCCTTTTTAAAGAGAGACTAAATCTTCTTAATCTGTCTTCAATATCTTTTAAGCTTATTTCTTTAATTTTTTTGGTCTTCTGTGCTACATTCTAGATCATTTCTCTTCCGTAATTCTCTTCAGCTATGTCTAACTTTCCGTTGAATTACATTTGAGCAATTGTTTTTTGCTTTAGAATGTTGGAGAGCTCTTCATTTTGAGACATCTTGGTTTTTTAATGTAGTTTTTCTAGTTTCTGGTTCCCTGAAGATATTTTCACGTTTGTCTCTTACTTCTGAAACACGTAAAAACAACTGTGTTTTAGCATGGTCCTGATAATCCCAGTATGTGAAGGGTCTGTGTGGCATCCATGAAAATATGCTGCTCAGCTCTGTGACGACAGAAAGCACATCTGTTGATGGCCCCGCGGCTGTGCTCTGAGACCCACGATGACATTGGTGTGGAGCCCATATGCCCCACGACTGCCCTGGCCAATGACTGAGGACCATAAAGAATGCACGCCAGGCTTGATTCTGGAAGACAGAACTTCTTTGACAGGTAGTCTAGGCCCAATGGCTCCCTATTAGGCTTTACTATATTTCTTAGCCAGGCGTCGCAGTTTAAGCCTCTCCCATACAACCTTCTCGCTCTCCTTTACAGGGGCCAGAACTGCACTGTGCCTTATTCTCTTAGTCAGCGCTTCCCCATTTCCCGCACAGGCTTTCTCTCTAATAAATCTTCTACATCAAATCCTATCTTGCTTGCTATTGCTTGGAGGAGACAGTGGTGCCAGCAGTCATCCAAGAAACCAGATGACGAATGAGCGCGCGCGTTCCCATCAGAGATTGTGTTGTACACTGCCAAATAGACAAAAAGGACAGCAACTGGGCTGGTAGGTGGGGCAACGATGGCCCCTGGCACAGAGTGGAGACTCACTAGAAATTTGGAAAAATCTCCCCGTGTAGGAGTCGCGGCAGTGACATAGGCATTCAAAAGAGAGGGGACGTTATGCCAACAAGAACTGCCAGGTTGGCTGGTAACTGTTGATGGTCGTCTGCAGCTGCGGCGAAGCTGGGGGCTGCTGGTGAGAGGCTCCGTGGGAACCCAGCAGGAGGCCCTTCCCTTCAGCAATGGGGAAGGAGACACAGTTGAACAGCAGGATAAGGAGAAAATCGTTACAGATATTTGCATGCTCAGCCAAGGCTGATCTGTTACTCAAAAGCTAGGGACTCTGAAACACGGGATAAAGACTTCTGGATGAATGCCCTCGGGATGATTGTGCTACAGGGGTTTACAGAGCTTGGCCACCCTTTGCTAAGAAGAGCTAGCGCTTCCACCACACTGGAGGCATTGTGGAGGTCTTTCCTCCCTCAGGGGGGCTTGGTAGCATAGTGGTTACGAGTTGGGCTGTGATCCATATGGTTGTTAGTTCGAAACCACCAGCAGCTCTGGGGGAGAAAAACTGGACTTTCTAGCCCATCGACAGTTACCTCTCAGAAACCCACATGGGGTCAGGATGAGTCAGTATTGACTCGATGGCAGTGTTTGATTGGTTCATTTTGTTTTCCTCCATGAAGCACGGGTGTTCTCCTTAAATGTGCCCCACCGCTTCCTTTGGCTGCTAGGCTGATAACTACGATTGAACTCCAATATTAGCCAGATGGAGACACACTGGGCAAGATAAAGGAAGAAAGTAACTGTGGTAGGGCATGGGAGCAAAGGTGGCGATGTGGACTGAGCATGCGCAGAATCTGTGCACCATCTGGGGACTACATTTCCCAGAATGCCACAACACACCACCACCACCACCACCACCCCGTGTACACCTCCCCACCCCACCCCCAGCGGGATTTCCCAAATAATCTCGTCAGCGCACGGAAATGTGAAAATCCCGTTTTACAGGAGGCAGGTCGAGAAGCGCCTGAGAACAAGTGTGCAGGTTGGTGGGGCAGTTTCTCTCTCTCTCCCAGGGGACTCTCAATAAAATTCCCCAAGAAGTGACTCATTCTTGGGGACGGGAAGGACTCACAGCTCATGCAGCTCAAAGCATTGCAATAATTAATTCGCATGTAACAGGCGCCAGGAGCTCCCAGGAACGGACTTGAAGAGTGTTCCGTCAAGAGGACCGAATGTAAGGCTAGATCAACCATTTATTGGGAGGCAGAACTTAATCATATTGGCATAATCATTGTCAGAGGCCCTTGGGGATGGGGTAAACTTAGAAACCCAGATAAAACGAGGGACAGCCCTCAGTGTTTTGAGCAAGCCGTACATAATATGACTTACACAAAACTGTCTTTCCACAGGGCCAGATGTATTTGTCCAATGGGATAACAAGTCAATAAACTAATGCACCGAGAGCCCGATGTTCCTGTGGGGAACCCTGGTGGTGCAGTGGTTACGAGTTAGGCTGCCAACTTCATGGTTGACAGTTCGAAACTACCAGCTGCTGCACAAGAGAAAGATTAAGGCTTTCTTCTCTCGGAAAGAGTTACAGTCTCCGAAATCCACAGGGGCAGTGCTACCCTGTCTGAAGAGGTCACGCTGCGTCTGAATTGACTCAGTGGCAGTCAGTTTGGTTTGGGTTTGGTTCCTGTGAGAGAGTTAGTACGAAGGAAGGCAGCATCAGTGCACTCACATAGTCAACACTTCAAACTTACAACCTACACAACACAAGTAAGAGTCACGGGGCTTGTGGTGTCTGGTACAACGATCTCACAAGCAAAGTTCCCCTTGACTCGCAAAGACCTCACCTCACGCAGCCAGTCCCAGCTTGCCCTCTTTTCAGCGCCGTAGTTGGACAGAGCAATCAGTTCTCAGAATTCTGGGAGGAGTGGTGATTAGCTGTCAGGACCGCCCTGGCTCCACCAGATGAAGCAAACTCATGCCACAGAGTTGATTCCGACTCACAGTGACCCCATCAGAAGTACAGAGTAGAACTGCACCAGCAGGAATCTGAGACTGTAAATCATATTTTTAAATAGAAATAATTTTATTGGGGGCTCTTATAGCTCTTATCACAACATATATTTCAATCGTATCAAGCACATTTGTACATATGTTGCCATCATCATTCTCAAAACATTTGCTTTCTACTTGAGCCCTTGGTATCGAGACTGTCAATCTTTACGGTAGCAGAAAGCCTCATCTTTCTCTCATAGGGCAGTTGGTGGGTTCAAACTGCGGGCCTTGCCATTAGCAGCCCAAGAAGTAACCCTCCACACCACCATGGCTCCTTGGCATGGATCCCGGGGGCCGGGGTGGGGTGGGGGTGAGCACATGTTGTCTCTAGCTGTGTCTTTTGATATGCAAAAGTGCTTTTTGACACAATGGATGGATGGATAGATTGTGATCAGAGATGTAAGAGCCCCCAATAAAAGTAGTTAATAATTTAAAAAGTGCTTTTTATATGCATCCTGGCATTAGGTCTTCTCTTTATCTAACCAGCACATATATTTTACTTCAAAACAAAATCAAGTTATTTTACAATAAAAACAAGTTTCACTTTAAAAAAAATTTCTTATCTATCTAATACACATGTTCATACCTGAGTACGAGTTTTAAAAAACTCATAGTTTTAGGTTCTTTTTAAATGTATTTTTATATTCAAAACACTCGGTTTGCCTGACTAGTGCTGAGTCTGAAGGAAGCGAGTGCACTGGAAAATTCACCAATGAATCATGTACCACAGGAGGCCCGAGGTGGCATACCATTCACCAAGGCCATTACCGATGTGCTGGTCAGAAGGGCTGGCAGGAAGTTCCCAGATAGCTTTAGACTAGGCGGAGCTGATGGGAGGAGCTGATCTCAGGAACAGCCATAAGGATCCAGATTAACAGACCACATCCACCCACCCTGTTGCTGTGGAGTTGATTCTGACTCACAGTGACCCTGTCGGGCAGAGTAGACCTGCCCGCAGAGTGTTTCTAAAGTTGTACATCTGTATGGAAGCGCACAGCCACATCTTTGTGCTGCAGGAGCTGGTGGGTTCAAACCACGGAGCGCTCAGTTAGTGCTGAGCACATAACCACAGTGTGGCCAGAGCTCCTTACTCACTGCTATAGCGTCGAGTCCGCTGCATTGTGACACTGTGTAGGGTATTCAAGGCTTTATACATCTTCATGGGAGCAGACTGTCTCCTTTTCTCCCGAGCAGGGTCTGGTTAGCAGGCCAACGCTCAATACCAGCAGCCAAAGAAAGAAAGAAAGAAAATGAAAAACAGGCCAGGGACTGACAGTGACACAAATCATCGCATGAAAGTTCAAATTGAAGTTGAAGAAAATTAAAGCAAGTCCATGAGAGTCAAAATGCAAACTGTCAAAATACCAAAGACTCCGCCTGAATGTCGAGTACATCTCAGGAACACACTGGACTCCTTGAATATGAATACAGGAGACCTGATGAGGTGTGGGATGGCACCAAGAGCGTGAACCATGAAGAAAGCAAAGGACCATATTCAAGAGATAAGAATATGGATTGCAACTCAGTGTAAAAACACAGACAGAGTTTCACAGCTGGGCCAATCGGCAGCATCACGGTAAGTGCAGAAAAGGTTGAAGAGTTTTGTCTTGCTTGGATCCACAATCAGTGCACATGGAAGCAGCAGTCAAGAGATCAAACGATGCATTGCCTTGGGTAGATCTGCTGCACAAGACAGACCTCTGTGAAGTGTGCTAGAGCAAGGCTGTCACGCTGAGGACTAAGGTGGGCCTGACTTAAGCCATGGTATTTTCAATTGCCCCATATGCATGTGAATAAGTAAGACTAAAGAAGAATGGATGAATTTGAATTATGTATTGGTAAAGAATATTGAAACTACCATGGGCTGCCAAAAGGACAAACAAATCTGTCTTGGAAGCCAGAATGCAAAAGGAAACCAGGGAGGAGCCCTGGTTGGTGTTGTGGGTGATGAGTTGGACCGCCAAGGCCAAGGGCAGCAGTTTGAAACCACCAGGTGCTCCAATGGAGAGAGATGAGGCTTTCTGCTCCCAGAAAGACGTGCAGTCTCAGAAACCAACAAGGACAATTGTATTGTACTCTGCCCTATTTTGGTGCCTTGCAACCTGAGGGGTTCCTTTCCCAGCGTTCTTTCATACTGTGATGCTGGTGCTCAGGGGGTCTTCAGTATCAGACAATGGGCCACTGCTAGTCATAAGTTTTTCAGTGGCTAATTCTTCAGAAGTGGAAAGCCTAATCCTTCTTAGTCTGTTCTTATTCTGGAAGTTTTACTGAAACCTGTACCCTTTGGGCGACCCTGCTGGCCTTTGAAGCCAGTGATGTAGCTGTCAGCATCGCAACACGATGCATACCACCGCTGCACCTAGCAAGCACTAAGCACTAAAAGCCAGGCATCTGTGATGACTGTATTTACCTCGGAAGTGGAGTGCAGTCAAGTGGCAATCAGCAAACAAGACATTGGCGTGATGGTTAGTAGAACATGTTGTCTCTGGAAGTGATATTAGTGGGCCAATAGCAAGGTGTTGCTTAATAAGTCAATCAAGTGGCAAGATGGAAGCCAAAGAGGCCTAATACAAAGTCACAATCTCTGGAACCAAGTCTCGAACCTGTAACCCACTGAGGTGGCCCCAGTCTGTAGGAGGAAGGACCCTGAATCACCACTTGGCAAGTAAATGTATGCACTATGGCCATCGCCCGAGTCCTTCCCCCGAAAAGGCTTTGAGAAACAAACATGGAGGCACAAAATGATCAGATAACATATGACAATAGAACTCCGACCCACAGCAACTGGCCAGAGTGAGGACTTGGTTCATCAATAACTACCAGCTTCCTTGTTTTTGCTGTCACTTCCCACTCAGGGAGAGTTAGCCCGCCTTTAATTCCCTCATGCCAATGATCTTCAATCTGGACCAAACTGAAGCCCTTCCCTTTTGGTTTCAGTAAAGGCTTCTCATTCCCCTGCTTGCCTTTGAGTTTCTGACCAAAGCAAGGGATGGCAGCTGACGCCCTTGTTATTGCAGCCCTGGAGTCACTTACTTGGCTTGTTCTCCTTTGATGGGTTCTGTTTATTTCCACAGCTTGGATGATTCTACATGGAAGGAAAGGGAATACGTAGATATTTTGAGGAGTGTTACACCCAGGATCTTTGAATTGATACGGATAGCCAGAGACTCGGTGTCTTCACTTTAATAGAGTGAGGGTTTACGGGGGCCACGCAGTCAATGAGCTTCTGGGTAAAGTCCAGCTAACAGTGGGACTGACCCGGTAGTCATGCTATTTCCCCGATCTCTGAATGCATAATTAGAATTTCTATACTTGTCAATTGGGGTAACTTCCACATTGAATCCCTGGCTTATGGGTAAGAGCTATCATAGGAAAGCCTAAGGGATAGCTGAATTGCCTCTCTGTCCCTGATTGAGGGAGGAAGGGAGGGAAAGAGGGAAACATATTATATATGTAAATATGTGTTTAATATATATATTAATTTATATGTGTGTATTTATATATGCAGAAATATAAATAAATAATTATATGTTTGTTGTTAAGTGTCATCGAGTTGATTCTTTGATGGTTGTTACCAGAGAGGAGGTGGGGGAAGGAGGAGAATCCACATAGTAGACAAGAGTTAATTCTGGTGGCAGGAAAGACAGTACACAATATGGGGGAAGTCAGCACCACATGACCACGTAAGGTTTCTACTGAGAGGTGCATAAGAAAAAGGACAAGTTCAGCAAATGGTATAAAATATACAATCCTGCCGCAGAAGTAATAACTCACAGAAACTTGTGTGTAGGTCCATGGGTAATTAATGTATGATAAAAAATGAGGGAGGCTGTGGAGGTGTACACCAGAATACTTCTCTGTCTCTGTTACTCCCTCCAACCATTACTCTCCACCCCACTCTCCACCCCCACCTATTTTTGCAAGTACTGTATCTCCATCTGGCCTTCAGGGACCCTCTCCCACCAACCCAGAAGTGCTTCTGATCTTATTTTGGGGATCTTGTCCTGCAACGCTGTTGAGTTGCTCATTCAATACCCAGTCAGTCAAGTGTTGTGTGTCTGCCTCTGTAGGTCAGCAGCATCCTGGAAGATTTCAGACTTGGGTTTTGTTTACAGTTTTAGTTCATTACCTTTCAACTCCACCCCAGGCTCAGCCATAGAATGGAAGCTGGTTTAGCACTTTTACCATACAGACATCAACGCCTACTGCCACTGCCCTCTTCTCAGCTCTGGAGCCCAACTAGCTTACTGCTTGGCAATTCTGGCCCATTTCTGGTCCACAGAGATGCATCATTGCGTACCTATTTTTGGTTTCTATTTTCTTTTTTTTTTTAAACATTTTATTAGGGGCTCATACAACTGTTATCGCAATCCATACACACATCAATTGTGTAAAGCACATTTGTACATCATTTTCAAAACATTTTCTCTCCACTTAAACCCCCGACATTAGGTCCTCATTTTTCCCCTCCCTCCTCTCATTACTATACCAGTGGAGAAGAGGGTTCATCAAAGTACACACTCAAACAGAAAAGTGGGTGAAGGGAGACGTCAGAGAGGGCAAGATATGACAAAATAACAATTTATAAACTATCAAGGGCTTATGAGGGAGGGGGAAGCGGGGAGGGAGGGGAAAAATGAGGACCTAATGCCAGGGATTTAAGTGGAGAGAAAATGTTTTGAGAATGATGAGGGCAATGAATGTACAAATGCGCTTTACACAATTGATGTTGTATGGATTGTGATAAGAGTTGTATGAGCCCCTAATAAAATGATTTAAAAAACAAAACAAAAAAACCCAACAAAGTACACACTCACTGTACTCTCTTGACCAGATGTCTCCCTTGATGGTTTGGGTATTTGTGTGTGTGTTAAAGTAGGAGACACCAGAGCATAATTATGGATATAAGTCCTTTGTCACATATATACAAGGATTTTTTTCTTTCAATATTTGCCTTAGTATTTCATTTGTTTACCAGTGTCTTTTGATGAACAGAAGTTTCAGTTTTGGGTGAGAGCCTGTGTATCGACTATTCCTCATATTTAGAAATCTTCACCTATGCCACAGAGGTTTTCTTTGAAAGTTTCTATCGTTTCTGGTTTTACATTTAGGTGTCTGATCCACTGAATACTAGTTGTGGATGATGTGAGATGGGGGGGCGGGGGTCAGAGTTCTCCCCTATGCCCCGCCACCGTGGCCCTCCATGGAAATCACCAATAGTTCATGTTAGCATTCTTGTCCTGTGGAATCACCTTGGCACTTTTGTAAAAAATCAGTCAATTGTACATGTGGTGGCATATGAGACAGACTGGCTTTCTACTCCCATAAAGAGATACTGTCTCAGAAACCCACAGGGGCAGTTCTACCGTGTCCAATGTGGTTGCTATGAGTCAGCATCTATTCGATGGTAGCGAGTTGTTTGTTTGTTTTTAGCCTGCTGCTTGAGGAGCCCTGTGGGGTAGTGGGTTATGCATTGGGCTGCTAACCTCAAGGTTAGCACTTCAAAACCATCAGCCATTGTGTGGGAGAAAGGCGAGGCTTCCTACTCCCCCACCCCTATAATGTGATTCTTTCACTATGAAAACCTTTGTCTTGGTTTTGCCTTTATAACAGAAGTCTCATATAATATTTCTCCTGCTGTGATTCATTCAGCCTGTGTTAGTCCTGGTAGACTAGAGAAAATGCGGGCTGCCTCACTTAGCCTCATTAGGGTGCCTTTAGATCATGGGCCCCATTACTAATTCTCAACAACCTTAGACCCCTTGTGCTAGGTCATGAACTTCAGACCAGTCAATCTGCTCTCGTTTTCTCCTCTAGTCATTGTGAACCAGGTCCATGGGTGTCAGTGGCCAGACTCAACTCATGTCTTTATTACAGTGTTTCTCTCACTTCCAGTCAACAAGTGGATCCAGGTGGCCACCTAGTAAGCATCTCAGCCTGCCCATAGGCTCCTTTAATGTTCAGCCCTAGAGCACTGAGTTTCTTTCTTGGCTCCAAATTTTTCCAGCTTCTCAAAAATCAAAGGATTCCTCTTTTTCTTCAATCTGTCAACATCCCCCTAGGAAAGTCTCTTCACCTTAGAATGTTCTGGGCACTCATGACATTGGGTGAGGCTTAGCTTTTCAGAGCCTTCTTTGCAGGCATGCCCTACACCCATTTCAAGATTCTATCAGTCATTATATCAATAACAATAAACAGGAAAGAAAGAAAAGAGTATAAACCTGGTACAGCCAGATCCTAAACTCAATTCTTAAAAACAGTCAAGTTCAATCTTTATCTTATCTTAATCCTTACCTAAACTATTCTATTGATATGAAATATGGCTGCTTTACCGCAAGCCGGGCCAGGCCTTCTGTCAGCCATTTTGACTAAGCAGTATGGTCTCAGAGAAGTTCCAGGGGAGATTCCATCCCCTGAGTTCAAAATTTATCAGATTCATTTTTGCCATTTCAAACAGGAATAACCAAAGACAATAACCAAGGAAAAGAATCAAACTTTAACTACTCATGTTCGTTCCATAAGACAGAGGTCAAACAAGCATCTACTCTCCAACTTTATTTCTCTAGAACCCCACTCCCAAGGAACCATAATGTGTTAGTCTGGGTTGCCTAGAGAAACAAATTCATAGACACTCCTTTGTGTATAAGAAAGAGCTTTATATAAAGGAGCAATTGTATATTGAGAAAACATCCCAGCCCAGTGCAGATCAGGTTCTTAAGTCCGATATTAGCCCATATGTCCGATACCAGCCTATAAATTCCTCTTCAGACTCACGCAACACATGCAATGACGCCGAATGCAGGAAGACCACAGGCCAATGGGTGGAAAGTCTTGTGGATCCAGTGGATGTGGAAGCATTTCAGCACTGGTGTGGTTCTCCCTGTGGCTCTTTCCAGCTCCAGGACTCTGGCTCCATCAACACAGCTCCATCTCACTTGTCAGCAGGAAGGTGAAACAGAACGAGAGTATGTCCCACTTCCAGGGAGGAAGACAGGAGTTCCCAGAATTCTCAGGAGAAGGCCATGCCCACATGGAGGCCTTATTGGCTATGACCTGATTAGCAGGCTAGACTCCACCCCTTTGCTCCAGTTGACAGGAGATTTTGTAACTGCCACACATCCTAATGCTCTCCAAGGCCCTTCATGCCTGGAGGTGCTTTGCTAAGTATATTCTTATGCTAAGACCACACTAATTATCGCATGTATCATCATTCTCAACAGCCTTTTATATGCAGCTGCACAACCCTGCTGGCTGAAAAGGACGGGGACTTGAGCACTTCCTGGTGATGGTTAAGGCACAGAGCCTCCAGCAGGGATTACTCCTCAATATAGAGCAAGCAAAACTCCTCACAACTGGATCAATGCGCAACATCATGAGAAACGGAGAAAAGACGAAAGTCTTCAAGGATTTCATTTTACATAAAAATTAAATAATGTGGCACATTGCGTGAAAGTTCTCTCCAGAGTCTCCGGGACAAAGACGTCAGTCGGAAGACCAAGGCACCGCCGACCCACGCTATGGCACGTTCAGTGGTCCCATCTGCGCGTGAGATATGGACGGCGAGGAGGGAAAACTGAAGAACGATACATTTGCATTATGATTTGGGGGAAGACTATTGAAAATGCCGGGGACTTCCAAAAGAACAAACAAACCTGTCTTGGAAGAAGTGTACCCAGAGCAGATTGCTCCATGGAAGCCAGGCCGGGAGACTGCCTCACATAATTTGGACGTGTTATCAGGAGAGACCTGTTCCTACAACTGGGCATCATGGTTTGTGAAACCCGGGGTCAGCAATAACGAGATGACTCAATAAGATGGGTTGACAGCTGTGGCTGCAACAATGGGCTCAAAGGTAACAATGGTGAGGAAGGCACAGGACCAAACATGGCTTTCCTCTTCTGTACGTGGGGTCACTAGGTGCTGGAACCGACGCAAAGGCACTTCACCACAAGAGTAACAACAAATGCAGGTGTAGAAATATCCGCTGCCAAGGCTGCATAAGCTCCTGGTATCCTCCCATTTGTCGCCTCACACCTGCTCAGCTTACGTATCTCCCAGTATATCCTCTTGTGAATTGTGCTTCGTTATTACAGCTATTGCAGGATTGTGTGTATCATAGTATTTACTATTGTTGCTTCCCCCCCAGTGTCTTCCTTTGCCTGTGACCTCCCCCTTATTGTACATTACCTTTCCTTTCACCAGAAGTAACTCTTGGCTAGTACCCTTTGTCGTCATTGTTAGGTGCTGACCAGTTGGTTCTGACTCACAGCGACAAACACTGCCCGGTCCTGTGTCATCCTCACATTGCTCCTATGTTGGAGTAGTTACTGTGTAGCAGTTACTGTGTCAGTCCCTCTTGGTGAAGGTCTTCCTCCTGTGTGCTGCCCTGCTGCTCTTTCTTCGCATGCTGCATGTGTCCCAGCATGATGGTCGGCTCTCCTGTCAGAAGGCAGTTCTTCCTCGGTCGTATTTTGAGGGACCTGAGGGACTCATCTCTGGCAATGTTCTGCTTCTTTTCATGGGGTTTGCAGTCTGTGACAATGTTTCGGTCCTGTCCATAGGTCTTCTGTGACTAGCTCCTCAGAAGCGTTCAGCCTGTTCCTTCTTCATAGTCTCTTCTTAGTCTGGAAGTTCTGCTGAAACTTGTTCACTGTGGGTGAGCCTCCTGGCGTCTGAAAGACCAGAGACATAGCTCCCAGCATCACAGCAGTACACAAATCACCACAGCTCGACAAAGTGACAGAGAAATGGGGGTGTCTACCCATCTATCCACTGAGTGATTTTCCTTCCTTCCCTCTCTCATCCCTGGTAATGATCAGAGCACATTTCTTTCTGTGTGTAAACATTTAAAATACTGTTTTACTTGGATAGTCTCATAGAATACTTTCCCTGTGTGATTGTCTTATTTCACTCAGCATCAGATCCTCTAGGCCAGTGGATCTCAACCTTCCTAATGCCGTAACCCTTTAAGACAGTTCCTCAGGTTGTGGTGACCCCCCCCAGTCATAAACTTATTTTTGTTGCTACTTATAAACTGTAATTTTGCGACTGTTATGAATCAGGCGACCCTGTGAAAGAGTCGTTTGACCCCCAAAGGGGTCGCCACCCACAGGTTAAGAACCGCTGCTCTAGGCTCATCCATGTTGTGAGATATTCTGCAGATTCATCATCATTGTTAAGCATGTGAAGTGCCCCCTGGTGTATGGGCTACAGTTTCATATCCGTTCACTACCAGGTGAGCACTTCGTCTGTTCCCATCTCTGCTATTCCAATAGTGCTGCTATAGGCATGGGCGTGCACATATTGGTCCATGTCATGACTCTTAATCCCAGGAGTGGGACTGCTGGATCACGTTATCTCTATTTCTAACTTGTAAAGGCTGTGCCAGACCACTTGTCACAGAGCTTGCCTGGACATGAATCCTGGCTCCCTTATTTATCAGCTGTGTGTAACTCAGGAGGTAATTTAACCTCTGTGGGTCTCAGTTTCTTCATCTGCAACTTGGGTAGAATAATACTATCTACCTCCTGGAGCTGTGATAAGGATTACATCAGGCAATGCGCACAAGTAGAGCACTTAGAAGAGTGACTGATCGTAGCTCATCTTTGTTGTTGTTGTTGTTGCTGTTAGGTGCTGTCTAATTGATTCCAACTCACAGTGACCCTAATTCACTCTATGGCTGGGTCATGATTTATTTACTCAGCTTCCCAATGGCAGATTCTAAGGTTGCTTCTAATTTTTCCCTACTATGAAGCCAACCTTTGGTGCATCCATGAAGGCAGGGACCAGTGAAAGCAGGCACTAGTCTAAACCCTTTGGAAAGAGTTCTGCCCAACCTTGTACAATTGAACATACCATGTCTGTGGCCTCTAGAGGGGAGTCAGACTGAGAGTAACTCCAGTGACAGAGTGGAAGGGCCTCACAGCGCTTCCAAGGATGTCATCCTTTCAGGATTGGTGGATTGGAACCACTGACCTTGCCGTAATCAGCCCAGTGCTGAATCATTGTGTGGCGAGGACAATGTCACAGCAGCATTGTACCCCTGGGTCGACCAGCAGCGCCCATGGAAGCAACAATAAGAAGCCAAATGACATACTGCATCCGGAAGATCTGGGGCAACATTCTCTTCAAAGTGTTCAAAAGCAAAGACGTCACTTTGGTGACTAAGGCGCACCTGACCCAAACCAAGACCTTTCGGTTGCCTCAAATGCATGTGAAAGCTGGACAGGAGAGAGGAAGACCAAAGAAGAATGGTCACATCCAAATGGGGGGGTTGGTGGAGAATGGCGCATGACCTTGGACTGCCCCAAGAAGTGCAAACAGATTTGTTCTAGAGGAAGTACAACCAGAACGCGCCTTGAAAGCAGTGGTGGCAACACTTTGTGTCCTTCACTTTGGACACATCCTCCAGAGAAACCAATCCCTAAGAACAAAGTTCAGTGGAAAAGAGAGAGCTCCTGAACGAGATGGACAGATCCGGTGCCTGCAACCCGAGGCTCAAATTTAACCATGACCGTGGCAATGGCACAGGGACCCAGCACTCACTGCCACCCAGTCCGTTCCTACTGCTCGCAGCCAACAGGACAGGGTCGAACGCCCCCTGGAGTTTCCAATGCTGCAAAGCATTGTGGGACTAGACAGCCTTCTCTTTGTCCTTCGGGGAGCTGGTGGTTTTGAATTGCTGCTCTTGGGGTTAGCAGTCCAATGTGGAACCCCCAGCACCCCAGGGCTCCTGAGGACGGCACAGCAGCAGGCACCATTTCATTCTGTAATGCCCAGGTCTCTACGCTGGAGCCCACCTGATGGCACTCAGAAACAACCACGTGCACCACATATCCTAGAGACACGATGGCGCGTTTGCTCCAGGAGATGTGTGCATGGCCACCTCATTCTCTTTGGTGTCGCTGCTGTTCCCTCCCATCAAGTCGGTTCCAGCTCATCGCTACCTGGGGCACAACAGAACGAAGACCTCCCCCCAACACAAAATGCGGAGCGCTTCATGAATTTGTGTGCCATCCTTGCTCAGGGGACCTGCTAATCTTCTCTGTATCATTGCAGTTGTAGTCAATGTGCAGCCGGAGTGAGCACCTAACATTGTTCTTAATAGACCAAAAGGGAAGGGCCCAAATGCCTGACAGTAGACTGGATAAATACAGCCACCGAAGCAGATGAACTGCCAGTACATGCAACCTGGGAGAATCTCGCAAGCATCGTGCTGAGATAAAGAAGCACTTTACAAAATGAAGTACACTGTACAGGTCCATTTATATAAAACTCAAAAACAAGCAAAACTTGCCCTTATACCCTAGGGGGTAAAACTCTAAAGAAAGGCAAGGAATTGATTCTCGCCAGTCAGGCTACATGGCTGTGATCTCTCCCAGGGGAGGGAGGGAGGGCACTCAAACCAAATGCACTGCCATTGCATTGATCTGACCCTTGGCGACCCTAGGGGACAGGGCAGAACTGCCCTGGGAGCTTCAGAGACCGGAACTCTTCACAGGCGTTGAGAGCCTCGTCCGGAATAGAGAGTGGCTGGTGGGTTCAAACTGCTGGCCTTCGGTGAGCAGACCAACACTTAGGCAGGCTGCCACCAGGGCTGCTTCTGGAGCTACGTCTTAGTTCATTGGCGCTATGTGGCCTTTTGCCAGATGGCTTTAGCTCGAGACATGAAGTACGTTCTACGTATACAGATAAAAATGAGAAGAAAATGTTGAAAACACCTTACTGGTCTGTGCCTATTCAATCAGACAATCCTGTGGAAGAAGCTCAACCTCCTGCCCAAGCTGCTCTAAGCTTGTTCCTTTGCCTCCTCCCTGGTGGGATTGGGACTGGCAACCCCTCAGTCCCCAGGAGCGCATGAGCCTGGCATTGCGGGAGAAGATGGGAGATGAGACTGCTCTCTCTCAAAGAGAGCTGGGGCTCCGTTTTTATTTCTTTCCTCTGCAGGATAGGACACTCGCCATTCATTATTCTTCAAAAGCATCAAGTGAAGCTGTTTAAAAAATACCTAGTTCAAAACCCTGTCTTTAAGGGTTTGTTTTTTTTCTCCCCTGCCTTCTTTTTTTTCGTTATTTAAACCTTTTAGTTTAAATCCCTCCCGACTTTCTGGATTTTGTCTATGGCCAAATACTGCTCTTGTCTCAAATGGTAGATTACCCTGAAGAGTGCTGAGTTAACCACATGGAGACTGGACTGATCTCCTCTGACTACCCGAGGGAGAAGGAGAATCCAGCTCCCCACCAGCCCAAGGCTGATTGCCAGGAGACAGAGGTCAGATGTGCCTCTGCTCTCCATCCTCCTTTATCCTGTGCTGACATCAATTCTTCTTCCCACAATACCTTACTTCTCTACTGGGTTCAATAACTCATTGAAATGGCCAGACAGAACTCACAGACCATGCCCAGGATTGAGGGGGCTTTATTAGGGACGTGACAGGTTACCACACACCAGGATCAGAAAATGTTAAGGATAGCGTCATTGGTCCAAAGCAAATAACTCTCCTCAGGCTGCCGCCAAGTCTCTGCCTCTGGTCCCCAGCCCCTCAGCCATAGGTCCTTGGCCTCTCTGCCTTCCTGGCCTCTGCCTGCCTTCCTGGAAACCCCACCCCACCCCACCCCTGTCTCAGCCTTGTTCTTCTGCTCTTTCTCGTGGCCTTCTTGCCTCGGCCTCTTCTTTTGGTGTGGTGGCTTCTACTAATCCCCCACTTCAGGGGTCTTGAACGTGCTCCTCTGGGGGTTCTTCCTTGAAGGTCCTGGGAATTCTAATTCTCTCGGTTGGCTTCTGAGATTGCTCTTCGACACAGAGGAATGGCTTTGATGGACATGTGGTTATTGCCTTTCAGCGGACTCTACTCCCACGGAATCAAAGGGTGGTGACTAGAATCACACCATCTACTACAGTGGAGACTCAGAATACACCCCACCTTAATCCTGTCCACGAGGGTACCAGAGAACGCCTCTAAAATGGGATTATAACCACAGGCGTACAGGATGGACTATCTAATACATCACAAAAGGGAGTATGGCTAGAAGAGTCAGATTAAGAAATTTCACTTGACCACAAGTGCGTATCGCACTAGTGTTATTGTTTACCTTGTAGACCTCTCTATTTTTTGGCTGAAACTTGAGTTTTTCCAGAGTTTTAGGGGTTCCATCAATCTCTGTCCTACCATTAAGCCTGGCCTTTTGCATAGTTTTGAGTTTTGTTGTACATTTTTTCTCCTATTCTATCCAGGACTCTCTATTACAGCGGTTCTCAACCCGTGGGTTGTGACTCCTTTGGGGGTTGAAGGACCCCTTCATAGGGGTTACCTGATTCATAACAGTAGCAAAATTACAGTTATGAAAATAATTTTATGGTTGGGGGGTCACCACAACATGAGGAACTGTATTAATGGGTCTCGGCATTAGGAGTGTTGAGAACCACTGCTCTATTATGATCTCCTTTAGGGCAATTGGTAGTGGTAGTCGTAGGAGGTTGCCATCTAGTTCTTCTGGTCTTAGGGTGATGGATACTGAAGTTCAAATGGCACATTAGTCCTTTAGACTGTGTCTACGTGTCTTTAGTTTTTTCACTCTTTTTTCCTCCATCTGGGAGAGGGCAGTAGTAGGGCGCTGCTTCAAAGCTTTGAAGACCTCAGTTGATACTCCCGAAAGCAGGATGTAGAGCATTGTCGTTGTAGGCTCCGTTATGCCAGCTGGCCTTGTTTTACCCTGTGACTGTGATTCCAAAGTCTTACAATGTTTCTGGTGAGGACGAGGTATCATCGTATTATCACCAACAAGAATTTGCTGACCATTCACTAGGTGCTTTATCTGAGATATGTGCTGTAATTGCAGGTGGTGGTGGGGAGGCGGGGGACTTCATAAATATTATTAGTTAGTAACCAAGCAACTATTTCCAATCCAAGAACATCAGTGAAGTATACACAACTTGAGATTTCTCTTGGGCACCAAAGTTACAAAAGTAATACACGGAATGTCTCAAGTACTTAAGAGCTATGTGTTCACTCCGGGGGGTGTGGGGCTTGGGGAACACTGTGGTAAATATAAAGGATTTGGAGGAGGTGTTGAGGCCCTGCATGGCTTAAGCCCTCACAACTAGTTGAAAGTTGGTGCTGAAAGCCCACTCGGAGGCACACCATGAGACAGGCCTGATGATCTGCTTCTGAAGAATCATGGCTTCGTAACCCCCCTGAAAGAGTGCTGCTCTGCACACAGAATCACGGTAAGTTGGAATTGACTCAATAGCCACGAACAACAACATTATCATAAAACACGATGGTGGCATAGCTGGTGGCGGAGTGGTTATAAAACACGGTGGCTACATCATCATTGTTGTTGGGTGCCATCAAGCCAGTTCGAACTCGTAGGGAGCCTGTATCCCACTGAATGGAGCACTACTCAGTCCTGCACCATGCTCACAATTGTTCTGACGTTTGAGTCCACTGCCGCAGCCACTGGGTCAATCCATCTCAGCAAGGGCCTTCTTCTTTATCACTGCTCCTGCCCTGCACTTTACCTAGCACTTTGGACGTCTTAAAGTGTATCTTCTCCAGGGACTGGTCTCTCCTGAGAGTATGTCCAAAGTAAGTGAGGCAAAGTCTTGCCAGTCTTGCCTCTAAGAACCACTCTGGTTGCTTATCCACCAAGACAGATCTGTTTGTCCTCTTGGCAGTCCATGGTACTTTGGATATTCTTCTCCAGCACCACATTCAAATGCATCAGATTCTTCTTCAGTCTCTCTTATTCAGTGTCCAATGTTCACATGCATAGGAGGAGATAGAGAATATCGTGGCTTGGGTCAGGTGCACCTCAGTCTTCAGAGTAACATCCTTGCTTTTCAACATTTTAAAGAGGTCTTGCGCGGGAGATGTGCTATGAATCTGCCCCATGAGACACAATGATAGCATGGATGAATAAATCCATGGCCGTTGTTGTTAGTCACAGAGCGGCTCCTGACTCACGGCTACCCCATGCCCAAGGGAACAGACTGCTCCCCGTCTGGTGCCATCCCCATGATAGGTTGCAAATTGGACCACTGTGATCCACAGAGTTTTCGCTGCCTAATTTTCAGAAGCAGATGGCCAGTCCTTTCTGCTTCGTCCATCTTAAGCGGCATACTCCTCTGAAACCTTATCAAAGCAACGTGCACGCTTCCACGGAGTGGTGAGTGGGGCATTGGCAGGGACTGAACCCGGGTTTCTCACGTGGAAGGAGAGAATTATTCTACTGAACCATCCCTTCCAATGTGACTGTTACCATGTTTTGGCATGTGCAATGCCCACATGATTAATGTGCACATGCATATAACATGAAAAGCATAGAAAACTAATGTGTGAGAATTCCTTCCTTAAAAACA
>NW_022103906.1:59905265-59907736 GCF_000313985.2 Echinops telfairi
CACACTGCTCACAACAATCAGGAGGACCTTTCATGTCCCAAACCCAGAAGGAAAAATCAAGTCAGGAAAGAATATGAACAGGGTCAGGCTATTCACTATTCCATATGAAATTCAAGAGTAAGCAACATTCCTCTTTTGCTTAGAAGGCCTGGGGCCTGAATGGGGAAATCAAAAGCAAGAAAAGGAGTTTCTCCTCAGTGAGGAGAACGGTGCCCTCCGTGGGTGAGTGCGTGAGTCTCTGGCAAGCTTCTCTCTGTGGAGGGCGGAGCCAGTGGGAAAGGCAGGGCCGGGGTCTGCTCTTCAGACCACCTTCTCGTCTCTTCCGTTGGGCCTTGGCGACATGTGGGCTTACTTTGTGAGTTTTGGTTTCGTGATGCGTGTGTAGCTGTCATATTGCTCCATCAACATTAAAGAGCACAGCGCGGCAGCTCTGCCACGGTCGCTTCACTGAACATGCAGCTGGGCCCCATGGCATTTTGCTGCGATTCCACCGAGCACCTGCCTCCCTCGGGCGGAGAAGCTTTTGTCTTGCCCTGATCTTGGTCACAGTGAGAAACATCCAAGGAAACCCCTGTCTTGATCAGCAGTGCTCTTTCCCTGGCCATCAGGTGAGAATTAAGCTCAGTATTTTTCTTTTCCAAATACTTGGATTAAAATTTTCTTAAGCGTGTGTGTGTGTGTGTGTGTGTGTGTGTGTGTGTGTACACGTGCACACGTACAAAAGTGTCTTGGCCACTGACCTCAAACTGACTGCCATCGAATCACTGCTGACTCACAGTGACCCTAGAGGGCAGAACGGAGCCTGGAGGAAAAGACCCCATCTTTTCTTGAGGGGCGGCTGGCGGTTTCGAACTGCGACCTTGCTGATTGAAGCCTAACGCGTGACCACTACCTACCACGGTCCCTCCACTGTACTGCCAGGGCACAAGAAAGGGTAAAAATAAGTAAACTTAGATCCTTTGGAGGGTGCCCATACACATAACTTATTGCTAAAAACCAGATCTTTGGAAAAGCAATCGCTATTGTCTGCGTGTTCAGGAGTTTGTAATATCTGTTCCACACAAGGGATGCTGGTTTATGAGGTTCTTGGGAGTGGAATTTACCAGAACCAATACCGGGAAACTATTGGCAGCCTGCCTTCTAGTGTGGAAATATTTTATTTCTATGGACTATTTAGTACTTTAAATGTTCATCGTGAATCCATATTTCATAATAGCAGCAGCGCACTTGCTTCTGAAATATTGTCAACGTTGTAAAATAAAAGCTGTAATAAGCCTCATCAATGAAAAATTATCTCTTGACCATTTTTGAGGAAATGAAAGTGTGCTGCTCGGTGTCAATGTTGTTGGAAATATTGTAAAAGATTTTATTTGCATAGCCTTAATATTTACTGAAACCTTTGGGAGGGAGGAAGTTATGAGAGGCTTGATTGACAGCATGATTCCAGGGAAGGAGACATTTACAAAGTAAACTGTAGATTTGCTGTTGTTGTTAGGTGCTATCAAGTCTGCTCCGACCCATCATGACATACACAACAGAAGAAAACACCGCGTGGTCCTGTGCCATCCTCACAAGTGTTCCTGTACCTAGGCCCATTGACGCAGCCACTGGCTCAATTCATCTCGTGCAGGGCTTTCCTGTTTTTCGCTGCCACAACACTTCACAAAGCATGATGTCCTTCTCCAGGGACTGGTCTCTCCTGACATGTCCAACAGATGTCAGATGAGATCTCACCCTCTGCCTCTGAGGCGCACTCCGGCCTTACTCCTCCCAACACAGATCAGCTGGTCTGGTCCTCGCAACATTGTTCTCCAGACTCGTAGTTCAGGTCTATCCATTCTTCTTTGGTCTTCCTTATTCAGTGTGCACACTGTAGCTATGAATTGGGTTTCGACATTATTGTGGCTTGAATATATTGAGAGCCATCCTTCAAAGAACTCTTACAAGTGTGAAGTGGAGACACAAAGCCCATCTGTAGACAATTGGACATCCCCTTACAGAAGGGTCACAAGGAAGAGACGAGCCAGTCAGGGTGCAGGGTCGCACCAATGAGACATACAACTTTCCTTGAGTTCTTTAATGTTCCTTCCCCCGACTATTATGATCCCGATTCTACCTTACAAATCCAGCTAGACCAGAACATGTATACTGGTACAGATAAAAGTTGGAAGCACTGGGGATTCGGGACAGATTAACCCCTCAGGACCAATAATGAGAGTAGCAATACCAGGAGGGTAAGGAGAAGGTTGGGGGAGAAAGGGGGACCTGATCACAATGATCTACATATAACTCCCTCCCAGGAGGATGGAAAATAGAAAAGTGGGTGAAGGGAGACATCAGTCAGTGTAAGACATGGAAAAAAAATGATAAAATATTATCAAGGGTTCATGAAGGAGGGAAGGGGGAGGGGGGAAATGAGCTGATACCAAGGGCTCAAGTAGAAAGGAAATGTTTTGAAAATGATGTTAAAA
>NW_022103906.1:59908775-59911057 GCF_000313985.2 Echinops telfairi
AGCACCATCAGCTTTCTTCACCACCTTTGCTTATGCACCTGTTTTGTCTTCAGGCCCAAAGTCCATCCACTTCCTCGATGCATTCCCATATAAATATATGTACATAGGCCAATACCTATATTTTAATGAATTAATGTATTTACATAAGTGCACACCTATGTTTATACATCTATCCATAGCTTTGCTTCCTGGATCTTTCTTCTGTTCCCTTTTACCTTCCTCCTGCTCCACCAACATGCTCGCCCTTCTTCTGCCTCTTAGTAAGTTCTCTCAGCTAGATTGCTGTTGCTCAAACAGCACTGGGATCTCTACATCCTCCTCACTGTTGCTTTTATCTCCCTAGTTGTTCCCCTGTCTATGGCTTTGTTTGCTCACTGCTCCTTTCCCCCACCTCCTCCTCTCCCCAGCCCCTCTGGACCCTTCAGTCCCATTGCTTTCTCTTTGGGTTTGCTTTCCATGCCTATCTCATATTGGTAGGCAAAACAACAATAACAGAGAGTGTTAGTCTGGGTAGACTAGAGAAACAAATTCATAAGCACGTATCTGTATATAAGAGTTTTATATAAATGGTAATTGTACACTAAGAAAATATCCCAGCCCAGTCCAGATCAAGTCCCTAAGTATGATATTAGCCCATATGTCTGACAGCAATCTATAAACTCCTCTTCAGACTCACAAAACACACGCAATGACCCTGAATGTAGAAGATCACAGGCCAGGGGGTAGAAAGTCTGGTGGTAGAAGCATCTCAGCGCTGGCAGGGCTCTCCACTTGGCCATTCCAGTTCCCAGGGCTGCGTCAGCATAGGTCCATGTGGCATCTCCTCAGGGATGCCTTGGAGGAAGTCAGCCTTGTCAGTAGAGAGTCTCCAAGGGAGTGAACTGAGAGAGATAGTGTCTCCTGCCTCCAAGGAGGAAGTACCAGATTTCCCAGAATTCTCAGGAGAAGGTCATGCCCACTCAGAAGTCTCACTGGCTATCTCCAGACTGACAGCCTAGACTCCACCCTTACACGCTTAATCCTTAAATTGACACCAGATCAGGTGACTACCATACAGAGACAAAAAGAAAAAGAAAAAGATTGAATTTTAAAAAGAGAAAACAAAATGAAAATGCATACATAATTCCACGGCTGTCCGCTGACCTTTATGACTATCTCCCCACTGGTCCTGGGGGGTTCCGGGAACTGCCCCTCTTAGCCTGAAGTCTACTTGGGGGGCTCCTCAGGGGTTGTGTGGCTTGGCTTGGCTCTCGTTGCTGATGTGTTCTGTTTCTTTCTTGGTTCACCCCACTGTGGGGGTGGTCAGACTAGACACACTTCCCGCTGTGTGTCCCCAGTATGGTCCTCTGTCTCGGGATGCTCCAGTGAGGGGACATTATGTCTCGAGCTGTTGTTGGCCCTACAATCAGTCCTCTCTGCTTTAGCAGCTCCGTGCATGACCATCAACCTTAGGGCTTGGTGTGCCAGTATGAGTCTAGTCCCTTGATCTCTTTTTCCTTCTTGGTTTGCTTCTGTATGGACAGGTTGTGACCTCTCTACAACCTGTAAGTTTAGTGTTGTCCTCTGTAACACATGCTTCTAGAGAGGGGGTCAGTTTGGCTCTGACTGGGGCCACCATGTAGACCTTTTGGTTCATGAGTTGCTCCATGTGGTTACGTTGTCCTCAAGGTTTGGAGCACTGTGGTGGGGTCTGCACTCACAATCCCATTTCTGTGGAGACATACCCTCCCCTGGGTGGATTAGCACTCGACTCCCCCCAGTGCCATCATCTCCCTCCTTTTTCCTCCCTTTTCTCCCTCCCCCCTTTCCACTTCTTTGTGTTGGAATGACATGTACCTCCTTGGGTTTGGTCTATCCTGCATCCAATTGCCTGTACCTTAGTCTGAAAAGTGTGAGTTAAGTAGCATTTCTTCTATACCTACTGTGCTGATTATACTTACCTCAGAGGACTCATGTTGTACTTGTCCTTTTGTGATTGGCTAACTTGACTTAGCATCATTTCCTCCAACTCTTCCATGTGACAATGTGCATCATGTGATCATCGGTGCTTTTTAGGGATGCATAGTACCGCATTGTGTGTATGTGCCAGATTTTTCTAATCTACTCATCTATCGGTGTAAATTTAGGTTGTTTCCAATTCTTTGTGATTGTGAATTGTGCCGCAATAAACATTGGAGTGCAGAAGACTGATCTTTGGTCTATTACTTACTTCTTCTGGGTATATGCTTTGTAAAGGGATTGCTGGATTGTTAGGTAACTCAATTTCCATTTCCTTTGAATAT
>NW_022103906.1:59911817-59914029 GCF_000313985.2 Echinops telfairi
AGTGGCTGGAGGCAGTAGGGGGCCTTAGACAGTGCTGAGGTCAGGGACTGTAGGTATGCCATTGGGTCAGCTTGGGGTGGGCCTGCAATATGGGCAGGGGTCTGGCCTGGAATGTCTGGCACCAATTTTCAGTCTTTTAAAGACTCTATGTGGTGCCCAAAATTATAAGAGCTTGGATTGTAGCTTTCAGCCCCTGGCTTTTCCTGATATATTAAAAAAATCTAGGCTGTGCTCTGGGGATTAGAGTTCTGCTTGTCTTGTTATGCTAACATTATGCTAATAGGCTGGGACCAGGTTTCTGGCAGCTTACATTCAAAGGAACACAGCCTGGAATTGTGTCTAAAATTGGGGCTGTGATGTGCTGTCTCCTAGGGAAGGGGGACCATATTTGCTGAGTGGTTTGGGGGCCAACTGGATCTGAATTCTCCCCCAGCTGCACATCCCAACTCTCCTGCACAGCTATGTCATGGGTAAAAAAATCCCAGGGGCTCCTCAACTGCTGCAAATTAGTGAATAATTATCTATTGCTACCCACACTGGCAGGTGTGGAGCTGGGGAGCGGGGGAAACTGGTTTGCTGATGTAGTCACTCCATTCCTGTGGGGGTGGGAATGAAACACATGAGAACACAGAGCACATGGATACTAGAGAGGGGAACTCCAGTGTGAGGTCTTGTGGATGGTTCTCAGAGGCTCTCTGAGAGCCTGGGATTATGATCACCTTTAGACAGCAGCCTGGGGAATTTGCTGCATGCTACAAGTCTCATATCTTGGGCACAGGAAGGGGTGGTGGGTGCTGTCCCACTGGATCCAGTGAGATAAGATTAGTGGAGCCCTCAAGCAAATGTAGTGAACTTAGAGCATTTCAGTGAGTTCTCAAATTGCTCCGTGGGCAAAAATCTCATGGGGGTGGAGGGTGGTCTGAACCAGACGGCGGTACATGGAATCTCTTTTTAGCACCCAGCCTCCCAATATTGGCCTCCTTACCTCTTAATTTTCTGATCTAACAACAGGAGCACTGGGTGGGTGATTCTACCTGAATGCCATCTTGACTCCTCCAAATACTGGTTTTAAAAAAGAACAACAAATCCAATGTATAACTCTGTATTGGGATGCAGAGATTATCCCAAATGAGCTGATTCAGGTATAAAGGAGTGTCCTGTGGGATAGAGGAATTTGGATTTCACCCAAGCTCAGGAGACAGGACCTTGGGCCTTCCTTGAACAGAGGTAGAATTAAGACCCCCACCTAAATCTGGGACCCTTGGAATGCAGTGACCTCAGGGAAGGAGCAGATTAGGACCAAGGTCATCATTGTAACTCAAGGATACCTGAACCATGAGAGTGTTTACCATAAGAAACTCTTTTTACAAGAATCATCCCATTTTCCTCGTTAGAGGAAGACGATGATGGCATTCAGAAAGAAATATTAAATTGCACGAAGAAATAGAGAGAAAAGGACTACATATACTGTTCACTAAATCTAAAACCAAAGCAGTTGCCAGTTGAGTCCACTCCTACGCGTTGTGGCCCATGTGTGTCAGAGTAGAACTTTGTCCTGCAGGGTTTTCATGGCTGATCTTTCTCAGAAGTAGATTCCAGGCCTTTCTTCTGAGGCTACCCTGGGCTGGGCTTCAACCCCCAACCTGACAGCTAGCAGCCTGGTGTGCTAACCGTTTGCACTATCCAGGAACTCCCAAATCTAGGAAGCACTAATGATATAAAACAGTAAGAGCAATAACGATGACCAATTTGAGAGTATAGAAATAATATTGTAATTGAGCTACTATAAAAAGTAGCATGTACGGTTATTTTAAAATGCTTTATAAAATCTTTGCAATGTTTGGGAAGAAGTTAGGTCCTCAAAAACAGACAAATAAACAAATACACTGTCAGTGAGTCAATTCCGACTCATAGTGACTGCAAAGGCCAGGGAAGAGCTGCCTCTGTGGGTTTCTGAGACGGTGCCTCTTTATGGGAGTAGAAAGCCTTGTCTTTCTCTGGAGGAGCAGCTGTAAGTTTCAAACTGCTGGCCTTGAGGTGAACAGGTCAACATATGAAACCACTATGTGGCTCTTGAAGGTCAGGATAATATTGGCTAAATTTTGCCTTTAAATAATATTTACCAACAAACCATCAAGTTGATTCCTATTCTTAGTGACCTATGGGATAAAGCAGTGTTTCTCAACCTTCCTAATGCCGTGACCCTTTCATA
>NW_022103906.1:59917455-59923470 GCF_000313985.2 Echinops telfairi
GGTTCTGATGCTGTAAATCTTTTCAGAAACAGCCTCATCTTTTTTCTGTGGAGTTGCTGGCATGTTTGAACAACCAGTCTGTGGTCCAACAGCGCTATAAGAGTTCATACTTCTTGAAAATTTAGGGATAGCTACTAAAAGAACAAAGTAAAATACAGCACTTACAAATAGTAGAACTGAAAGTAAAAGGAGGGATGTGAACAATGATTAATTTGACAGAAGGAAAGGAAGCACAAATAGCACAAATTTAGGATAGTAAAAACAAACCCAACATCTTCGTGGTTTCAATGAACGTAAGTGAAGTCAGGATCAGTTCAAAAATTGCACTTTGGCAAAATCTTGCTACATTTTGTTCACAGGAGATAAACCCAAAATATAATGATGCAAGGAGGTGGCAAGTAAAGAAAGGGAAAAGGGGGAACAAAGCTCTCAAAACAAAACAAAAGCTGTGGGGTGAGTTCGATAACGGGCATCAAAGTGTTAAAGGAAATGAACATCATTAGAGAGACAGAAAAGAGTCCAAAAAAGAAAAAAGGATCAATCCCCTTTTAAAAAGTGTCAAACAAACCTCAGATATAAAGCACCATCTGTGGAAGAGTTTTAAAATGCATCTCTTTCTGGAATTAATACATCAAGCAAACAAGTCAAGTAACGATATAAAATTATAATAGTATACAACTTATCGATCCAATGGCTGTATATAAAACCCCACACCACATAATTGGAGAGTAGGCACTTGGGCAATGTTTTAGGGTTGTATTAGAGCTACAATTCTAAGTACCAGGTTTGCAGAAGGCTACAGAGAACAGAATCTATGTATTTTAATTATAATGCTGGTGAATGATATCGAATGTACCATGGACTGCTAAAAGAATAAGAATGATCCTTAGAAGCCAGCGTGGTGACACTTCACCCATCTTTGGACATATTATCAGGAGAGGCCAAGCCCCAGAAAGAAATATCATGCTTGGAAAAGTAGAAGGGCAGGGGAGGAGAGGAAGACCGGGCAAGATGGATTGACACAGTGGCTGCCACAACGGGCTCAAACATGACAGACTTGTGAGGATGGCCCAGAACCTGGCCCTTCCCTTCTGTTGGGCACACTCACACGGTCACTGCAAGTTGATGCCGCCTGCAACAAACTGGAGAGCAGGGAAAGCCAAATCCATTAGCAGAGTCCCATCGATTCCTTTTGGCTTTAAAAGAACTCATGTTATTGGGGCTCGTACAACTCTTATCACAGTCCATCCATCCACCCATTGGGTCAAGCACATCTGTACATTAGTTGCCCCCTTCTGACTGTCAGCCAGGAATGTGCCTTGCCTTCAGGCAGAGTGTAATAGGAAGTGGATTGCCTCCCCCTCCCTAAGCAGCCCAGAGAGGGCTGTCTCCTTAACCGCTGGCCTGGGTCTGTCCTTGATGGAGACTGGCCTACTGGGGTCACGTAGTCAAGAGTTTGTGAAAAATGGTGATCTGAAACTCTTGACATATGAAAAAGAAGAAGTGCCTTCTCAACCTGTTTCGTGGGGAACAGGATCTGGCCTGGAAGCGCAGTGAAGGAGCAGAGCAGAGCCGGCGCCTGCACAGAGTCACAGAACTCTTAAATACATTCTAGCAGACCGAATTTCAACAATATTCACATGGAGGAATGAATTATGAACCGTTTTACTGATCTCAGTGTGCTAAGAATAGTGTGTTTATGTTTTTTGCCATATTAACAGATGAGAGTGTCTTAAAAACCCCAGAGATAGTATTTGATAAGATTTCATCTCACTTCAATATAACTTTTATGCTTTCTTTGTACAAGAATGGGAAACGACTTCCTTTGTCCAGCTTTTACTTCCTAACAAAAGAAAAGTCTGAAGGGAACTTGGCCGTGCTGCTGCGCAGCGCACGCACAGGAGTTTGGACTGGAATTTCCTGAACCTGCTGTTTGTTTGGTTTTGCCTAGTTTTCTCTTATTGGCTCCTCTGAATGTGAAGTGGGGAAAGAATTGAAATACTAGAGGAAGTGAGGACATGGCATGTTCATGAAATGAGACACCCGTAGAAGAAGAGAAAACAAATGATCACACACAACATGCAGTAAAGAGGGTAAGATGACCATTGCTGGCACTGCCTTTTAAATGGTGTCTTAATTTCTTAGTGCTCTGGTAGCGTAGTGACATATTTACACGTGGGTGGCTTTTATTTCCCCCCGTTCAGCAGCACGCGCGGGGGCAGGGCTGGCCCTGGAGGAAAGGCCCTTGTTTCATTCAGTTCTTCGGTGACAGTCACGTGGTGTGTATCTTTCTCCTCTGTGCCTATCTTTCTCCTCTGTGCTTGCTTCATTCAAGTGCTGCAAAAGGATAACAACCCAAACTGACTGCCATGGGGGGGATTCTGACTCACAGTGACCCTCTAGGACAGGGTAGAACTGCCCCTGTGGGTTTCTGAGGCTGTCTACCGAGGAAAAAGCCCCTCCTGTCCCCTGAGGCATGGCTGGTGGTTTCTAATGCTGACCTTACAGTTAGAAGTCCAACATGTAACCACTAGGACACCAGGGTCCCTCCCATAACCCACTAGGACACGAAAAAAACAAAACAAAACAAATCCACCCCTAAACCCCAAAGATCACTACCAGGGGTCAATTCCGAGTCATTGAAAGATGTGGCTGTCTCTGTCCACCTGGAAAGAGCTAGTCTCAGAAACCCACAGGGGCAGGTCCAGCCTGTTGTACAGGGTCACTGTGAGTGACAGTGGACTGGACGGCAGTGAGTTTTACTAGAACACCAGGGTTTTTGAATTTAGTGTCTCACACAAAGCTCACACTCACTGCGGTTGGGTTGGCATAGCGACCCTAGAAGACAGGGTAGCACTGCCCCTGTCAGTGTCTGACACTGTAACTCTTGACGGGAGTAGAAAGTCCCATCTTTCTCCCAAGGATCGGGCAGTGGTTTTGAACTGCTTACCTGGAGGATCTCTGCCCAACCTGCAGTCAGTGGGCCACCACACTCCTCTGATTTAGTGCCTTGTCTGACCCTGCACATCTCATAGGTGATAAGACAGTCTACGGATATGGACAAATTGGCATAACAAAGAAACCTCTATTCCAAAGTGAGACCGTAGCCACAAGCTTGCTGTTGTGTCCTGTGGCCTCATCTTGAACCTGCAGAATGGAATGGAATTGCTTTAGGGTCCCTAGATGGTGATCCTTCTGTCCATCCATCTTTACAGGAGCAGTGAGCCAAGCTTGAGTGGTTATTCGTTTGGCTGCATTCCACACGGTCAGCAGTCAGAAAACTCCAGACCCTCTACGGGAGAAAGATGAGGCTTTCTCCTTCTGTAGAGCTGCAGTCTCGGAAACTCCCGGGGGCAGTTCTGTCCTGGCCCGCCCTATAGGTCACCATGAATTAGAATCGACTCAGTTTCTATTTTTGGTTTGGAGTCAAGTTGTTTTCTTTCTTTGGAGTCTCTGGGTAGGTTTGAACTGTGTAACCATTGTGCCCCCAGGAGTTCTTTCTATAGATACAGAGGTTAGGATCCCAATTTATATTTTGGGGGTTATAATTCAAAGCACAATAGATGATGACGACCCAAAACCCAAAGCACTCCCTTGCTGTTGAGTCGCTTGGATTCCTAGGCAGCACAGGGCAGAGCACAACTGTTTCAGGGGCTCCAAAGCTGTACTCTTTCGAGAAGCAGACCGCCCATCTTTTCCCTAGGGACTATTTCAACTCAGAGCAACCCTAAAAGGCAGAGCTGAACCCCTCCTTACGGTTTCCAAGACTGAATCTCTACAGGATCAAACGGCCTCGTCTTTCTCCCAGGAAGCATCTGGTGGTTTTGAGCCACTAACCTGTGGTGAGCAGCCCAAGGCTTCTTCCACAGCATTACCAATGCTCCTTATAAGATTCCCTAGGGGAAAGACATGGGAACATTATTATTTTATTTAATATTATCATTGGTGGTAATCAGGTCAAACAAAATCTTAATTATTCCACTTTGATATATGTAATTCCAGCTACACGATTTCAGTCTTCATAAAAAATAGCAAGGAGATTTAGTATATGTAAGTTGAAGCAAGCTCTGGTTTGTAATTTCATACTATTAAAGTATATTAAAAGTCAAAACACTACTTATGTTTGCATGATTAATAGAACAAAATTCCACCCAGAAAGGCCTTAGTTTATCATATAGTATTTTCCTCATGCAAGGTTGTAATCATTAAGTGTATAAATGTTTGTGGATAAATATAATTTCCATTTCTAAGATCCAAAGGCAGATAATTAAAGAATTATACTGATAATTACAGAATTTTAATATTTATAGACATCTGTCACTTTGTTTAGAGATAGTCTTACCATATGTGCAGCTTTCTTTTAATTCTAGTAATTAAAGTTTATGAACATATACTGTGAAAATGTAGCTGCTAAATTGTAAAGTTGATTATCAGTAAGCATTCTTACTGATAAGCTTTCTACTTAAAAGTTTATTGTCACAAAGCATACAATTTAATCATTCAATTGTGGGGGAAACCAGCCCCTCACACTATCATGGGTTTGTTAAGCCCAATTGTATGGTTAAACTATATAAAGGTTAAGTAAAGTCATAGAGAATAATAGAGATAAGAGAGTAAAATGAAGAAGTCAGACAAATTTCATAGTAGCACTCACCTCCTGAACAGCCATGATCTTACCAGCCAGGCCTGTGCACAGTGTGGGCCGATAGGGCAGGAGAGTCTCTCTCTATTTCTGGCCAAGACCCATAAATACTTTGGGGCATGATTACAGGTAACCATACACGTCACAGGAAAGAGTTGTACAATAGTCATGAGCGTGACAGGAAGGGGATGAGCTAGGGGTGTACATGCTATAGGAAGGGGAGGGACTAGGGGGGTATACATGTGACAAGATGAACAGACCCTAGACTAGACTCAATATGGTAGCCTAAACTTGGTCACCCTTGAGTGGGCTTGACCTCCCTGGGCTCTCCTTCAGGGACACAATCTACTTTCCTTATCTGAAGGGAGTGGGCCCTACTTAGGGTGAGACAGACCATACAGTCTGATTGCTCTAGTTGACTGAAAACCCTGACTACTTTCGTTGACCTCCAAGTGTCCAGTCGTCTGCCATGTGTAGCAAGCAGCTAGGTTTGGCATATGTTTGGGGGAGACAACTTGGGAGAAATATTTCTGTATCCCACAAGAGATCTTGGACAGGCCCTCCTAAATGGTCCTGCAGTCTTCCTCTGTGTTCCAGATGGCCCTAGGTCATGGCTTTATGGGGGTGTGGTTTGTCTTTTAGTCAATCATACCCTCAATGAAAACGAAAGATGGTTCTTCAGTCACACTCTCCAGTAAAAGAGTCTTCAAGTTGTCTCTAATGGAAAAGAGGATGTGACTTGATTCGTACCCTCTACCAAGGTCAGGACTTGTTGTTAGATGCCATCAAGTTGGCTCCAAGTCATAGCAACCCTCTGGACAACAGAACAAACACTGCCCAGTTCTGCACCGTCCTCCCAATTGTCTTTACGTTAGAGCCCACTGTTGCGGCCACTATGTCACTCCATCTTGTTGAGGGACTTCCTCTTTTTCACCGTCCCTCTACCAAGCATGATGTCCTTCTCCAGAGACTGGTCTCTCCTGGCAGTGAAGTTTCCCCATTCTTATGTTGTTGTTTTTTTAATCATTTTATTAGGAGCTCATACAACTCTTATCACAATCCATACATACATCAATTGTGTAAAGCACAGTTGTACATTCATTGCCCTCATCAGTCTCAAAACATTTGCTTTCCACTTAAGCCCCTGGCATCAGCTCCTCATTTTTTCCCCTCGCTCCCTGATTCCCCCCTTCCTCATGAACCCTTGATAATTTATGAATTATTATTTTGTCATATCTTGCACTGTCCGACGTCTCCCTTCGCCCACTTTTCTGTTGTCTGTACCCCAGGGAGGAGGTTATATGTAGATCCTTATAATCGGTTCCCCCTTTCCAACCCACCCTTCCTCCACCCTCCCGGTATTACCACTCGCA
>NW_022103906.1:59924099-59931596 GCF_000313985.2 Echinops telfairi
ATATCCATCTGCTACCTTAATACTAAACCTATAAATATATGCACATAGGTCTATTTCCCCATCCTCATATATAAATATATTTACATATGTACATGCCTCTATTTAGACCTCTATAAATGCCCTATCCCCATTCCTTTTTTTTAATGTTCTATTTTTTTCCAATACTTTTATTGGGGGCTCTTACATCGCTAATAACAATGCATACATTCTTCCATTGTGTCAAGCACATTTGCACATATGCCGCCATCATAATTTTCTTTCTTTTTTAAAAAATATCATTTTTTAGGGGCTCATACAACTCTTATCACAATCCATACATACATCAATTGTGTGAAGCACATTTGTACATTCATTGCCCTCATCGTTCTCAAAACATTTGCTCTCCATCTAAGCCCTGTTCTTGCTTTTAAAAAGCATTTTGGTTGTACTTGTTCTCAGACAGTTTTGTTTGTTCTTTGGAAGCCCATTGCACCTCCAATATTTTTGACCAGCACCATCATTCAGATGCATCTATTGTTGAGTTTTCCTTACTCAGTGTTCAACTTTCACATGCATCTGAAGCAATTTGAAAAAAACACAAAACCAAAAACACCAAGAACATCTTTTTGGTCAGATGCACCTTAATTCTCAAAGTAATATCCTTGCTTCAAAACACTTTAAAGAGGTCTTGGCCGCAGATTTACCCAAAGCAATGCATCTCCTCAATGCTGCTTCCATGAGTTGTCCTTGTGGATTGATTAAGGATCCAAATCAATCCTCGACCACTTCAGCCTTCTCTCCATTTATTATGATGTTACATATTGGTCCAGTTGTGAAGCTTTTTGTTTTCTTTACATTGAATTGTAATCCGTCATGGAGGTTGCAGTCTTTGATCTTAATCAGCATACTGCAGGTTGTTAATACGCCTTTCTCCAATTCTGATGCCATCCTGATGCCAAACTCTTCTTCGTATAATCCGTTTCCTTTGATGATTTGCTCAGCATACAGATTGAATAAGTATGGTGAGAGTACACAACCCCGACACACCCATTTCTTGATTTTAAATCATATAGTATTCCCTTGCTCTGTTTACAAAACTACCTCTTGATCCAGGCATGCACAGGTTCCACATGAACACAGTTCAGCGTTCTGAAATTCCCAGAATTCAACATTCTTCTCACCCAGACAGCTAAATGACTTTGGATAGTCAATAAAACACAAATAAACATTTTTCTGGTATTCTCTGCTTTGAGCCAAGAGGCCTCTGACATCAGCAATGCTGTCCCTTGTTCCATGTCCCCTTCTGAATCTGGCCTGAGCCTCTGGCAGCTCCCTTTTAATGTATGGCTGCAACTGTTCCTAGAGGATTTCCAGCAAAAATTTACTTGCTTATGATTTTAATGATTTATAATTATAATTTCTATGGAATGGGCACAAATATGGATCTCTTCCAGTCAGGTGGCCAAGTAACTGTCTTCCACATTTTCTGGCACAGACGAGCGAGTGCTTCCAGTGCTTCATCGGCTTGTTGAAGCATTTCAATGAGTATTCCAGCCACTTCTGGAGTCTTGTTTTTGGCTATTGCTTTCAGTGCCGCTTGAAGAAAAATTCTGAGTTCTAGGTTCCGGGAACTGCCCCTCTTAGCCTGAAGTCTACTTGGGGGGCTCCTCAAGGGTTGTGTGACTTGGCTTGACTCTCATTGCTGATGTGTTCTGTTTCTTTCTTGGTTCACCCCACTGTGGGGGTGGTCAGACTAGACACACTTCCCGCTGTGTGTCCCCAGTATGATCCTCTGTCTCGGGATGCTCCAGTGAGGGGACATTATGTATCTTGGGGCCCTTACATTTGCTTTGAGGATTTTTTTTGTCCCTTCTTGCTATTGATCTTAAAAAAAAATCCCCAAACAAAACACAAACCACTTGAACTCACTGCCATTGCATTGATTCTGGCTTGTAGGGGGAACAAAGCTTTGCCTTAAGTGGACTCCACTAGCCATCCCCCTGCCTCCCACCCCCATCCCAGGGAAAGTTAGTCTTGTCCGCAGGGTCTTGTCTGTGCAAGCCTTTGGTTGAAATTGGGGTTTTGAGGTAGCATGCTCATGATTCGTAGCTAGGTCAAGGAGATCGGAAGCCCCTGAATCAATCCTGTGAGCTTTCCTAATCTGCCGTGGTGTACGTATCCCATTCAGTCCCCTTCCCATGTCCATGGTCCAGCCTGCAATTGTGATGATTTCACCTGCTGCCAATCATGATTTTGTAATGCGTTTCTTTGTTTTCCACACAATGCATCCTTTGAACACCCTAGGGCCTCATGCTGAAGGTCTCCCTCATCATCCGGATGCTTTGTTTTTGTCCTTGTCCTGTTTAAGTCTTTAAAAGGATGTCTTTAAAGAATATACTTGACTTTGGGGACCGTGTTAGGCAGAGTCCTCAAGAGATGCAGAACCAGTGATGCCGTATGTGCTTGTATAGAGAAAGAGAGTTCTATTGAGCAATGACGTACTCAGCTGTAGAAGTAGCTAAGTCTAGTAGGGTGGAAGTCAGGCTTCTCCTAACTAGCTTTGGAGCTGGGGGAGCTGATGAACAGGAAGCAAGATGGCCAAACAGTGGGGTATGGGGTCAGGGTTGGGGGTGGGGTGGTGGATGTAGAGGTAAATGAATCTGAGGTCGGCTGAATAAATCTACCATTAGTAGTCTCTTGATGGTTTGTAGGATAGACAGGGGATAAAACCAGAGATCAGGGAACTAGAGGCAGGCTCCAGCTCCAGCAGAAGGTGTGGCACCAAATAGAGCTCAGCTCAGCTCTGTCTCGATCTTATACAAAAGGTTCCCCTCCTCTCCTTGTCAAGGAAACGTTATCAGGATTCAACCTGACCGACAGGTTGAGCTCTACCCCTGCCTTCCCCCATAGTCTTGTCCTCAGGGTCTTGGCTGTGTAGACCTTTGATTGAAATTGGAGTATTAAGGTAGCATGCTCATGATTCATAGCCAGGTCAAAGAGGTCAGAGGTCCAATCCTGTGAGCTTTTCTAATCTGCTGTGGTCTAGGTGCCCATTCCCCCTTAAGACAGTAGAATGAGTGAGAGTTCTTTGGTGTGTTTTTTTTTGTTTTGGTCCTAATATTTTCTAACTTTTCCGTTTCACTGGGAGCAGTTTTGAAAACTAACTACTCTTTATTGAGGAATCTCTTCGAACATCTCTCTTTCACCCGTGGGTGCAGAAATCAAATTGATTAATTGTGTGGTGGATCTGAATAGTTGTTTCTCTCTTTAGAGTTTCTGTGATAGGCTGGGTTGTCTAGAGAAACAAAACCAGTGGCATGCATCTACATATAAGAATGAACTTTATATCAAGAAGTAATCTCATGTCAAGAAGGCATCCCAAACCTGTCTAACTTAAGGCTGTGGGTCCAGTGCTGGGCAGAGCCCTCTTCAGCCCTCTTCAGAGCTGCAGGTGGATGATGCAGAAAGGTGAAGTGGGAAGCAGGCAGATCATAGGCCTGGGTGCAGAGTCACCTGGATCTAATGTCAGTGGACACATGGCACAGTGCTAACAGCTTCAGGGTCAGGCAGCCCACAGGGGCTGCTCCTGGAGGCAGGCAGAGTCCCAGCAAGCAGCAAGGCAAAGGGGCAGAGAGAGGGGGGGAGGTGGGATCCAGGATCTCTCTTCTAAAGAGGCCACTCCTCCCAGAAAGCATCATCAGCCTGTGACCTGATTGACAAGTTGAACTGTACCACTGCACAAGTGCAAGTTGACATAAACTCTAACTGCCACCGCCTGTATTAAGTATCACCATGTATTGGGTTTGATTTAGCAATATTTTGAATTAGCTTTGCTTGAGACTGGGTTCTCTAGAGGAGAAAAATAGTGAAATGCATATTTTAAAAGCTTCCAAATTCACTGCTACCAAGTCAATTCTGATTATGGTGACACTATATATCAGAGTACAACTGCTTCTGTGTGTTTCTGAGACTGCAAATCTTTACCGCAATAGAAAGTCTCATCTTTCTCCTGAGGAGCAGCTGTGGTTTTAAACGATTGCCCCTACAATTAGGACTCATGCAATTGTGAGGAAATGGCTCTTGCTATAAGGAGGCAGCTAAGTCCCAAGTCTGTGAGTCAGACAATGAGCTGCAGAGCTCTCTGGTTCACATGTCTTCAGACATGATACATTCCTAATCTGTAGGTCCAGCAGCAGGCCAGCAACTTCTATCGGCTTACATCTAAGAACCGGAGGTCAAATGATAAGAAGAGGGCAGCGGTCACATAAAATTTGCAAGACTTGAGCAGACATCTCACCAAATAAGACAATCAAATGGCCACCAAACACATGAAAAGATGTTCAGCATCATTAGCTACCAGTGACCCTGTGCAGAAAAGAAGGAAACATTGCCCTGTCCTGCACCATCCTCACAATTGTTTGTAGGTTGGGCCCTTTGTTGAAGCCACTGTGCTTCAACATCCATCTCACTGAGCGCCTTCTTCTTTGTCATTGCCTTCTACTTTCTCAAGCATGCTGTCCTTCTGCAGAGACCGCTCTCTCCTGACAGCATGTCCAAAGTGTGTACGACGAAGTCTCGCCATCCTTGCCTCTCAGGAACACTCTGGCCATACCTCTTCAAAGACAGATGGATTCGTCCTTTTAGTAGCCACGGTACTTTCAATATTCTTCTCCAGCATCAAAATTCAAATGTATCAAAGTTTCTTCAGTCTTCCTTGTTCAATGTCCAACTTTCACATGCTTGGGCGAGGCACACCCTAGTCCTGAAAGTGACATCCTTGCTTTTCAATACTCAAATGAGGCCTTGTGCAGCAGATGCATCCAATGCAGCATCTTCTGATCTCCTGACTACTGCTTCCTCGAGCATTGATTGGGGACCCAAGCAAGATAACATCCTTGACAATTTCGATCTGTTTTCGTTTCCCATGATGTTACCTATGGGTCCACTTGTGAGGAGTTGGGGCTTCTTTATATCGGGTTGTAATCCATGCTCAAGGCTGCAATCCATCTCCATCAGCAAGTTCTTCAAGCCCTCCTTAGTTTTAGCAAGTCAGGTTGTGTCATCTGCATGTCACAGGGCATTAATAAGCCTTCCTCCAATGCTGATGCCACAGTCTTCTGCATATCGTCCAGCTTCTCTGATGATTTGCTCGGCATACAGATTGGACAAGGATGGTGAGAGGATACAACCCTGATGCATACTTTTCCTGATTTTGAATCAAGCAGTATTCCTTGTTCTAGTCACCCAACTGCCTCTTGATCAATGTATAATCTAACGTGAGAATTTACTCCAAAGTGGGTAGCCGATTCCATTTTCATTGTCCCTAGTCCGGAAGGTCCAGTGAAACCTGTTCCCCCGGGGTGACCCTGTTGGCATGTGAAATACCCGTGACATAGGTTCCAGCCTCCCAGCAGCACACAAACCACCATAGTATGACAGACTGACAGACAAGTGGTGGAACAAAGTCTTGAATATTTTTAAAGTCCTTATCTGCATTAATTGAAACGACCAAGTAGCTCTTTCCCGTCAATTCCTGTGGCATAGTAAACTGATGGATTTTCTAGTGTTGACTCACCCTTAGATTTCTGGAATAAATTCCACTGGTTAAATGGTGTATAACCCTTTTAATTCAATGTTGGATTCCGTTTGCAGTGATGTTGTGTCTGTATTCGTAAGGGATCTGTGGTCTTTCTTTTTTGTTTTGGCTCTTTCCTTATGGCATCTTCAGCCAGCTTTGGTATCAAGGTAATTCAAGCCTCACAGAATGAGTTAAAAAGTATTCCCTCCCTCCTAGAGATCTGAAGTGTTTACGTACATTCTCTAGTGCAGCCATCTGGTCTGGGGCTTTTTTGGGTAGTTATTGTTGAGATTATAGTTGATTCTTTAAACAAAATAGTTTCTAGTTGTCTGCTGAAAATTCCCATCTGTTCTCAAATGTTGTCTATCTTTTATTTCTCTTTTTAAAACTTCTGTTACTTCTTTTTTCTGTAATTTAAAAAATTTTAAGTGGGGGGTTTGCATTTCAGGTCATTGACTTTGTATAACAGTTTAAGATCTAATAACCCCCACCCCAATAGTTTCCTGTTTTACTATTCCATGGTTTCTCCTCTATCTCTTCTCTATTAGATTTTTTAACATATTAATAACTTACTATAAAACTTCTGTGTGATAATTCCAATATTTGAGTCATTTCTGAACCTGGCTGTGTCAATTTCTTGTTTTTCTCCCCTTTCTACTTTCCTAGCTTCTAATGTTTGGATTGAGTGTCAGACACAGTGTGTAGACATTAGTGTGTAGAAGATTAGAAGTTGAAGTAAATAGTGTTTACATACAGAAATGAGCACTGTTCTTCAAACAGGCCGTTGGTGGTTATTGTAGACACTTGAGCCAATTTAGTTAGGAGTTGAACTGGATTGGGTTTTGTTGTTGCTATTTTTTATTGTAACTCGGGTTGCCAATTCCTCCATCGGTGAGTTGTTTCTGCTTGCACTGAGGGAGGGGCCAGGTTGTAGGAGGATCTTCTGAGCTTCTTCTCCATTCTGAGTCTTCAGCAGTTTCGCTATCCCTGCACCACAGATGATCGCTTGTGGGGGTTGCTGTTAGTTACCAGCAAGTTGATCCCAACTCGTGGTGACCCTAGATGCACAGAGCAGACTACTTCATAGGTTTTCATGGTTATGACCTTCCAGGAGCAGATAGTCAGGCCATACTTCTGGTTAGTAGTCTAGTGTTTAACCAGTTGTACCCCCTCTCCCCCTGTGTTAGGCCAGGTTGACTAGACAAACAAATCCAGAGACACTCATATGTGTGTAAGAAAGCTTTATCTCAAGACATAATTATAGATCAAGGAAACATCCAGCCCAGTCCAACTCAAGTCCATAAGTCATTACCAGTCCATAATTCTCTCTTCAGACTCATGCAGCCACGTGCAATGATGCTGAATGCAGGATCACAGGCCAGTTGATGCAAAGTTGCATGAATGCATGGTTGGTGGAAACATGGCAGAGTTCTGACAGCTCTCAGGGTCAGCAGCTAGCAGGAAGGTGAAGGCAGAGAGAGAGGGGAAGGTTCCCAGGCCCTCCTTATGAGAAGGCCATGCCCACAAGGAGGCACCATCAGGCTGTGACCTGATTGACAGGTTGAACACCACCCCTACAATTTTGTATATCTTCAAGTTGGCACGAAATCATGTAACGACCACACCCTACAAAAAACCAAACTCGCTCAGTGTGGTCCTTAGATAATTTTGTGTCAACTTGAAGATATACAAAACTGTGGGGGTGGAGCCTAGCCTCATAGTACCTCCCCGAGGGTGGCTTTCTCATAAATAGGTTCCTGGGAACCTCCCCCTCTCTCTCTGCCTTCACCTTCCTGTTGTGAGTCATGCTGAAGCCTGTGAGCGCCCTGGAGATATGTCTACTGCCATTGGAGCCACGAGACTTTGCACCCACCGCTGGTGATGCTCCTGCATTGTGTATTACTTCATGTGGCTGCATGAGTCTGAAGAGGGACTTATGG
>NW_022103906.1:59932901-59935874 GCF_000313985.2 Echinops telfairi
AATAGCCTATGAAATGACTTAAGGGATGTACTATACAGGTGGGTCGCCGTCTTTTTCCTCTGAAGGAGCCGGTGTAGGCAGTGGGTGCTGTTACACAAAAACCGCGATAGAGTGAAGCCACGGAAGTCGAAGCGCGAAGTGGAGAGGGTTCACTGTATATGGGTATCGCTGGATCGTTTCTCTAGTCAGCCCAGAGTAATATACCCAGGGATTCCTAAAAAATAAAAAAATAAAACAGACTTACTGGTGTTGACTGGATGCCAACTCATAGTAACCCTGTAGGACAGGGTAGAACTGTCCCTGTGAACTTCCCAGACTATAATTGTTTATGGGAGCACAAAGCCTCATCTTTCTCCCATCAGAGCAGGTGGTGGTTTCAAACTGTTGACCTTGTGGTTAGCTACCCAATGTGTGACTGCTACACCACCAGGTTTTCTGTCAGGGACTCCTACAGGGTCAGTAAAACAGACTGTTTCTCACATCATCTCGTTCTGGTCTGAAGTAGTACTGCGAGCCTTGAGTCCCGGGCATCTGATCAACCGGGTCCGATGTTTGCCCTGGTCAGTGGTGGTAGCCTCATTGGAAGACATTTTCTCTTGAGTCTATTCCCTGGACTAGCAGTGGTCAGAGTAGTTAGTATAGTCCTTTCCAGTGAGGCACTCCTAGCAAGCCTGTGGGGAGAGCAAAGGCTGATGACTAATGATTAAGATTGCATTGTCTAAGTTCATCTATTATGATAACCAGTACTAGTAGAATGGATGTAGGGAGAATTCCCTAAGGCTGAAGATTAATTTATTTGAGTTATAAATATTTAGTTGTTGGTTGCCCTGAACAGAGACCATCACAGACAGACCATCACAGAACCAATCCTCAGAGTTCTACAATTTGCACTGTGTTCAAGAACAAGATATGAGCCCTGCTTTTATGTAATAGAAGATCATATAGTAGACATCAGTAATTTTTGCTTTTCTAGACGTGATGGTCTAAGCTCTTTCTCTTTGTTCATTTGTTTGTTTCTAATTGTCCACATTGTAGACACAGCTACACACCAATTGTCTACATCTCTACAGTCAGTAAATGCCCCCAAACAACACAACAGCATGAATGCAAGTAAAAACTTCTCAGAGTATGCATTTGACTCAAGGAACCAAAATTCTTCTGTCCTTTGTGGGAAATCTCATTCTCTCACTGCCATTGAGTCATTGCTGACTCATAGCAACCCCTGTGAGTTTCCGAGACGGTAACTGTTATGGGAGTAGAAAGCCAGTCTTTCTCCCGAGGAGCGGCTGGTGGTTCTGAACTACTGTCCAATGTGTAACCACTACAATGCTAGGACTCCTCTTCTGTTGGAAAAACAGAGTGAACATTCTAACTTGTTACTCTCTCATGCTGAGAACAAATTGCATGCTCAAAGACCTTTACTTCTGACCTAACGGTCCTTTCCTTTCTGTTGCACCTAGGTACCTCCTTTTAAAATAATTAAGATGCTTGAAAATATAGTGGGTCACGATGAGTCCGACCAACTCGATGATCCCTAACAACAACACATGTAATCGTGTTCTATACCATTATATGACATTAAAGTTTAATTTTTAGGTTTAGAATGTTTCAATATAAATGTCCTCAGCATATGATAAATCATCTTCTCCCTCTGTTGTTGATTTCCCCCTTTCCCTGGTGCCATTGTGAGTTCTGCATGGTTGCTGACCTCAACGTCAGTAGTTCAAACCCACCAGCCATTCCATGGGTGAAAAATGAATGCGGCTTTCTACTCCAGTCGACAGTGTCCGTCTCAGAAACCCACCCGGGCAGTTCTGCTCTCCTATAGGGTTGCTTTCAGCTGGACTGGACTCAGTGGAAGTGAGTTACTTTGTTTGAGTTTTATCCATTTGTTATAGCAACAACAAAAGGAAGAGGAATGTTCATTAGAAATAAAGAGTATGTAATTACTTTACATTGTTATGCAAAACAATTTAACACCTCAAATGGCCTTATTCCAAATGAGAACTTGTTTTGGTATTTTTATAACTCAAAAACCCACTGAAATGCTTTTCCTCAAACAAAGAAGTTTCTTCGTTTTTGTTCTAGTTCTTATTTTAGGTGGAACTCCTTTACATTTAAATAAGACAAAAAGAAAAATACAAATTTGTAATCTAGAAATGATTACTGTTATTGTTTTGGTGAATAGACATCTAGCTTTTAGAATATGTATATAAAGGCACAAAGAAAAGTTTTACATAAAGACTAATCATACACCACATACTGTTTGATAATCTACTTTTTTCAGTTAATGAAATGCAGTCGATCCTCATTATTCATGGATTCCATATTTGCAAATATGCCTACTTGCTAAAATTTATTTGTAACCTCTCAAATCAATATCCGTGGCCCCTTCATGATTATTCATGGTTATGTGCTACACCATGAAAAATTTGAATCACTCAGTTCACACATTCCCAGCTCGGCTGCTATTTGCTTCAGTTTGCACGCTGTAAACAGTGCTCTTTTCGAAGTCTAGTTACTTCTACGTTTTTTGCATTCTTGTGTTTTGAGGTGGTGATTTTGCTATGTAATATGGCCCCCAACTGTCTTGAAGTGCTGTTTGGTGTTCCTGAGCACAAGGCTGGGATGTGTCTGACGGGGAAAATATGTGTGTTTGCTAAGCGTCACTCAGGCCTGAGTAAGGACTGCTGGTAGTGAGTTCAGTGCTAAGGAATCAACAATGTATATTAAACACGGTGTCTTCCTTTCCTCTAAATTTTATTTATTCTGTTGTTGAGAATCTAAGCAGTCCAACAGTTTCTATATGTATAATTTAGTGATATTTGTGACATTTTTTGTGTTGCAAACCCATTCACTCTCTCCTTTTCTGAATTGTTTCTCCTTGATTTAGAACACCCCAAATTAACTTAGAACCCTGACACTAGACAGTGGCTATGCTAAGATTTGAATCAAAAGTCACCTCTTGGATCA
>NW_022103906.1:59937152-59941104 GCF_000313985.2 Echinops telfairi
GGCTCTGCCCAGTGCTGGCACCAGGAGACACAGCAGAGAGGAGTGACCGTGAGAGAGTGGTACCTTCCCGGAACAGGTAAAGCTGAGTGCCTTTGGGCAGAAGGCTGGCTGGCAGATTGAGGTGTCCTGTGGACGTTTATCAGTGCTGAAGGAGCTTCGTAACGTGTGCTTGAATAGGGTGAAGCCAAGGGGCGTGGCCGAGAGGCTGAGGATCAGAGACACTTGTCTGCCAGGATGTCCAAGAAGCAATCCTGCTGTGGACAAAAGGACTGTATCCTTATAATGCTTTCTGATCCTGGCCTGTGGTAATCTGTTAATTTCCTTAATAAACCTCTGGAATTGCGAGTTGTGTCTGTAAATTCTGTGTGGCCATTGCAAAGGGATTAGTGAAACTAGAGAGAAATGGGGAGGGATGACTGGTGTCCAAATAGCATAAAGAAGGATGGAGGGTGGAGGCCTGTCTGAACTCGCCTACAGGGATCTCCTTTGGGCAGATGTGGAGTTGAAGCCCCTCCTTTGTGTAGCCAGTGGAAGTCAGATGGGCCCCATACCATCGTTTCTTCAGTAACAAAACCAGACAACTTTACAAACACAAGTTGTTTTCTACCAATCAGTTGGACCATCATTTAATTTTGTAACTATTATCTAAATACCAACCAATTACTGAAATTTGACGGAATTTCCTTGTACTTTCTTACAAAACCTCTCTGAACTATCTTCTTAGATTACTTTATTCAGAATCCCCTGTACCCCATGATTCCCCATTTGCAAATTGTCTTGCCTTTCAATAAAGGTACTTTACTTTGAATTTCAATCAGAGTCTGGTATTTTGTTCTACAGCATCTCATTAACATAAATTCACTGCTCCCTAAAGTTCCCATCTAATTGTTTTTGTGTTACTGTTGTAAATGCCACCCCACATAGATGCTTCTTAACAGAGACTAACGCTCAAGACAGACCTTTTAAAAAAAAAAATAAATAAACAAAACACTAACTGAGCTTAATTAAGGTTTAGTTTTAAGATGACTTCAGGGAATGTTTTTGGTTTAACCTTTTTTTTTTTTCCCCCTTTTGGCTTACATTTTAAAGGTTACCTCATGGCCAGAGTTTCAGTAGTTCATCCACCCGCTGAGCGGAGGCTGTTTTTTTTAAAAGGTGGTTGTCTCTGGTTGGCTAGGACCCAACTGTGTCCTTATTTGGCACGGTCCTGGGTGGTCGGAGTCCTGGCCTCCAGCGTTCCCACTGTGGTCCAGGGTGACTCACCAGTTAGACCAGTCAGGCGGCTTTCTCTGTCCTTGTCAATTGCATTCCCCACCATGTGACATCACTGATCCCACTTCCTCCCTGAGCTTCCAGGCTCTAGCCCTTCTTCTTTCCTAACCCTTCTAAACTTTACCTTTGGGTAAATGCTGCCCCTTTCATCTCAGCTGGTTGATGGTTAAGGTGCACTCACCACCCTGGTGCTATTGTTACGCCGACAGACTTGCTTATTGTTTGACTGAAAATTGGACCTGAAGGATGATGAGGTCCATGGTCTTGGGGGTGCAGTCTCTAACCAACCAGTAAGCTTGGCTTTTTTTTTTTTAATGATTTTGAGTTGTGTTCCACATTCCTCTCCCACTACTCTTATTATTCCTCCTGCTCCTCATTGCCATCCAGTCAGGGCTGACTCATAGAAACCCCCTGTGGGTTTCTGAAACTGTAATTGTTTAGAGGAGTAGGAAGCCCAGTCTTGCTCTCTCAGCTCGCTGGTGGTTTTGAACTGCATGCCATGAGGATTGTAGCCCAAGGCATAAACCACTTCACCCCCAGGGCTCCTTCCACTCTTTCTAGGACCTCCTAATGCCAACCTTTTCAAAGCCATGGGTAGTAGTAGTAGTCAGATACCATCTAGTTCATCTGTCTCAGGGCCCTGGCAACTCAGGTTCCACGGTCCAGTCATCCACTGGATTAATTAGCTCCATGCATCTTGGAGGCTTTTCACTCATTGTCCCTCCAGGCAGGGAGACACTAATAGTGATACTTTCAATAGATGCTGAAGAGCTTTTAAGATCTCAGTTACTGTTAGGTCCCATGCCTAGGAGCTCCCTACAGGAAGTTGGAAGCTGATAAAGGATAGAGGGCATGCAACAATTCAGCCCCCTGAGCCAGTACACCTGGATGGGCCCAAACCAGGCCAGGTGGGCTTAATTCCACCAATGGGGTCAACCAGTACCTTCGACCACGCCTCCCAGCTGAAGGCCCCCAAAAGGCTGGAAACTTTGAGATCACTGCCCCTTCCTTTCTGCAGCTCCTCTGCTTTTGTGCCCGGAAGTGGGTCTCTCCAGGTTATTTAACCGTAGGCCACCAGGTCAGTTAACTGTAAAACCTGAAACTTCTTCTGTTCTTTATAAAAACCCAGTTGGATCACAAACCAGACTTCGGCATGAATTCTATCTCGTGGGAAGCCAAGGACTGAAGTATTTCTCACCGGAGAAAGCTAACATTACTACTCACCACAGTAGGATGCAGAACATCGGCTTTGTGTACTGTCATGCTAATTGATCTTGAGGTCCTCTGAGGCTTAAGTCCTGAGTCCCTAAGTTCAGTGAGTCTTTTCCTCACAGTGTTTGTTTATGTTTAAGAAGTTTTTCACAATTTCGCCCCCTGTTTATTCCTCCATTTGTGGAGTACGTGGGCGTGTATTCCTGGGTCTTGTATTGATCAGTCAATGAAAATGTGAGCAGAGGCTCTTGAAAAATTGAACCCTGTATCCCCCATAGGTATCATGATAAAATATCTGCTAATTCAGTGTTCATGGAAACTTCATAGAACATGAATACCTCATATAATGATGCTATTTTTAGACTAATATTGGGCTAGTAATGGCACAGTCAGCAGTTTGAAATCACAAGCCACTCTGCTTGAGAAAGATGAAGCTTTCTACTCCTCTAAAGAGTCGCAGTCTCAGAAAACCACAGTTCCCTGTCTTACAGGGTCACTGTGAGTCAGAATTGACTTCGTTGCAGTGAGTTTTGTTTGTTTATTTAAATGATATTCCAACATGTGGGCTTAATGAATTTTTAAATTTTTGAATTATTTTTATTTATTTTAACTGGTTTATGATAGGTCCTCATAGCAAGAAAGTTGTAACATCATCACCACGATCAATTGTAGAGCATTTTCTTCTTTCTTGTGCTCATCGTTATTGGCTCTCCCTCTTCCCCCCTTACCTGCCATGCCCCCAAGAAACCATTAATCCAGTGACTATCTCTAGAGATTTCCCATCCTGATTTTCATATACAGAAAAACATATTTTAAAAAACCCAAAGAACCAAAACCAAAATAAACCCCACAAAAAGCTAACAGCATTAACAACGTAAAACAGAGAAAAAGCTCAATAAAAAAAGTAGAAAATGTTAAAAACTACAGCAAATTTAAAATGGGTCAGAAGGGAAATCAAATGATAGGGTGTTACATTTTAACCTAACTGCATCTTCAATAATATACTTTCCAATTCACTATCCACATCCTTGGTCCATGGTGACGACGGGGGAGTCACTAGAAGCTTAATTCACAGGTATTCCCCCACTTTAAAAAAAAACTGAAACAGCTTTAAAATGGATCAAAAGGGAGATCACATGATAAGATATTGCATCTTAACGTAACTACCTCGGCCACAAACAATTTCCCAATGCTCTCTGTCGGATAACAAGGCGATTCACAGCCCTGATTAAGGTCACAGGGTGTCCACCATCATCCAAAGCCTTCCACAAACCAGGTGTTTACAACTTAAGCTCTGATGCCATTCTTTCTTTGGACTTGGATTTTATTATTTGCAATCCTTGGGTCACACAGGCTGGTGTGCCTCTGCTATGTGGACTTAGTTGATGCCTTGCTTAGATGGCTTCTTGTTTGAAGACAAGCCTTTAAGATCCCAGTGGCTGTTCTTTCTGATAGCTGAGCACCATCT
>NW_022103906.1:59941204-59959066 GCF_000313985.2 Echinops telfairi
AGCACCCGTACCTCCACCCAGCTTTGCCAGAGCACCCGTATCTCCACCCAGCTTTGCCAGAGCACCCGTATCTCCACCCAGCTTTGCTACAGCACCCGTATCTCCACCCAGGTTTGCTACAGCACGCGTATCTCCACCCAGGTTTGCTACAGCACCCTTTTCTCCACCCAGGTTTGCTACAGCACGCGTATCTCCACCCAGGTTTGCTACAGCACCCTTTTCTCCACCCAGGTTTGCTATAGCACGCGTGTCTTCAGTGATCCCTTCATGAGTGCGAGCACAAAGCAGGGTCGTGTCATATAAACTAATTGTTCTTAGATTGGGGCTAGAATTAAGTGTGAGCCCCCAATCCATTCATATATCTATAGTTTATATATAGTTTATATATGTTTATATATGTCTCTGGTTCACCTTAGAGACATTATCGTCATTTTATGAAAAACTTAATTCTTGAACACTCAGATAGTTGTAATTTTTTTCTACTTTAAACAAGGCTATAGTAAACATCCTTGTAATAAAGGGTAATAAAGGGTGCATCATTTAAGACTTCAAATTTTGCCACATGAAATGTTGTCCCACTTTACATTTAACTGAGATGCAAAAGAATGCCTGTTTTTCCTTAACTCTGTCAAACCTTTGATTTATAACAATAATAGCACAACTTCCACAGTAATAATAAATATTGTCAATTTATGGGTAAAACTAACACCACTGCAATTTAAAATCCGATGGATACTGAACATTTAAAACGTGTTTTAGTTTTACTTTTAGAATTTTATCTTTTCTTGCTAATTTTTACATGTTTTAAAATTGAGAATATTAACCTTTTATTTGGCGTGTAGCTTTTAACGCCTCAAACTTTAGTATTTGCCTTTTATGTAAAACAGTTTTAATATAGACCATTTAAGATATTCATATGTAGGTAGATTTCAGCAGTTTCTAGCTGTGGTCTCCGTAGTGAGATACGCATTGAGCTGCTCCCCCTAAGGCCAGCGGTCCCAAGGCGGCAGGCCTCCTGAGGGAGCAGGATGAGGCTGTTTGCTCTCCTCGAGATCTGCAGTGTTGGAAACCCGCAGGGGCAGCCCTTCTCCGTTCCGTGGGCCACTGTGACCACTTAGACCCCACTCAACCTCAGGGAGTGTTGTCCTTCTCAGCTAACCAGCTAATGGATACTTGGAACAAAAACAGACATGTAGGAAAATGCACCATACTAAAAGAAAGAAAGCATATTTTTAATGAGGGAGAGAGAAAATTCTTTACAAAAACAATTGTTACATTAGTCCACGTAATTAATATCTGCTCAAAGCAAACTGCTTGAGTCATGTATCAGCTTTGTATCTGACTTGTCTATTAAATTGTATATTTTTGAGAATGGTGGTGAATGTTTGATGGGTTGTCAGCTGTTTTGCATATTGAAATAGAACATAAACTGAGAAAAACATGCAGAGATCTCTTTTTTTTTAGCTAAAATTTCTTCTCACACCCTGTCAAATGCTAGCTGACCTCACAAAACTCCCACTGTCCAAACTATATGACTGCGCCTTTCCAGTGGGAGACCGCAGCAAATACATTTTTATTGAACTACCAACAGTCATAAAAATGGTCACAGTCATAAAAATGATTATTATAGGTATTAGTGATGTCATGAACATTGTGTAGAGACTTTGCCATCTTGTATGGTCATCTTTTCTGTAAAAAAACCCAAAAAACCCAGTGTATTTCACTGAAGAAAACCGGCCTACAAACTTCATCCTAGCCTTCACACAGTAGTGGTAATTTGGTTGTATTTACATATTTCACTCCTTCTTTCAACACTTAATTAAGATCAGAAGGCATAGTTTTGTCTACCAAATAGTCTCCTGCTCAAAGCAGGGGATGAATTGGTGCTTTGGTGTAGCCTCTTTGATTCATGTTAATGATAATCTTCCTTGGGTGGCATAAAGAGTTAAGCCCTCAACGACTAACCCATAGGGCAATGGTTGGAACCCAACCACCCAAACTGCTAACGAACCACCTGGCAGACTCTAGGCAGTGCAGTTCCATTCTGCACACACGGGGTCAATGAACTTGATGGCAACAAGGTTCCTTTCTGTTTAGTTTATATCCCCTATCCTGCTTCATGCATGCTGGAGATTTGTCAGCTCTGACCTCAGAGCCCTGCCCTCACACAAGTTCATTAACTAAACAAGAAAACACTTGTTCCTATAGCATTTTCAGAAATAAATAGAATGAAAACCCAGACACTGTCTTCTTCGTGGATGAACTGCAGATTAGCCTGCAGAAGATTCGTGTTCTGGGCCTCAGTGTTATGGTTCAACAGGAGAGGGAAATACTTGCCAGAAGGAGCACGTGGTCCTAATTAGTCTTTCACCTTTGACTGGGTAATATGCCCACTCTTGCCCATTGTTCGAGGCATTTAGCCAGAAATCATTTTTCTTCCTCTTTCAGCATAATATTGACCATTGACTTTGGGTTTGGTTTTATATGGTTCCTAATGCTATTGTAAGAGTCCCCGTGACATAAAAGATTATGTGTTGGGCTGCTAACTACAAGGTTAGTAGTTCAAAACCACCAGCTCTTTCGTGGGAGAAGGATGAGACTTTCTACTCCTGTAAAGAGTTCTAGTCTGGGGAACTCACGGGGGCAGTTTTGCTCTGCCCTATGGGGATGCTTCCAGGATATGCACAAGGTTTTAGTAGCTTCTTCCTCCGCAGTGGGGATCTGAGTCCTTTGAAAGACTGTATCAGAAAGATGCTTACTTGTGTTTCACAGTTGCTTCCTCTCACCGTACTGGTTCAATCTAGATGCTGAGAAAACCATCAGAGAAGCTGGATTATATGAAAAACAGTTCAGCATCAGGATTGGAGAAAGGCTTATTAACCTGCAGTATACAGATGACACAAACTTGCTTGCTGAAAATGAGGAGGATTTAAACACTCGCTGACGAAGATCAGGGATTGCAGCCTTCAGTAGGGATTACAACTCAGTGTAAGGAAGACCAAATCCTCATAACTGGACCAGCAAGTAACATCATGATAAATGGAGAAAAGGTTGAAGTTGTCAAGGATTATGTCTTACTTGGATCCACAATCAATGCTCATGGAAGCAGCAGGCAAGAGATCAAAAGACATATTGCATTAGGTAAATCTATTGCACAAGACCTCTTGAGAGTATTGAAGAGCAAAGATGTTTCTTTGAGAACTAAGGTGCACCTGGCCCAAGAAGTAAGACCAGAGCACTCCTTAGAGGCAAGGATGGCGAGAGTTTGTCTTATATTGTCAGAAGAGACCAGGCCCTGGAGAAGGACATCATGTCTCGTTATGTGGAGGGTTGAAGAGAAAGAAGCAGGCCCTCAAGGTGATGGATTGACATAGTGGCTGCATCAATTGGCTCAGGCAGAGTGTGTTAGTCTGGGTACATTAGAGAAACAAATCCACAGAAATGCATATGTATAAGAGAGAGTTTTATATAAAGGGTAAGTGCACATCAAGAAAACATCCCAACCCAGTGCTGCCCAAGCCCACAAGCCCAACATTAACTCATATGTCCGACACCAATCCACAAAGTCCTCCTCCATCTCACAAAACACAGGCAATGATGCCGACTGCAGGAGGAAAGCTGAGTCAGTGAATGTGTAAGTGTCTCAGCTCTGGCAGGTCTCCACAGGGCTGCTCCAGCACCCAGGGCTGCATTGGGGTAGGGTCATGCAGCTTCTCCTTGGGGATGTCTTGCTGGAAGTGAGCCTTGCCAGCTAAAGCAGGGAACTGGCTAAGGCAGCTGCACCCTTGTGCATCCCAAAGCAAGAGACCCGAGAACTAGAAAGGAGAGGCTCACCGAGCCATTTATCTCTCCACCCTTCAATTAACCCCACATGTGTATATCTGCCAGTTTGGCACATAAACTAACTATCTCACAGAGGGACAATTTGTGAGGCTGGTGTAGGACCGTGCGGTGTTTCGTTCTGTTGTGCTTAGGGTCGCCAACTTGATGGCACCTAACAACAACAACAACAACAACAACAGGGTCGCCATGAGCCGGAATAGACTCCGTAGCAGTGAGATTTTTGTACAATGCTGTTGTCCCTGACACCTGCTACTTTCTTTGGCCTCCAGTGATAAAATTAATCCATTTCGTACTTGGAGAGCAATATTTTACTTTTATTCCAGAATAATTCTATGGATGCAAAAGGGTTCTGAGCTTGTTTGAAAACAATGCAAAATTTTGGATGGCTTGGTGTCATCACCTGATGAAGTGTCTAAAAAATACAGTGCACAAGGGACAAAAACCAAATGGGTCATTGGTTGAACAAAATCCAATTTTCAGATATTCATCATCCTATATGCTATTTACACTTTTTCCTTTCCAATGTTTGTATGAAATCGTCACCCTCACAGGCCCACTGTCCCAACTTGCAGAAACGTACATTCTACATTTGCACCAGAGGTTTGCTGATTATATATGTGTATGAGGTTATTCTGGGTTGTATTAGATACATTAGTATTTTCATTATTGTCTTTGTACTTCAATAAACCATCCTGAACCACTAATTCCGTTTTTTGAAATTGGGCTATCATGCAGCACGTGAATACAAAATAAAAATGCACACTGAATAAAGTAAGCAGAGGCATATTGACTGGATGGCCAGGCCTCCCAACATGATCACTCTAGAGTTTGTGGTTTATGTGCAGCCTCTAAGCCCATAATGCTTTAATGGTACAGTGAACCCTCGCCACTTCGCGCTTCGACTTCCGCGGCTTCACTCTATCGTGGTTTTTGCCTAACAGCGCATGCTCTGTCATTACTGCCACTGATTGGCTCATACTGTACACGCTTCTGTCTGCATCGCTACGTATCGGAGCTACGTATCAGATGCATTTTTGCTTTTGTACAGTGTACTGTAATTGTTTGCGATTTTTAAGAAATTTTATCTAAGCCCTATGATGACTCCTAAATGAGCTGCTTCTTCTAAGCAGTCTGTACTGTAAACTAGATGCCATAAATAATATAATAAATAATAAATGATAATTGTAACTTCCAAAATGTTTTACTGTATTTTCCCTTTTTTGTTTAATAAATTGGGTAATATGAGTGTAATGGTGACTAAAGGGTGTTTTTTCATGTCCTCTGTGCTCTAACTACGAAAATATTTGATTTACAAATAAGGAATCCTACTTCGCGGAATTTCTTTTATCATGGTAGGGTCTAGAACTGATTAACCACGATAAACGAGGGTTCACTGTATTTCTGAGAAAATTATAGTTTATCTTACATTTCACATTTTTGACATATGCATGAACAAAATTGGCTTACAGCTTTTCCATCTCAAATTGCCTGCAGGATGCGTGATTGGCTACTAGGAACCCTACCAGGACCTCTGAGTCATCCTGAACCGTGCCTCTGCTTTCTCCATTCCAGTGATCATAGAAATGTTTGCCGACCTTTCAAGTATGTTTTCTTCATACTTTAATTTTTTATGTTGAATACTTTAATTCGCCTGCACTTTATTTAGACATCTGCTAGGATATGAGAGTCTCACCTTTTTTTTTTAAATCCCACACGACTGACTTATTGTGTTAGAACCCCGTTGTCATCTAGTCAGCGCTGACTCATGGGAACTCTGTGTGTATCAGAGTAAAAATATGCTCCCTCAGGTTAATTTTTAATTTTTGGTGAGAATTATGAAGAGGCTTCAAAGGTTCATGGGGAAATTTCATTGTCTTTTAATTCCATTTTCCATGAGCTTTTTGAAACTCCCCTGTGAACACAGCAGGACATACACCCACTCAACAGCTTGTTCTGTCCCGTTCCGTAACCTTGGTTACACGCTTCCTGGTGTGTCCCCTTGTGAACTACCTGTCCCCGTATTGCTTCACCACGAGTGACTTAAAATCACTACCCCTAACATTTTCATGTGTGCTTTAGAGTTGCTGTTGTCGGTTTTATCTTATGTTTTAAAAGAGCTCATGTTGAATACTCTACAGCACTTTAGCTAGATCATCGGGGGCGGGGTGAGGATTTTGTCTTCTTCACGCTGTGTTGTCATCCATACTGAAGCCCGCAGTCCTTCATCTTCAGCAAGGGCTTCGATTCCTCCTCACTTTCACGAAGATGTGCCATCTGCATACGTCGCAGCTTATTGATGAGCCTTCTTCCAATCCTGATGCCACTTTCTTGTTCATAAAATTCTGCATTTCTGAGTCTTTGCTCAGCATACAGATTGCATAAATGCGGGGGGAGAATACAACCCTAGCACACGCCTTTCCTGACCAGTCCCTGGAGAAGGTAAAGTGGAGGAGCAGCAGCATGGAGGAAGGCCCTCGATAGACGGACTGACACAGATGGACGGACGCAGTGGCTGCAAGATTGGGCTCAGACACAGGAATCATTGTGAGGAGGGCGCAGGACCAGGCAGGGTTTTGTTCTGTTTGGCAGAGAGCTGCTGTGGGTTGGAACAGATTCTACAGCACCTAGCAACAATGGCATGGGTGGTGGTGTAGTTTTGTATTGGACAGTTAACTGCAAGGTTAGCAGTTCAAAACCAACAGCCATTCCACAGGAAAAAGATAAGACTTTCTACTGCCGCAAAGCTATAAAGTCTTAGGAACCCACAGGGGCAGGTAGTTCTACCCTATCTCGTAAGATTGCTGTGAGTTGGAATTGACTTGTTTAGTTTAGAGATGACTTCATGAAGTATTTCAGTTCACGGTTTGAATATTTCTTCAGAGATGAAGATTTAGGAGTTCCTCTAGTGTCAAAATATCCAGTAAGTATGGATTCTGTAAGAAGTTTTAATTCTGAAAGAAGAATTCAGCCTCAGGATTTTAGGAATGCTTTTGAACATCGTTCGACATGCAGATGACATAACCTTGCTTGTTGAAAGTGAGGAAGACTTAAAACACTTGTTGATGAAGGTCAAGGATTACAGCCTTAAATACAGATTAGAACTCTATGTAAAAAAACCAACATCCCCACAACTGAACCAATAGGCAACATCATGATAAATGGAGAAAAGATTGAAGTTGTTAAGGATTTCGTCGTACTTATATTCACAATCAATGCTCATGGAAGCAACACTCAAGAAATCAAACAATGCATTGCATTGGGTAAATCTGCTGCACAAGGTCTTTTTTAAGTGTTGAAAAGCAAGGATGTCGCTCTGAGGACTAAGGTGCGCCTGACCCAAGCCATGGTATTTTCAATCACCTCATATGCATGTAAAAGTTGGACACTGAATAAGCAAATTAAAAATAAACAAAAGTTTATTAGTGGTTACCAGGATTGGGAGAAGAAGAAATGGTAAATAGTTATTTGAGAGTTACTGAATGTCTTCTGGGGATGATGGGAAAATTCTGGACGTAGATCGTGATGATGGTTTCTCAACTGGGTGAGTGTAGCTAATGCCACTGGATTATAAAGGCGATTGAAAGAACGAATGCTACGGTGTTTACATTTTGCTATAATAAAATTTCTAAATATGAAAACATTTTAAAAAAGAATTTTAAATTCTGTTCCATATTTCCCTCTCCCCCCACCCCTTTGATCCGAACTCATCTATTGATTCCTTAATCAAACAGTCAATGGTGATAGCTTGGCATCATCCAATACTTCTTTTTTTTTTTAAGTGTTATACATTATTAATTTGTTTTTTTCTCCGGGACACTTGTGACTGTTGCTCATTTGTATTTACGGTTCATCATCCAGTACTTCTGATGTCATGGCAAAGGGGGACGACATAGTTCAAACAGACCCGGAGTTCAGTTCCCTCTGATTCCTGTGTTTGTTTGTTTCGTTCTTTCTCTGCTGCTCCAGGTGACTTGAAAGTGATTTTTTTTTTTGTGGCATGAAAATAATGTTTATTTTTTCCTTTAAAATAATGATGTCATAAACTATTGGTCTTTACAAGATTGACTAACTCTGCTGAGCACAATGTCCCCCTTTTTTGTCCAGGTCATGAGGTGTTTAACAGACTCATCATTTTTTTAAGGAAGCATAATATTCTATTGTGTGCATACCAGGGCTTGTTTATCCATTCCTCTACAGATGGTTTCTTTTTAGTTATTTTATTGGGGGCTCGTACAATTCGCATCACAATCTATACATCCATCATGTGTCAAGCACATATGCACATATGTTGCCCTCATCATTCTCAAAACATTTGCCTTCCACTCTAGCCCCTAATATCAGTTGCTCATTTTTCCCCTCCCTCCCCGCTCCCCCCTCCCTCATGAACCCTTCATAGTTCATAAATTATTGTAGTTTTGTCATAAGTTGCCCTGTCCGATGTTTCCCTCTGCCCTCTTCTCTGCTGTCCATCCCCCAGGGAGGAGGCAATACTTAGATTCTTGTAATTGGTTCCCCCTTTCTACCCCACATTCCCTTCACCCTCCAGACATCTCCCCTCTCACCACTGGTCCTGAAGAAGTCATCGATACTGGATTCCCTGTGTTTCCAGTTGCTATCTGTACCAATGTACATCCTCCGGTCCAGCCAGATTTGTAACGTATAATTGGAATCATGATAGTGGGCGGGGGTGGGGGTGGGGAAGCATTAAAAGAACTAGAGGAAAGTTATATGTTTCATCATTGCTACCCTGCTCCCTGATTGGCTCATCTCCTCCCCACAACCCCTCAGTAAGGGGGTGTCCGATGGGCTTTGAGTCTCCACTCTGCACTCACCCACCTTTACAATGATATGATTTTTTGTTCTTTGATGCTTGATACCTGATCCCTTCGACAGCTCGTGGTCACACAGGCTGTTGTGTTTCTTCCATGTGGGCTTTGTTGCTTCTGAGCCAGTTGGCTGCTTGTTTATCTTCAAGCCTTTAAGACCCCAGAGGCTATATCTTTTGATAGCCTGGCACCATCAGCTTTCTTCACCACCTTTGCTTATGCACACGTTTGTCTTCAGTGATCGTATCAGGAAGGTGTGCACCCACTGATCTGATTTTTAGTTCTTTGATGTCTGATAACTGGTCCCTTCTGCACCTTGTGGTCAGTCAGGCTTGAAAGTGATTTTATCTTGGTTGGCTATTTAGAAGTTTACAAGACCTCAGGCACTATCACTGAACTAGGAAGTGGAGCAATCACACTAAAAAATTGGATTGGGCTAATGGATTGGTTAGGCTCAGGCAGTGGAGACCTGAACCTTTGAACGGGACCTTTGGTGGCCAGGTGAGATAAGTGTTGGGTTACTAGCTTCAAGGTCAGAGGCTCAAACCCACAAGCCTGTGGGAGAAAGGTGAGGTTATCTGCTCCTGTAAAGATTTACAATCTTGGATATTTACTAGGTGTTGGAATCAACTCAACAATTAGTTTGGCTTAAGTGGTATCAAAAACTTTAGCCTCTGTATTGGGGGTTATTGTTGTTGTAAATTATAGAATATGAATATTTGTCATTTTACCCTTTTTTTTTAACAGGTGTGTTGGCACTTCATCCACATACCATGCAATTAAATAGGTCAATCATATTAAGAAGAGCTGTACAGTCATTACCACAATTTAGGGCATTTTCTTCTTCCTTGTACTTATTGTTGTTCAAGTAATTTTTACAATTGTGATAAAAAATACACACAACAAAACCTTCTCCAATTCAACAACTTCTACGTGTATAATTCAGATGATACTCTTCATGTTGCACAACCATTATTGATATCCTTTCCAAATGATTCCACCACTGTAAACATAAACTTAAATTCTCCATAAGCAAAAAATTTTCCTCTCTCACCCATAATACCCATTGGTCAAGTTTGATTTCTTTTCTTTAATAGAATTTTCATAATATAATACTCATATATTACACACTTACATAGTTAAATCACGTTTAAAAGGCATTGTATATAAATCATCACCATCAGTTCTAATGCTCCCTTCCCACTCTAACATTCATTGTTTGCTCCCCAATTCCCCTCATCCTCCCCACCCCTTTGCCTGTTTCCAAAAATCTATTGCATCAGTTATTGTTTCTATGCACCCAGTCCTCTGTGCTTCAGAAACTGGGAGACCTAACAAACAATAATGAAATGCCCCCCCTTTTATGTACAACTTGGTGGTGTCAGCTGCCCTTGTCAAACTGTGCCGGTATTCATTACCCTTAATGGTTACTTATTTTCCTCATCACCATAAACTCAAAGCCATTCTTGTCCCGAGAGTGATTCCCTTCCTCCCAATAACCTCCCCAACTAACCATTAATCGGTATTCCTGTCTTTTCGTAAAGGCAAAGTCATACAGTGGCTGCCTTTTTGTGACTGACTTACTTCATTCAGCATAATGTTTTCAGGACCCATCAGGTGGTAGGAATAACCTGGGAGGTCATTTCTCTTTTCAGCTAACTACTATTGTCTTACAGTTTTGGCACCACATTTTCTTTATTCCTTCTTCTGCTGAAGTGCGCTTAAAGGGTTTCCTTCTTTCCCCCCTCCTTTTGTGAATTGTGCTGCAATGGAGGGATGTGTGCAAAGGTCCCTGTGGTACAAAAGATCTGTGGCTCCAACCCACCAGCGGGCTCCGAGGAAGAGAAAGACGTGGTGCTCGCTTCCTGTCAGGACGACGCCTAGGAAACCCTAGAAGGCATGTGTACTCAGTCATACAGGGTCGACTTGGTGGCACACATAAGAGGATATGTACCATGGAGTGGAGTTTCTGGCCATATGACAGTCCTATTTTCAATTTTTTAGGAATCACCATCATGTTTTCCACAACCGTTTTACTATTTAACAACCAAACTAGCAATTGATCTCTCCCCATCTCCTCATCAATATTTGTTGTTTTCTGGTTTTTTTTTAACCATTGCCATTGTAGTAGAGGTGAGGTGTTATCTTATGCAGGGTTGTTTTCTTTCTAAATTTTATTTAGTTGCTGTTGAGAATGTATACAGCAATGCATACACCAATCCAGTGTCCACGTGCACAACTCAGTGACCGTAATGACGTTTCTCCATTTGCACAATCACTCCCCCTCCTTTTTTGAATTGTTTTTCCTGATCAATGTAAATTCACTGACTCATGACATTCCATCTGAAAGTTGGACATTGAATAAGGAAGACCAAAGATAATCAATGCATTTAAGTCCATGGAAAATTGAAATTCTGTTACAAATGTTCCCCCTTTTGATCAGATTCTTCCGTGGAATCTTTTAGAGAAAAAAAACATTCACTAATGGTAGCTGGGCATCCTGGTCTTCTGGTCCCATGGCAAAGGGGGAAGGTGTTCATGGAGGCAATTAGCCACACAACCCCTTTCCTCCTATTCCTGTTCTTGTTTCTCTTTTGCTCCAAGTGAATAGAGATCAATTGTTGTGCTTTGGATGGCCCCTTGCAAACTTTTAAGACCATGGTACTATAGAAAACACCTGAGGTAGTACATAAGCAGCCTCAACACCTGCTCTGTGTGTGTGTGATTTTTGTACATATTTGTATTATACAACTCTTGCCAACTTTTTTACAGCAGTAATAGTAATCAGTATAATTTTTCCATCACTGTTACACCCCATTTTTCTTCTTCACTCCTATCCTTGGTAAGCACTAATAAAATTTGCTCCCTCTATAATTTCCTTTTCTTCTCTTTTCCTGTAGGTGAGGTGTGGTAGTTACATAATCTGGTGTCAACTTGAGACTATTAAGAGTAAAGGGGTAGAGTTTAGCCTATCAATCAGGTCACAACTTGATGACCTCATTTGGAGGCACTAAGGAGATAAATAGCTCACTGGAGACCAGATACGCTTTCTCTCTGCGAGACATTCCTGTTGACAAGCCACATGGACCTACGCTGATAGAGCTACAGTCCTAGAGCTGGAGGAGCCACGTGGAGACCCACACCAGCACTGAGATGCTTCCACTGCCACTGGATCAGAAGACTTTTCTCCCACTGGCCTGTGATCTTCCTGCTTTCGGTGTCATTGCATGTGTTGATTGAGTCTAAAGAGGAATTTATAGACTGGTTTCAGACATAGGGGCTAATGTCAGATTTAAGGACTTGATCTGGACTGGGCTGGGATGTTTTCTCAACATACAGTTGCTCTGTTATATAAAGCTCTTTCTTGCACACATATGAGTCTCCCTGGATTTGTTTGAGTCTACCTAGACTAACACATGAGGTCACATAATACTTATCCTCTTGTGATTGGCTTATTTCACTAAGCATAGTGTCTGCAAGATCCAGTCACACTGTATCAAGACTTCACTTCTCCTATTGGCTCAATAATGTTCCATTTTATCTATGCACAGCTTTTGTTTCAATCTGTTCACCTATTGGTGGACATTTAGTTTGTTTCCACCTTTTGACTGTTGTGCACAGTGCTGTAATGAAAATTGGTGTACACATCTCTTTAAAAAGAGTACTGTCCCCAATCCCAACTATGTTGACACCCTGTCTCCTCAGAAGAATGTACTACAGAGGACAGCACTGGGGCTACAGCTTGGGGAGAGGGCCGTGTCAAATTAGAGCACACGGGAGAAATGAAAATGGATGAGAGGGAGCAGAGGACATCCTGGCCCACCAAGCCCCAAGGACGATGTTCCTGCTCGGAGCAGACAACGTATGGGAAGGACTGTAGGGCCGGCCCCACCACGGGACACGGCATCCCCTACTGAACCTTGATGCTGTGGGAGACAGCACTGGAGACACAGTGCATGAATAGTGCATGGTCTGGCCCCTCACACTGGGATGAGGCACTGAGGTCATGCAGCAGAGCAGCACGGGGAGCAGAGTGATGAAGCCCCAGGGAATACCAAAACTAGACTTGGGAGACAGAGTGTGGCACCCCAACAGACTGGAAAACACTCATAAAGGCCAACAAACAGACCTTGAACTATTTATAGGCTTTTCCATTTTTGTCAATGACTTTCTTTTTGTTACTGTTATTTGTTCTTCCTTTCTGCTGTTGTTTTGTTGGTTTTGACTTTGCCTGGTTTTTGCACTTATTAATGTATCTGCAGGTCTATCTAGATAAGATAGGCAGGATAAATAAATCAGAGATGAACAAAGAAGAACCAATGGTTCCAGGGGGACACGGGAGAAGGGGAGGTGGGAGAAAGAAAGGCAGGGGATAGGCAGGGGGACCAACTCAGGGACAAGGGAACAACAAGTGAACTAAAATCAATGGAAGGAAGGTCGTAGGATGCCTGGTGGGACTCACTCAAGGGCAATGTAGCAGTGAGGAATTACTAAACTTGAATGAAGGCCGAACATGATGGTGGAACAAGAGGGAAGTAAAAAGGAAATAGAGGAAAGAACCAGGAAGTAAAGGACGTTTATAGAGGCTTAAATACAGGCATGTTCATATGTAAATATATATATATATATATTGAGAGGGGAATAGAACTATGTACTCATATCTATTTGTTAAGAATTAAGTTTGCAGATGGACATTGGGCCTCAGTTCAATTACTCCCTTAATACAAGAACACTTTATTCTAACAATCCGGCGTTCTGTGATGCTCACCTTCCCAACATGATCACTGAAGAAAAAATGGGTGCTTAAACAAATGTGGTGAATAAAGCTGATGGTACCTGGCTATCAAAAGATATAGTGTCTGGGGTCTTAAAGGCTTGAAGGTAAACAAGCAGCCATCTAGCTGAGAAGCAACGAAGCCCACATGGAAGAAGCACACCAGCCTGTGCGATCGTGAGGTGTCACTGGGATCAGGTATCAGGCATCTAAGACCCAGAATAAAACCATACCCAAGGGGAATGCAGCTGGGCAGGGGGTGGCATGGAGTGGAGACCTAATGCCCATGTGTAGACAATTGGACATCCATTAACAGAGGGGTCACAGGGAAGAGATGAGCCAGTCAGGGTGCAGTGTAGCGCTGATGAAACACACAGATTTCCTCTAGTTCTTTGGTGTTTTCCTTCCCTCCACTATCATGACCTCACTTCTGAAATCTTACAAGTCAGATTAGACCAGAACATGCACACTGCTACAGATAAGAGCCCGCAACACAGGGAATCCAGGATAGATAACCCCCCAGGACCAACAATGAGAGATACCAGGAGGATTAGGGGAGGGTGGGGGAAAAGGGGGGATCTTTCACAAGGATCAACCTAGAACCCCCTCTCAGGGGGACGAACAATGGAAAGAGGGTGAGGGGTGATGGAGGACCAGGTAAGATATGGAAAGGGAAGGGGAAGAAACGGGGAGCTAATATCAGGGGCTCAAATGGGAAGAGAATGCTTGGAAAACATGGCAGCATATGTGCAAATGTGCTTGACACACTGGGTGAATGCATGGATTGTGATAAGAGATGTAAGAGCCCCCAATAAAAGTATTTGAAAAATAAAGAGTATTGCCATTTTAATTTCATCTCTCCAATAGCTAAGAATGTGAAGCATCTTTTCATGTTGGCCTCAAGATGAGGTGTCTTGGTGAGGTGTCTGTTCGTTTCCTTTGCCCATTTTTTATTTGTCTTTTGTTGTTGTAGAAATTTCTGGTTGTAATTATTTCTTTTGGGAGATTTATACCAAACTAGTTCCAAAGAGTTGGAGGTTGACAAAATCCCCAACGTCCAGATCCTCCAAGATGCTAATCTTTCCATTTCACCCAATCTCCTCCCACCAGTGTATTCCTTCATGTTTTGAGGATCTGTGAAATTACTGCTGTGTTCCATGGAAACTGTCAAAAGTTTGAGGAAATGTCTCACTCGGTGGTGGGTGCTGTTCAGTCCAAAAATCCCAAAGTCGGGCAGGTATAGGTCAGATGCTGTGTTCAGAAGGTGAGCTCCACTCCTGGCTTGTGCCAGTGATGCGATCACACCCCTTACTTCTCTGAGGACTTATCTTAGACGAAGCGAGATGGCCTTTTAGGGAAAGTTCATTTGATGGGAGTAACATGATGCTATCAAATTGACATATAGCCCTTCACCCAAATATACTAATCTATTCTCCACCCCCGGACTGTATATCTTATTGATGCACATATGACCTGAGGCCCCTGGTAGGATGTTTCCGGGAGGGGTTGGCCTCCTATTAATCTTCATTAGCCAGGCTTTTACCCAGGCCACTTCAGAGGAGTTTTTCTCCTCTTAGCTGGAGCATATAATTCCTTACATCTATTACAAGTGATAAGAACCAAGATAATCATTAAACAAAGTATGCCTTCTGATTCATACCCTCTACTAAGGTCAGATCTTAATCTCGTTGTATTCCTATTTGCTAGCAGATAATGCCCTCCAATATGGGACTATAGCCACAGGCATATGAAATCCATGGCTATAATATATATATATATATATATATATATATATAAATAATATATCCCATAAGGGGTTATGGCTGGAAGGACCATATTCATTGAGTATAACTCACTGAGGAAGGAGCCCTGGTGACATTTTGGGTTCAGTATTGGGCTTCACATGTGTAGCTTGGTGGTTCAAAACCACTCCCTGGGGATAAAATTGAGCTAGCTACTCCTGTAAAGATTTGCAGTCTCAGAAAGTTAGAGAAGCAGCTCTCCTCTGTCCTCTCGGGTCACTAGGAATCTGCACTGACTTGGTGGCAGATTTTCAAGAAGTCTATTCAGATCACTCTTGCTTATGGATCATTTCTCAGTAGATCTAATATAGCCCATTCACTGTTCAATTAATTTTCCCATCCTGCATCTGCACCATACTACTTTACTTAAGCGTAATAGATTTTAGTGTCTGGAAGCACTATGAATTGGGATAGACCTGATAGATGTGTTAATCTGCCTTGACTAGAGAAACAAATTCATAGACACTCACGTGTGTATAAGAAAGAGCTTTATATACAAGAGCAATTGAATATTGACAAAACATCCCAGCCCAGTCCAGATCAAGTTCATAAGTCTGATATTAGCCCATATGTCCAATCTATAAAGTCCTCTTCAGACTCATGCAACACATGCAATGATGCCAAATGCAGGAAGATCACAGGCCAGTGGGTGGAAAGTCTTGGGGATCCAGTAACAGTGGAAGCATCTCAGTGCTGGCATGGGTCTCCATGTGGCTCCTTCAGCTCCAGGGCTGTAGAGTAGCTCCATGTGTCTTCTCACCAACAGTGTCTCGCAGGGAGTGAGGGAGTGTCCCACCTCCAGTGAGATCATCAAGCTGCAGCCTAATTGACAGGCTAAACTCCACCTCTTCATTCTTAAGTCTCAAATTGGCAACAGATTATGTAACTACCACAATAGAAATGAAGAGGTAGGGCAAGATCTACTAATTTATATTTTCAAAGATTCTTGGATAGTCTTTCCCAAGGGATGTGTAGATTACCTTCTGGTTGTTGGTTTTGATTTTGTTTTTTATACACAAGGCTCTACTATATATGGGAATGTGCTATAAATATCAGGTATTTTTATTTTTGTGGTCTTATTCTTACTACTTACAGGCAATTTTACCAAAAGAAAAAAAGCATTATCTCATTTTTGACATATCAGGTTTTGATAGTTTTTAAACCCAAGTGCTAATAATATGAAATATGCTATAAGAATGTCTTCATAAAGTGACTGTAAGTTTCCCTAGTCTGGGATGCTGATGTGGATGTCCCTGACTAATGCAAGATTCCAACTTTTTGTTTTCTCTCATGGCCTGTGGAGGTATTATCACAATATATGAAGCAATACAATTATGATTCAGATTACACTGCTGAAATGTGAAAATTGCTAATTGAAAAGTAATTTTAAAAAAAGTTTAAGCAGTTAACCAATCCGTTTTTTGTTTCTTTTTGATAAAAAGCAATCCATTTTGGGGATGTATGTATATATTGTGATAAGCGTTGTACAAGCCCCCAATAAAATGATTTTTTTTAAAAAACAATCAATTTTTCACATTTTCTCTGCTACATGGAATCAACTCGCCAAGCTCAATTCTGGTACCAGGGAGGCCCACCTTCAAAGTAGCACTCTATGGGGGTGCGGTGGCTGGGAATGAGCCACACTGTGGGCCCTAGAGGTTGCATCCCTGATGTGCAGTGTCAGAGCCAGCGTCTTCGAGATCCAGATGGTCCACGAAGCATTGTGTGGTGACGTAATCTGAAGCACAGGACCCATCGGTGGCCTGTCTTGTTAGTAGTGCAATATGATTTGACTTCTGTAAGCAGATTCACTGAATGACAGCAGAGCGGATGCTACGGTTTGGCTTGCTACGCCAAGTTCGGTTTCTCTGTGGACTTCAAGAGACTTTTTAATGTTGCTTTATGATATTTGTGATTCGCTCTTGTGAAGAGAGGCTCTTTTAGATTCTGCAGTGATGCAACGCAGCTTCATAGTTACTAGCCTCATTAGGAGGCTGGCAGATGGCTTATCAAGTGCTCACTGGCGTTTGAATCCACTTGCGACTTGCAGTGCGCAAATGTTTATCTTTAAACAATAGAAAATATGTCAGAATGGGTCTGCAACATGTTTTCATTAGGATTAATGTATTTTAATCATCACCAGAAAGACTTCCTTCACTGCACACCTTTTGTTTGGCTGTTTGCTTACTCTCGGTGAACTGATTTCCAGTTTGAGTTTTGGTTTGTCTTGGTTGCTCACTGACGAGAAGAACAACGTGTTGTCACCTTGTCACTTCCATCTTTCACACAACCTACCAATAAATACCCTTCTACTAGGAGCCAGACTAAAAAACTAGAGAGACGATAATGAAGACAATACAGTGAGTGCTCACTCAGTACCCATCAAAAGAATCGATCTAGAATTAAAGCTTGGTTTTATATAAAGCACGAGCACTATTTTCTGGACATAGAATTATATTACTTTTGTCAAAAAATACTTCCTTTGATCTGAAAAATGTTGGGATTGGAGAAAACACGCTGCACTGGTGTAAGACTTTTCTCAGTCTGACACATATGAAGACATTTTGAGGGCTACATTAGCGAATATTAACTGAACATTTTCTGTGCGAAAGACTTC
>NW_022103906.1:59959550-59961569 GCF_000313985.2 Echinops telfairi
GTCCTGACTCACGGCCACCCTGTCGGGCAGGGTAGAGCTGCTCTTGCGAGTCTCTGAAGGCTGTAATTCAACCAAAGCCGACTGCCATACTTTTCTCCCAGGGAGTGGCTGTCGGATTCAGACCACTGTGCCTCTTGGGCTCCGGGTAACGAGAGTAAACCAACAAACCGAAGACCCGTTGCTAGTCGAACTCACTGTGTACTGACACAGTTTGAGCTCACCATGAACTGACCGGACAGGTCAGAGTAGAATGAGCCCATTGGGTTTCCAAAGTTGTGATCTTTCTGGAAGCAGACGGCCACATCTTTCGCCTGAGGAGCAGCTGGTGTCTTTGAACAGCTGACCTTTCAGTTCGCAGTCTAGCACTTTAACCGCGGCACCACCAGGGCTCTTTTGTGACCAGAGCACCTGGATTTGAATCTTGACTAACATTTAGCTGTGTGACTTCGGTCAAGTTTTCTGAACTTCTTGTACTTTCTTTTCCTATTTAAAAGTCAAAGACACCTATAGTAGCCCCCTCAGAGAAATGATGTGAAGATTCAATTACTTAACACTTGCAAAGCACTTAGCAGAGTATTGTTGCATAGTACATGAAATTATCATTTTACAATTAGCTATGATTATTACTATCATGGTTATTTACAAGGTAGCTGCTCCTTTGTTTGAGCTCAACGTAACCCTGCATCATGTTGCTACCTCAACTGAGTTTTAAAGAGAAGACGGAGATCTAGATTTCAAAATGTAAGGCCTTCTAATTTTAATGTATCAGCACCTAAGGCAGTTTTCAAAAGGGCTGAGTGACTCAGAGAAACGAGTCTCTGGCCACATTCCGTTCACCCCAACCAGTCTGTGAGTGGCAGTGGAGGAACAGTGACGTGACCAAGAGTAGGGACCAGAGAAGCAGAAAGGCAGTGGGAGGGGGTGGAGGCAATGCCACGTGCAATATCCCTGTGTCTACACAGGTCTTCAGGAGACCCAGTCAGTCGCATGTAATTTTATAAGCTTAACCTGATATGACTGGCTTGACTCACTCCATTGTGTTGCTGGCTGATAAAAATTCTATTAGGCACCGTATTCCTCATGTATTCTTCCCTTGAAGATAACCAATTTGAGTTGATTATTTAAAACAGAACAAAAAGGAACTGAATGACCAAGGAAAGTTACATGATTTCCATTTCCGGGAACTAAAGTCCTCAAATTGTCTACAGACAAGGTTTAGCCTGGAAGGTCTGAATCCATTGTATTCATTTCTTTGGAAGTGAAAACGATCATATATTTATTTCTACTTCTATGATGTGGGTTTACCAGAGTCTCTAGGCCTCTGTCCCAATAAATGGGGGTCTGCACTCTAGCACTTAAATATTCTTCAAAGATGATCTAAAAGGGAAAGTAGTTTATCACCAGGTAGCCCAGGATCAGAGTCCTTCACAGCCTGGCTGTCAGCAGCCACTGAGAAATGACTCTGGTCTAGAACATGATGCTCATGTCCTATTCAGCTGCTTCAGCACCCAGCTGAAGCATGCCTTCCAGCTGGTGAAGCTAAGCATCCTTAGAAATGCCTGTTTTGAAAATCAGTTTGGATTACTGGAAAGGACAGGGGGAAGGAAGGAAGGAAGGAAGGAAGGAAGGAAGGAAGGAAGGAAGGGAGGAAGGGAGAGGAGGGCAGGAGAAAGAGAGTGTGAGCTAAACGTTTTAAAGAAAGAACATTGTATAAACAAAGGTGTAATTCAAATAGACAATGATGATTTGTGTTCCCTGGAAGATGCAGTTTACACTCCACGACTAATCTGAAGGTTAGCGGTTTGAAACCGCTCCAGAGCAGCGGTGTGATCCGGAAGAAAGACGTGGGAGCCTCCTTTGGAGAAGATTACCGCCAAGAGGATCCGCTGGAGCGAGCGGTTCTACGGTAACACATGGGTCATCAGGAATCAGAATCCATTTTGACCCCATCCCTTCCTGTTGTCCAAGAGGGCCAGATGTACAAACCACTGAGGGAAAACCGGCTGCTCCGGAAAGAGG
>NW_022103906.1:59962903-59969162 GCF_000313985.2 Echinops telfairi
GGGGGGTGCGCCAGGCGCGAGCATCGTCCTTCCAAACGTGTCCAGGGGGCCCCGGGTCAAGCACGCAGCTACACTGCTCCAGAGGGGACAAGGCTGAAATTGTAGGTCACACTCACAAGAAATGAACGGGCTATTTTAGACGACGCGGGTTTTTAAAGGAAGAATGCTCACTTCCCGGGCCTTGGGGGGAGATGGCGAGTCACTTCAAGGCCCAGCGTGGCTGCGGGCCAGCAGATTGCGTGCGCAGGGAAGGGGGTGCGGGGGCTAATGACTTGAGCTGGAGGGGAAACGGGAAGAAAAGACGCTGCGTTCCATTTCCACTCCCCTGAAACGCGCTACCCCGTGGGAGACGCACACCATTAATGAGATTACCACGCAGTCCTAGGACTACGGGGATTCGCTAATATTGATGAATACTTTTTCATTTTTATTGCACGTTTCGCGTAGGCCAAAAAGCATTAAAAGTTCATCAAAGAAAAGAACTTGGCTCAATCATGACTGATCTCATGCCTGAAAATGAGTCTGTGGTACCACAAGCTCACCAGCCACCTGCGTCGGCGGGGACAGTCCCATTTTTCACTATCTGCGGTCCCAGATGTCTGGACTTCCCAGATAAACTCTTGAGTTTGGGTCTTAGCGTTTACCAGAAGCAACACAATGTTTCGGGGACGAAATCTCATTGGACTCCAGAAATACTTTGAGGAAGGAAGCAGACATTAGGGGCTAAGATGCTGAATTTGTCAGCTGACCAGTATTTATTATAGCAAGCAGTACCATTTGAGCTTAAAAAAAATCGACCATTTGAGCTTTAAAAAAAAAGATCCCTCAATTTGTGGCTCCTGAGGAGCAGACTATACAAAACCTGAGCTAGTCCACCGCCTGCCTCCTTCTTTAACGGAATGTGCTGAAGGCATGCAAGACCCCAACCTATTTAGTGTTATACATGTCTAAGAAAATAAGGTTCTAGTCCTTTAATAAATAATTCTAGCTCTTCCCCCCTGCAGAAAACAAATCAAATTTGGAACCAACCATCTGAGTCTACTCCTGCAAGGTGGATTTGACGAACGATTCCTGTATGGGGCAGAGACCACTGTTGTCAGCCGCTACAAAGGCAGGACAACTTCCCACACAATGGAATGAAAAGCTGCTCAGCCCTGTATCTTGCTCATGATTGGTTGGGGACTGGATTGTTGTGATCCATAGGGTGTCCATTGACTGCTTTTTGGAAGTAGATCTCCAGGCTTTTCTTTTGAGTTCTTCTTAGACCGGAAGCTCCTCTGAAAGCTGTTCGCTACCGAGTTGTTGTGATTGTTAGGTGCTGTGGAGTGGGTGCTGACTCTTGGCAACCCTTGGACAACAGAAGGAAACAGCGTCCTCCTAATTGCTGTTACCGTTGAGACCAGTGTTGCTGCCAGTTTGGCAATCCATCTCCTTGTGAAACGTCTTCTGTTTTGCCACTCCTTTACTTTACCAAGCATGAAGCCCCTTTCCATGGAGCAGTCTCCCCTGATAACATGCCCCAGGAATGTAAGACAAAGTCTTACCATCCTTACCTCTAAGGAACATTCGGGCTGTACTTCTTCCAAAACGGATTTGTTTGTTCTTCTGGCAGTCCATGATGCATTCAACTAGCATTGCCAGCACTTCAAATGCATCTTATATGAGGTCGAATATTGAGCAGGGCCATGTCCTAAAAACTTGTTCTTCTGGGGCATGTCATGAGAATTGTTCTTGGTTTGGAGCTAGAATGAGGTGGCAACCCAGATTGATTCACTTGTCTAAGGGTTACTTTAGAAACCTCCTTATCATTTTATGACAGAGAATGTTGTCAGTCATCTCCCTGGGGTTTAAGGTGGGTCTATTGATAGTGTCATTACTTTATCCAACAGCACAGACTTTAATATACCATTGAGAAAAGAAAGTTATGCAAGTATAGCCTAGCTCCGAATGCGATCCATGAGTTGTTGATTTGGTCAGATCGAACTCGCAAATGACTGAGTTCTTTTTACACTGAGAGTGGGAATTAGTGATAGGGGAAATTTTCCAGCAACAATCATTCACAAGGGTGGAATCTTGCCTATCAGATTATTACATGTAAAGCAAGGATGGCATTAGCAAGGGATCCTGACCAAGGTCCAGTGTCTGCCAATTGCCCAGCCTTGGGGTGGCAGCCCATCTGTTTCTTCTCACACCGGGGAGTTTCTGTCTGAGTCCAGTGACTGTAGGTGATGTTGATGAAGCACGAGGCTAAATGTAAAAAATGAATCCTGGGAGTGCAGTAAGGGAGGAAGATGGCAGATCCGGGCTTGACAATTGTGTTTGAAAGTTCTACTGGAGACGTTCACTTGTTGTGAAATCCTTTCCAGTGGATAGCGTTGACCCTCAGACAGAAAGACGGTTGTATTTCTTTGGTATCCTCACCATGGAGTCTTGGGTAAACAATAGTGAAAATTGGTTGGGGAAGAAAAGTTGGGAGTAGAGAATGATTAATATATTTAAAGCCTCTCAAGAGCAAAGAAATTTCCGTGGCCTATAAAATTTGAAGATGTGTATAGCTTTTTATTTCCCCTTGATATATGATTGCGTTTACTAGCTCTTGATATTTAGTGTTTACACCAGCTATAGTAGCAATACATTTTATATTCATTGGCAAGTTAGTTTTCAGACCAGGATATCTCTAAAAAAGGGTATAAAATCTTACCAAAGAATACAAAATAGCCTTCCTACATCAGAATATTATGTTTTAGACAAGAATTAAAGGGAAGAGGGAGAGATGAGAATTCAAGATTGGCTAAGCACATAATTTATGGGGCACTTGTTGCTTTACTACACATCTCATCATGTCATTGCTCATCGGGCCACTAACTATAAGGTTAGTATTTTGAAGCCACCAATGGCTCCACAGGAGAAAGACAAAGCTTTCTCTTTCTGTAAGAGTTACCGTCCCAGAAACCAAGAGGGACAGTCCTACCCTGTCTCATAGGGTCTCTAGGAGTCAGAATTTACTTGATGGTAATTGAGTTTGGTTGGCTTTGGATAGTCTGAGAGTAGAAATCCTTCACATTATAGGAAAATTACAAATTGTCCTACATTTACCCAGTTGACCCTGTTCAGGAAGCATGACCCTTCCACACAGTCCCTGGCCTATTCAGCTTCAGAGTTAGCGAGCTTTTCCCTCTCACTAGACTAGCCAAGCGGCACCCCTTCCTTCAGGCCACCTCTATTCCAGATGCCTCTCAGCTACCTTTGAGCCAGTCCTGATTCATGGTGTGTAAACCTGAGTAATGGTGAGTAAATGGCAGGAAGCCACATCTGAGCTCCTCTGGTGACACAAGGGAGGAGGAGAAGCTAACTCCTCACTAACTCTTGCCCAAGACCTATTGCCACAAGACAGAGAAGTCTGACATGCCTCCCGCACCCCCCCCTGCCCCGCCATCCTTCTTCTGTACTCTGTTCTCTGACATTGATGCTTCCTCCCTTGCTCTCTGGTGTAGGCCTCTGTCACTTTGGGTCAAGATCTTGAGCGTGTTCTCAGACACAGAGGAATGGCTTTGATGGAGGTATGGTTTTTGTCTTTCAGCAGGCCCTACCATCCCCCCTGCCCCCCCCCAAGGAAACAAAGTGTGGAGATTCAGAATACATGTTCACGAGTGTAACTGAAGTCCCTCCAACATGGGATCATAACCAGAGGCACAGAGACTAGAATTTACAGCACATCATGGAAGCGATTGTGGCTAGAAGGGCCATAGGAAGTGTTTGACTGCATCTCACATGGGGACCCCAGGCACATTGGGACAAATGCTGCTCCAAAACGCTCTGGCACCACTGGGTGCTGAGTGAACCGGCGTGATCCGCATTATGATGATGATCCAGATTATGATCGTCATGGGCTGAGCTTCACAAGTTTATTGCCAAACCTTTCCTCCTAGTCAGACGTGGGAATTAGTCCGGAAGCTCTAATGACGCTTGCTTGGCATCATAACAACATGGAAGCCTTCACTAACTCACTGCTGGGAGGTGGCTGGATTTGACCCCTGCGTCATCAGTCAATGGCCCTCCATTCCCAAGTCCCTAGGAGTGCATTTGCAACAGGGGCAATCTTGCCCCCAAGAGGGTGCAAATTGGTTCTTGGGAGAGTAGAGAAGTTGTCTTCTTGGTATAAAGAACACCCTAGGTATATGCATTCATATCGTTTACTTATGGTTGGAACCCAAACCCCAAATCAACCTCACTTTCATTGAACTGATTCCGACTCATAGCGACCCTATAGAACAGAATACAACTGCCCCTGTGGGTTCCCAAGACTATATAACTCCTTATGGAAGTAGAAAACCTCATCTTTCTCCTGAGGAGAGACTGGTGGGTTAGAACTGTTGACCTTGTGGTTAGCAGCCCACTATGCCCCCATGTAATATGGTTGGTAGCACATAGATATGCACATGGCGCAGAAATATGGACAGTAGAGCTGTACCATTAAAACTTTACAAAGGTCACCTCGATCAATTTTATTTTAATTATTATGGCTGTAGGACAATTAAGATAAATGATCTGTAAAGGTCCCTTACAGGGGTAGTAAAGAAAACAGGTGGAGAAAACTGAGGGGAAGAGGAGAGGCCTAAGCCGTGCGGGCGCACGCACCACTGCCCTTTGTGCAGGAGCATGCCCTGGGAAGAATGACACTCCTTCTCACCCCTTCTCATCCCTTGCGGACACACAAGCTCAGAGAAGGCCCAGGGCACAGCACCTGCGGCTACATCTCCACCCTTCCTTTCCCTGCCAGCTCCTCCTTAAAGGAACTTCTCCGCTGCTGGGTTGATCTCACACAGCAAAGGCAAGAAGGGCACAAGGACAGTAGCTCCTTTCCTAAGAGGGAACACCCCCTCTTCAGGGATTGGCAAGGACACAAAGACCTGCACATCCATCCGCTTCACGGAGCTTCCCGGAGTCGCGCTATACTAGAGTGGCGTATAAAGGGCACCAAGGGTGAGGGGGCTTGAAGGCTTCTCAGAAAAGGAAACTGAACCCTTGTCTAAAGATCCGCCAACACACTGGGCGTGAGGCTTTCCTCCAGTGCGCCGACTGGCACGGGTCAGCGTAGGGGCTTCAGTGACTCAATTCTTTTGTGTAACTTCCTAGGCCCTTGAGAGAGCAGAACTCAAGGCAGATATTCTTTGGACCTACAGTCCTGCTCGGCTGTCCTTTTCAAAATGACATCAGCCAGAGTTCTAGCAAAAGTGTAAAAGGAAGAAGACAAAAAGGAAACCTATACAACCAGGCTCCACTCTCCGTACCTTCGGCGTTGTAACCGGTACATGGGCTTTCAACTCACCTTTGTCTCCCTCTTGCAGAAGGGAAGGGAAGGGTGAGATTTTTAAACAGAACAAAAGACTGGCTCCATTGACAGTAGGAGAAAAACTACACATTCAGTTCACTCACTAACACACTTAAAAGGAAATGTCTCCAGTGACCATAAATAATTGGATTTCTTACGGGGGGCACATAGTGCTTCAGATAACTCATTTCCCCTTTATCTGGATGTTTGATACCTGGTAGGAGGGAAAGGGAGAGAGACGCTTCACAGGGGAAGAAGGTAGATGAAAGGGACAGATCTGACAGCTGCCAAGATGACCGTGCTGTATCATTTACCTCAGCCAGGAGTCACTGACACGCCAGGTCACCCTGAGGTCGAGGGCAAGACGGGCAGTTTACACAGCCATGCGGGGAGCTTGCTGGCTGGGGGCATACATCAAAGTGTGACAACAAACATGAGAAGAAGATTTGTTCAGGAACAGAGATTAAGATAACAGAGCTTTCCTTGCAAGATTCTGCTCGTTGAGGAAGGAGCGCTTTACAAGTCAACGGCAATTCTTTGAGAGCTTTGGAGGAGACACACAATTGAGCGGTTCAGTGAAATAGCTGGTGTCTTTAGAAATGAGCTCTTTGTAATACTTTATTGTTCCATTAAGGCTTCCTTCTGCACCCACTCCAAATGTGGAATAGAAAATGCCCCCGTTCTATGGCTGTGGATGTGGATGTATGCATAGATAGAGATATGAAAACATATATGTGCATACATGACTATAGAACATAAGTATTGCATAGATGTGTAGTATAGGTATGTGGTTTCAAAAAGGTCAAGGGAAAATGTCATTTTTTTCCATTCTGTTTTCCCACAAACTTTGGGAAGCTCCCTTCCGTGTCTATGGTCCTGAGTAGCACCGGTGCTCCTGTGAACAGGCGGTGTCTGGGCAGGGGTAAG
>NW_022103906.1:59969306-59970761 GCF_000313985.2 Echinops telfairi
AGGCTACCATCTGGAGAAGCCTGCAGGGTGGTTCTGCTCTGCGTGCAGGGGCTCACCCTGAGTCAGAATTGGTTCAACAACATGATATATAAAAAGTGTGTGTGTGTGTGCAATTAGTCATCAATTGCTGTATGACAAATCAGTTGATCAATGAATGAACCAACAATTGTTGTTAGGTGCTACCCAGTCGGATCCCACTCTAGTCAACCCTGTGCACAATAAAAGGAAATGGGGCCCGTCCTGCCTCACCTTCACAAGGGTTATGTTGGAGCCCACTGTGAAAGCCTCTGGGTCAATCCACCTCGTCAATGGCCTTCTTCTTCTTCACTGCCCTTCTACTTTGCCAAGTCTGATGCCCTTTTCCAGGCCCCTCCTCCTAGCAGGTCCCAAGGACATCCTCACTTCCAAGGATCATTCCAGCTGTATTCTTCTAAGACTGAATTGTTTATTCCTCTGGCAGTCCACAGTATATAAATGTAATTATGTAATCAACATTCAATAGATTATGTATGGAATAGACTTCTTTAAGGAGCATAAATGGAAACAGCTACTTTGGAAAGCAGTTTAGCATTGCCTCGTGAAACTGGACATGACTCGAACCTGTAACCCCGAAATTTCATTCTGAGATATGTTATTGTTGTTAGGTACCATCAAGTAGGTTCCGACCGATTCTGACCCTATGCACAACAGAACGAAACATTGCTCGGTCCTGCGCCATCCTCACAATTGTTCCTATGCCTGAGCCCATTGATGCACTACTGTGTCGATCCATCTCATTGAGGGGCTTCCTCTTTTTACTGCCCCTCCACTTTACTGAGCCCATGTCTTTACTCAGGGACTGGTCTCTCCTGACAATATGTCCAAAGTATGTAAGATGAAGTCTTGTCATTCTTGCTTCTAAGGAGCACTATGGCTGTACTTCTTTCAAGACAGATATGCAACTTACAAACACCTCAGCATATGGACACTGGGACACATGTAGAAAGTTACCAGAGCAAAACCAATCATATTGATGCAAACAAGGGGTGCCAGAGTGGAGACCCAAAGCCCATCAGTAGAAAATTGGACATATCCTTACAGGAGGGTCACAAGGAAGGGATGAGCCAGCCATGGTGCAGTATTGCACCGATGAAACACCCAACATTTCTCTAGTTCTTTAATGCTTCCTGCTCCCCGCAATCATAACCCCAGTTCTACCTTACAAATCAGGCTAGACTGGAGCATGTACACTGGTACAGATAAGAGCTCTCAACACACACGGCATCCAGGACAGATAAAACCCTCAGGAACAATCATGGGAGTAATGATACCATGAAGGTAGGGGGAAGGTAGGGGAAGAAAGGGGGAAATGGGGAACTGATCTCAATGTTTGACGTAGAACACCCCACACCCCAACACACACACCAGGGGATGAACAACAGAAACGTGGGTGAAGGGAGACAGCGGATGGTATAA
>NW_022103906.1:59971455-59998309 GCF_000313985.2 Echinops telfairi
CCTTCCATGTGGCCCTTCCGAGAGGGACTGTCCAATTATCTTACAGGTGGGTTTTGGGTCTCCACTACAAGTTAGGCACTGTACAAGATAGGCAGGATAAGCAATCTTACGGAGACAGCAACTGGACCAATGGTTCCTGGGGGCTCGGAAGGCGAGGAGTGGCAGGGGAGGTGAGCCGGTGCCAACAAGATGGGTACAGGAGAATAGTAAGAGTTTTTAAATTGATGGTGAGGAGGGTGTAGCTTTTCTGGTCATGTTTGATCATTGAATTGTATTGAGAGGAATTACTGAGAGGTAAACATAATAGTGAGGTAGGAGGGAAAAAAAGAGGAAATAAGGAAAATATATACATATAAAATATAGATATGTATGTGTATATTTGTATATATATATATAAATGCAACAAGGTAGCAGATTTACTTTGGGCCTCTACTTAAATCTTACCTCAATACAAAAATGATTTGTTAAAAAAAAAGATTTGTTCCAACAATGTGGCATTGTGTGATACCTTCCATACACCATCGCTGAAGACAAAATGGGTGCATAAAGCCTTATTCCAATTCTCTTTTAATTGCTATTGTCTCAAAATAACTTTGGATATTTGGTAAGAAAGTCTCTGAACCTTGTTCTTTTTCTATTTCCCTTCCCCCTGTTCTTGAGCCCTCCAATTTTCATATAAATTTTTGAATTATCTTGTGAAGTTTCATTAAAAAAATAACCTTCTGGGTTTTTTATTGGAATTGCTTTGAATCTACATATCAATATGGAGAGAGTTCCTTTCTTTAAAATTTTCAATCAGAACATAATATACTCATAGCTCTCCATTTATATAGGTCTTTTAAAATGTCTCTCAATTAAGTTTTATAATTTCCTGCTTAAAGTACTTGCATAACCTTTGTTAGATTTCTTCCTAGATACTTTCTATTTTTGTTACTATCATAAATGCTATATTATTACATTTTTAACTCATTGTTGCTCATTTATTAAAATAGATGGGTTTTATAGGTTGACAGTACCCATCAAATGTTCTCTGTAGTCAGTTGTAGAAGATGATGTATAATGACAATTTTGTATTTTTCTACCCAGTTCTTCTATATCTTTTCTTTTCCCTTATTTTACTGCATGGGTATATCTTTAAAATAATCTTAAAGATAAAGAGTGATGACAGGCATTTGCTTCTGATCTTCAATAGATTCATTTCAACATTTCATTATTAAGTATGATGTTTTCTCAGGGTTTTTGTACGTGTCAATGTTTGTGGATGTCTTCTATCAAGTTAAGGAAGTTTTTTATTCTTATCTTGCTGAAGTTTTATAATGGATGAAAAATGAATGCTATTAACTGATTTTTCTGAAACCACTTTTAATTTTCTTCTTTAAAGATCTGTTGTTACAGGGACTTTGAATTCCTAGAATTAAGCGGCTTTGAATTCCTAGAATTGACCATGTTCGGGAATGCTCCTTGGTACGTGGTGCTGCCTGTGGCTTGCTTATACTTTGTTCAAGATTGCCACTTCTAGCTCGATAAGCCTTTCCCCTCATTCTCTGGAAGAAACTCCAGAGATACGTTCAATGAATATTTGGTAGCCCTAGAGCTAGCCACCTGAGCCTGATGTTTTCTTTGTAGAAAACATTTTAAACTACACATTCAGCTTTAGTCATGGTTATGAGATTCCCGCCCCCCCCCCTTTTCCTTTGCTTTGTGAGTCAGTTTTGCTAAATTAGGTTTTTCTGGAGATGCATCCATTTCCTCTAAGTTTTCAAATGTATTGGCTCAAATTTGTTTGTATTCTATCATTTGTTTATTCTCACCAGCTCTATAGATATGTGAGTATATTAATTCCTAATTAATTTATTTGTATCACTCTTTTATTGATCTTTAAATGTGTATTTTATTAATCTTGTCACAGACTTGGCTTTGTTGCTTCTCTCTACTGCAGCATATTTTTTCCATTCATTTCTGCTTTTATATTTATTTTTTTTGTTCTGTCTACTTTGAGAGTCTTTTTCTTAACTTTATAAATTGGATACTTAGTTTATAAAATCAGTGCTTTGTTCTTCCTAGTGTAAGGTTTTGAATCATTAAATTTTTCTCTTAATACTACTATGTCTCATATAGTTTAACAAACCCTTTGATTATTGTTCTACTCTAAAGGTTTCGTCGTTTTTATCTCAGTCTATTTCAAATGGTTTAGAATTGTATTTTTGTGTCTCTAAATACATCAGTATTTTCTCTTATTGCTTTTCAATGTAATTGCCTAGTAGTTGAAGAATATCTACCAAGTGAAACAAATCCACAGGAATTTATTCATGTTTTTCTTAAAGCCTAACAATATATATTTGGGAAAAAAAGAAAAAGGAAAATAGAAGTCTATTCTGAGGGAAAAAGGAAAAGAGCGAGAGAAAGCTATGGATCTGAGTTATTAATCGTGCTGTTCAAAATTTCCGCATTATCCCGGATTTTTTTCTTAACTCGTTTCTCTGTCAATTCCTGGGACAGGGTAAAAATCTTCCACTATGGGATGTGGTCTATTTCTCATTGTGGATGCCAACCTTTTACTTCATGTACTTAGGTGCATACATGTCCAGACATGCTCCGTCTTTCTAATGAATTCACCTTTTATCATTACATATCCTTTTAGTTATTTTGGGAGTAATTTTTTCTGACCGTCGTTGTTGTTGGTAAGCGCCGTCGAGTCAATTCTCCCCCCAGCGATCCGATGCACAGCCGAGTGACACGCTGCCCGGTCCTGCACCGGCCTCACAATGGTTTCTATGCCTGAGTCCGTCTTGCAGTCACGTGTCAATCCATCTCTGTGAGGGTCTTTGTCACCCTCGACACCCCTCCACGTGACCAAGCATATCCTTCTCTGGGAACTGGTTTCTTCTGACACCATGCCCAACGTGCGTAAGATGAAGTCTCACCATCCTCACCTTCAAACCCTATAACGCCGAGCGTGACATGTTGGTAACATTTAATTATAACATTTATTATTAATCCATGGATGAATGTGACAATTTGGTTACATTTAAAAAACATTGCAAATTGTATATTGTTAAAATATATTTCGGTTGTTATATACATTTAACAACTATGAAAGTAAAGAATAAAAACAAAAAAATTTTTTCCTGAAATTAAACATTCAGGCGTTATAGGGCTAAGGCGTACCCTGGCTATACGTCTACCAAGAGAATTTGGTTTGTCCTTTTAGCAGTCCATGGTACTTTCAACGTTCTTCTCCAGCACCACAACTCAAATGGACCCATTCTTCTTCGGTCTTCTTGACTCAATGTCCAACTTTCACATGCATATTAGGTACTTTAGAATACCATGGCTTGGGTCAGGAGCACCTTTGCCCTCAAAGGAATTTATATTTTAAAGACAGCATATATCTTGCTTTTATAAATAGATATCTAGTTGGATAATCTTTATCTGTGAATGGGCATATTTTCTTCCTTTACATACCCATCTATCCAGATTTAGATTTGTTTCTATCACATTGCTGTTTGTTTTCTACTTGTCCTTCTTTCTTCTGTTTTCCTTCTCCTTGAATTAAATTTTTCTCAATTAACTTTTCCCCATTGGCTTGTTCGAAAGTCATAAGCTATATGTTAATTATTTTAGTTAGCATAGCTATTTAACATACATGATTAGCAAATCCTAAAATAAGTTCTCACTTCATCTGATCAAAAAGCTACATGAGCCTTAGACTATATTAACATTGATAACCTTTTCTAACTTAAATGCTGTTACTGTTCAATAATTTCATTTTTATCTCATCCCACTAAACATTATTGTTTTATTCTTATTATTTATTGATCCATATCCAATATTCACCAGTATCTTTGATCATCATTCCCTGTATCTCAGACCTTCCATTTGTAATAATTTTCCTTCTTCCTGAAGTACAGTCTTTGAAATTTCCTTTAGTGTGATCCTCTTAGAAGTAAATGCATGTTTTTGTCTGAAAAATGTATTTACTTTACTCTTATAATAAAAAAATTGTTCCGCTGAGAATACAACTCTAAGTTCATAGACATTTCTTCTCTAGGCATAATGAAGTTATGGCTCTGCTGTTTGGGGCTCACGTCATTGCCGGTACTGAGAAGTTATCAGTCGAATAACAATTTTTACCTAGGTAGAAATTTCTACCTAGGATCTTTGCTCCTCTTCCCACTGCTGTTCTGAAGTTTCAGGATGGTGTTTCTAGGTTGTACACTGTATTGATCTTGCTTGGCTTTAGCTGGCCTTACGGTACATGATTGGAATCGCGTTGATGTAAAATTCAGCTATTTGATACTGGTTTTATTCCATTGTCTCTATTTTCTCCGTAAATCGATTCGTTCAGTTATACATCCTCACAGTAACTCCTTTTGCGAACCTTATCTTTAATGTTTTCTAATGATTGGTTTTGGTGCTCTATAAAGGGCAATTTATATGAATCTATCTTCTAGCTCATTTTGATCTGCTTAAATTTAATCTGAAAATTGAAACATGAAGGTTTCAGGAAACTACATGTTTTCTTGTCTACTTAACTTTCCACTGAGTGTTCTAGTTTACATTATTATGTGTTATCTCTAGAAGTTTTATTATATTCCTTCCAAAGACAATTGCTTATATTATTTATCACTCCCCTAAAAATGTTCATTTCGCTACATCATCACCAACACTGAGTCTGCTTAAATTTAAAATTTTATTTATTCTGGTAGAAATTCAGTATCTTGCTGAGGGTTTAGTTTACATTTTCCTAATTACTAGTGACAGAAAATGCCTTTTTGTATATTTATTGACCATTCATATATATTATTTTATGTCTACTTAACAAATCTGCCTGTTTAAAAAATTATTATTTGACTTTATTGTTGAGTTTTAGGAGTTCTTGATATATTTTTCATACAATTTCTCTGTTAGATATATGTAGTACAAATATGTTTTATCACCGGTCGTTCTTTTCATTTCGTTAACTCTGTTTTTAAAACTTTAGGCAAATTTTAATTCCATAAAGTGAAATTTATCTTTTTTTTCTGTATGTTCCATGATTTTTGTATCCTGTCTCCAACAGTTTTGCTTCCTCAAGAATACAATGATTTTTCTCTAGGATGTTTTATCATTTAATTTTCCCATTATCTCTACAATTCATTTAGTTAATTTTTGTCTTGTATGACTTTGTGAGTTTTGTTGTTGTTATGATGTTATTTTTCCCCAGTATAGATAAGTAGTTATTCCAACATCCTTTGTTGTAAACTACCTTTTCCCCTATTGCATGACCTTGACACTTAAACAAAAATAAATGGACCATCATATTTAAGTCTGTCTTTGAATGCTGTATCTGTAACAAAGGGGCCCTAAGGGCATAGTGGATTACACATTGGGCTACCAACCTCACTCCCAGTTCGAAGCCATCAGCTGCTCCTCAGGAGGAAAATGAGGCTTTCTACTCCTGTAAAATGTTACAGTTTCTGAAACCCAAGGTGGCAATTCTAGTCTATCCTAGAGCCTATCTATGAGGCACAAGAGACTTGATTGCAGTGAATTTTATATCTGTAATTGTGTTAGTCTGAGTAGACTAAAGAAACAAATTCATAAACACGCATATGTGTATAGTAAAGAGCTTTATATAAAGAGTAATTGTACATTAGGAAAACATCCCAGCCTAGTCCAGATTAAGTCCATTAATCCGATATTAGCTCACATGTCCGATACCAATCTATAAAGTCCTCTGTATACTCACGAAACACCTGCAATGACGCTGAATACAGGAAGATCACGGACCAGTGGTTGGGAAGTCTTGTGGATCCAGTGGTGTTGTAAGCATCTCAGTGCTGGCAGGGGTCTCCACGTGGCTCCTCCAGCTCAGGGCAGTAGTGTAGTTCATGTGTCTTGTGCAATGTCTCCCAGGGAATGAGCCTGTATCCCACCTCCTGTGAGCTATTTATCTCCTTAGCGTCTCCAAAAGAGGTCATCAAGCTGCAACCTGATTGACAGGCTCCACTCCACTCCTTCACTCTTAATCCCCTCAAACTGACAACATGTTACATAACTACCACAGTAACATATATATAAATCTAGTATCTATGCCATTTCTATCTGTAAAAATTTCTATCTCTATATTAAAATCACACTGTCTTGGTTACTGTAACTTTCTACTATCCCTTGAGAAAGGTAAGGCAAAGTCCTTCAACTTCTGTTTTATGTTCCATAAACGTACCATGAGCGCTGAACTTGTGAATCGGAAATGATTGCTCCTAGGGCATCTGCAGGATTAGGTCACCAGACGCCCCTGTCCATAAACTTTTATCAACTGATCAATTCCTAAGCGTTTTTATGTGTTTCTATTTAAAGACACCTCATTTAATATCTACTGTTGAGTCATTAACAGTGAACTCACCACCAATGACACTATCATTTATCCCTAAATGAAGCTTGTGTAACTTAGCTAACACATGTATTTTCTTCACACACAATAGCCTTCTTGCACTTAGGAACACTAGACACCACTTCAGCATTATCTTAGAGGTTATTTTAAACAGTGATATCACAGCAACAACAATCAGGCTCACAAAAGTGGCACTAAATCAACTGCGAAGCAGACCCTAGTTTTCAGTTATGAGAGGTGAAACAAGAAGGCAGAGCATAAGCGTGTTCAACGTCAGCTGGAACTGTGCACGCTGGGCGATTCAATGACTACAGCTCTGGGCAGGTACGTGGTGGACCATGCAACTGTGGCAAATACTGATTTTAGAGTTACAAGTAAATTTTAGCAAGGGAACAAATGGACAAATATGGAATCTGTGAGCAACGATGTTCAATTGTACATTTGGGTTTGAGTCTGAGTGCTGTCACTTATCTTACTTTTTCTCCCTTTCCTGCCTTATTTTGATTAATTATCTGCTTTTCTACTGTTCCATTTCATCTCTACTATTGGCCTATTTGGCACATCTTCTTTTTAGAGGTTCCTCCAGCCTAGGGGCGGGGAACGTCCAGCCTTCTGGCCACATGAAGCCTGTGAAATAATCAATACCAGCTAACATCCCACACCTTACCAAAGAGAAGCAGTTCCAGCCATAACATTACCCAAACGCCAAACAAATGTGCTGCTATTGGGTGGATTCCAACTCACACTGACTCTATAGGACAGGATAGAACTACCTGTATGAGTTGCCAAGACTGTTGACTCTTTGAGAGTAGAACGCCTCCTCTGTCTCCCGTGGAGCCTGTGATGGTTTCAAACTACTGACCTTGCAATTCACAGTCTAATGTGTAATGACGATACCACCAGGGCTCCTCAGCCCTGGATTAATTAAAAGCCCTGAATTAATTAATTAATTAATTTCAACAATTAAAAATGTGGTGTGGGCATTATACAATTTCATGTCAACTTGACAAATAAGTGTAGGGATAAGGTCTAGCCTGTCAATCAAGTTGCAGCCTGATGCTGCCTCCCTGTGGGCGTGGTCTTCTCATGAGGATTATGGGAACTTCCTCTCTCTCTGCTTCATCTTCATGTTGGCAAGTCACATGGACACTTGCTGAGACTGGTGAGGAACCTCTTTCTCTCTCTGCTTCACCTTCCTGTTGAGGAGCCACACTCAGATAACTGGAGGAGCCACGTGGAGACTGGCGCCAGCACTGAGATGCTTCTACCCCAACTGGATTCACAAGACTTTTCGCCTACCAGTCTGTGATCTTCCTGCATTTGGCATCACTGAGAGTGGTTATGTGAGTCTGAAGAAGAACTTATAGACTAGTATCAGACATATGAAGGGGTACCAAAAAAAAAAAAACCCCAAAATTGGAATTTTTTCCCAAAGCTATGTATTTAAATTTTTTTACCAAAAAAAAACTATCACCTCAAAGCACCCTGCATTATACTTAATACATTTGCTAAATCTGCAATTCCATTCTTGGACACAGTTTTCAAACGCATCTGTTTAGATAGCTGACAGCACCTCCCTGATTTATTTCTTCACCTCTTGTATACCTTCAAATTGCTGTCCGTTCACATCCCTCTCATTCATGGAAACAAAAAGAAGTCGCACAGAATGAGTTCAGGTGAGTCAGATTCATGGGGCAAGAAACTCATGCTGTTTTTAGCCAAAAACTGGTGCACTGAGATGGCTGCATTATCATGGTAGCCAAACCAGTCCCTCCTTCTGCCACAAATCAGGCTTTTTTTTTTGTCGCACACTATTACACTCAATCTTTTCTGACCTCCAAATAGAAAGCTTGATTAACAGTCTGACTTAAACCAACTCCAAATGCACTGAGTTGACATTTTCGTCCATTCATGAAGTTGATGGACATCCAGAACGAGGTTTGGCATCAATTGACATTTCACCTTTTTTGAAATGAGGAAACCACTCATACACTTGAGTTTTTCTCATAGCACTGTCCTTGAAAGCTGTGTGCAACATCACAACAGTTTCTACGGCAATTTTCCCAAGCAGGAAACAAAATTTCGCAGCTGCATGCTGTTGTCTTATATCAGCCATCTTCCCAAGTGAGGTTCAGTTGAACTTCTTTTTCCCAAAAATTCACTGTGACCAAAGAGAACCTTCCTAGGTGGTGCCACTGGGTGCACTAACTCAGAGCGAGTTGCTCTATGCTCGGTTGGTGGTGGTGGTGGTGGTGGTGGTGGGGGGATGCATACTATGAAAGCTCTGACCTGCCCAGTGCTATTCTGGGTTTGGGGGGGTATTCCCTCATATGGGCTAATATCAGACTTATGGACTTGATCTGGACTAGGTTGGGATGTTTACTCAAAATGCAATTGCTCTATGATATAAAGCTCTCTTTTACACATATATGAAGGTCCCTAGATTTGTTTGTCTAGTCAACCTGGTCTAACACATGTGGGTTCACATTCTTCTAGCTTTCATTGTTTCTGAGAAGTCTGTTGTCAGTCTCATCATGTATGTAATGTATTTTTAATTTTCTGCCTGATTTCTAAGATATTCTATGTCATATTTATTATCAATACATACGTTGCTAATATTATTTGCTATAGGGTTCTTTTGATTTATCCTGTGGGGCTTCAAAGATTTTTTTGGAACTATGGAGCTTTGATGGCCATAGTGTTTATGGCCTAAAAGGCTATTAACTTCAAGGTCAGCAGTTCAAAACCTACAGCAAGCTCAGAGGGGGAATGATGAGGCTTTCAACTCTTGTAAAGACATAACGTCTCAGGATCTCACAAAGGCAGTTCTACCTTGTCCTATAGGGTCGCCATGAGTCAGACTTGACTCACTGACAGTGAGGTTTTTTGTTTGTTTTGGTGGGTTTAAAATTTAAATTAAACTTGAGATATTTTGGTCATTATTTCTTCAGATATTTTTCCGCCTCTCTACTTCTTCCTAGGACTTCAATTACATGTGTGTTAGGCAACATAGTACTGAGGCTTTGTTAATTTTTTTGTTCCTTTCTCTTGTTCCTTTAGTTTCTAGTATAATCTCTTTATAGTTACTGATTTTTAGTAGTGAATTTTAAAATTTCAGGCATTCTATCTTTTTTTTGTCATTCTATCTTTCATATCTAGAATTTCTACTTGTTTTTAAAATATCTACTCTTTCTTTCTTCATTGTGTTCTTTACATTTTCTTTGAAATTCTTGAATATAGTTAAAATAGCTCTTTAACCATTCTTACCTGTAAATTCCATCATCTTTGTCATTTCATTTTTGGTCTGTTTCTATTGAATGATTTCCTCCTGGTTTAGAGACATATGTTCCTGTGCATATCTAATAATTTCTTTTTGGATACTGAAGATTTAAAATTGCACATTCTTTAGTGTCATCATTTTGTTGAATTTCTTAAAACATGTAATTTTTTTGAATGGTTGTTAAGTAACTTGTAGTTTGACTGTATTCTTTTGGGAGCTTTCTTTAGGCTTTGCTAGAGTGGAGCTACAGCTCTCTTATGTAGGCCTGCCTTAGCACTACTTCTGAAGCAGGACACTTCTGGAGTCTCTACTGAATGTTCTTGGTGTTCCATGAGTTTTTTCTATCCTGGCTGGCAAGATCTTGATTATCTCCTGTATCAGTGTGAATTCTGGGAATTGTTCAGTCTGCACTAATAGATGTTTGTCCCCACTCCCTCACCCACAGTTTACATCGTCTTCTCTAGTGCTCTGGCAGACACATTCCTGCAGCGAGATCTTTGCTGATCTCACTCAATAATACCACCGTGCACTCCCCCTGTACCGTGTTTTCAAAGTGACCACAGGCAAAAACTGTGATTGTAGGACTCTCCTTGTTTATTTCCCTTCTTTTCTGGGTCAAAAGTCCTCTGGTGCTTATTATCCAATGTCTAATTCTGCAACCAGCTTTTTCAAACACTTTGTTCTGTTTTCTAATTATTTAAAATAGTATGGCAAGCCTAGCACTAGTTAGTTATACCAACAGAATCATAAGTAATATGACCTATATGTTTGGGGTTTTTTTTAAAGGGAAAGGTCTTTGCAGTCTTTGAGTTTTCATGGACCTGACTTTCATATACTATATTTCAGACCAGATTCAGGTTTTAAAACAAACTTTTTAGTGTTTATAGACCGCACGTTGCTTGCTTCTTTGTGTGTGTGTGTGTGTGTGTGTGTGTGTCTGTTTTAAGAAGACTTCATGGGATATTTAAGATTTAAAGATTAGGTCAGGACTCATCCACATTTCATGGCTCCGGATCTAGAACCCAAAATTATTTTCTGTATTTCCCCCCTTTTGATTGGGATTCCTCTATGAAACTCTTGACCATAATTCTTGTCTTATGTCACACATCCCATATCCTTCTATTCCTTAGTCTTCTTCCTCTGCTGTTCCAGGCAAATAGAGAGCAATTGTATAGCGATTGTTTCATTAGTAATATTCATTTAATGCTTAAAATAAAAACCAACCAAGCTCTAAGATGCATGACTTTGTCAATTATTCTTCACATATTGTGCAAATTAGATTGAGCTTGGTCTTTAACCAGAACATACATAAAACATGTCTGGTAGATCCACTATCAGTTACCTTTATTATACTTATAGATCTTGGTTAGAGAAAATAGATGGATTTATTGAGTGTTTAACAAAAGAGAAAATTATTAAGTTATTGCTTTCAGGGTTCTTCTTTCATACCTTTTCTGGATGAAGATTGTGAACTAAAAATTTCTCTTACGAGTCTCGAAGGCCAGTAACTTGTTGAATACAGAAAATGTCCTGTTTTAAACTTATATGCATGTGAAAAATCACCTCTTAAGAAGCCTCTCGTGTCATATAATGTACAACTTATGCAATAACTGTAGGTAGATATAACTATATTTATAGAGATGCACAGTTAATATATTCTTGGGCTTCTCCACATGTCTTCAAGAATTTTTCTTCAGAGGCCCATTCCCAGGGTTGTTTGATTAGACTAAAGGAAAGATGATTATTTGCCCTTCACTGGCAGTCATCATTACTTATAAGATTTAGTCTAAAATTTTGTCTGAAGAAGCAAAATAGACTTTCTCCCCTGGGCATTAGAAAAGGCTCTAAGGCTCTAAATATTTATAAGTTTTTGGAGATTGAGAAACTGTATTTTTGGATTATTGCCTGAATTGGTAAACTGAGAATTTGGTTTTACCATCATAATTGAGACGTAGTTGTGCTGCAGGTGTTTGAGGGAATTCTACTCTCTCTGATAATGAACTAATGATTCAAGATCATTCTTTTCTGTTGTTGTTGCTTAGGATATAGAGAAAAAGAAGGCAAGATGAATCTTCACTGTATTTTTGATTTACAACTATAAACCTCGGCTTTGAAACAATAGAATCAGGCATTCATCATGTAAAAATATGCATCTAGTAAAACCAATCCCTCTCTAATGTCACTTTTTCGCAATATATTAGTCTGAGAAAACATCATTGCATGTGGCTTTATATTGAATTATGAATATCTAAGCCTTTTGTCTATAAAAAATAAAAAGGTTTTTCAGACTGCAGTGTAACTTCAACAATTCTAGAGACTTTTCACTAATAAGAATGAATACTCAAAGGCACCCACCGTTCTTGACTAGACTCAGATATTTGAAAAATAGTCCTCCATGAGAATCCCAGACTCTGAAAATGTCTTTGCGCACAAGGTAAGTTCTGAAGTGAGAACTGGAGGTTCCCTTGGCTCTTTGTGAGGAGCAAGGAGCATTGGGGCTTCTTGCCAGTGGAGCTTGTTGGGTGCCCAGGTACTGGGAGAGCTAGCTTTGTCAGCTTTGTGCACATAGCCCAAATCTACTCAGGACACGCCAGATTAAAAAGTAAAAAAAAGATACACTAAGAACCAGGATCAGTATTTCCTTAACAAAGTGTCTTTACTTGGAAATAATTAAATGTAACCCTGCTGTCACAGTGCACTCTTGGTTCAGTGGGAGAACAGATCAGATGGTTGCAAATCGGAGGAAAAACGTTACTATCAAGTGTTTGTATTTGAAATGAGAGCCGAAGACGGGAGATTGGAAGTGTGCTAGGTCATTTCCCAGAGTAGCTGAGTTGAATCCTCCTGGCTTTTGAAATAAGGTTTTCTGCTGACTGATGGATTTGGGAGACTCCATGGCAGTGAGTTGGGTTTTGCTTAAAAACAAACAAAAAACCTGAGGCACTTGGGCAGTGCAAGTGCCCAAAGGTTGTCTTCTAACCCAAAGGTTGACTGTTCTAACACGTCCAGAGTCTCTGCAGAAGAAAAGTGAACTGCTTTTGTGAAGATTACAGCCAAGAAAACCCTCTGGAGCAGTTCTACTCTGTAACGCATGGGTCACCATGAGTTGGGGACACACATGCCAGCAGCATACAAAAACAACAACAATAACAAAAACAGCTTCAGGTGACAGACTTATGTCCTTGAACTAAATACTGAAGAAAAGAATGCAGAGAGAGGATAGAAGAGCAGCTTTCCTTCTTGTAATTAGTGAGCCTACTCTATTAGTTAGGATAATACAGAGTAACATTACCTGCTGTAATAAAGAACACAAATATGGCAGTAACTCAAATGAGATAGCAGTTGGTTTTCATTCAGTCACAGTTCAGGGCAAGTCTTCAGGGTCAGCAGGTGTCTGCGTTGATTGGAGAAACAAATGCAGAGCCAATCATATACGTGTAAGAGAGAGCTTTATATCAAAGAGTAATTGTATGTTAATAAAACATCTCAACTCAATCCAGATCAAGTCCATAAGTCCAATATTAGCCCATACATCCGATACCAGTTCATAAATCACTCTTCAGACTCACAAAGTCACATGCAATGATGCAGAATGCAGGAAGATCACAGTTTGGTGGGTGCAAAGTCTTGTGGATCCAATTGTAGTAGAGGCATCTCTAGGGCTCTGGCTGCCATCAGAGTGTCCCCATGTGGCTTGTCAACAGGAATGTGTAACAGGGAGTGTGTGGCCTGCCTCCAGGGAGAAAGAGAGGAAGTTCTCAGAATCTTCCTGAGAAGTCCACGCCCACAAGGAGGCATCACGGGCTGTGACCTGATTGTCAGGCTAAACTCCACCCCTTCACTGTATTTATCAAGTTGACATGAAAGTATGTAACTACTACAGCAGGTGACTCTTATTCACACAGCATTCAGGAATTCCATCTGATAGTGGCTCTCCCATCTTCAATACATGGCTTCCAAGGTTATTGACCCTGTCACCCAAGTAAGCAGGATTGGTGGAATGATTTGTTGAAGTTAATAATTTCATCGTAAGCTAACAAGGAGACATTGTGCTTATTACTTAAGATTACACTTCTTTAGCAAGGACTGAGTCACTAGGGAGCAACAAATTACCTGGGAGGAATGACAAATGCAGTCTTTACACGTGACAGTTTTTTTTATTGAAGTCTATGCCTTGTATTTTTGTGTGAAATATTTTTATGGGCTGTTGACTGTGAAGCATTTAAGGATCTGAGATGCTACCATTTGAGAGTATCAATGTGATTGTATTCGACAAATTTATTACTTCTTCTAACTCTAACCACCAGGTTTAGGTCACATCTCCATCCAGATTGCTAAATCTGCTTAAGACGTCAGATGCCGGGAACAAGTTTAGGGGGCCCCAGGAAACCCTCATTCTGACCTACTGACTCTCACTATTGCCTCAGATTCAATAATTTGCAAAAATGACTTCTAGAATTAAGAAAAGTGTTATTCTTGTCATTGAAGTTTTATTACAGCCAAAGAACCAAAAGTAAACAAAACTTACTGCCATTGACTCAATTCCCAGTCACAGTGACCCTAGAAGACAGGGTAGACCTGCCGCTGCGAGTTCTGAGGTTGTACATCTTTATGGGACCTGAAAACCTCAACTTTCCGTCATGAATCTCAACTTTCTCTCCTGAAGTGGCTGGTCAGTTTGAACTACTGACTTTGCAGTTAGCAGTCTAATAAGTAACCCATACACCACTTATTATAGCAAAAAAGGAAATAAAGAAATCCAAAACTAATAATTCATAATTTTAGAACATTTTCTTCTTTCTTGTACTCATTGTTATTAGTTCTTCATTTCCCCCCAACTTCCCCTAAGGAACCATAAATCCCGTTACTATCAATGTAGAGCTGTCCTGGATTGCATATACAAAAAAAAATACCAAACAAACAAAAACTCCAATCACACAGAAAGCAGAAAATATTAAAAAATAGAACAAATTAAAAATGAGTCAAAAGGGAGACAAAATAATAAGGTGTAAAATTTTAACCTAACTTCATCTGCAATAGTCCATTTTCTAAAGCCGTTTGCATGATAGCAAGACTATTCACATTCGTGGTCGAAGGGGCTTCACTGTGGATTTCATCTTTTTTTGGTTACCCCCAAACAACGGAAAAAAGCTCCCCTGGGCGGAGCTCTTATAGTATGCATTTTTCCTGCTAGGTGAGCAAGAATGGAGTCTCAAGTTTGCCAAATGTATTAAGTGTATGGAGAGTATTTTGAAGGTGCTAAGGTTGATTTGTAAAATAGTTTAAATATGTAACTTTGAAAAAAATAATTCCGGGTTTTTTTTGGGTACCCCTCACATATTCCTTCACTTTTTTGTTTTAAGAAAACTGAAACAACTTTAAAATAGGTTAAAAGGGACACCTGTCTTCATTTTAATATAAACATTTACAACAATAAACTTTCCTTTAAATACTTCCTGGATTTTCTCTCATAAATTTTATAACATTTTGTCTTAATTTTAAATCATTTCAAAGTATTTTTTCATTCTCCTTGTGATTTCTTCTTCAACTCATTGTTTATTTAGGAGTTTGTGTTAGTCTGGGTAGACTAGAGAAACAAATTCATTAACACTCATGTGTATAAGAGAGACTTTTATATAAAAGAGTAATTGTGCATTAAGAAAACATCCCAGCCCAGTTCAGATCACGTTTATAAGTCCAATATTAGTCCATATGTCCAATATCATAAATTCCTCTTTAGACTCAGACAGCCATGAAATAATGCCAAATGAAGGAAGATTACAGGCCAGTGGTTGGAATGACTTGTGGATCCAGTGGCAGTAGAAACATCTCAGCGCTGACACGGGTCTCCACGTGGCTCCTCCAGCTCCCAGGGCTCTAGCGTAGCTCCATGTGGCTTGTCCACAGGTATGTCTCGCAGGAATTGAGCATGTGTCTCGTCGCCAACGAGTTATTTATCTCCTTAGTTCCTCTAAATGAAATCATCAAGCTGTGACCTGAATGACAGGCTAAACTTCACCCCTTCACTCTTAAGTCTCAATTGACAACAGATTATGTAACTACCACAGAATTTGTTGTTTATCTCCACATTATTTACTTTCAATTTAATTTAATTGTTGTCTGAGAACCAAATCTATTATTTCAATATTTTAAAATTTATTAAAGCTTGTTTTATTACTGGTAAGCAGTTCATCTTGGAGAATGTTTCATGAGAATGTTTGAAAAGAATGTATAGGTTATTGTTGTCGAGTGCAGTCTCTTATATGTTTGTTTTGTCTGGTTGGTATACAATGTTCTCAACTTCTCTTTTTGTTGATCTTTTGCCTGGTTGTTCCGAATATGCAGAAGGTGGGCTGTGGGAGCATCTAATTGCTATTATTCAACCCTCTATTTTCCCCTTAATTTCTGTGAGCTTTTGCTTCAGGTATTTTGGAACTCTGATGTTGTGATAGCTAAGATTGTGAGTCACGGTGGCTGTGCAAGGATTTTCGATTGTTTGGCAATTTAGATGTAGTAATCCCTCATGATGTAATCTAATATAATATAATCATTTCCATGATGAACTCTGCTATGAGCAGGCCAACAATTTAAAAGAAATTTCCTTAGCATGCTTGCTTCTAATATTTATGGATGTTCTAGAAAAGATTGCTTGCTTTTTTGTTGGCTCTGGATCCTGTATCTGGCAGATTTGTGCCAGCAGTCTGCTGTATGGCCTGCCAACCCTGGGAGTTATCAGCAGCCTGCCATTTTACCTTTCAATCTTAAATTCAATCACCCCTGAAGCAAGAAGCCTGCCATCTGACCAGCCAATCTTGGGTTCATCAGTTCCTGCAGCTACATAAGTCATGAGAAGCCCGCAGCCTGACATCTGATGTACTGACTTAGGATTTGCCAGTGTTTATAATTGTGAGTCATTTCCTTGAGATAAATTTCTCTGTGTACATGCATATATAAACTTGACTAATTTTGTTTCTCTAAAGAACCCAGGCTAAGACAGAGGTTAAGTGCACATATGCGTATTACTGTTTATCTTTCAGATGGATTAGCTCTTTTATCGGTATAAAATATTCCTCTTTATCTCTAATAGTATATTTTTATTTCAATCTATATTGTTTGATTTTAGTATAGTCATTTCAGATTTCCAATGCTGTTTTGCATGATGTCTTTTTAAAAAATCTAGTATCTTTGGATATAAAGTGTGTGTTTTGTAGCTAGCATACAGTTTGATTTTGTTTTTACTAGCCTGATGATCTCTGCCTTTAGATTGCATTGCTTAATCTAATCACATTTAATGTTATTGATACAATTGGACTTACATTTGCTTTTTTGTTTTGTTTTCTTATTTGGGTACCTTTATAAGTGACTATTTGCTTTTCGCTAGCTGCTCTTATGATCTCCTTTTCCTCATGGTTGGATAATTTAACGATTTTGTGTCTTGGTGACTTCTTCTTGGGATTCAGTCTGGCTGGTGTTTTTTTCAGCCTCCTGAATGATTGCTTGATTGTCATTTATTAAGCTGGGGAAGTTTTCCTCTAAGAATTCCCTTGCTCTTTTCACTGTTGACTTCTATGTTGTGTCTTGTTCTGGTCGTTTGTTTTGTTTCTATATGTCTCATGCCTCTTTTGTTCCTCCATTCCTCCTTTCTATTTTCTTTGGCATTAAAAAAAACAAATTTTAGTCTAATATTTGACTTATCTTCATGATTTTTTTCATGATATGTTTTAGGTTATTTTCTTGGTAGCTGTTCTAAGCTTTATCACATGTAGCATACCTTGTTAGATGATAGTAGCTGTGGTAGCCTTGTGAGTTATGTGAGATGACCGGCTAACCACAAGTTCAGCAGTTTGAAACCACTAGCTGCTCTGAGGAAAAAGATGTGACTTTCTGTCCCAAAGATTTATAGCCTCAGAAATCCACAGAGGGAGTTGTAGTTTGTTGTACAGTTGCTTTGAAGTGGAATTGAATCCATGACCATGAGTTTGTTTTTGTTTGTGTCTATGTTAGAATATACTTCAGGGTTTTGCTAGCTTAACTTCAAGGAGATGTATAAATATTACTTCTAAAAAGGAATAATAAAAATATGCCCTTTTCATGCTATATAGTGTTATATTTATTATATACATAGGTGTTACATATCCAAAAATATAGTGCTATAATTATTACTTTATATAATCCTAGTCTTTTTAAAGAAGCTGAGGGAGAAAGCATTTATATATACATATATCTGCACTATTTAGATATAGATGTAGTATTTGCCACATTAACATTCTGGGTTACCATTTCTGTTTTTCCTCATTTGTGCCTGTAAATTCAAATGATCATCTGGTGTTATTTCCTTATTCTGATACCAGCACCCCTCCTCCTACTTCCTTTGTAAAGTCATTGGCAAACAGAATGCATCTCCTTGTGTTAAAGGGCCAACATCACAGTTAGATGCACATTGTTCTATACAATTGTTCTTTAAATCACTTAAGGAAAGAAAGAAGAAAATATGCCTGTATGCTGTTTTTTATAATTACATATATGTAGTTATCTTTACTGGTCCTATCTGTTTTTACACGGGGATACTAAATACTGTCTAGGGTCATTGATTTTTACCTTCCTTTAATATATTTTGTGAGAAACACTTCCTTTAGTATATTTTGTTAGATGAATTCTTTTGTGTTTTTTTCTCTCGGGCTGTCCTTATTTCATTATTTCCGAACGATAGTTTTGCCAAACATAGGACTTTTGGTTGACAATATTTTAGTGGTTTGATGATGTCACCCATACATCTTAGCTGCCACTGTTGTTGATCAGAAGGCAGCTGTTTATGTTGTTAGAGTTCCCTTGTAAATACAAATTATTTTTGATTGCTGCTCTCAAAAATATCTTCCTCTTTCAGCATTGTTACCATAATGTATTTGTGTATGGATTTCTTTGCATTTTTTCCCACTTGCAGTCTATTAAACTTGTTAAAGTAATGATTGCCATCAAAGGTGAGGACCTTTTGGCTGTTATTTCCACAAATACTTTTTCGACTCTTTTCTCTCTCCTGTCCTTTTCGGTGCTTCCATTGCCACATGTATGTCAGCATGATGGTGCTCCACATTGCTCAGTGCTTTCTTCATCCCGTTTTCTCTCTGTTCTTTAGATTGCACAATCCCTATCAAAACATCATCAGATCAGCTCTTGAGTGTGCAAATGATTAATGCACTTGGCTGGCAAATGAAAAGTTCAGCTTCAAGCTCACCCAGAGGCATCTTGGAAGAGCTAGTGAAACAGTACTTCTTAAAAACCAGTCTTTGCAAATCCTGAAGTTCTACACTGCCACACACGGCATCTCAAGGTGTTGGAATTGATTCAGCGTTAACTGGTACTGGTTTGTATCCGTCTTCCTTCTCTAAATTCCAATATTCTGGTCAAGGCCTGTAGCAAAAAATTCGTTTCAATGATTGTACTTTTCAGATCCAGACTTTCCATTTGGTTCTTTTAAAACATAATTCCTACTTCTTCCTGAATATTCTCTACTTGATGAGACATTTCCTTCATATTTTACTCTTTAAATTTGATTTTCCTTTTACTGTACATCTTAATTTATTAATTTTGAACATTTTATTGTGATTTAGAGACAAGCTCACTGAACAAACTGGTTTCTTATTCAAGGGCTATACACATTTTGTTTCGTGACATTAGTGCGACCTCTCCCATGCATCAGCACTCTCCCCACTCCTTCCCCACGCTTCCTGCTTCCGCTCGCCCTCCTCTTTGACCTTCTGAACTTTGTTTTTGGGACAGTGCGGCATTTTGGTCTCAGGTGGTTGATTGTTTTGAGGATGACATTTCTCACGGGTGTTACTGTTCACTCTGCAGGCCTGTCTCTTGTTTGGCTGAAAGGTGGTCTCCAGGAGTGGGTTCAGTTCCAGGCTTGTGCATAATTATTATGGCTATTTTGATATGTTTCTATCAGACATCTCTCGGAAGTCATTTCTGACACCTGATTCCTGTTCCCCCACCCCTCCCGATGTAGGTCACACTTTCCTGTTTCTTTACATGATGAATTATTTTTTTGTCTCAAATTAGACCATTTAGATAATATATTACAGCACTCTGGAGACTGGTCTCCTCCCAGGGCTTGTTACTTTTGTTTGAAAGCAAATAACACTTGAACAAGAACACAAACACACTAGGAAAACAGTAAAACTACCGTCACCACAATAACTGAAATCTGGAGATACCAGAACAATCAACATACCCATCAACCATAGAATGGATGAATGAATATGATGTGTTCATATGAAGTAATGCTATCAGTGATGAAAATGAATGAACTCCTGTTAAACTGTTCTATATAACAGCGTGAAGCAATTTCATAGACATGATGCTGAGTGAAAGAAGCCAAACACAAAAGGTCTACATGGTGGCTTTTAAAAGTTTGAGGGAAAATTCCATTTCCTATTAAATCAATTGTTTCATAAACATTTTAGAGCCCCTTCTTATGCTCTGAGTCCACTTCTGGGTCTATTATATGCTCAGATGGTTAAGTGCTCAACTCCTACACTGAACAATTGATGATTCAGACCTACCCAGACTTTTTTCAGAAGACACGTCTGGTGATCCTTTCTGGAAAAATCACAGTATTTAACACACTATGATGCAGGTCTACTCTGCACCGGTGGGGTCCTCATGAGCAGGAATTGACTCAGCTACTAACAACAGTCCCTGGGTAGCACAAAGAAGTTCTTTGGAAGAAAAGTTACTTCTGAAAGATCACAGCTATTGAAAACCCTGTAGATTACAATTCTATTCTAAAACATGTGGCTCCCCAGTCGTTGGAATTAATTCAAAGATTGGAAGCGCACGCGTGCGCGCGCGCGTGTGTGTGTGTGTGTGTGTGTGTGTGTGTGTCTATTTGTGCAAGTTACATAATCTGTTGTCAATTTGAGATTTATGAGTGAAGGGGTGGAGTTTAGTCTGTCAGTCAGGTTGCACCTTGATGACCTCATTTGGAGGCATGACAGAGATAAATAACTCACTGGAGGTGGGACACAAGTTCCCTCCCTGCGAGACATCTCCATTAACAAGACACATGGAGCTACGTTAGAGCTCTGGAGCCGAAGAGCCACGTGGAGACCTCTGCCAGTGCTGAGATGCTTATACTGCCACTGGATCCACAAGACCTTCCACGTACTGGCCTGTGATCTTTCTGCATTCAGCATCATTGCATGTGTTTTGCGTGTCTGAAGAGGACTATAGATCGGTATCAGACTTATGGGCTAATATTGGATTTATGGACTTGATCTGGACTGGCCTGGAATGTTTTCTCAATATTCAACTGTTCTTGTATATAAAGCTCTTTCTTTTACACATATGCGTGTCTATGAATTTGTTTCTCTAGTCAACCCAGACTAGCTCACTGTTTATCTAAAGTTCAAATGTTCCTCTTTTTAGGTACCATTGGGCCCTTTCAACTCACAGAGACTCTGTGCAAGAGACTAAAAACCTGCACAGTCTTGCACCATGCTCACAATTGTTGTTATGTTTAAGCCATGGTGTCAATCAATCTCCTTGAGGGTCCTCCTCTACTTGACCAAATATGATGGTCAAATGTGGTGACCCTCTACTTGACCAAATATGATGTTTTCCCCCAGGACTGGTCCCTCCTGATAACAGGACCAAAGTCTGTGAGATGAAGTCCTGCCATCTTTGATTCTAAGGAGCATTCTGGTTGGACTTCTTACAAGACTGATATATTTGTTCTTCCGGCAGTCCATGGTACTCTTAGTATTCATTGTCAACACCAGAATTCAATGCATCCGTTTTTCTCTGGGCTACCTTCTTGATTGTCTGACTTTCGCATGCCTTTGTGGCCATTGAAACTAGTCCTCAGGGTGACATATTTGCTGGATTGGGTGAATGGCACACATTGATTCCTGGCTGCTGCTTCCAAAAGCTTGAGTGTAGATCCAAATAAAATGAAATCCTTGACAATCCTTCTCCATTCGTCATAATGTTGTCTCAAGGTCCAGGTGCGAGGATTTGGGTTCTTTTTCACATGGCGTTGAAATCTATGCAGAAGGTTACCGTCTTTGACTTTCATCAGCAAACCCTTCAAGTTCTCCGGGTTTTCTGCAAGCAAGGTTGTGTCATCTGCACTTTGAAACTTGTTAACAAGGCTTCCTCGAATCCTGATGCCTTGTTCTTCTTCATATTGTTCTGTTTCTTGAATTACTAGCTCAGCATACAGACTGAATAAGTGTGGTGAGAGGATACAAGTGCAAGCCTAGGCAGAATTAATTTCTGCTGTCAGAAGTCAGCATGGTTATTACCACTGGGGCCTAGGGAAGGTGATCGAAGCAGTCGGGCTCTCAATCTTGTATTGACCTGGATGGAAATGTTATGGGTGTGTTCACTTGGTGATAATCCATGGAGCTGAGCATTTATTCTTGGAGTACTTTTTATAAATGCACATTGTTCGGCTTTATGCATGTTTCGTATGCTATCCATCAATAAAAAGTTGTGCTTTTCTTCTCTCCCTGACCTAAAGCTGGAGAACGGCACGGTGTCAGCGGAAATATGTAAATCACTATCATGTTGGGTCAAGTAGTCAAGACCTCTACTCATTTCCCCTATAGCAGCTTCTGAAGTGAGCACACTCTGGTAAAGGTTGAATCTGCATACCCAGAGCAATGAAATGACGACAGATGTCAGAGGCCTTCATCCAGTGCTCTAACATGCAGACACAGGGGAATTGAAGAGTATCTCAGATTAATTTTCTCATGTTCCGTAGCCATTTTTTTGAACTCTGGGTTGCTTTAGAAAATTGCAAATTTTGACTGCTAAGCACACACTAGCATTAAGCACGTTAACATTCCTCAAAACAAATGTCAGGGTAAATACAAAACCTGTCTTCTTACCTAGAACATATGGTTTGAAGAACAACAGTCATCATTTTTGATGTACAAGAGATGAACAGTTGGCCTGGGCTTTTTTTTTTAATGAATTCAATCTGTTCCTGGATCCCATGCTTTCAGCGTGCCTCCTTCTTCCTCCATGCGTCTCAATATGAGACGGCAGTCTGTACTTGTTTCCCTCTTCCCCCAAGGGGGCTTACCTTGGAGAGACAGGGGAACAGATGAAGTGATTTGTTTCTGAGAATGTAAATTACAGATGGGTAGAACTCTATTTCCATGAGCGACGCTATCAGTTTTTATTGAGCACTTAGCCCTTGCCTGAGTGGAAAAGTTGTTCAACATGTCCTGAAGGGAACAGTGCAATGTGGAATTTTATTTACTCCAGAAAAGCTAATATTTTGTATTTCTAGCCTCTTTAAATTTCACACAGGCATGTTCCATTGTGAAAGAGGATGATTTTCCATCTGCAGTGAAATGAAGCTACTGGATATGGCACTTTGATCCACAGTCTTTGTAACGTCCGTCAATGACTGGGAGGGAGCAGGTAACTAAGGTGTACAGGACTCTAACTTGGGGATTACGCAAGTTTGCCATTGCACTAGTTGTAAAGTGAACCATCTCAGAAGCAGGAAGAGAAATATTCACAACCATCAGGAAGGAAGTCCCACGAATGGAGCGCATGCTAACTCCCGGTGTGAAGTGGTGGATGCAGAAATACCAGAGGCTGTAGTGCATGAGCTAGAGTGGTGGGCTCTGTGACCCGCTAAAGGAGGCAAAGGCTGAGAGGCTGCATGGCTGAAAGGCTGGGGACCAGAAAGACCTGTGTGTGTGCGCGCGCGCACATGCACGTATGTGCGCAATCTATCCTGTGATCAGAAGTGTCGTTAGGTGCTGGTGAGTTGGTGCATAGGTGACCCTATGTACAAGCAAACGAAGCATGGCTAGGTCCTGCTCCCTCCTCACAATTGTTATGCTTGGGCCTATTGTTGAAGCCACTGTATCAGTTCATCTTGTGAGCGTCTTCCTCTTTTTTTGCTGTCCCTCTACTTTACCAAGCATGCTGTCCTTTTCCAGGGACTGGTCTCTCCGGACAACATGTCCAAGTTATGTGAGACAAAGTCTCGCCATCTCTGCTGTTAAGGAGTATTCTGGCTGGACTTCTTCCAAGACAGATTTGTTTGTTTTTCTGTCGGTCCGTGCTACATCCAATATATTCGTCTCCAGTACATAATTCAAATGCATTGATTTTTCTTTGGTCTTCCTTAATCAATGTCCAACTATCACATGCATATGAGGCGATTGAAAATATTATAAGTTGCGTGAGGTACACATTAATCCTCAAAGTAACATTCTTGTTTTTCAACATCTTAAGGAGGCTTTGTGCAGCAGATTTACCCAATGCAACATGTCATTTGATCTTCTGACTGCTGCTTCCACAGCATTGAGTGTGGATCAATGATTACTGTGGTAGTGATTAGAATATAAATGTAAGCATAAATGAAGGCTATATTTAAGCAGCTTATTTACTTGATTAACTTGCTTTAAACATATTTTAAAATGCAGTTAATTGAACCTTAAGTTAATTAACTTTAATTTATCTAATATAGCGGAAGTTGCATGCATTAAGATTGTGTGATAAACAATTGTGAGGAACAAGAGAGGCATGCTGTTTTTCGGCCCAAAACTGGCCCACTGAGATGGCTGTGCGAGCAGGTGTATTGTGGTGGGAAAACCTGTCTGCCACCAATTGGGCCTGTTTTGCTGCACAGTTATGCTATCTTTTCAGAACCTCTAAATTGAAAGCTTGATTAACAGTCTGACCTGGTGGCTCAAACCCCAAATGCACTATTAGTAGACATGTCCAGAACGAGGTTTATCATCAGTGGACATTTCACCTTTTTTGAAATGAGAAAACCACTCAGACAATTGCAATTTTCCCCTCAGCGCTGTCCTTGTAAGCTGTGTTCAACATCACAACAGTTTCTGTGGCATTTTTCCCAAGCAGGAAACACAATTTCACAGCTGCACGCTGTTCTCTTACATTGGCCATCACAACAAGCAAGGTTCAAATGAAACTGCTTTTAGGAAAAAATTCACCGTGACCAGAGAGAATCTTCGCAGGCAATGCCGATGGGTGCGCTAACTCAGAGCTAGTTGCTGGATGCTTGCCTAACGGGGAAAAATGTGTGCCATGAAATCTCTGCTTGGCCCAGCACAATTCCGATTTGGGGTTTGGGGCAGGGGGCATCCCCTCATATTTAACATGAAAAGTTACCAAATTTCTCTAATATTGGCTCCATTTTGCACTTCCACTAGCAATATATTACGTTGTTTTTCCATATCTTCACCAACACCTGGTATTGACAGTTGTTCATTTTATCCATGTTGTAGTACTCGTTTTGATTTCTGATGATGTAATAATGTTGAACATCTTGTATTTATCTGTCACCATTATTGTTCCTGGTTGAAGTGTCCATTCAAATTGTCTGACTGTTTTCTTGTTTTCATTGTTATCTTGTTACTGAATTAACAGGGTTCCGTTTCACACACACACAAAAAGATTGTGTGACAAAATGATATATATGATATAATTCCCTATATTTAGGTTTTAAAACTCTCTCTTATATGCACACATATAACCAGGTGTTTCTTATTTTGGTAGATGGTATAATTGGTAATTAATAAACACACATGCCAATAAAATTTCAAACAAGTAATTTTGTTTCTTTAACAAAATTATTGATGACATACATCCTTTTATGGGGATGACTTAGGATCAGGATCAAGAGGCTACAATTCGGGATCAAGACCCACGTAGCGCAGCATCACTTCTTCAGTGTGGTCCTCTCAACCATGTAGGTCTCTCTCTCTTAAGACAGGCCTCCTCTCAACCCCTTGTAGGACAGATTTCCCCTCGGCACCCTGAAGACAGACTGCCTCTTATTCATTGCCGTTGTGTGTGATCTGCTCCTGATCCTCTTTACTGATGAACATTGAAAGTAGCACATTTAAAAAGGCCGTTTTGACCAGTTTTAGTAAAGATACCACACCTGTTGGGGCTGTCACTTGGTTTAGTTTGTGGAAGTCCACTGTCGTCTATTATGAACCATCTGATTTTTCCTAGTAATAAATTTGGTTAGAATAGAAACCACCACTCATACTCCCACGGGCTTTACCCATTCATGTCCCCATGGTTGACACCCCTCCAAGAAATCAGCTCCTCGTCAGTCACAGTTCAAGTGGCCTCAGACCTGCGGGGCCCATCTGCCGGCCGTTTCCCCACAATATTTGGCTTCCTTTGTTTAGACTTTTGGCATGAGACACTGCTTCGAAACGATGAACATGGGTTTCAGTGGCTTCCTTCTCTGAAGTGAGAAGCTGGGTCCCTCTTCACTGAAACCTGTTCAGTTTGGGGGAATCTGCTGGCATTTAAAAGATCTGTGACGTAGCTTCCTGCAGCGTACACGCCACCACGGCACGACACACTGACAGGGAAGTGGTGGTGCTAAAAGGACAAGTTGATTTGGTTTGGAAGAAGTAAAGCCAGACTGCTGCTTAGAGGCAAGGACGACACGACTTTGTCTTACACACTTTGGACATGTTGTCAGGAGAGACCAGTCCCCGGAGAAGGACGTCATGTTTGGTAAAGTGGAGGGTCAGTGAAAAAGAGGAAGCCCCTCAAGGAGCTGGATGGCCACCATGACTGCACCCATGGGCTCAGGCATCGGAACAGTTGGGAGGACGGCGCCGGGCCAGGCACTGTTTCCTCCTCTTGCGCATCAGGGCACGCTGAGCTGACCCGATGGCACCTGACAACAACAACAACCACCCGACATCCTTCCCATCTCTCAAACCTAAGTCTCAATCTCTGGCATTCCACTTGATAAGTGGCATGGCTTTGATTTGCCATCATGGCTGAGGGTGGGGAGGATATAGTGTCAGGGACTCCCCCTTGGTCTTTCCTATACAGTTGATCAGAGACTACAGCCTTTACCGTGGATTGTATCTCGACATAAAGAAAACAAAAACTCTCGCAACTGCACCACAAGGTCCACCATGATAAATAGCGTTATTGAATATTGAAGATGCCAAGGAGTTTACTTGACTTAGATCTACAACAAATGCCCAGGGAAGCAGCAGTCAGGAAATCAAGCAACATGCTGCACTGGGAAAATATTCTGCACTTACGGACCTCTTTAAAGTGTTCAAGAGCAAAGATGTAATTTTAAGACTAAAGCAAACCTGACACATTTTTTTCATCATTTTATTCACATGAAAATACCAATGAAGGAAGAAGCAGAATTG
>NW_022103906.1:59998531-60003099 GCF_000313985.2 Echinops telfairi
TTTGTATGGCTGACAGCACCTCCCTTGTTTTTGTTCTTCACATCTTCTATGTCATCCAATCGCAGTCTGTTCCCGTCTGTCTTCATTCTCGGAAACAAATGGAAGTCGCCTGGAACAAGGGCAGGTGAGTAAGGTGTGTGGGGCAAGAGAGGCATGCTGTTTTCAGCCAAAAACAGACCCACTGAGATGGCTGCCTGAGCAGGTGCTTGTCGTGGTGGCAAAGCTAGTCCCCCCTCTGCCACAAATCAGGGCTTCTTTTGTCACACACCATAATGTGCAATTTTGTCAGAACCTCTACGTAGAAAACTGCCTTATCAGTGTGACATGGTCGAACCAACTCCAAATGCACTAACAAGGCAACATTTTCATCTGTTTGGGAAATGGGCAGATGTCCAGCATGAGGTCTGTCATCATTCGACATTTTGCTGTTTTTGAAATGAGAAAACCACTTGTACACTTGAGTTTTTCCCATAGCAATGTCCTTGTGAGCTGGGTTCAACATCATAGCAGTTTCTGTGGCATTTTTCCGAGCAGGAAACAATATTTCACAGCCGCACGCTGTTCTCTTAAATCAGCCATAACAGAAAAACGCGAGGTTCAAGTGAAGCTGCTTTTATGAAAAAAATTCATTGTGATCACAGAGAATCTTCCTAGGTAACGCCACTGGGCGCACAGACTCCCAGCAAGTTGCTGGATGCTAGCTCAGCAGGGAAAAATGTGTTGTAAGAAAGCTCCGCTCTGCCCACACAATTCTGGTTTTTTTGGGTGGTGGGTACCCCCCAGTATATACCATAGATTGCCAGAATAAACAAACCTGTCTTGGAAGAAGTGTAGAAGCCACGATGGTCAGACTTCCTCTCACATAAATTGGACTATTAATTAGGAAAACCTGTCCCTGGAGAAGCCCATCATGCTGGGTGAATTAAAGGGTCAGTAAGAAAGAGGAAGACTTCAGTGGGATGAAGCGATGGAGTGTCTGCAACAATGGCCTCAGACGTGATGACGAGTATGAAGTGGCACAGGATGCGGCCGTGTTTTGTTCTAGTCTAGACTGGGTTGTTAGGCGTTGGAACTCATTGATGGTACCGAATAGCAACAGCAGCATCACAGCAGGGAAAAACTCATGGAATCGATGTAAGGCTTCTGCCAGCTTTCCAGACTATCCGCCCTGATTATGATTCGGAACTCAGGACAATGATTACCAAATGAGTCTCTCTCACCGCCATCAGGTCAATGCTGACTCAGAGTGACCCCCTGTGGGTTTCTGAGACTGTGACTTTACAGGAGCAGAAAGCCCAGTCTTTCTCTAGTGGAGCGAAATTTCTTAATATGGTTCTTCTACCCAAGTCCTTGTCATTCTCACCTAACGATTGGGTGGAACTATGGAAATCGGGCAGATGATAGAGGGGATTGCTGAGTTTTTGTTATCAGTGCCCTTGGATAAAGATGACAATCTTTGCAGCAGCAGCAGCTGAGGGAGAAAGCAGAGGACCTGGGAAGAGAGGCAGCTGAGCCCAGATACACTAGGCTACGGCACGGAGACCCAGAAGCGCATTGCCGAGACTGCTGTACCTTCTCCTCCTCTGGCTCAAGACATGGGCCTGTGGGAGAGAGCAGCAGGTGGCACCAAAGGACCACATGGTGAGAAACTGAGAGCCAAAAAGAGACTTGGCTGCTGGCCGAGGAGAGGCACTGCTGTGGGCCAGTGTCTGTGTCCTTGTTGCTTACTGATCCTGACTTGTAGTAACCTATTGACTTCCCTAGTAACCCCCCATAGGTGTGAGTATTTATTATCTGTGAGTCCTGTGTGGGCCCTGCAATGATCCCAGCATAGGAAGAACGGTTGGTAACAGAGTAGGTAAAGAAGGCATGTCTGACCCCTGCCTTGTGGCCAAGGAGAAGCCAAAGGAGGTCAGATACGATCGCCCATGCCAATCATTGCAGCGTCCCACTATGAGACAGACCTAGACCAGAACTCCATTGTGAGTCTGACAGCACACGCCCTTCTTCAATGAGGGGGCACGATGGCGCTCTGCATGCTTGGTGTCCTCAGTGTCTGTTGATTATACAAGTCAAACCATGAGTGAGCATCTATCGCATGCTATTATCTGTTTGCCATCTCTCCAGATCAATAAGGTCAGTGTTTCTGCTGCGTTGCTGCATAGGATGATTGTTGCCTCCATTTTGCCTCTTGGCATTAAATACTGCCATCTAGTACGATCAGCTCAGTTTCATAATAATCTCTACTGTCAGCTCTGGTCTACAGAGGGCCACCACTCACACCCAAGTTTCTCAGCTCTATCAGTTTCGCTCTCACCCAGGTATTATTTTTTATCACCTTGGTGAGAGAGGTGTCCTCTGAGTCCTCTCAGGTAACAGAATCAGAATGGTTTCTCTGCTCTAATATGACTTTTCCTGAGTTTTCTAATCTTTTCATCAACACTCTTTTGAGGCAGTTGTAGCATCTTACTTCATTACTATGAGCTGTTATTTTCCCCTGGCTTCTGAGCGCCGTCTCAGCACATTTCAAGACTATTTTCATGTGTACATGCAGGACTTCCACAAGTAAGGGTTAGCATATGCGACAGTTCATTTTATGTGCCAACTTAGGCTATGGTTCCCAATACGACATGAGTTGCTTTTCCGTAGTTGACGTAATTAGGGTCCATATTGTAATTCAATATAATGTGACCGATCATTTCAATCATTTGAAAAGGAGTTTCCTTAGCATGTTTTCATCCTCCAAACTATAAATACATATTTTGGCAGAACTTGTTATCTGTCTCCCTTCTACACTCATCCTTCACCCGATGAAGGCTTGTGAAAATCTTTAGCGTGTCACTTGACCTGTAGACTTTGGACTTCCCAGCTCCCCAAAACGGCATGGGCTAATTCCTTAAAGAAAGTCAATTCAATAAATATAGCGATATAGAGATAGATGGATGTGGATGTGGGCGTGGGCATGGGCGTGGGTGAGGAATAGATAAGAGACACGAACACTGCCATAGGCGCAGACATTGACATAGATGAGGGGACTTTAAAAAGTTTATAGAAAATGGAATTAAAAGATAAAAATTAAAGATATAGCTATATTTCTCAACATAAACTCTAGCAGGTCAAAACACTTCTGTTAGTGTTGATACCAGTGTTTAGTCCATCCCTAAAGAACTGAGTGCTCCAGGAATTTAACAATGTCGATGTAGTCATTTTTACATTATTAACTGAAGCATGATGGGTGCCCTTTAAATCTCTTAATAGGAAACAAAAGGTCAAAGGAAGACAAAGCAGGACTTGTGTCGAGCCATGCCAAATGCTTTTCTGGTAAGGTTTTCCTGGACATTTTTCTGCTACAGTGTTGGCTAACTTTATCAAAGCGCTCTAATACTAATCAGATATTATTGGTCTTTGGTCCACCAGAAATCTAGCAATCAAAAAGCCTTGAGTATCCCCAAAACTCATGCCAGGAACTTAGCTCTTGATGGTTTCATTTTTTGCTTTGACTGGACCGTTTCCACCGCTTGGCAGTGTTGCTTTGATAGTGCTTTGTCTTCAGGATCATGCTTGTGAGGTCATGGTTCATCTCCTGCTACAATTCCTTCAAGAAATGTTTCATGATCTTAATACTTCATTATCTTGAAACCATTTGTTTAAAAGTTCCTTTGAAACTTTGCTGTTGTCCATAGCTGATTGGGTGCAACAGTTTTGGTGTCCATTGAACAGAAAGTTTGTTCAACTTTAAGTTTTCAGTCAGAATTGTGCAAGCTGAATCAATGGAGATGTCTGTGATGTTGCCCTGCTGTTAATCATTGGTCCCCTTCAATTTGGGCACAAGCAAAGACAGATTATTTTCTAGCAAATTGATGTGGATAGTCTAACACTGTGGACTTAATTTTTAACATTTTCTTCTCTTTTCTTAAAATAACTTATTCATTTGTGAACAGTTGATTTCTTTGGGGCATTATTCCTAAAAGTTTTTCATAATGCATTATTACACCCAAGCTTCACTCTATATTTGATGTTTACTGTTGCTTAAATTACCAGTAAAATGATAGGAATTTTTCAGACATGTTAGAATAAGTTAGTCTGCATTTATTTGGGTAAGGAAAAGATAGAAATCCACACATTGTTTTTCCATAATCAATGTTTTCATGAACTGTTAAAAAGCCATGAATATAAATATATACGTGGAAATGTATATATATATGCATAAAGGTATATATATATATACCTATGTTACATTTATCTAGAGAAACCTAAGGCATCATATTAAAAACAAAACAAAACCCAACACCACTCCCTTATTCACCCTTTTATTGTACTCAATTCTCTAGTTAAACTTTTTAAGTTATAGTTTCCTGTTTCTCCCTGGTATACATTATCCAAGTATTTCAGAACTTTCATGAACATTCCTTTATATCCTTATCATGGAACACTTTTCCAGTCATGCCTCATGAAGAACCTGGCTATTGTATGGTTATGATATATGGAGAGGAGGTGGAGACAGATGTGAGGATAACAGATATGAGTATTGTCAACCAAGGCATATGCCTTAGTTGATAGCTGAGCGC
>NW_022103906.1:60004030-60005501 GCF_000313985.2 Echinops telfairi
CACAAGGCAGATCACCAACTGTCAACCAACCACCAGTCCCAACTGCCAGTCCCCAGCTCCAGAGATGTTTTAAAGGGACATCAACTTACAGTGACACAGTCCACAGGCTAGGCATCCCACAGGTAGTGTAGCCTATAAATTGAGGAACAGAACAAGCAAGGCAGCCGCACACTGGTCCGATGATCAAAGAGCAAGTGACAAGAAAGGCGAGGTTCACTGAGCCATTTATCTCAGTTAATCCCACTTGTGTTTATCGGCAAGGCTGGCACAATAAACTATCTCAAGTGGCAATCTATACATGTCAATAATTGTGAAAAATCAACACGTGGTTCCATTTAGTTTAACCAAGCAGTTCAGTAGCTATCAAAATAAAAATTTCAGCATGCAGTCTTGACTTATGCTTCTCCACTAACATCTGAAAGATTGAACAGAACCATTGCTTCTTTGCTGGCATTGCTTAATCAAAAACACTTTCAGAACATTAGAAAATTTCCTTTGCATTAAAACATAAAAATGATAGTAAGCCAACAGCAAATCACCCTGGTGGCTATTTAAGCAACTTGAGTACTCACAATAAACTAAAATTTTTCATAACATCTAGGTAACCTAAACATGTTGCACCTGTATATCATAGGTCTATATATTAAATATTTGCAAAATGAAAACATGCATACACAAAATACCTCAAGTTTTACAGACATGATTTGAATTAAAATTTATGCTGGCAATGTACAAACTTCTTATAAAGTACCTTAAATGAGTAATTAGCATGGTCTTAAAATACATTGCTGAGGTCACTATGCTGTATTTTGAATTATGGGAAAAATGTAAAGAAACCCAGTTGGCATTTGTATAAAATGCTGACCTCAGGTCTATAGTTCTGAAATGTGGCTACTTCTGTACCATAGTGTTTGTGTTTTTCAATTGTGAACACATAATCCACTTCTAGGCAGAACTCTCTTACTTGAACACAAATCAGAAAAGTAACTTAGGCTTTTTTTGCCCAGATATTTTGAAATTTAATACCCCAAAGATTTAAGAAGAAAACATCTAAATTTCAAAAATATATAGAATCACAGAATTACTCATTTAAGGTACTTTAAAAGAAGTCTACTTATGTCATGCATTCTACTCCGGCTGTAAGATGAGGGGCTAGGGTTATGCTGTTACGTCACAAACATCCAAATTACTTGTGAACCTGGGGCCACTTGGATCCAATAGAGAGAAGACAGAATGGACTCAAGGGCACCAAGCTAGCTGAGTCAAAATGAAAAGGGACTTTGAACGGAGGTCCAGATATAACAAAGCATTATTTTATTAATTATCAATAACAAGGACAACAACAAAAATTTTTTTAATCGTTTTATTAGGGGCTCATACAACTCTTAACACAATCCATACATACATTTTCAAAACATTTGCTCGCCACTTAAGCCCCTGGCATCAGCTCCTCATTTTTCCCCTCTCTCCC
>NW_022103906.1:60007415-60008562 GCF_000313985.2 Echinops telfairi
GAGCTGCAGATTCAATGCAGTCCTTTGAAATAAATTCTTCTGGGGGGAGGGGCAAGTGTCCACGTAGTAGTTGGGATTGGGGCCGGCCCCCCAGACTTCTCCACTGGTTCCCTACTCCACACTGGCATGGACAACAACAAAAATTTAAAGCATGCCTTGATGCTGGAATGGGGAGAACTTGAAAACTTCCAAATGAATTGTAGCTGGAAAATGGAAATTGATTTGTAATAATTGCTATTGTTGATATGTTCTTAGCTGATTCATATTTCTCATATGTTTATTTTGTATTCAGTGGATATAAAGCTATTTAGTGTGACTTTGGTACTTCTTGTTTTATTTTTCTGAACATTAAACCCATGAGGGCTTTCACAAGTTTGATGGCAGTCTTTCTCCCACATTCTCATTCTTTTCTGTAAGTTCTTAAGTGTATTTCCTGGAATCAAGGTTTTCCAAATCCTAACCCTCGTGGTCAAGGAAGCAATACTGCACAGTCCACACTATGGGTGTGCCTTTATATCAGTGAAAATGACCATTACAGAGTGGTCCCCAAACCCATAACTGATTCCCCTGCTTGTTTCTCAGTCTGTCTCAAAATCTCCAGCCAGTTTTCACATTTTCCACTCCTAGCTTTCCAGATTGTTCATTTATAGTATTTCTTGCAACAATGGCTTTCCACTTCCCACTGTCGCCAACCCAGTTGACACTCAGGTGCCTTACTAGCCTCCACACCAGTCTCCCTACCTTCCAGAGCTACTCGTTCTCTATGTAGCTCTTAGATTCGTTTCCCTGAAATTCTCTTTTTATCATGTCATTAGTTCCATTGGTCCCCATCATCTCTAGTGTGGGGAAAAGCGGTTTGTTCCTGAAGCAAAGGGACAGGACCAGCACATTTCATGGCCCAAGGTCAGGGAAGGATGATAGTAGCTCATCGCAGGTTTCTGATCAAAATGACTGTTGGTTTGTCTTTCCGTCTGAGATAAAGTGGACACTTGGTCCCTTCTTCCCTGGCAAAGGCTGCATGTTCCAGCCGCGTCCTCCCCTCCAGTCTATGAATGACTTGGTTGAAGTGCTAATGTTTCTTTGTATGCCTTAGAACTAAATTGCCTTTGTGTGTTCCTGACAGGAGCATGTTGGCTACGTGGTTGAG
>NW_022103906.1:60009205-60010986 GCF_000313985.2 Echinops telfairi
GTTTCTGTGGATTTGTTTCTTTAAAGTTCTCAGACTAATACAGTGATCCAGGAGTAAATAAGCTCACCTCTAATAAAGCTCTGGCTTCTGGGGCGTCTTGGTGCAGAGACCCCCTTGCGCTTCCTTTTTGTCTGTCTGTCTTTTTTGCATATGTTTCCTCTTGCAGACCAAACCCTCTTGAACCCTTCTGATTTGTGAGATAAGAGCAGGTCTCTACATTATCTCACATTAATGGCAACTTCCAACTGTATTTTAGTACAGTACAAGTATTTTAAATATGTGCACTGTTAGACATGTGCTTCTTTATTTGTGTGCATTCCTGTCCATCCATATATCTAATATTCCATTAAAAGGTTTGATTGTGGGACTCTGATCATACTAACACAGACTATGACTCTTTATGGGGCACTAATCTGTATGAAAGCTGATTGTCAACACTTACTTCTGTGGTTTGAACTTAATTAACTGTTAGATGAGTAAAATTCTCACTGCCAGGGTAGAATTGCTTCTGTGGGTTTCTGAGACTGTAATTCTCTCAGGAGCAGAAATTATACTTGATATTATACTTGAAGTGTACGAAAGGACTTTTTGCTCTTCATTTTGGATAATGAACTGTAGGCCGAAAGTCGCAATGCCAACAAAAATGGAGCAACGGGATGCAGCTGTGCTGTTTGCTGTCCATGGTGCTGAGCTCTCTCTGCGCGCTCTCTCATAACTTGGTCAGTGTAGACTATTTTCTAATGTTCTCCCTTATTTATTAAACAAAAGAAAATGTTGTCATTTGAATATCAATAAAATTGTAGTTCTTAGAATGTAATTCCTGGAGGAGTAAAATAAAAATTTCCTGCCATCCATAATGGAGGAGTAAAGTACCTCTTCTTGCTGATAATGGAAGAAATGAAGAGCAGACAAAGAAATGGAGAGTTTAGTTAAGTCTTCATATTTGTGGAATAACTTTACTTTAATGTGGAAAAACACAGTTAAGGAAAATATTAGAAAGTTCTAATCCTCATTTATTCATAATTTTTAGGTCCATAATGAAAAGTAATTGAAAACAGGAAAAAGAGTTATTGCCCTAGAATGTACAGTACAATGGAGTTGTACAGTGAGGTTCAAGAATATAAATGCTAGCAGGTACAGGAATACTTCTGTGACTATTGTCTATTAGAAACAAGACTGTAAATTTTTGCCTTGAGGAAAATTCTGATGATCTACAAAATGTTAACTGATGTTGTCACAAATCAGTGGTTCATATGAATCTCATAAAGATTATAAAACCTTCAGTTCTTGTTATGGAAATGATGAGAGATAATTTCCTCTCTCAATATCCAGCTAGCTACAGCTCAGCTGAATAAAAATTAGGATACAGTGGGACTGAGAGTGGAGATAGGTTTCTCATTTAAGTAAAAAGGCATTGAGGATTTTGCCTCGAAAACAACGACAAGATCTGCTATTGGCCAATCTCCCATAACACCACTAGAGAACTTACAATAATTTTCAACAACTTTCTAAATACCATTATAAAACTCCTTTTCCCCTTTTATGACATCTAATCTCTGAATGCTCGATATTAGGGAACTGAGGTAGTTAGTTTATTGTGCCAACCTGGTCGGTAAACACATGTGGGGTTAATTGAAGGGCAAAGGGATAAATGGCTTGGTGAGCCTCACCTTTCTAGTTCTTTAGTCTCTTGCTTTGTGATGGTGTGACCAGGGTGCAGCTGCCTTAGCCAGTTCCCTGCTTTAGCTGGCAAGGCTCACTTCTTGCAAGACATCCCTGAG
>NW_022103906.1:60012134-60037623 GCF_000313985.2 Echinops telfairi
ATGGGCTTTGGGTCTCCATTCTGAACCCCCTCATTATCATTGAAATGGTTGTTTGTTTGGGGGTCTTCTGATATCTGATACTTGATCCTGTCAACACCTCATGATTGCACAGGCTGGTGTGCTTCTTCCATGTGGGCTTTGTTGCTTCTGAGCTAGATTGCCACTTGTTTAACTTCAAGCCTTTAATACTCCAGACGTTATATCTTGTAATAGCTGGGCACCATCAGCTTTCTTCACCACATTAGCTTATGCATCCATTTTTGTGTGCAGCAATCATGTCAGAAAGATGAGCATCACAGAATGCCAATTTACTAGAACAATGTGTTCTTGCGTTGAAGGAGGACTTGAGTAGAAGATCGATGTCCATCTGCTACCTTAATACTGAACCTATAAATATATGTACATATACCTATATCCCTATCATTATATATGAATATATTTACATATGTACATGCCCATGTTTATACTTCTATAAATGTCCTTTGCCTCCTAGTTCTTTCATCTATTTTCTTTGACTTTCCTCCTGTCCCACTATCATGTTTGACCTTCATTCAGGTTTCAGTAATTCCTCTTGGCTACATTGCACTTGATCAGACCTTACCAGGTTTTATAAGCCCTCCTCGCCATCGATTTTAGATCACTTGTTGTTCTCTTGTTACTGGGATTGTTGGGGCTCTAAGTCATTATGGGAAAGAAAGCCTCATTTTCTCCTGTGGAGCCATGGCTGGCTGACCTTGTGGCTAAACACCCTACATGTAATCCACCTCACCCCCAGGGCATCTCTATTATGTATCAGGTCATGAGAACATATGCTTGAGATACCTATGGGGCACATGCGCGTGTTCAGTAGAAAAATACATCCTTGTTTTGAAGTTCTGAAGAGCATCTTAGCTCAAAGTAGATCTTTGGATGTCGTCAGTGGTAGTTGAAGCCATGCATAGGAACCCTAGAGAAAATATGTAGTGTGAGGAGAGAGCCAGATAGAGACTCCAGGGAAAATAATCACTTAAGCAGAAATCATTACAGCAGAATTAAAAGCTGAGCAGTCAGAAAGGCGGGAAAAAATGAGGAGAGGTGATATCAAGGCAGCCAAAGAAGGAGTTTCAAGAAGAGGAGATCATCGACAATGAATAGAAAGACTGAACCCCAGTGCTATATGTTGAGCAATTTCCTTTCCATTTATATTCTATTTAGACTAGATATAGAATATTAAAATGTAAATATATCTATATGAATCTCTATAGTCATATATACATAGATGTGTGTATGTATATTTCCTGGCTAACAATTATGATTAAACCAAGGCACACTTCCCTTCTTTTAATCTTACGGTAATGCCAGAGGCATTGTTTCCAGTTGTGCTTGAAGCAAAAGCTGGAACCATAGAAAGCAACTATTCTCAGGATTCCCTGGTGTGAAAAATGAAATTTTGTGTTACAGAAATGAACTCTAATATATGACTGACTGGATCCTTTTGAGAGGTACTTTATAACATTGTAATATAACTACTTTGTGCTCACAAGTTCAGCCTTTCAGGTTTTTATATTTGTCATAATGTTAGAAATTACCCTGAGGTGTCCATAGAGTAACAATACTTTGAATATGATGGAAACATATTCAGAGATTTCCACACTGTCACATAAATGTTGAACCTAAATAATTCAATGAGAAAAATACATTTCAAAAGGTTTATTCCGTGAATTAAGGTCACAGCATTTTATAATAACCTCAAAAGAATACTGAATCTGAATTTGGTTTACTGCTTTTTTTAGGTCTAAGGGAAGTTTGTTGAAACTCAGAAACTTACTTGACTGGTGTGGTGGTATGTGTATGAGTGTGTGCCTGTGAGTGTGCATTGGTTTTATGGGACATCAACCCAATGGCATCTTGAGTTTAGTAAGTCCAAGAAACACGATCTAATATATGAGCATGGACTGGTGTGCTCCCTCCCAAAGGAATCTAAATTTCAGATGAATGGTCCACTCATATTTCTTTTCGTTTCTCAAAGGAAAAGTGTTCTTATTACCCCTTTATTGTTTATCACTGCACAATAAAGCAAAATGTTTATTAAATTAATATCGATCAGTTTGTTTGCAACTAGTTAATTTTTAAGAAAATAAGTGTAGACTTAATATCTGGACAACATACATTGGTTGTTATAAACAACCACCCACTAGAAATGTAATATTTCCCTCTGTTTAATATTTTGAAAGGTTTCAAACCATCTCACTCCCTGTCATCAAGGTGATGTTGATCCACAGTGACCCTATCAGGCACAGTGGAACTATCCTGTAGGTTTCCAAGACTATCACTCGTTACTGGAATAGAACACCCCGTCTTTCTTCCACGGAGCAGCTGGTGGTTTTAAACTGCTGACCTTGTGGTTAGCAATCCAATATGTAACCACTACACCACCAGGGCTCCCTTTCAAACCATAAGACAGCGGAAGGAGTGGTGCAATGAACACACATACACCTCTCGTCCCAAATCACTAATTGTTATAAGCTGATCAATCTGTAGGTGGACACGTGTATATGTAGATATTGTTCTCTCAGAATTATTTTAAAATAAGTTGCAGACATCATGACACATCAGCATTAAGTATCACCTAACATGAGGACATTTCCTATGTAATAGCAGCACTATTACTAAACCCCAAACATTTAACTTTGGCATAATAGCATCTATCTATATTCAAGCCTAGGAACCCTGATGGTATAGTGGTTAGACATTTGGCTGCTCAAAATCACCAGCCACTCCACAGGAGAAAGATGGGGCTTTCTACTACTGTAGAGAATCAAAGGCTTGGAAACACACAGGGACAGTTCTCTCCCGTCCTATAGGGTCACTATAAGTTGGTATTAACTCGAAGGCAATAGGTTGTTGTCATTGTATATTCAAGTCTAGACAATGGTTTCTTCAATACCCAGGATCTAGTCAACCATCAAACATTGGTTTTCAATATCACATCTCTTTAATCTCCTTCAATCCAGAACAATCCCCAACCCATCTGATTTTTTATTGTTGTTTATGCTGTTGATTAAAAAGCCAATAGTAATCATTTATTATTATTTATTATATTTGTGGATAAGGAAATCAGGAGTGGGTGAACAAGGCGGTTCTACCTTGGGTTCGCTGATAGTTGCTGTCGGAGGTTAGCTGGAGATTGTTGTTATTTTTGTTAGGTGCGGTCAGATTGGCTCTGGCCCGTAATAATCCTGCTTGCAATAGATTGAAACACTGCTCAGTCTTGCACCATCCTTATAATTGTTGTGGTGTCCGAGCCTAGAGGGAAGGTGTGCCCCAGCACATCAGGAGGCACAAGGAGTGCCCTACCCTTGATGATGCTTGTTTAGTGAAGGTATGTTTTTGTTGCAATCTGTGTGGCTGAGACTGAGCATTCCAGTGCAAGTCATTGATCAGTGACCCGAGAAACACCAATGGAGAGAGGAAAAGCAAAGGAGGGCTGGCAAATGATGCCGGGAGGGCTATCACCATGGGTTCTGGGGGCTTAGTCCTCACGGGAGTTGACCCTCAGAGTTGTGACAGCACAGCAGCTCCCCAAAGTCACTGAGGGTGGGCTTCTGGGTGAGAGTTGCAGGTTGCGTCTCAGGGACTCCTAGCTCCGCAGGCTGGCTGGCTGCAACAAGAGCAAGCCCTCAGGCCCTTGGGCAGGCAAACTTCATAGGGTCTGGGTGACCTGAGTGAAGACAAGGCATTGCTACAAGGATATTTTGTTGCTGGTGTTGTTCTTCGGTGCTCTTGAGTTCAAGGATTTCTTGTACATGAATCACTTGCAAATTGTCGATTTCTAGTACTTGGTCTTTAGCCATACTGTTAGAAGTTCCCTAAACCCAATAGCCTGCCTTGTCAATGTCAGTTCCTCTTGATTTCATAGTTTTATGATCGTAGGGCCCAGAGCTATTAAAGGGTGCACTCCTGACATGCTCCAGGTTCTAGCTCATCAGTAACACGTCAGGGGAACAAGCCAGCTCACTGAGATGTGGGAAGGATGGAGAAGTAATGGTGAAGAAACGACCATCAGGAAGGTGTCCCTCTTCCCCTCTGTTGAATAGAAGAAAAAGACCAATCACTTTAAGAGGGCGTCTAATTTGAGTATAAAGTAAGCGAGAGACTCCACAGTCATCAGCCCCATTATCTTAGAGTCACACCGAGAATGTTTACTCTCTGCTGGAAGTAGGAAGCTTTGGTGAGCCTAAGGACTATGTCAGAGAAAGGCAGTTTATGAATAAAAGCACACACACACACATCTATTAATAGTCTCTTTGACTTCAAGCCTTGTTGCTGAAAGTATGAGCGAGCCTGTCATACTGGTTTTCATGTGATCACTAAACTCATTATTTCTCCCAGATATAATCTTTCATTTGATGACTCAAGTACTAATAAATGCAATACAATATCTGTTATTGTCAGAGAAAAATCCTGGTAGATTCTTACTTATTATCTCAGCGGATGATACAGGTCTGAATTCAAAAATGTGATTCAAATTCCTTTGAAGCTGTGTGAGACCTGTTTGCTCCGTCTTCTGCTGCGTGCATGAAACAATTAGCTCTGGTTATATCAACAGATTCCTTTCCTGTGCTAAAAGAAAAAATGATTCTAACTCTCCTGAAACATACATAATTTTATATTAAAATTACAGACCTGAGAGTATAAAACATAGTGGAAGGTAGAACCTAGCCAAGAGCAATCAAATAAAGATATTTAAAATTGCTACCTGCCAGCTAGCTGTTGGTACCAAATTAGAGGGGGGCTGGCGGGAGAATAGATTATGTTCCTTTCTCCCTCTTCCTTTGATAGGCCTTTTGACAGAAACATTAGTGGAAAGGATTTGTAGCTAATGGTGCAGCTACCTCTACATGAGGCAAGGAATTGGATTGGATTTTGCACATTCTAGAGATTGTAGTTTATAATAATCTGGTGTGGTAAAAGCACCATTTGCAATGGTAGACTCCAAGATGACCTTCCAATAGGGATCTTGAAATCAATTATTGTTCACTACCGGCCACCAACTCAGGGGACTCTATGCACAATGAGATGGAGAAGTGCCCAGTCATGGACCACCCCACCCATGATCAGCTGGGCATCTGAACACTGTGCTCCATAAAGCTTTCACTGGTTCATGTTTCAATAACGTCTTATTGTGAAGAAAGGGTTTACATCTGAAATGGTTATTTGTTTTTATTCAACAGCTTAAACTATCCATGAACCCTCCTGTGTTAGAGAGGGTTCTCTAGAGAAAAAAAGTCAGAATGCTAATAATTTTATATATATTTATACAGATAGATAGACATATAACATAAGAAATAAACAGTTAATTAAATTATAAAGCTGTACAAATGGCTCAGTGCAACTCACTCCCGTGAGACAGTTGTGAGACACTGGCAGTCCTTCAAGTCTTGAGAGCCACTGGGTAGCCAGTCCTCTGTAGAGGAATTCAGGCTATTGGGGCACAGGCAGCAAACAGTAAGGCAGGTCACCAACAGTCAGCCAGACCAACAGTCCGACAGTCCTCAGCTCAAGAGATGTAAATTCCAATGGTGTGGCAAAGCAGGTCTTGAAGGAACCTCAAATTACCGTGACACAGTCCACGGGTTAGGTGTCCCACAGGTAGTGTAGCTTGCAAATTGAGGCACAGAACAAGCAAGGCAGCCGCACACTGGTCCGATGATCAAAGAGCGAGAGACAAGAAGGGCGAGGCTCACTGAGCCATTTATCCCTCCGCCCTTCAATTAATCCCACATGTGTTCATCGGCCAGGTTGGCACAATAAACTACCTCACCTCCCCATAGCTTGCCCTCCCCACCCCCTCTTTTTCACCTCTTCTCCATCTTATAGAATACTACTTAGACCCTCTCCTTCACCCAAGTGAACCCCTGCCCACCCTCTGTCCTGGAGAGAAAGAAAAGACTTGTTTCTCTTCCCTCCCTTTCGTTCCCACTCCTGGTAACCAGCAAAGTCTGCTTCTTTGGCTATGAAAACCGTGGTCTTGGTAACAGTGGTGTCCTACAGTGTTTGTCCTTTGTAATTGACTAACTTCACTTAGCATAATATTCTTCCAGTCCATCTAATTTCAAGAAGTAGGTCATCAGGCTTTTATTTCAAGGTGCTGCTGGGTAGACTTGAAACCCAATGGTTTGGTTTTCAGTCAAGCTCCTTAATGCCCCCAGGGGCATTATGAGATCAGTTGGATTATATTCATGTGGGAGATCTTCAAAGGTGGGAGAAGTGGGAAACAAAACAGTCCTTGGCCACAAAGATGGAGCCTAAAGTCTCCAGGCCCTTGGACCGGGTTCACACGCAAGTGCTTTTGGAGTTTCTCTATAGAGCAGCGATTCTCAACCTGTGGGCCGCAACCCCTTTGGGGGGTCGAATGATCCTTTCACAGGAGTTGCCCCATTCATAACAGTAGCACAATTACAGTTATGAAGTAGCAACTAAAATACTTTTATGGTTGGGGGTCAGCACAACATGAGGAACTGTATTGAAGGGTCGCGGCTGCCCTCAAGATAGTGATTGCTAAGTACGTCATGATGACTTTTGTTGTTGTTGTTGTTTTTAATCTGTGTGCTTCTTTTCATTCCTTATTTCCTTTTTTAAAAGTCTCAAATGTTCTCTATTGTTCCCCCCAACCATTTCTTTCTTTTCCCATACCTGCAGGCCGAGTTTACTAAACTTGTACACGGTCACACCTTGCATATGTCTACAGTTGGACAAATGCTTTCTCAGAGAACTATCTCGGCCTCCCTATGCCTGGTGATACAGGGGGTTCCGCGAAGCATAGTGCTTTTCGAAGCACGGTGCTTTCGCATCTTATCTGAGTCTTCCAATAGCCCTGCGAAGAGAGCACAGTGGTGGTTCCTGTCATTTTATTGTTAAGTGAAGAAATGTCACAGACATTAAACCATTGGGAGTAAAACTAGAATTGGACCCTTGCTAACTTCCCTTTGTCAGTCTCCTGATTCTAAGCACATCAATAAATATTTAGAGCATATCACCCTCTCCCAGAATTTCCAGAGGCTTCCCTATTTTTGCAGAGTCTCTGGGTGGTGCAAGTGATTAATGTGCTTTGTGGTTCAAGAGCTTGGAGGTTCAAGTCTAGCTAGATATGCTTCAGAGGATTGGCCTGGCAATCTCTTCCTGAATTATTAGTCATTGAAAACTCTCTGGGCGTAGGCGTGCCCTGTTGCACACGGGTCTCCTAGAGTCTGAGCGTGGGCTTTGAGGATCCACAGCAGAGATTTTTAACCAGGAATCCATGAATTAGAGGAGACTTGGGGCTAGATGACCCACAGCATCCCAGATTACATGAAAATGTGTGTGTTTGTGCAATCCCCAGAGGGGCCTCACAGCTACTAGCAGAGGGGTAGAAGGTCCATCAAATGTTAAGAATGTTGACTTAGCTCCACGTTCATCTAAATCCCCATTGGGCTTCCAGAAGTCCAATCTTTGCTAAAGCAGAGGAGTGGAGTTTTAGAGAAGTCCCATTATTTCATCTTCCTGAGATGTTTCTTCTCACTGGACCTTTATGAAAAGAAACACATCAGATACTTCGAGTGAAAGGAGTTGGGAGAGAAGACTGTGTTGATTTCTGTTTGCAGTGCTGGCTTCGTGTCCCAGGGCTGCCAGGGCAAAGTCGCATCCGCTGGATGACATTTATTTCCTCACACTTCTGGAGGCTGGAAGTGCAAATAAAGAAGGTTAATTTTAAAAGTGTTATAAAAGTAAAACCACATACCAACTAAAAGCACAACATAAATTATTGTACGGATTGTCATATGTAGTATGGTAACACCAATACCAATAAATTATCATATGTAAACCTACTGTGTAGCCAGTATCCAGGGGCCGCAAGTAGAATGCTGCCATCTCCCCAGAGCCCAACCTTCCTTCTCCTGCTCCGAGTCATGGTTTCCTCCTTTCTCTCTAAAGTTAGTAGTTTTTCCTGTTTTTGAACTTCTATAAATTGAATCATACACCGTTATTTCGTTGTGTTATCATCACATTATAGAAACCATACTAGTTATTTTGACCAAATCGTTTAATAAAGTGACCTATTAACTGGGTATTGGAGAATCCAGAGGGGGGGTGGGGAAGGTATCACAGAGGTAACAACTTCACGACCCAGTTACCGCCCCAAGTACTAAGGGAACAAAGGGAAGAAGTTGGAATGATTACACTTGAAATCCAGGAGGAGATGCACAGGGCAACTAAAGCTGGAGCTCTGAGGAGGGCTGGCCAGTGCGCTTGTAGCTAAGGGATTACACGGATGCTTCTTCACTGGCAGTGGCTTCTCTAAAAACTGGAAGTGACGGATGCTACCGGAAGGAGTAGGTCCCTCCTTCTTCCTCTCAGTGTCCATCTAATGTTCTGTACTGACAACGCCATTTTGTGGCAAACACGGTTTGTGGTTAACTTCTAACTTAAAGATTGAAATTTCAAACCTGCTCAGCAGTGCCAAGGAGGAAAGGCCTGGTGATATGCTTTTATAAAGACTGCAACCAAGAAAACCCTGGAGAGCCATTCTACTCCACCATGTAAAGAGTCAGTCGGGGTCCAAAGCAACCTAGAGCAGCGAGGTAACTAGCTAGCCAGTTAGCAGGGCAGCAATGGGCTTCACAGAGCCCCAGCCATCTGCACTGCCAAGCAGAGGATGGCAAGCTGAGATGGAAGCTGAAAGATCATAGCTAGATAAGTGGCCATTTCTTTAGCTCAATATGGGGCGTGTGAGATTCATACATGTTCCATGCACCGGTATTTGATGTTTTATTGCTATATATTATTGTTATCATAATAAAATGTGCAAAAAACCTAGAGTTAGAAAACCAGTTTGGGAAGAACACATTCTGCATATCTTACATTGAAAGAAGTAAAGAAAACAACTCCAAGCCTCAAGCTGCAACATTCTAGGGGCAACATTTTGAATGATACAGGAAGCATCAAAAGAAGAGGGAAAGAATACACGGTCACTGCACCAAAGAGAACTAGCCTCACTCTCAGTCTCCTCTTTAATTCTTTTAATAAAGAGCCCGCACCCACACCCACTGTCATGGAGTTGATTCTGACTCAAGGTGACCCAAGGATTGCTAAGGATGTGAACCTCTATGGGGGCAGAGAGCCTCAACTCTCTCCCCTGGAGCAGCTCTAAAACCAACTTCACTGCCTTCGAGTTGCTGTTTGATGCTGACTTCTAGACCCCTATAGGACAGGGAAGAACTGCCCCTGTGAGTTTCAGAGACTGTAACTCATTACAAGAGTAGAAAGCCTGGTCTTTCTCCTGTGGAGTCCCTGGTGGTTTTGAACTGGTTACCTGGTGGTTAGCAGCCCATTGTGTAAGCACTATAGAGCATCTGGTGACTTTGAATTGTTAACCTTGTGGTTAGCAGCATACCTACTCAACAGAGGCACTGGGGACCGTATTAAATAAAGAGCAACGTACTGGCATGAAGCAGGGAACCCATAGGTCTGAAGGGCTGGGCCAATCCCAACTATGTGGACAGTCCCCCCTCCCCGCCTTCCCACCGAATTCACTTCAGAGGACAGCAGTGAAGCTACAACTCAGGGAGAGAGTCGTGTCTGATCAGAGCACACAGGAGCAAATGAAGGGGGAGGGAGGGAGAGTGGAGCACATCCTGGCCCACCAAGCTCAGAGGACGATATTCCCGCTCAGAGCAGCCAATGCACAGAGAGGACCATAGGGTCGGCCCCACCACGAAACATGACGTCCCTCACTGACCCATAGTGCTACGGGGGACAACACTGGAGACACAATGCAGGAATTGTGCCTGATCTGACCCCACCACAACGAGCAGAAACACTAAGGGCATGCAACAGAACAGCAAGGGGAGCAGAGCAATGAAGCTCCCAGTGAATGCCAAAAATAGATTTGGGGGCCAAGGCGTGGCACCCCTTCAGACTTGACGGGGAAAACACTCCTAAAGGTCAACAAACAAACCTTTAACTATTTATAGGCTTTTCTTTCTTTTTTTGTCACTGGATTTTGTTGTTGCTCTTTTGTTGCTTTGCTATGTTTTTGTGCATCTTATTATCTCTGCATGGCTATCTAGATAAGATGGGCGGGATAAATAAAGAACAGGAGTTCTTCATTTTAATCAACACAGTCTACCAAACTTTTTTCCTGGCGGTGTAGTGGGTTGCACATTGAGTTGCTAACCACAAGGTCAGTGATTCGAACCGACCAGCTGCTCCAGGAGAGAAGCTGAGACTGCCTGCTCCTGTAAAGAGTTATAGTCCCAAGAAACCCACAGGGGCGGAGGGGGCGGGCAGCTCTATTTGTCCCATAGCTTTGCTGTGAGTCAGATCGGTTCAAAAGCAGTGCGTTTGGGTGGGTTTCTTTGAAGGAGTCAGAATTGATTCAGTGGCAAACCAAGGTTCAAACACCTTCCCTTTGAAGCTACAATACTACCTACAGTCCTAAAAGGTGCGGAATGAAGGGAGAAAGGAACTGTAAATTGATTTTAAACATGAAATGGCTAAGTTGGCATTTCTTATAAGGGCTAGAATAACAACTCTGGGTTCTTATCCTAAACTCGAGAAAAATAAGAAAAATTTATGTTTTGTTCAGAATAAGAATTCAATGATCTTAATCTAAAATCCAGGAAAATGGGAAAATATATATTTGTGTGTTTCATTCCTCTGAGTTTTGAAATTAAAAATATCGCTCAGACGACAAGTGAGTGACCAGCTGACATCATTGGAAGCAAGAGTCCTGCACTCCTTTGTCGGTCCCTCTCCCAGAAGGGACTTTTTTCCTTCTGTTTTTTGTATTTCCACAGTGCACACAGTGAACGGATACACGCAGCCGCACGGTTAAAGTGTGCTGCTTCCACGAATTTTAATGTATTCCCTACTGGATGCCCAGGCTTTCCACCGAGGACTGGCGTTTCATCTTATGTGGACACCTTCATGAAGTGCTACCCAGGAAAGGCATCAAATATGTCTCTTGGTGCCTGATTAGCTGCCCACAATGATTTTGCTTCCTTTCTCTGTCTGGGCCTTGGTTCTTAGTGGAGAAACGTTCTTCCTAAAAACAAACAAAAAATGCATCACTCTGGTATCGATGGCAGGAGGTCTGGAAACAGAGATGAAATCAATGACGGTGGTGAGCGGCGGCTTGGTCTGCCTGCTGGCCCACCTCACATTGGCTGTGCACTGAGATTCTGAGTCTTTATCGGCGGGCTCAGCAAATGATGGCCCGGGGGCCCAATGCAGCCTGGTCCCTGTTCTGGTAGAGTCTGCGAGCTCAGGAGAATTTTTATGTTTTAAGCCGATGAAAAGAAACCAAAAGAAGAGTTTGGAGACATGGGAAAATGATATGAAATTCCAGTTTTAGCATTCACAAATAAGGTGCTCTTGGAACACCAAAACAGCAACAACACCCAAGCTCAGTGTCCTTGAGTCAATGCTGACTCATGGTGACTCCTTGTGGGTTTCTGAGATTCTAACTGCTGACAGGAGGTGAAAGTCCAGTCTTTCTCTGTAGGAACTGCTGATGGTTTCGAACTGCAGACTCTGCAGATCACAGCTCAACTCGTAACCACTGCACCACCAGGGTCCTGGTATAGGCACACAGACACCCTCATTTGTCTGCGTATGGCCCATGGCTGCTTTGGCCCCGTAATAGCAGGTGATGTGACTGAGACCCAGGATACCTACACCTTATGGACTATCTGGACCATTTCTACATCATCCTACATTTGTGAGGATAAAAGGAATGCAGGAGAGGAAGCACAGCACTGTGGGTGGAATAGGCAGGTGTCTGAGAAATTATTCCATTCAACCAAGTCAGATACTTCCATCTGATCACCCTCCCTAAAGCAATTCCTTTTGCTTCCTCGATGCGTTTGGATACACAGGGCAGTGGCACAGTCAAATGGAAGGGCAGGCCAGATGCACTGTCTTCTATGTAAAGTGCCTTTCATTGAGGGACCTCCTAGAAATGCACAAGGAAGAATTTGAACCTAAACACATCTCAGACAGACTAATAGAAATGATATCCCTGGACTAACTACTTTATAAGTGCTTTACGGCTAACGACATAATGGCCGTTGTAAGGGGGTTTGCTCATAAAAGGATCCCATCCATCCAGAGGATGCTTGCTTCCTAGAACACCGCTATGCTTAGAGACTCCGGTTCTGGGGAGAAGTTTATGTTCATCTGGCCACTAGAGAGCACTTTGAGACTAACAAACCTTGGTCTGTGCACCCAGGCCTCGTTTTGAACCCCGGTCTCTGGAGATGGAGGGTCTGTGCCTTTAGACTCGGTGCCATCCAGCCAGCAGCAGCGGCTTACAAAGGGCTCCTGCAGGTGATGGATGCATCTCTCGGAAGCTTAGTGACCTGTGGTAGTGCTAATGAAGTCTTCTGAAGCCCACAGAACATTTTCTTCTGTCACTATGGTTTCCTGCCTCGGTGACATCACCTAATTTGTACTGCTTTACAGGGTATTTCTAGGGCAGGCGTTTGAGCCAGGGTCCCCCTTTTCCTGATTGCCCGTACTCTTTTCTGTCAGATTGAATTTTTCTCAAAGAGAAAATATTGCTGGATATTGATTCCAATGCACGAGATAATTTCAGGTTCTCACTCTGCAGTTCACCCAAAGCCCTGTTTAAAATCTTGAAGAGGTTTTCCAAGGCTGAGAACCGCAATTCAAAAGCACAGTTCTGAACTGTGTTTAAAAGACCCTTGGCTACTTTTTTTTTTTTTTTTTTGATGTTTCATCACCACTTTGCCCTGATACACTTTCCATTGTTATTACAACTGAACCGTATCACAGGGAGTTGTATCAGCAAGACCATCAAGTTTTCGGAAAAAAGCTATAAAGCTTTGATGTTTTCTGGCCTATTTCTTACTGTGCTCTTAAAAATGTTTAGCTGCCGCTGAGCCAAATGTGTACCTCTAAAGGCATATGCGGCGAAAAACTCGTCAAGCATCTCAGCAACTGCTGAGGTATTTGGACAAATGGCAGGAGGACGGGTTCTGTGTGGACGCAGAGGGGGCAGTCCAGCGGGCCGTGTGTTGTTGAATGAATAACACTGACCTTCAGCTGACTTTGGCCCCTCCGCACCCAGGTCTTCTTGTGCCATAGAAGAAGAATCCACTGTCTTGAGCACTGCTTATAACCACTGAGCAAAGCCATTCCATTCGGCTATGATGGTTTGCATCAACGAAAAATCTAGCCCCAATTCCTCAAAGGATTAAGGCGTTTATGAAAAGATGGGTCTGCAGGGGATTTCTTTGATGTTTTGGAGGGGAAAAAATGCTAAATAATTTCTCCCTCTCTTGAATGACACTTGACTTTCAAGTAAAGAAGATTTCTGCATGTGAAATGTCAGCTCTAGCTAAGAATAGACTGCTTAACGTGCCACTAAAATCACTAATAGAATTTGCAGTGTTTTTATTAAGTGAAGATCTTTCCTCCCTCCGCGGGCTTGGCTGATGAGGGCCTGGCTGGAACAGTGGCAGACTGCTACACACAAAGTGGATCGCTGCATAATGAAATTACACTCTAAAACGGAAACTTGCTGTCGCACCTTTGGCCAACACGTACCGCTTGTGATGTGACAGGAGAACAGCAAGGGAGCAGATAGGCTCTTAACAAGAACTCTCAAGAAATCCACTCCTCTGGGCTTCGCAGGGAGCCTTGACTACAAAAACATAAAAGAGTGGAAGGGCAGATAAGAAGCTTACACAGGGCCCTGTGCATTGTTTTGTAGACGCTGCTGGCTCACAGCAGCCAGACTTCATTCTTTTAGCGCTGGGTCTCTCGCCCAGCCCCAGCCTCCTTCCTCTCCAGTCCCAGAGGGGTGCTGCCCGTGATCTCATTTCTTTACTTCATGTGATGCTTTGTGTGTGTGTGTTTGGGGGAGGGAGGAGATAGTCGCATTTTAGCAGAATGGTGCTGCGTCAGCAATGATCAAATTAAATAGGACAAAACGGGCAGATTAAGTCCATGTTTGTAATTGCATATCAACAAGCCCAAGCTAACTCTCATGGAGTCCTTTCTGATCCATAGCGTCCTGAGAGTCGAACTTTCTACCGAAGTAGAAAGTCTTGTCTTTTTCACTTTGGGACTTTTGAATTGTTGACCTTGGGGTTAACAAACCAATGTGTCACCATTCCACCATCCTGTATTTGCATCTACACGAGGATAAGTCAGAACATACTGCTACGAGGGTTCCAGCCCAGACATTCCAAACAAAAGACGTTTAAACATGTCTCTGCAATCAGTGGCCGGCGGCAGACAATCTCAGTCATCCGTTTGTCTTCTAAGCGACTTCCAACGATGTCACTTTGAGGGCTGCGGTGCACCTGACCGAAGCCATGGTACTTGTAATCGCCTGGGCATATGAGAATTTGACATGAATAAGGACCAAAGAAGAATCGATGCCAAAAGCACAAACAAACCTGTTTTGGAGGAAGTACAACAGAATGCTCCTTAAAAGCGAGTTTGACAAAACTTCGTCTTACATACTTTGGCCATATTATCGGGAGCGACCAGTCGCTGGAAAACAACATCATGCTCAGTAAAGCGGAGGGTCACTGAGAAAGAAGATGGATCGACACGGGTTAGCAACGCGGCTGGAACATCGCAGTAGTTACGAAGATGGCACCGGACCAGGCGACGCATTGTTCCTTTATTCATAAGGTTGCTATGAGTTGGAATTGACTCAATGGCACATAACAACAACAACAACAACAACAACAACACACTTGTATTAGTCTCACGAGGATGGCTTTTAAAATAAAACAAAACAAAAAACATGTCCCCTCAACACAACTGTTTCCAAGGGCCTGTTGACGTTGGGAGTTCGCCGTTGACTGTGTTTTAAGGTTACAAAGGGTAATCTTGTGAGATTTTTCTGTAGGACACAGGCTGATCATGGGGAAATTGTTAGGAAGAAGTGTTAAGAAAATGGAAAATGGCATTGGTGCGAAAATTGTGCTAAGGAATTTTTCCCATTACAACAATGGCCTTGCTCATTCTTGAAGGTTAGCAAGAGCTGTCCTATAAGACATTCCTTGGGAAACCTCACCCGCCCACCCCAACCTACAGCCCCGATTTGGCCCCTTCAGACAGAGGACCATGCTTGGAGACCCTTAAGGATGCCCAAACTACAGTTTTGGTGTGGTGTAAAGTGAAGAATGCCCAACTCTTTGGGGGAAGGTTTGCTATTGGTGGATGCCATCGAGCAAGTCAGCTTCCCACGGACAGCAGCCCTCTGTACAGAAGAATAAACCCCTATCCAGTCCTGCACCCTCCTCACAGCCGCTATGTTTGAGGCCATTGTTTCAGCCACGGTGTCAGTTCATCTCCTTGAGCGTCTTCCTCTTTTCTGTGACCTTCTACTTTACCAAGCATGATGTCCTTTTCCAGGGACTGGTCTCTCCTGGTCACATCACTGATCCCTCCTGGTCACATGGGAGATGAAGCTTTGTCATCCTCACTGAAGGAGCATTCTTGCATTTATTGGCTCTCTTGGCCATCCCTGGTACTTTCGTTGTTCTTTGACAATCCCATACTGTAAATGCACCCATTCTTCTTTGGTCTTCCTTAATCAACATCTAGCTTTCACATACATATGAGGCAACTGAATATACCACGGCTTGAGCCAGACCTACCTTAGTCCTCAAAGTAGCATCTATGCACTTAAAAAAATCATTTTTTTAGGGGCTCACACAACTCTTATCACAATCCATACATACATCAATTGTGTAAAGCACATTTGTACATTCATTGCCCTCATCATTCTCAAAACATTTGCTCTCCACTTAAGCCCCTGGCATCAGCTCATTTTCCCCTCCCTTCCCGCTCCCCTCCTCCCTCAAGAACCCTAGGACATCTTTGCATTTTAACACTTTAAAGAGGTCTTGTACTACAGATTTTCCCAATGCAATATGCCTTTGATTGTTTGATTGCTGCTGCCATAAGCATTGATTATGGATCCAAGGAAAATGAAATCCTTGGTAATATCTATCAATCTTTTCTCCCTGCATCATGTTGTCTATTGGTGGTTTAGTTGTGAGGATTTTTGTTTTTCTTACATGCTGGACTGCTAACCATAAGGTCCACAGTTCAAAACCACCATTTGCCCTGAGGGAGAAAGCTGAAACTTTCTACCCCTGTAAAGAGTTACAGCCTCAGAAATCCACAGGGGCAGTTCTACCCCATGCTATAGGGTCACAATGAGCTGGAATCACCTCGGTGGCAATGGGAGTGAGTGTGTTACATTGAGTTGCAATACATACAAAAGGCCATAGTCTTTGATTTTCATCAGTAAGGGCCCAAGTCTTCTTGATTTTCAGCAAGTAAGGTTGTATGGTGTGCTTATCACAAGTTGTTAATAAACCTTCCTCTAAGCCTGATGCCATGTTCTTCTTTGCGTATTGCAGTTTCTCAGATTATTTGCTCAGCTTACAGATAGAATAAGTATGGTGAAAGTATATAGCCATGACACACATTGAAGAAATTATAAGGGGGCTTTGTCTGGCCTCTTCAGGCTACACAAAAGGGAAGAAGTATTAAATTCAACATCAGCTGATTCCTACAAGGCTGAGATCAGACATGCCTCCACCCTCCAACCTTCTTTACCCTATTCTGACATCAACCACCCCTCTCATGGCATGCTACTTCACTGCTGGGCTTGACAATCCATTGATATGTCCACAGAGGTCTCGCAGACAGTACACACAATCATGGAGGTTTATTAGGGAAGTGAACAGATCACAATGAAGCAAGATCAGAGAACATTAAGAATACAGTACTTTCATCCACAGCAGTGCTTCTTTTCAGTCATCCTAGAAGGCACGTCTCTCCCTGGTCCTTGGTCTCTTAGTCATGCAGCCTCTTGGCCTCTGCCCTGCTCCATCAAGTGTTACAAAGCTCCTTCAGTGCTGATCAGTTTGGATAGGGCACCCTACTCTGCAGGCAGCCTCCTGCCTGAGGGCACGGAGCTTGACTTCTTCCATAGGCTGGAGAGCCTGCTGCTGCGTCTCATGGTGTCCGTGCAATCCTCCGCCTCTTCTCCACAAAGGGATATCAAACCTCTTCACTCCTGGTTCTTCTCCCTGGGTGGTCTTGGGATTTTCTGTCCCTGCTTCCAAACTGGCTCCCTTTATACCCCGCAGAATGGGAAAATGAGGCCCTCACCAAGTGAGAGTCCTCTACATCTTATTTGCATGCTCCCACCTGTCAGTTAGTGGGAGTGAATAAAGACTACGGATAAAAGAGCCACACCAAACAATTTCACTTCAATTTCATGCATACTTTTCCTGATTTTAAACTAGGCAGTTCCCCCTTGTGCTGTTTAAACAATCGCCTCTTGGTCTGTCTACAAGTTTCCCATGAGCACAATAAAGTGTTCTGGAATACCCATTCTTCACAGCGTGATCTATAGTTATGATCCACACTGCCGAATGCCTTTGCATAGTCAGCAAAACAGAAGCATCCTTCTGGTGTTTTATGCTTTCAGCCAAGATCCAATTGGCACCGGCAGTGATGTATCCTTCACCCCTCCTCTTCTGAATCCGGCTTGAATGTCTGGCAATGACCTGTCAATGTACTGCTGCACCAACCTTTGAAATCCCGTCAGCAAAATTGTACTTGCATGTGATATTCATGATATTGTTTGATAATTTCGGCATTTTGTTTGGTCACCTTTCTTGGGAATGAGCACAGATATGGACCCCTGCTAGTTGATCTTCCAAATTGCTTGGCATACACTAGCAAGTGCTTCAGGGCTTGCATCCATTTGGGGGAAACCTTTCCATTGGTATTCCATGTATTCCTGGTGTATATCAAAGAGGTCAGACCTCTTTGAGAAAGGGTAGAGAGATGGGAACACTGCCTTCAGGATCGCTTAGAGACAGATGGAGGATATGTGTAGAAGCAAACAGCCTCACATTTTAATCTTCTTGTTTAATAAAGGCTTTCATGAGTTTGTACAACACTTTTTGACCAACTCTCATATATTTACAGACATATTAGCCCTATGCATGTGTGTGTGCTTGTTTGAAACTCCATGATTCTTGGAGGCTATGATTATAAGGACATATTAAATGTACTCCACTGCCATCAAATTGAGTATGACTCTGACATTTAATATCAACCAAGTGCAAGAGATAGCACTCATTGTTCCTTGTTTGGGCTTAATCATAGCTCAGAAACAAATTCAGATTTCTTTAGACTGACCACAGGACTATTGTCTTTGCAGGATGACAGGGAAATACTATGAATTTTATTGTGTCCCACACAAAATACCGACGCCTATACCTATTTGGGATGCAATCCCGTTTGGGAATAGGGTTTTGTTCATGACATTAATAAGGTCACGTTAATAGAGGATATGTCTTAAGTAATTCACTTTTGAGATATGAAAGAACAGATTCAGGACCAAAGAGACAAAAAATCATTCATGAATGGAGTAAGGTAGGTGGCCCGTGGCTGTCAACTAGGGACCCTGAGAAGAATGCTTGAGTAGGCAAGGGAAGGAGTTTCCCTCAGAGTTAACATAGAGCATTCAACTCCTGCTCAACTCTCCCTCACTGCCACTGAGTCAATGCCAACTCATAGTGACCCTATAGGACAAAGCAGAACTGCTGCTGTAACGCGTTATGGGAGTAGACAGCTCCGACTTTCTCCCGAGGAGCAGCTTGGTGATTTCGAACTGCCAGCATGTAACCACTGCACTTCCAGGGCTCCTACTGAGCCACAGCCGGAGCCCTGAATTCAGACGTCTAGCCTCCTAAAGAGTGAGAAAATACATTTCTGTTCTTTAAGGCCAGCCCCTGCCTGGTGGTATTTCTTCTAAAGCAGCACTAGCTAATGAAGACAGAGGACTTCTTATGCTCAACATTGGGGCTGAATGGTTCTGTACGTCCAAAGTCTCTCATTCTTTTCATCTTGGACTTACTCCCAAAAAGAAGTTGTGAAGACAATGGAACATTGTGCGAAGCAGGAGCACGAATAAAGCAAGCACAGGCGCCAGGTGCCCATAATCTGTTTTCTAGAGGGCTCCGTGCTTTTTTATTTTTAGTGGAAGATACGCACAAGAAAGTATGTCCCATTGCCACATAACTGTTCAATTGTTGCCTGAAATTGCTACTTAACTATGGAACGGTGGTCAGTTAGGGCACTTTTTCTTGTCTCAGGCAGAGAAACTAGGCAAGGACCGACTCAGCCCTCCTTATGCTCCTCAAAGGCTGGTGGCTTCCACAGAGGCTCTCAAGGAATAGAGGTGGCCTGAGTCATCAACTCTCAAACAGGACCTGTAGGAAACCTCGTCTGAGCAGCTATGGGAACTGGGACAAGCCCAGTAATCTTTCTGGGCCACTATTTCCTCCTCTATAAAAAGGAAGGACTGGACTCAGTGATAGCTAAGGTCACGTCCAGGTCTGTAAAATCCATGCTTTTGAAACTGTTTGCAGCTTGAAAGAAGAATCTCTTCTTGGGTTTCCAGACCAAAGAGCCCACGGTCAGTCTATGTCTGACCTCCTGCCTCAGTCTTTCTCTCTAATGAATCCAGGTTTACTCTGCAGGCAAATGACTCAGCTAGAGGAGTCCTGGGTGTGATTCTCACACTGTGCAGACACTGAGCTGTCTCGCCAGACGGTGGTTACCGTAACCACCACACTAGTCAATCTCTTCTGATCTTGTAGGGATGATTTCATATTTCCCTTTGGTTGATGTTTAACAAAGCCGAGGAAGATCGCACTCATAGGAACAAAGTATCTCCCAATGCTTGGTGGCTGCTACCTTTCCTCCGTTTGGAGTTGTCTATCAAATGCTGCAGCAGCCAGAGGTTGCTCACAAATGGGTCCTTTGGAAGACCCTGACCTTGCGGCTGCCATATTGTGCTCCTGCACCACCTCGGCCAAAGCTGAGAATTCCCTACTGTGAACTGTGTCCGCCATTACTCGACTTTCCTTATATCCTCAGTACATCTCTGCACGCCTGTAGATTCTTTTTCCCTCGGGGCAGTAGTAACTGACCCCTGCTGTCTTGGCAGGGTCACAGATGCCACCCTTAATATACATGTACCCGGGAAGCTGCAAGACTAACATGCTTAATCTCATTCTGGCCGCCTTATTTTGGAGGCGTACCCCCAGTGAACACTGGATGGCTGGCGGAAGGCACCACGTGTAAAACAGGTTACCACGACAGACATTTCACTTCCAAGTGCAAGTTACCAGGGGCTTTCTTAAGCAGGCCCCTTGTTCCGTTGAGATACATACACAGTGCAATACTGAGTGGGGGCTCTGCAGCAAACACAGAATTCGACACCGAGAACCCTATACCGGGTTGATTACCCTTTAGTAGATTCCGTGATGACCTCCACGGAGAGGGGTCTGATTTAATGAGATCATTAATATTTCTATAAAGCCAGCAATCTGAAGAATCCGCTTGGGGTAGGCACTTTCACAGAACGAGCGTAAGTGACGGTTCCACATGAAGCATTATCTTTTCTTGTACGACATTGAAAGCTTACATGCTGCTTGACAAATTTGAATTTTAAGAAGTAAGAATGATTGGCACTTGGTAACTCACACAGAAATATAAAATGGTACAAGAAAATTGCCCATTTCTTTTGGATTTACATTTTATATATCTTTTTTCTTTTACAAAGTGATAAGACATGTAATTTCCATCAACTTCAGCCAGTTATGTTTGGAAGAGGCTCCAGGTTCAGCTCTGCGGAGGAAAAGCATGTGAAACGCTGACACGCCATGAGGAAGCAGGCAGCCGGCCAGCTGCAGCTCCGTGTCTGCCCTCAGTTCTGGGACGATACCTGGTTACTTGTGGGCCAAGCCCTGTGTCCTAAGGGTGAGATCTTGCCCGTATTTTATACGACTCTTGGAATCTTTGGTTCCCTGGTCCACCAATCCCGTGTCTCCCTTGCTAAATGTTTCACCAGGTGTATTTCCCACAACGAGAAGCCAAGAGGTGGGTAGAGAGAGATCAGACGAGTCTTCTCATGATGTGCTGGATGCCTTGGAAACTGGGCAACAGGGTTCGTCTCTATGACAGATAAACTTGGAAAGCCAGGGCTTGGGTGGGACTGCCCTGTCTCCGAGTGTCACAACTTCTCCACTTTTTTTTTTCTTTTTTTTTTAATCAATTTATTGGGGCTCATACAATTCGTCACAATACATAGATCAATTGTGTAAAGCACATCTATACATTTGTTGCCCTCATCATTCCCAAAATTTTCTTGCCTCTTGGGTTCCCGGAATCCGCTCATTTTCCTTTTTTTTTTATTTTTTCCCCCCCTCCCCTTCCCTTTCCCCCATGCACCCTTAATAATTTATAAATTATTATTGTATCTTATATTACACTGTCTGGCGCCTCCCTTCACCCACCCCGCTGCTGCCCGTCCCCCAGAGAGGAGGCCATATGTGGCTCCCTGTGATCCATCCACTTTTTTTTTTCAAGTAGAAAAATTCATGTATGCTTTCTTCCAGAACTTTTTGTTTAAGTTAGCCCTGATAAGGCAGTAGTTAAGCACTTCATTAAAAAAAAAATCATTTTATTGGAGGCTCCTACAGTTTTTATCACATTCTATAGATCAATTCTATCAAGCACATATGTACATCTGTTGCCATCATCATTTCCAAAACATTTTCTTTCTACTTGAGCTCTTGGTGTCAGCTCCTCTTTCCTCCCCCTCCCCCCTTTGTGAACACTTGATAATTTAGAAATAATTATTATTTTCATATTTTACACCATCCACTGTCTCCCTCACCCACGTTTCTGTTGTTCGTCCCTGGGGGAAGCGGGGGTGTTGTACATTAATCATTGCGATCGGTTCCCCCCTTGCTCCCCTTCTCTCCCCACCTTCTCCCTACTCTCGTGGTATCACTGCTCTCATTACTGTTCCACCTTTGATAGCGTGTAATCTTCCTGCTTCTCCATGGCTCTCTATTAGTCGGGGATATTTGTGTTTTCCTTCTCTCAGAGGTCTGTTTTCACAGGGTCTACTGTAACTCATTGATTTGGTCAACAAACATCCAGCTCTGTAACTCTGTAACTTTGCCAGGTTTGCATTTCCTTCTTGACCTTTATTTTGAAGGTGCATATTGATAAACATAATCGAGTAATAATCCTATTTAGGAATCCTGATGTCCACCACCCCCACCCTGCCCTCAGGAATATTCAGTCCCTTTTGCAGTCCTTTCATTGAACACGATCTAGCGTCATGCTCTAACCCAGCGGTTCTCAACCTGTGGGTCGTGACCCCTTTGGGGGTTGAACAGTTGCCCAATTCATAACAGTAGCAAAATTACAGTTATGAAGTATCAATGAAAATACTTTTATAGTTGGGGGTGACCACACCCTGAGGAACTGTATTAAAGGGTCGCAGCATTCGGAAGGTTGAGAACCACTGCTCTAACATGTCTATGTCTAAAATGTCTATAGTGACAAAGGCCACATATTTAATTCCCATTTTTCCCCCTAGAGCTTTTCAATGGAGTTGAGCAGACACGGACTACACTCAGCCCGTAGCTTAAGGTTTAAATAGCCCTGAGATTGCTGATCAGAAACACAGTCAGTAGCTGTTCTTTGGAAGAAACAGCCAAAAACATGTCTGGTTCTGATGACCACAGAATTAAGACCAAAGATTTCTACCAGGCAACATACACTATAATAGCATTTATGATGCTAACTCAGTCAGTCAGCAAGGAAGTTCGTGTATTGAGCCTATGGGGAGTGGGCATGTATTGCATGTATTGAGCAGTGGGGGGTGGGGGGGCATTGTGAGAGGAAAAAAAGGTGAATTTTGTTCATGGTTGTATCCCTGTCTCCAAGAACCAAGTACTCATGGCCATTATGTCTACTCTGACTCACTGTTGTTAGGTGCCTTTATGTGGGTTCTGGCTCCTATGTACAATGGAATACAACACTGTCGGATCCTGCGGCATCATCACAATTATTCTTTATGCTTGAGCCTATTGTTGCAGCCACTGTATGAACAATTCTGACTCATAGAGACCCTACATAGGGTTTCCAAGGCTATAAATCTTTCCTGGAGCAGATAACGCCATCCTTCTCTTGCAGAGTGGCTGCTGGGTTTGAACCACCAACCTACTGATTAGGAGCCCAACACTTATTGTACAGTAACAGCAGTACTCTGTGAACATATAGTAGGGAGTGAAACAAAATGGACTCAATGAAGCAATGGTGTCTATTTCACAGACAAAGAAACAAATTATCCCAGAATTAAGTACTCACTGAAGTATACTTAGGAGTAAGTAGAATTAAGTCTCGTCTGATTCCAATGTCTGCCTTTTCTTTCCAGCCTGGAAGTCTGGCCTGGTCTCCTGGGTTATGGTCACATTCTTTCTTTGGTAAGGAGAGGAGTGGTCAGTAGTTATCCTTATAAGGATAAGACTCCATGATCACCATCAAAGCCCCTTCTGAGGCAGCCCCTCAGGAAACATTTCATCCTGACCTAGGTCTTTCTAATCTGGATTTCCACCTCCCAAATCCTGATTTCAGGCCAGGCTGGAGATCGGGTATAGATAACCTGCAGGCTTGTAGACAGAGGAGGCAAGGCCATGACTGCCGTCTTCCTGAGAGTGACTGTGTTCACCCTTAAGCGAAGCCCCCTCTCCTGGCTTGTGGAAATGCAATCGACACTTGGCAAAACCCGAAGAAACCTCTGTGTCTGTGGTAGGTGGAAAAAAAGCCTTCATTCTAAGCCAAACTACAAGGTATTAACAAGAGAGATTTAACACCTACAGTCGCACTCAGAATTACAAGGTGTTAATGAGCACGCTATACCAAAGATGGGTGGTTTTTCTCCTTTGGCTGCCTGAGTTGGCTGTTGGCACTGAATATTTGAAACTTCCAGCCCTGAAACTATGAAGCAGGAGGGTTTCCTGACTGATGAATGATGTCATCTTTGAGATGAGGGACTTTTAGTGAAATGCAGGCACATTCAGGGTAAATGTGTTTGCAGCAAGCAGGATCTTGGATTTATTGCAGAGGGGAGTGTGTGCATTGACCAAAATGGAGAATGATGAGAAGTCACTAAATTATGTATGACAGTCTTTACAGAACAAAGGAAGGAAGCAAGCTTAATGATGTTGTGGTTGAAGGACCAGCAGCAACTGGTGATGTATTGGCTGTAGGTTGGTAAGAAGAGAAATGAATCCACGAAGACTCAAAGACTAGAGACGAGCCTGACCACGGACGAACGAGCTGTGGATCTGGGGGAGGGGGGGGGGGGGGGAGTGAGGGAGGCCAGGGCTCAGGATTTAATGCATTTTAGTGGCAAAAAGGCAGCCGAATAAAGTGAACTTGACATTAAAAATCATTTTTATCTATGTAGCTCTCAAATCTGAGTCTTTATCAACGCAGAAAGCCTCCCCCAAACAAAACACCCCCCCCAAAAAAAAAACTATAGCTAACGATGAAGTAGTCCCCCCTTCCCATCGACCCCCGTTGCTTTCCCGACATCCACTAAGAACGGGACATAATTTAATTATTGGATCTACAGGCTGGACCATGGAGATGAAGAATGATGTGTCTGCTGCAGTGAGAAATTAGATGGAACCAACCGTTGATTCTCATCACTCTTCCTCGGTTAGGCTAAATTAATATAGTTAACAAGCTTTTGTTTGGATTAGCCGCTCAGATCCGGGATGTGTAGATCAGAACTCATGATTGTTACAGTAGCTATTATTTATGAAGTGCTGACAGTATCCACAAGCCCCGCGTGTGAGACAGGAAGGGGTTCTTTTCCCATTCTCTGGGCGAGAAAACAGGGTTGTACCAGACTCAGGGCCTAGATGTCCAAACCCAGTAATGAAGGGCAAGACAATCAGATTTAGTCTCTTGTTGCAAGTGACCTCGGAAATGTCACTGGTGGACTTTTCTACTGCCCTGTACCTGATTTTCCAAAGCATTCATACCAGTGTACATCATTTAGCAGCTGCTACAGAGGCAACTCCAAGAGGGGTGTGTGTTTGTGTGTGTGCAGCGGGCTGCTGGGGTGTAGTGCCTGGCTTTGGAGCTTGTCAGATCCTTCGATTCAATCTGCACAGAAACTGTGCACAACCTGCACAACCCAACCGGCGCTCCCTGTGTTAACCCTGTGAAGCAGCTGCCACGGCTATATGCCACGGCTATATGCCACGAGGTCACAACCATGAAACTGGCTCATTCCACAGACCCAAACCAGGGCTGCCGTCGGTCCTTCCAGCTTCACCGCACAACTCTTCACAGTCACCTTTGGCACATAGATTGTCTGCACAGAAACAGACTCGGGTACGCAGTTGACAGGAGACCCAGGTGAAAGGGGGGAACGGGGTGGGGGCACACGACTCCGCAATCGCCTACTACTAACAAAAGCTCAAAAGATGATCCATTCTTTACAATCAGGTCCCTTAAAAATGAGTTTAAAAACAACAACAAAAACTTTAGTCAGACCCCTGGGAGGTGGGGGCAG
>NW_022103906.1:60038182-60050524 GCF_000313985.2 Echinops telfairi
TCGTTTACATATTCAAATCGGCAAACTCGCGCGCGGTCGCCGCCGGGTTGCCTTCGGGGCTCGAACGCCGGTCCGCACGAGCTTTGCCGCCCGGGCGGAGAGGTGGGGTGGCTCTGGGGCAGAGCGGAGGCCAGTGGCTGTGCGCGTGTCGGGCAGGGGACCCGCGGTGTAGTTCGCAGTCCGGCTTCGGAGCGTTGGGAGGAGCGCGCGTTCCGCCCCCATGGGCCACCAGGTCTGGTGCCCAAGATCTGTGTCCCGGTGCTGTGCCAGCCTTACAGGCCTCCAGCGAGCGCTAAACGGAGGGGCGAAGAGCCCGGGGACTGACTTCCCTCCGTGGCTCTGCCCGTTTCCTTGTGGCCTTCCTGCCCCGCCCCTGCGCTCGGTACTCTGATTCAGGAGGTACGCCATGGGTGTCTTGCCAAGATGAGGGGATGCTGACGCTAAACCTGAAAGCAATCGGGCCAATTCTGCATGGTTCGAGCAAGAGGGCCTCCAGGCACCCAGTGGCTCAAGGGGCCCTGGTGGCGCCGTGGTTAAGTGCTGCAGTCCCGGCTTCTCAACTGCTGAGCGAGAGAAAGAGGTGGCAGTCGGCTTCCCTATAGTTTATATCCCCAGAAACGCCATGGGGTTCTTCCACCCCGCTGCCGGAGTCCAAATTGACGCAAAGACAGCCAATTTATTTTTGTTGTTGCTTTATTTGTTTGTTTTTCCATGGGTAGCCACGGTTTCGGGTCCCCACAAGTTCACTGCACCCTTGTCTTAAGCAGGGTGGCAAGACACAACATAAGCGTAAAGTCTAGAACTTGAAGTAGAAGTTTTGGGGGAAATCTCACCCTCCCTTAGCAGCTCAAGATTCCTTCTCAGTAGTACATACTTAGTTCCTGTGTTGGCCCTGCCCTGGCCTGTTTCAAGTCTTTTGAAAGGATCCCACTACCCAACATTCCGGGACCCCTTTAGGTGCTCTCCCTGTTGGAGAGACAGCTTGTTCCTGCAGTGAAGAAAGCTCTTGCTTCTAAAACTTGGCCTTAGTAATAGTAAATTAACATTTCATAATGCCTTTGCATTGATATGGGGAATAGCAGATTTGGAACAGATAGATGCGTTTTCTTTGGACTCAAACAGACATGCCAAGGCTTATGTGATTTAGACAAAGTTACCTGCATTCTCTGAACCTCTGTTCTCCAGTAAAGCTTCAGTGAGATGTGCATAGAACCCTTAACGGTCTATGAAAACCAAACTCACTGCCGTAGAGTCAGTTGTCTCCTAACAACCTGTTGGACTGGGCAGAACGTCCTCTGCGGGTTTCTGAGACTGTCCATATTTACAGAAATTTAAAGCCTCGTGTTCTGGTGGTGGCTTAGAACTGCTGACCTTGCAGTTGGTTAGCGGCCTGAAATGTACTCCACTAGGCCACTAGGGCGCCATTGCTGTATATGAGATGGCTTTTAAAAGTTTGTGGGAAAAGATCATGGAATTTTCTGATGAACTTGCTGGAGTTCCCCTCAATTTAGGTAATCAGCATTTCTCTTCCTTTCCTCCACCTTCCTATGCTTGCTCCATGACATGTGGGTGAAGGGCAGGCGCTGGTTCTATTTACAAAGCATTCTGTCGAAGTAGTGAGTGGACGAGGGAACATAAGTAGAGTGTGCCAAACACACATTTATGAAGTAGCAACTTCATTTCTTAGGTTTTTTTGTTTTCCTGTTGTAAGATGGTTAGGTACAGCTGAAGTTTCCGAGTTTTAGAGATCCAAACTTTAGATGTGGTTGAGTGGGATTGGAAAGCAGTTTCCCGGGGTGTTTCTCAATGCTAGTCATGTGGTTTTGTTTTTTTCCTAGACCCAGCATGAGTGAAGTTCCTTGCAAGAAGCGGGATGACTATTTGGAATGGCCCGAGTATTTCATGGCAGTAGCCTTCTTATCGGCGCAGAGAAGCAAAGATCCCAGTTCCCAAGTAAGTGTGTTTTAGAGGAGAGCGTCTGAACATTCGCAGACCCCAAAGTGCCTGGAATTAGACGGCAATGGGGGAAGCCCTGAGGGCCTCAGTCAGTTTAAAAATGCCAAGTAAATCTGCCTTTCCAGCTGCGTTCTTCCATGCTTATATTTTCCTGTGGGGAGTAAATTGTCACATGCCATGGGTAAATGCATCTCCTCCCCCCTTCTGGGTGTGTGGGATGTCACAGACACAAGTAAGGAGACAGTGCTGATAGAATGTCCAGAAGAGGTGTTGCTGGATTTGGAGCTCTGCAGCCCGCCCAGCTTCATCCACTGCCTCCCCGAGTCACCCAACCTCGGGGCATGTTTCTCTGCAGGTCGGGGCCTGCATCGTGAATGGAGAAAACAAGATCGTGGGGATCGGGTATAATGGAATGCCCAATGGGTGCAGTGATGACCTGTTGCCTTGGAGGAGGACTGCGGAGAATAAGCTGGAAACCAAGTACCCTTACGGTAGGGCAGCGTGTGCTGTGTTCTGTTAGGATGGCGCGTCTAGGTGCATACTTAAAAGGAGAGGCTCAAATGCGTGGCCCTTGAGTTGATTCTGCCTGTGGGGACCTCGTGGGTGTCGGACTAGAACTGTGGGCCGGTTCGATTAGAATAGAACTAGGGGTTTCATGGGCTGAGTTTTCAGAAGGAAATCTCTAGGAACAAGAAGGAACAGACCAGAATGCTCTTCAGAAGCAAAGATGGTGAGGTGTTTGCCTCATGTACTTTGGACAGGTCATCAGAGGAACCAGTCCCTGGAGGAGGATGTGCCTGGTGAATGGTGGGAGGTGGTGTCAGTGAAAAAGGACCCTCTAGAGGAGGTGGATGGGCTGAAATGTAACGGTGATTGTGAGGATGGAGTCGGACTGTGCAGACAGGGTGTTGTTTTGTGTGTGCGCGGGCGGGGGTGGGGGGCACTGGGAGTCCGACTGAGGAGATGGCACCTAACAAGAACCTGTCTCTAGGCCTGCTTCCGAGGCACCTCTCGGTTACCTTGAACCCCCAACCTTTTGGTGAGCAGTTAAGCACATTAACCATTGCACTATCCAGAGCAGTCAAGAGTGAATCCAAAGAGTTGCCCTTGAGTCACTTCTAACTCCTGGGGCCGGGAGCCCTGTGTGTCAGGGCAGAATGTTCCATCGGGTTTGCTGTGGCGGATTCTATGGAAAGCAGGCTCTAGGGTTTTCTTCCCAGGAGTCTCTAGGTAGACTCAAACCACTAGCCGTGTGATCAGCAGTGGACTGTTAACGATACCATCCCCAAACCCAGTCTAACATCCAGTCAGTCCCTTCTTGGTCAGAGTAAAACTGATCCTTAGGGTTTCTGAGACGATCCATCTTCACAGGAGGAGTTTTCTCCAGCAGAACAGCTGGTGGACTTGGACAGCCCATCATAACCTGCAGCTCCACCTGGGCACCCCTCAAAACCCAAACCCAACGAGACTCACTGCCTCAGAGCATCCCTGGAGGGCAGGGAAGAACTGCCCTGTGAGCTTCCGAGGCGGTCACTCTTGAAGGGAATAGAAGGTTCCTCATTCTCCCGTGGAGCTGGCTGGTGATTGCTAACTGCTGATCCCGCACATAAAGAGTACACCACCAGGGCTCTGGTACACAACCCAGGGCCTCCTAACTGAGAACGCTCATCAGAAATCCTCATTTAGCCTTTTCAGTCATTAGCTGCTAAAAAGGAAGGCGTCTGATTGCACAACGGACTGTCCTCTTGCCGTGCTTGAAATTCCAGAGTCAACAGAGAGAGGCGTGAACGTGGCCACTCTGCTGGGCCTGAGGGCCAGACTCTGGTCTGTTTGGGGATCTGGTGTGTTTCACAGGCCACCTGCTGAATGCTGCTCTGTAGAGGGTCTTATGGATTGAATATGGCCCCCCAATACCTGTTGTGGACCCCACTGATTTCCGACTGGTGCCTTGTGAGTTGCGGTGAGGCTGGAAGTTTGGCTCCCGACACTTCAAAGAGGCCGCCCCTGGTGGACAGGTTTCGGTGGAGCATCCAACACCAGGACCACCTGCAGAAAGGAACCCTGGTGGCACCATGATTCAAACACATGGCTGCTAACGGAAAGGTCAGACTGTTGTCACTGTATGTTTTAAGCCTGTCACTTTTTTTCCCCTAACAGTTTTCTTGGCATATAATTCACAAATCATACAATTCAATCGTTGAGTCATATCAAGAAGACTTGTACAATCACCACCACAATCAGTTGTAGAACATTTTCTTCATTCTTGTACTCATCGTTATTAGCTCTCTATTTCCTTCAAACATCCCTTGCCATACATCCAAGGAACCATTTATCCACTGACTGTGTCTATAGGTTTACTTTTTTTTTCCTATAGGTTTACTTATACTGGATTTCGTATACAGAAAAACATTAAAAAGCAAACAAATAACAAAAGAAACTTAACAACAATAATAAAGTCAAACAGATAAAAAACCTCAATCAAAAAGAAAGCAAAAAATACTAAAAGTTAGAACACATTTAAATGGATCATAAGGAAGATCAAGTGATAGGCGCTAAGTTTTAACATAAGTGCATCTGCGACAATTCACTTTCCAGTGCTTTCTATGTTAGCAGTCATCCCGTCACAAAAGGAGTCTAGGCACAGATGGAGAAAGATTGCTACCAGATCTCCCAGGAACCAGAGAAGAGAAGAGACAGATTTCCCCTAGAACCAGGTACCCCTAACGGACTGAGAAGCTAGTCTCCGGTTTCCCAAAGTGGGCACTGCTGCCCTCTGGGGGCTTTGGAACAATCCAAAACCCAAACTCACACACTGCCATCGAGTTGATGGAACTGCCCGCTTGGGTTTCAGGGACTAACTTTATGGGGAGTAGAAAGCCACCTTTCTCCCCTAGAGCACCTGGTGGTTTCAAACCTCTGACCTTGTGGTTAGCAGCCCAGCCCCTAACCCACTGCACCACTGGAGTTCTTAGAACAATCGGGTGTGGGTGAGGGTGGGGGTAGGGGTGAAGGCTGCAAAAAGCCCATTACATACCCTTTTTCCTGGGTTATGGGCTGTAGTACCAAAGTTTTTTCATCGCCAAGGGGATGATGAGTAATAGTGTGTGAAAAGGGGGTGATGGGCCAAGTAAGTCGAAGGATCGACACTGTAATACGAAGTTTTCGTTGAAACCCCCCTTTTGTGGGGTTTGTGCCGCAGCAGCACTGAGTAGCTGAAAAGGGCCCCAGCCCCAGCTCCTGGTGAGACAGCCGAGGAGTGTGCACAGCAGCCCAGCTGGCTCTTTTGACCGTGGAAGCCGCCAGCCAATCACATGCCTGACAGAACCCTGCCCAGTAAGTAAGCTCGTTCAGCCCATCGAGAATCTGGTTCCAGCTCATTTCTGGGTAGCAGCAAGCTGGACCCTGAGAGTTGAATGAGGCAGTTGCTTCCTCGTGGGCAGGAACTCTAATCCCAGGATGGGCCCAGATCGGCTCAGAGGTTTCGTGGGCAATGACAATCCTTTGCTGTGACTGGATTTTCACCTTTAAGAAGGGGTGCTGCTGAGAAGGTGTTGCCTATCTGAGCCCCAGGGAGTATCACTTTAGAAGTGACTGGAAAGGGACCAGCCACAGCTTCGCTTTTTCCCCCCTTGGACAATATAACTAACGTCCTAGGCCAGTAGAGTGGATTCTACCTTGCAGTTACCCTTGTGTGCAGAGTGGAACCACTCCGTAGGATTGTCAAGGCCTGTGGAAGAATCCCTGGTGGCTCAGTGGTTACGCTTTGAGCTGCGATGCACAAGGTCAGCAGTTTGAAACCGCTAGCTGCTCCATGGGGGAGAGATGGGGCTTTCTACTCCTGTTGGGAGTTTCAGCCTTAAACTCAGTTTCTGCCTTGCCCTACAGGGTCTCTGTGAGTCCGAATTGACTCAGTGGCAGTGAGTTTGGTTTGGGTGTTTTGAACTTCCAGAAGCCGATCTTCCAGCAGCCCTGTCTTCTGAGGCGTGTCCATGTGGGCTCCAGCATGTAGGCTTCTGCACCATGCTGGGCCATCTCCTGATGACCACTCAAGAGAGTGGCAAGTTCTGCTCGCTGACTTTTCTTGATGTCAGCCCTCTGTCACCGAGTGGATTCCCATGCATAGAAACCCTTTAGGACACACAGAGTAGAACTGCCTTGTAGGGTTTCTAAGGCTGTCAGTCTTCACAGAGAAGCTCACGGCCACATCTCCTTCCTCTGGAGTGGCTGGTGGGTTCGAGCCAGCCAGCCTTTTAGTTAGCTGCCAAGCACTTTAACCACCGTGCCACCGGGCCCCCTTTCATAAGGACAGGCCCTGAGTTTATTTGTGTGTGAACACGAACAGATTGGCACTGTCATAAGTAAGGCAGATTACGGCCATCCAAATGGAGGAGACAGATTTCAAAGCATGATATAAGACCTTTATTCTTTGTTGACTCTTCCTTTGTAGATTTTCCTCTGGGTTTTTCTCATCAGGAACTCCAAGTCTTCATGAAGTCTAATTGATATATTTTTTACTAATGTTCCTGGACCCTCATTATGTTAAGGAAGCTCCATAAATTGTCCTCGTCACAGCGTAAGGGCAGCTCCTCTGTTGTAGGAAGAACAAACACCAGAGGTGCCTGGAAGTCAAGAAGGAATTGGGGGGAGGGTGGGGGAGGACTGCACTGCACTTGGGGTTCCCAGGGAAGAGGAAGTAGGTTCGGGATCAAGGTTTGTCGATTTAACTTCAACCCCTGTAGGATTAGGGAGCCTGTGATTGGAGGTAGGAAGAGTGTAAGAATTTACTCTTAGCCTCAGCTTTATCGCTCATTGTAGTCAGTGCCATAGGGGGTTTTGCGTTGGACTGCCAATCATAAGGTTAGTGGTTTGAAACCATCAGCCATTCCTCTTCATCCATAAAGAGTTACAGTCACAGAAACCACAGGAGCAGTTCTACCCTGTCCCAGGGTCCCTGTAAGTTAGACTTGACTCAGTGGCACTAAGTTTGGAGTTTTCTGGATCTACAAAGCTCTGCTGGCCAATAAATCAAAAGCAGAATGAACATCTTTCTGGAAGGATTCAAAACAAAAAAAAAACCACATTTGTCCCAACTTCACTGATGACTTTTTTATTGAATTGTTTCTGGGCACTGGCTCTGAGTATGTGTTTGGTTTTTAGTATCCATACACTACTAGATTTCCAAAATTTTATTTTCCTTTCTCGAGTATTCACTTTACATACAGCCATGATAGAATGTAGACATTTTCTTTCGAAAGAGTAGGCGTGCCATTAAGTGGTTTTGAAAAGGCGCTTGGTATTACTGCCATCATAATACATGGAGCGGGTTTCTGGTCTAAATACAGCGACTGTGGACGAGCCAAGCTTTCAGCCCTGCCTTCGAAGGGACGGCATGCCACAGAGAAACAAGTGTTGGCATAGCGCTGAGTGAAACAAATCTTCGGTGATAACTAACAGGCGAGTTTGTTTTTAAAAAATTCTGTTTTAAGATTTCAAACATTAATATCCAGACATGAGGTGATAATGTCTGGCATTGGGAGGCTCTCAATCGACCCTGTGGCCATCAGCATTCATGGTGCCTGAGTTGCTGTATCAGGAAGGACAGAACTCAGAAACCAAAGCCCACCGCCATGGAGTCGATGACGGCCCGGTAGGACAGGGTAGAACCGCCCCCCTCTGGCACTAACCCTTTACTCTCAACAAACAAGTGTTGAGATCATCTAAAATTCAAATCAGTGGTTCCCAACTCTTGAGTATGAGGATCCCCATTTAAATGCCAAAACACGCCTTGAGCCCCCTCCGTAATGCCAGTGAAACTTGTCAGTACTTGTTTTTTTGGCTAAGGATGTTTCTTGGGGTGGTCTCCTGAGCATCTCGATTCAGGGTGCTCCCATGGCTGCTTCCACCCGGAGGCACCTCCTTCCTTTCCATCAGCCTGGCTGTGCTCTTGCAGCTGGCAGCGGGGGCAGCCGACACACACAGCGTGCTGGCTGAAGACCAGGGTGGTTTTGTGGTCCCCTGGGCATCTCACAGCCATGAAGTGGGCATGAGGACTGCACCCGATGCTGCTGCTTGTGTCTCTTCTTCTGGGCAGGGGTAGAGGAGAGCCTTGGTGAGAGGCATGGTCACGTGGGGACGTCCTCGCCATCAGAAAGCAAAACTTTCCGTGGCTTCTGAGTAAGACTATCTGCAATGACAGGGAACTAACTGCTGGTACTGGTAACCTTTACACCTGTGTAGACGTTCACTGTTCAGACAGCCTTTCGGTGTGTTTGGGTAGAGGTTCTGTGTGCACCATCCCCACCATCATTTGCCCTGTGTGGCTTTGGGCTCACAGCAACACAGGAGTAGAATTTGAACGAGGAGGAAGGGAGGGCGCTCCTTAGAGTTCTCAGTGGCTGAATGTTTTGGAACTGGATCACCAGACCTGAGACGCTCCTTGGGGGAGACTCCAGCTTTCCACCTTTTGGTTAGCACCAGAGCTTGTTAACTATTTGTACCATTCAGGGACTCCACATGCTAGGCATGTTTTTTACCCAAGACTTTGGTCCACGTTTGGACCCTCGCAGAACCTCAGTCTTGCTTCTGATCTTGGGGCCCACAGGATCAAACAGCGTACCCTTCCTTTTATGGACGGTGAGACAAAGATCCAAAGGCATTAAGTAGCTTCTTTAATATCACACTAAAAGTTACCAGGGTCATTGCTGTTGGGGGGCCCACAAGTTGGTTCCAACTCATCGCGCCCCTGTGCACAACAGGACAAAACACTGCCTGCTCCTGCACCCTCCTCACAATGGTTCCAGTACCTGAGCGCATGTTGCAGCCACTGTGTCATGCCATCGTATCGAGGGCCTTCCCTTTTTTTCACCGCCCCTCCACCTTACTAAGCATGACGTCCTTCTCCAGAGGCTGGTCTCTCCTGACCACATGTCCAGAGTACGTGACACCAAGTCGCATCATCTTCACTTCTAAGGAGCGTTCTGGCTGTACTTCTTCCGAGACAGATTTGTTTGTTGTTTTGACAGTCTTTGGTGCTTCCAATATTCTTCATCAGCATCCTTATTCAGAAGGAACCCTGGTGGCATAGTGGTTACAAGTTGGGCTGCTAACACAAGGCCAGCACTTTGAAACCACCAGCCACTCCGTGGGAGAAAGATTAGGCTTTCTACTCCAGTAAAGAGTTATGGTCTAGGACACCCGCAGAGGCAGTTCGACCCTGTCTTGAAGGATCACCATGGGTCCTAACGGACTGACTCGATGACAGTGAGTTATTGAACAGAACTCAAATACATCGATTCTTGTTCAGTCTTCGTCATTCAGTGCTAACTTTTCACACGCACACTTTAAAGTGGCTTCTCCCAGATTGATGGCACTGCCCTGTCTGCTCCTTCAGTGTGTGTCCCCAGGGCGGGCTCCCCTGTAGGGGGCAGGCGTGCGGTGCTCCCCACAGTGCTGACTGTATGGTTGGTGGTGGGACCAGCTCCTCTCCTCTTCTGATTTCCAGTTGAGCAGGCGGAGCTCGGGTGAAGGACATGGATGGTCATCCAGAGCCCGCGGCGTGGTGGGCTGTGCCTGGCTGGAGGCAGAAAGCCAGTTGCACACAGCTTACTTTTCACACTTTGCCACAGAGAAAACTTGCAAATTGTGTAAGTTGGAGTTTCCCAAGAACACAGACAACCTCCACTCTAGATGGTTAATTCTGCCAGTCTGGAAAGTCATTAGACTTGATTGACACTTTTTGGCAAGGTGGGAAGCAGGGCATACTTGGACCATGATAGGCACACAGCGCTTTTTTCTGGGCTGTCTCTGGAGAGGAACATTGAAAGGGTGTTTTTTTGGTTCTCCCAGCCTGAGGATCAAAACTTTGTGAACCCATTTGATGTTAATGTAGTGTTAATAGAGGAGAGGAAGATTCCCCTGCCAAAAAACACAGCTTTTTATTCTATGCTTTTCCTGAAGGAAAGAAAAATCCCCATGACAGTACATGGGGTGGCAGGGGGAAGTGAGTGTTGTGATGGTGGGAACCTTTGAGATGAATGAAGTGAAACAAAGCAGATTGATCTAATTTCCCTTGTTAGGAAACTTTGGACAGGTTTTTATTTTTGTGAGGGGAGGGTTGCTGACCTCTGGGTGAGGAAAGGATTCAGCTGACAGTCTTGGCTCTTTCCTTTTTGTGGAATTCATTAGACGGAAACACATGTAATCAAAACACCGATTTTATAAAACAGAGAAGAAGCACTCCTGGCGATTCAGAAGTCCCCTGTCCAACTTCAGGGCATTTGTCACAATGCTCAGTGCTCTCGCTGGGGGCCGGGCTCATTAGGGGTCTGTGTGTCAGTGCGGCTGGACGGCTTGCCAGCTCCATCGAGAAGCCAGGCTTTGCCGGCAGCATGTCACCACGACAGGTCCGTGGATGCTCTCGGTGTCCCCCAGCCTGGCTCTTCCCAGAATCAGTTCATCACACAGAGGGGTGTGAAGCTGGGGAGGAAAATGCTGAAAACAACATGAAATTAATTACCTGGAGAGTTCAGCCCAGCCACGGGGCAGCCACGCTGCCAGTGTGCGGCAGTACTTCTTAAAATTTTATATTTAAATTTAATCTTTATTTTTCAGATTTAGCATATTGTTAAGCAGGCAGAGTTGTCATTTTAGTGATTACTTAGCCATTTACCTCCCCTCTTTGAACACTGACATTTTCCTGACTGCCACGCATGTGATGTATTTCTATGGCATCCAAAAGGTTAGGCTTGAGAAACTAATTTATCAAGAAGTTAGGAGGCTGATCCTCCTTAAGCTGTGACTTCCTCACAATGTGTAAGAGCTTCTCTGTAATGAAGATCAAGTTCGTCTTTCAGCCCGTGGAGGCGGAATGCCCTCTGCGTTAGTCAGGCAGTGCTGTGCATCCGAGGGCCTGCCCTTCCTTCGCTTCCTGCAGAATTTCCATTTCTCCGAGAGCTTCCCGCCGTTCCTTCCCGGCCACCTCACACTTGCGGCCTGACAGCTGGACTAATTAGGGACTTTGGTACAAAACCACTATCTACCCAACTCAATACCTTCTTAAAGAAATGAAGTAGGCGATTCTAATGTCTGAAGGGGCAAGCTCCAATTTGGCTGTTTGGTGCTCTAAATAAGCAGGGACACCCAGTGGCTTATGCTTGTGACTCCCCAGACCCTCCCAGAAATTCAGCTTGATGAAGGCGTATTTCCTTTTTGAGGTATAATTTGCTTTTGAGAAGTCTTCAGAAAAGAATATCTTGTTGTTAAATTATTTGATTTTTACCTGTATGTTAATCTGCAGGTGCAGATTCTTTTTGATGAGCTCAGGTCTCACCGCCATTGAGTTATTCCTGCTCATAGTGACCCTCTAGGACTGAGTTGAATTGACCCCTGAGGGTCTGAGATGGGATCTTTTTTTTTTTTAAACACCTTTTTTAATTGCCAAGAGCGGCTGGTGGGTTCAAACTGCTGACCTTGTGGTTAGCAGCTTCCCATGTAACCCATTGTGCACCAGAACCCCTTTTGATGAGCTAGAGATTATGATTCCCTTGTGAATAGCTACAAAGGACATAGGTCACCAAAGAGCCTTATGTTGCGAAGCGCAAAGCTAGTAATGCTAGTAAGCTAGTCAGCAGAGCTAGTGATGCTCACCTGTGGGCATCAGACCTACCCACAGCAAGACGCAGGCTTGCCTTGTCAAGTCAGTTCACTGCACGAAAGGCAATAAAACTTATGTGAATTCAAGATCCCAAACCTTTTGCCAACGAGTCCTTTGCTCCTCCCAAAGACCCAATAGGACGGGATAGAACTGCCCCTTCGGTGTCTCATCTTTGGGGCAGCAGACTGCCAGAGCCTTCCCTGAGGAGCCGCTGGGAGTTCCCGCCACTGCCCGCGCGGTTGTGGAGCTCTGGGCCAAGGTGCCAGCAGGACTCCTTTAGTTCAGGCTTCCCAAACAAAGGAACACACAGACTCACTGCCCGCGAGTGGGCTCTGGATCTTAGTCACCCCGTAGGACGACAGGGTAGAATTGCCCCTGTGGCTTCCCAAGACTGAAGCTCTTAACATGCGACCTTCGACCCAGGGGGCGGCTGGTGGTTTCAGACTGCTGACCTGGCGGTTAACAGCCCAACCACCTTGCCACAAAGGAATGGTTCACAAATTGACGATAAGGAGCAGGCTGATGTTTCCTATAGAAAAAAGTTGGTTGAAAAATTCACAGCCTCAACCAAATTTCAGGGGCATAGTCAACCTGTTTTAGAACCCAATTGTGTTTTGTATCGGAGCACATTAATTATCTGAATACAAATGGATATGCTAATGGTCATTGGAACCTCTCTAATTCTTTATGCTGATAAGTCTTTGGAAATGCCCAGTTACCGTCCGCTTGTTAGC
>NW_022103906.1:60052608-60053899 GCF_000313985.2 Echinops telfairi
AGTTGGAGCCCTCAAGCCTGACTCAGCAAAGGCCTTATCAGATATTAACATGACGATTCATAACAGTAGCAAAATGACAGTTATGAAGTAGCAACGAAAATAATTTTATGGGTGGGGTCACCACGACATGAGGAACTGTATTAAAGGGTCGCGGCAGAGGAAGGTTGAGAACCACTGCCCTAAGGAGTAGTTCATTCTACACCCTGCCCTGTAGGCTTGTCAGGAGTCAGACTCACCTCAGTGGCAGTGGTGGGTGGATACACAGGACATCTGAATGGGGGAGGGTAGTTAACAGACACGGGGCGAAAAAGGGGGTGGATAACATTTCTCCGATAAGAATATGAGAGTGGCCCCTAGCACTCATTGAAGATGAGGTGACTAAGACCAAATTAGAGAGGACTTTTGGAAACTCTTTGGACCATCAGTCACTGTGACAGTATTTATTGAAGACGTAGCTCTTATGCAGCTCTTTGCCTAGCATTGGGGCGTCTCTGTAGTAAATGCACAATGTTGGTGGGCACGAAGACTTAGAGTGTGAGGGAGAGCACTGTGGAAATAGCATGGGATGGGGTTGGGGGCGAGGGGTGGGTATGTTAGACCTCCTCTGGCTTTAGTGGGGAGTAGAGGATCCAACTCCACACCAGCCCAAGGCCAGTTACTAGACATAGCTCGACCCTCCTTCTTTTACCCTGTTCTGAAATTGACCGTTCCTCCCACAGCAGCCTTCTTCTGGGTTCAATAATCCATTGCATTGGCCACCCGCCATTCACAGACAGTACTTAGGATGGTGGGGATGTATTAGGGAAATTAACGGGTTACTGCAAATCAGGATCAGAAAACATTAAGGATACAGTCCTTTGTCTTTGGAACCTCTCTAATTCTTTATGCTGATAAGTCTTTGGAAATGCCCAGTTACCGTCCGCTTGTTAGCGTGAGCACCGGAGATGAACCTCGTTACTCTCTGTCGGCTATGCTGATTTTGATGGATCATCCCTGGGTTTAATCTGAATTACTAAGTTTTTTTTTTGTATTTTGAGGTGTTTTTCTTTTGTAAGCTCTGTTCATCCCGTTACAGAAGTAGAATATGCACCTGTTGTTTGTTTTCAGCCTATAGATAAATTGACATTAAAAATCATGACATTTTTCCATGACGAATTGAATTTAAAAGAGTAGAATTTCCCCCACAATCGTTTGAAGCCCCCTTGTAGGCAGTAAGACCTGCTTTTTAGAGATCTTGACAAAAAACAAAACAAAACAAAAACCAAAATCCTGAGGGGTGGGGTTGGCTGCT
>NW_022103906.1:60053999-60090214 GCF_000313985.2 Echinops telfairi
CCCTCTTTGCTGTCCATCCCCCAGGGAGGAGGCAATACTTAAGATTCCTGTAATCGATTCCCCCTTTCTACTCCACATTCCCTCCACCCTCCTGGTATCGGCCCTCTCACCACTGGTCCTGAAGGAGGCATCTGTCCTGGATTCCCTGTGTTTCCAGTAGCTATCTGTACCAATGTGTATGCTCTGGTCTAGCCAGATTTGTAAGGTAGAATTGGGATCATGATAGTGGGGCGGGGAGGAAGCATTTAAGAACTAGAGGAATGTTATATGTTTCATCGTTGCTACCCTGCACCCTGATTGTACTTAGATCCCCAGTAGAATGGCAAAAGGACCAAGCCCCTCTGAGTGTTCCATACACCATACACCCTGTTAGTTAGCACGGTCTCATCCAGCCAGTGGGTCGGAGTCATTTCCCGTCACTGCAGCACAGTCTTCTCTCCTCTTCTCACAGCTGCGGCTGGCTGTGAAGGGTAGGTGCCAGTCTGTAGTGGAGGTGTACGTTTTGTCTCTGCAGCTTCCAAGTGATAGATGCCAGAGCAAAGTAAAAATAGTGAATATGACGACTGAGCATAAAGTTTTCAATCCTGCAATTAAAAGACTGTTCAAACTGCCATTAATTTTGAAATTAGGTGAATAAAAGGATGCAGCATTCCTCTGCCGTTTTTCCTTCTGCAAATGAGTTGTACCTTTTAGGAGTTCTTTCCTTAGCTGGGGTTATCTGTTGGTGGTGGGGAAGCTCCCCTGAGTCATCTTGCTTCCTTTTTCAAAATTAAAACAATTTTATAATAAAACTCAAGCTCACTGCCATCGAGTTGATGCCAACTCACAGACTCTAAAGGACAAGGTAGAACAGCCCCTGTTGAGTTTCTAAGACTCTTTCCAGGAGTAGAAAGCCCCTTTTTCTACCTAGGAGCAGCTGGTAGTCTTGAACTGTGGACCTTGCACAGTTAGGAACCCAGCCTGTAACCACTGTGCCACCAAGGCTCCGGAATGCGTCACGGTTTCAGGTGTCTTCACTCCTTCAGCAGGGACTCGGACTTCTCCTGCATGTACTCACATCCGCTCAGAGGGCTGAGAAGGAAGGCCTGGCCACTGGCTTCCAGAAGGTCACAGTCTCCTCTGAAGCATGCAGGGTCGCCGTGACGTGGAATCAACTTGATGTGGAATCAACTTGATAGAAGTTTTATTTTATATATTAATGTCAGGCACTCTACACTGGTAAATCAAGTATACGTGGTCTCTGGAGTAGGCCTAATAGTGGGAGAAGTAGACATTAATGGAGGAAACAGGTACTATCACATGCTCCTCTGTGAGGAGTTTGCTTTTGAACTAAACTCTGAGGATTAGATGAGTCCCCCAAGTAAAGGTGGGGTGGTGGTGACTGGGTGTGGGAAGGTTTGAGAAGGCCTTCAAGTAGGAGAGAATGCAGTTGGATCAGTATGTGCAATGGAAGGAGGTTGGCTTAAGCTTAGAGGGCGAGGAGTGAAGTAACAAGGTGAGGGTTGGTAGAGGAAGGAGTTTGGATCTTAAGGATTGTTTGGACGGGTGAATACTGGATTGTCCAGGAACAAAGGTGGAGAACGGGACACCCAAGCTATGAGGCACTTGCAGTAAGTTGGGCAAGAAGGTGTTGGGCCTAAGGGTTGGGGGATGGGGGGCACTGGAGATGAGGCGGACTGGCTGAAGGCGGCGTGTATTGGGAGGCCGAGTGATAACAGGATGAGGGGTGGAGGTTGGTTCTCCTCTCTCCGTGTTGCCTGCGCGCTTCAGTAGGTGAATTAAGGGAAGAAGCCTACTAGAGGAGCACGACTTGGGGCCACACCGAGGAGGAGTTGGAGCCCTAAAGCCTGACTCTCAGCAAAGGCCTCAAGTGGGTGAGAGAGACATCTAGAAACCAAAACACCAAACCACTGCCATCTGCTTGATTCCAGCTCATTGTGACTAAGGACAGAGCGAACCGTCCCGTGGGGAGCGAAGGCTGCACTCCTGGGTCGCTTTGAGTGGGCATCACCTCGATGGCGGTGAGTTGTTCTTGAGGGAAACAGGCAGCCTCCTCTCTCGCCGTCAGAGCCCCTGGAGGGTTTGAACTGCTAGCCACTGGTTTAGCAGCCACGCTCTTACCATGGAGCCAGTAGGGTTCCTTTGGATGACCTCAGTGCCCTGGAAGGCGGAGGGTAATATGGGGCTCACTGAGAACCCCCTGCCTTCATAGGAGGGTGAACGAGGAGAGGCCATGGAAAGGCTGGAAGGCATCTTGGACCACAGGAAGAGTGGGTTATGAAGGGGGCGTGGCCAGTGGTGTCAGGTGCTGCTCAGAGGTATAAGAAGAGTAACAGGTCGACAGGGTTTGAATCACATCGAATAAGCATCCAAAGTTACTAATAACATGCTGCAGTGGAATTAGCACTAACTAGGTAGATCCTCAACTACAATAGTTTCTTCTTTCACACGGACCATTCCATAAGAGGGTCAGGTGACCTCTCATGTTCCTGCATTTCCTTTCACAGGGTACCTAAAACCAAAGCCGAGTCCATTCTGACTCACAGAAAAACACTTTCTTGCCACCGAGTTGGTCCTGACTCATAGGGACCTTATAGGGTAGAGCTGCCCCTGTGTTTCTGAGGCTGTGCATCTTTATGGGAGCAGAAAGCCTCTTCTTTGTCCTGTGGAGGGGTTGGTGGGTTCGAACTGTTGACCCTGAGTTTAGCAGCCCAAGGTGTACTCCACTATGCCACCAGGGCTCCTTGAGCGGCTCGAATCACTATTCGTTTCGAAGTGCCGTCTGAGTGGACTGAGTAAGAATGGGAGCCGGCCAAAGAAAGCAGCAGGTGAGGATGAGGGGACAACACACGGGGATTATGGGTTTGAGGTGTTTGGCTGCCCAGAGGGCAGAATGTGCGGGTAGGGACTCACGTGGGAGATGGGGCCCAGAGAAAGGTGTGTTCGTGGTGTTTATGAGATGGAAAAATCGAGGGAGTGTTTGTTTGCTGATGGGGATAGTCCAATAGAGAGAGAGCTTGACAAACGAAAGGAAAAGAAGGGTGTCTTTGACAGCATGGGAGGGGTGCAGCATCCCAAGCTCATGGTTAAAAATCAGAGGAGGGGCTGTGATGGCCAGGTGGCACTGGAGGTTTAGATGGGAACATGACACATGGGAAGGAGCCCTGGGGCGGCGTGCTTCCGTGTTGGACTGCCAGCCACAAGGGTAGCTGTTCGAAACCATCAGGTGCTCTGGGATTGAGAGCCTCGCTTTCTACTCCCATGAAGCGTTACAGTCTGGGCCGGTGGGGGTGGGAGGGCATGTTCTGAATTTGATTGTGGTAATAATGATTGTACAATCCTTGATATGATTGAGCGATTAAACTGTTGGATTCTATGATGTGTGGGAGAGTGACAGTCTTGGAAACCGACAAGGGGCAGCTCTACACTGCCCTGTAGGGTCGCTGTGAATCTGCATCTCAACTCGGTGGCAGTAAGTTTGTTTCTCGGCGCTTCATGCCACCACATTGTCGATGTGGGATGAAGCCAGGATCTTGGCTGCCAGAGGAGAGGGGGAGGCAGTGAACAGGCTGGAACTTGGTGGGAAAGGAAGAGGTGGTTGTTGTGTAGAGTGGGAGAAGGCTGACTCCAAACAAAACAAAACTCAGCCCCTGGAGTCGAGCCCCACCCATGGTGACAGAGGAGAACTGAGACTTTCAATGTTTATGAGGGCAGACAGCCTCCTCTTTCTTCTGCAGAGCACATGGTGCTTTTGAGCCGTGGACCTTGCGGGTCAGCACCAGGAAGGAGCCCTGGTGGTAGAGTGGGTCACTGCTGACCACAAGGTGGGTGTTTCAAACCCACCAGCTGCTCTGCAAGAGAAAGAGGAGGCTGTCTTCTCCCATAAAGTGTTACAGTCTTAGAAACCCACAGGGGCAGTCTGCCCTGTCCTACAGGGTCACTCCGAGTCGCATCAACTCGATGGCAGGTAGTATGGCACCAGAACTCCTCCTAACTAAAAGACCGACCTCACTGCCATCGAGTTAATTCTGAATCTCAGGCCCCTGCCAGGGGCTAGAAAGTTCTAGGAATATAGGCCAGTGTCCAGAGTGGGTACCTCATCTGAGAACACTGATAAGCCCCACCTTCTCCAGGATCGGGGAGTTGCCTGCGGTGTGCCTGGTGGAGAAGGAATTAATGAGGCCGCATGGTTCCCGACTCCCATTGCAGTGCTCATTGCCCAGCCCAGGTTCCCCTGACGAGCCGTGAGCAGGGGAGGAAAACTGTCAAGCTTTGTAGGTATATATTTGCATTACAGAATTGCTGAAGGGTGATTAGTGATCCCCCCTTTGTTGGTTGGTGTTTTTTTTGGGGGGGGTGTTGAAGTACATTTTAGCCATCAAACATGTTTTTAGAGGAGCTGGAGGGAGGGACGCGGCAGGGCTGCCTATTGATGAAATGCAGTATTTTCACACCCTCCTCCTCCTGACCTGATTGTGTGCCCTTAGCACATTGGGAAGCAATGTAATTAGAGTTCTGGGGGCTTTATTATCAATAATGGAAACACCACAGTCAGAAATCTCTTTAGCCCTAAGCACTACCATTGGGGCTAAGTGGCTCCCCTGGGTGCCATGAGCTGTTGCCAGCCGCCTTAGCACGAGGCAGCGAGGAAGGGGGCCGCGATGGGGACCCAAGGAGAGAGGAGAGGAAACTCACATTCCTGTAACCGCGCCACCGCGGGCTGCCGGCCCTGGTTGGCAGCCTGGGCAGACAGGTTAAGGACGCACTAACGTTCATCAGGTAGATTGCCTGTGCCATGCTCTTCCACAAACACCAGTCAGATGGGGTAAGTGGGGAGCAGAATCAGGGGACCTTCCCTCAAGTCCAGAGGCGGAGAGATTAGCGGGGGCCTGGGCCGGCAGCAGGTGGGCGCCCCAGGAGTTGCTGTTTCACCCCGAGTCTGGAGCATCTGGCCAATTTCCAGTCGGCCGTTCAGCCCTCTCTCCCCAAGCCCTGGGCAGATTGCCCGTACACTGGCATTTTCCCCAGGAGCCCTGGTGGTGCAGCGGGCTGCGTGCTGGACTGCCAACAGCAAGACCAGTGGTTTGAGCCCATCTGTTGCTCCTCAGGAGACAGAGGGGGCTTCTGCGCCCCTTAATGATTGCAGTCCCAGAAACCCACAGGAGCAGTTCCATGCAGCCTCAGTGGTCACGTGTCGGAATCCACTTGACGGCAGCGAGTTTGGTCATTGCCTGTCTAGCCGAGCTGGTAACAGAACGTGGCCCCACACATCTGTCGCTCTGCCATGGGGTGTCCCCTCCTCACGTGTAGGGAGAGTCTTAAATCCTCACTGTTGGCTCTGTAGTCTCTCTCCCAAACGTTGCTGTAGAAAGACCAAGCCCCCCCTGGAATAACGTGCCCATCAGTGCCCAAAGCTGATGGGGGTTAGGGATCCCTGAGTGCCACAAATGGTGTGTGCTTGACTGCTAACTCGATAGCCCCCTCAGTGGTACCACCGGAGAAAGGCCTGGCAATCTGCTACTGAAAGATTAAGCCGGAAACCAAACCCATTGTCATCAAATCCATTCTGACTCCGCAGGGCAGGAGTGTCTGTAACCCCTTAGTGCTTCCGAGGCTGTACATCTCTCCAGCAGCAGGCTGCCACGCCTTTTCCCCACAACCTTCACTTAGCAACCGGGTGCCTTCACTACTGCAACACCAGGCATCCATCCCTGTGAGGATGACAGCCAAGAAACTCCTCGGGAGCGCAGTTTTACTTTGTAACAGGTGGTGGCATGGTGTCTTAGGCTGCGTTCTTCAGAGATGCAGTGTCAGTATGCACGCATACAGAGCGGATTTTGGGAAGGAAATGGCTCACACAGTTGTGGAGGCACGCAAGTTGTAGACCACGGGTCAGATGTTGGGCTGGAGGCTTCTCCTGACTCTCAGCTACAGGGGCTTCTGGCTGCAGAGGCGAATGAAGCCCAGGTCTGCAGGGAAGGTAGCAGGCTGCCGACAACCCCCAGGGTCAGCAGCCTGCACGTCAGATGACAAGCCAGTCGCAGAATCCAAACCCAGCAAAAAGCCAGCCAGCTTTTCCACAGCACCTACTTCTCTTGGGAGTGGCCCACACCTCCTGTGGCAGTCTCATCTTGGAGCATGACATGGCCTTAACTACTGAGGATGCTTGCCTAGGCAAGGTGACCCAAGGTATGGCACCTGGGTTCACCATGACTCGGATCAGCTCCTCAGCAGTGGGTCTGGTCTGGGGTCGTGCAAACTGTTAGCACCCTCAGCTGCCATCCGAAGCCCTGAAGATCTACTTCTGAAAAATCAGCTATTAAAACCCAGTTGTTTGTACTTGGGCACATGCTGTGGATGAGTTGGGTTGTGGTCCAGTGAGACAGAGGTGCTGCCCCACTGCTCTGGGTGTCCCTGTCTTTGGCTGCCCCACGTCTTCGTGGCAGGAAGGACCAACTTGAGGTGAGGAGTTTATTGTTCCCACAGAAGGTTGCCTAAACAGAGTCTTCTAGAGGCTGGGGCTTGAGCAAGGCCTTGCCACTGTGTAGGCAACCCCCAGGGTTTAGACCAGCGGTTCTCAACCTGTGGGTTGTGACCCCTTTGGGGGTCGAACAGCCCTTTCACAGGGGTCACCCGATTATAACAGTAGCAAAATGACAGTGATGAAGTAGCAAAGAAAATAATTTTATAGTTGGGGGGGGTCACCCCAACACGAGGAACTGTCTTAAAGGGTCGCAGCATTAGGAAGGTTGAAAGCCACTGGTTTAGACAAACCCTTTTCTTTCACAAAGCCATCTGTAATCCGAATGCATTTTTCTGTGAAAACAGTATTGCCTGCACGTTGCTTTCCATCTAATCCACCTCAAACCCCTCATCTCTCCAGAATGCGCTTTTACTCTTTATGCTTCTCCAAGGGAGCCCTGTGGTTACACACTGGGCCACTGATAGACAAGACTGCAGTTCAAAACCACTTGTTGCTCCTTGGGGGAGAGACAGGGTTTCTGGTCCCATAAAGAGTGACGGTCTCAGAAACTCACAGTGGCAATTCTACCCTGTCCAATAGGGGCGCTAGGAGTTGAAATCAGCTTGATGGCAGTGAGTTCGGTTTTGGTTTTTGTATTTCCTCTGTAGTGTTTTTACGGGCCTTGGTGGTGGTGTGGGTTAAGCATCAGACTGCAGCTTCAGGGCCTGTGGGTCAGACTGCCAGGTGCTCCATGGGAGATTGCTGAGGTGGGCTGCTCCTGGGAGGCTTTCATTCTGGACACCCTGTGGGTGGGAACCCATGTGGCAGTGGGGTTTTGATAGTGTGCCCGTGGTGCTTGCAGGTCCTCTGGCTCTTTCTGTCCTTGGCTGTCATCTGCCCGTCGAGGTGTGAGTGTGCAGGGACCTGGCCACCCTTATAGCACACTGTGTGTGGCACTGTTCTCTCCCTGCCTCAACATGGCCCCACAGGGGCTGCTCCTCAGGGGGAGCTGCAGAAGGCGGGCATGCTGGAGGGATTCTAAGTGCTCTAAGCAGTTCACAGGGAGGACCAGTACGTGTCCCCACACTTAGCCCTAAGCACTACGTGCCCTGGGGATGGTTTGGGGGGAGCAGAGGCTTGGGAAAAGGGGACCCACATGGTGGTAGGAGCCTGTTGGGTCTCCATTGCTCTAGTGGGGCTCACTGTTGCTTTCCAGACGGGCTCTCCTCACCATCCTGTACCTTCACAGCAGACCATCGGAAAACCACAGTCATTGATCCAGCTGCTGTTCTGTCGGTGTAGGAACACGCAGGGGAGGGAAGGTAGAAGGGTGACATCATCCAGAACTAGACTTCTAGAAATGCTTGCTATGGCATTTGGGGTACCTGTAAAAGCGATCACTTCGTGACCTTAAGGAGGGCTTTAGGGTGATGATAGGTTGTGGGGGAGTCTTAAGTTAGGGGCCACTTGTTTTAAATTATTGACTTGAAGGAGAGGTACTTTGGAAGCTGGCAGTGACATATGAGGCTCCAATAGGCTGTCTTTCAATAATTAAGAAACAAGTAGTTGAAATTCCATTTTTGCTACAGCAGCAGGGAGACATTTCCTTCCGTGGATCTGTGAGTGAGCTGGAGTTTTTTGTTTTTTTTAACACCTTTTTTAACACCTTAACAATGCCACATAAATCCCAGGCGCTGCAAGCAATGAAGCAGTCGCTATTCCTCCTACCCTGCCCCCGGGACACCATGGGAAACTTGGGGGCCTGGTAAAATTGGGGGTCAGGAAGACTAAGTTTCCATCCCAGTCTCAGCCTGTTTAAAATTCCTCACTTTTCACGGAACGGGCCTTCCTCGGGCCTGAGGGCATTCTGCCAGGGCCGACCTAGAAGCTCAGCAGGCCGAGGTGGCAGCTCCGGCAGGGCTGGGGTGAGGAGGCCAACCACGGGCACCTGTTGCCCCACCCATGGGAAGTAGTCAATCAGGCTGAAAGTTGGGGCACCGAGGGCAGGGCGGGGCCAAGCGAAGACATGTACCCCACTGTAGTGCCTTTGATGCCTGTAGGACCCCAGAAGCACATGCACACACACACACACACACACACACACACACATACACACACACCAGATTTTAAGAAGTTGTGGCAGAGAGCTTTGTCATCACAATAGAAGTGGAGTTTCTTGTAAAAATTAAATTGAGTTATTTTAAAGATGCACAGGTCAACCCTATACTCTGACACCTGTTCTGTGTCTGTGACTAATTTGAAGCTGAAAATCCAATTGGAAGACTAGAAGGTCAAGCACCCCCCTTTTTACCCCAGAAGACTGTGAGCAGACCTGTTTTGGGCTCGTGAGCCCTGACCCTCTGTCCTGTCAGTGAACTGCGTCGTCCCTGTTTTGAACGTGAGTGGCTGCAGCTCAGGAACCTGCGCAGTCATCGGGCTGGGCGGAGGGCACTTCCGCTCAGAGGGAGTTGGCAGAGGGCAGCGCACACAGGTCCACGCCAGGCAGCAACAGGTGCCCGTGGTTGGCCTCCTCACCCCAACCCTGCCGGAGCTGCCACCTCGGCCTGCTGAGCTTCTAGGTCGGCCCTGGCAGAATGCCCTCAGGCCCGAGGAAGGCCCGTTCCGTGAAAAGTGAGGAATTTTAAACAGGCTGAGACTGGGATGGAAACTTAATCTTCCTGACTCCCAATTTTACCAGGCCCCCAAGTTTCCCGTGGTGTCGCGGGGGCAGGGTAGGAGGAATAGCGACTGCTTCGTTGCTTGCAGCGCCTGGGGTTTCTGTGGCATTGTTAAGGTATTAAAAAAAAAAGAAAAACTTATTTGAGTAAACTTAATAATTCTACTGACTAAAATAGATATGGGATTAGTCTTCTATCAAATGAGATGAAAGCCAAATCTATAAAATGTTGAGTCTCTGAAGTCTGACCAAGGGTGGAATATATCCTGTTAATTTGTCAAACTTCTCGAGAACTGCCTACACGAGACAGTAAGGATTAATCAAGCCCTTGGGAGAGAGAATTTGAGAAATACAGTTTTCTAATTACACAGCCCCTTCTCAGTGGTCCAAGGTTAATGCTGTTCTGAATTCTGACAGTAATCGAAAAGAAACACACACACACACACACACACACACACACACACACACACACACACACAACTAAAGCATAGGAATTGTCTTGTAATTACCTGAAACAGAGGTTCTGCCTCTGGCAAGCAAGAACTTTATAAGCATTAATCTGATATGTTCAGTGTTTGATTTTTTTTCCCCTTTTAAATAATGCTGGGTATAATTGAAGAGTTTTATGTTACTCTTTGTGCTTGTCAGATATACATGGAGTATTTGGAGATGTCTTTTGCTTATTGCTTGAATGATGATTGGTAAATTGCTGGAGAAATTAGTTGTTGCAGCCGTGTAGGCTGTCTGAGGAACTTCGTGGGCTCTGCGGTGACTGGTGTGCTGGGCCCTTCCTCCTGCTCCGAGTATGAAAACCGTGTTTATTTCTAGAGGACCAGCCAGGGCACTAACGCTCCTACTTGGTTGATTTGCCACTCAGGTCTGTGTGCAGGCTTGCTGCTGTCCTGGCACCGACAGAAAGGCCAGCTGCTGGGACCTGACACCTACTGCTTCCCCATCCCCCTCCCCATCCCCTCTCCAGCTGCTCTGCGGGAGAAAGGGGAGAGAGGTGGGGCAGTTCTGTGTCACATGAGGTGGACTCACTGGCACCCGACAACCACAGAGAAGGAACAGGTATTCATTGCCCTACTGCCTTTGAGTAGCTACCCTCACTGCCACTGAGTGGATTCTGACGCACCGTGCAAGTGACCGTCTGAGGCAGGGCAGACCTGCCCTTGCGGATTTCTGAGCCAACTCCCAAGGAGCAACTGGTAGATTTGAACTGCTGACCTTGCAATTAGCAGCCCAACATGTAACCCACTACGCCACCAGGGCTCCTCAGCTATCTACATGGTATTTCCAAGGTGCAAGGAACCAAGGGGAAGTGGGGTTAGAGAGGTAGATCTCAGGGTTTTACATATAGATTCGGTACCTGAGGATACGTGAACTGGTGAAATCTTAAAGTTGGTGACGACGGGAGAAAAATAGAAGAGCAGGACCAAGTCGCAGGAAGTTGCAGGAGAATGGCGGGATAAAGAAGAGGCACCTGCTGAGTCGGAGGAGGAGAAGCCCAAGCATATGGTGATCCAGGGGGGCTTTGGTGGTGGTGTTAGCTAACGGCTGTTAATCAGCCCAGCTCGTGATGACCACAGGCACAATGGGATTGGCACTTGTGGAAGGCAACTAAGCTCACCACTGCACCATGGCGCCCTAGGGACTGGACCAGCATCTGCAGCTCTGTCTGTCTTTCAGTTCAGCATCCTAGCAGCACAAGCTTCCACTGACGGTTGGGGGGCTGAGCCTGAGGCACACTGACTGAGCGGGAGCCCATGTTCCCATGTGGACGGCGAGAGTGCTACCACCGAGTGACCCCTGCCTTTTGAGTGGAGAGTGGCTCCCTAACCAGGGGCCAAGCACAGTGGTGAATCCAAAGCACCAGACCAGGCTGCCAGCAAGTCCGTTTCAGCTCATCGCGACCCTGTAGACAGACCTGGGCCTGTTGAGTTTCTAAAACTTTCACTTTTTATGGGAGGAGAGGCCTCATCTTCTCCCACAGAGTGAGTGGCTGGTGACTTCAGCCTGCTGACCTTGATGTTAGCAGTTCAACTCGCCACCAGGCCAATCCACAGACTGCCACCGAAAAGAGACCGTAGGTCCAGGTAAGGATAAGGGCGTCCAGGGGTGTGTGGGGCTGATGCCAACTGACCGCGTCCCAGGTCAGCAAGGCCTCTGTGACTCTGAGTGAGGTTTCTGGTTTTTGTTGTGGGTGCCTGGTGTCGACACCATGGCAGCGGGTTCGGTTTATGGAATGTCGTGTTGGGAGCTTGAAAGTGGCCATGGGGGAAGTATGTACACCGCAGAAATCAGCAATTGCTACAAATTGTTGGTTACAAACATCTACCAGCATATTCCAGAGGCCAGCGAGTTTCCGCAGAATAGTGTTTCTCAGGCGACACAGCAAACGCAATTTGCATCTGAAACCGTTTTAAGCAGCAGTAATTAACCTTGTTATGTAGGTTGCATTCTGATCAGGTCCCTTCTCATCCTTCTCATTTAATAGGAAAAATAAATAAAACAAAATACCGGTTATCACTCGCTGAGCCGATGTCATGACCTACTTTCAGTTTGAAAAACATTGTTCTAGAGAAAATTAGAGGTCCTGTGAGGGCAGTGGTAATTCCGTGCTGGGATTCTGCTCTCCGTGTGAGATCCACCCATCAGCGGAGGTCTGCCTGTTGCGATGGCGTTTAACTGGTTTCAGCAGAGCTTCCAGCTTGAGAGTGAATAGGAGCAAAGGCCTGGTGGTCTCCTTCCAAAAACACTGCCAGGGGAAGCCCTAGAGAGCATGGCAGTTCCATCAGCCACCAATCATGGGGCCGACACAGGACTGGCCAGGGCTCTGCCCTGGACCACAGGCGGGGCAGTTAGCCAGGGAATTGATCAGCGTAGATGGCCATCCCCAGCCTCCACTCTGACCCACGTTAAACCAACAGGGTGGCCGTTTGCCAGGTGTGTTCATCCTGTTTTCTCTTTGTGGCCCATCTAAGGGCATCTCCTATAGGGAGATACAAGGGAGTGTCGGAGGGGAAGCCGCCTGTCAGGGACATGGAGATCTTGGGTCTGAGGGCAAAGGCTGGGCCAGAAAGGCAAAGACCAGGACAGACAGCACCATGCAAAGTGGGATTGAGGGCCAGGATCCAGGCCGAGGTGCTGTGTGTCCCCGTGGGTGGGGGGTTTCTCTCTTCAACCCCTTAGTGATGGGACTCGGGAAACAAGTTACCTTGGAGCCGATTCCACCGGATGGTGACATTGCCTCCTGCCTGTCGGAGTAGAAGTGTGCTGCCTCGGGGTTTTCGTTGGCTAGTGTTTAGAAGTACATTGACCAGGCCTTTCTTCCGAGGCACCTTCAAAGCCAAGCACTGGAAGTTTGCAGCACTGAGGGAGTCTGTGGGACGGCTTGGTGGGCCAAGCACGTCACTGTCTAGTGGTGGAGTGAGGAGCCCCTGTGGCGTAGGGGCTACGACTTGGGCTGCCAGCTGCAAGAGCAGCAGTTCAAAACCATTGGCCGTTCTTCAGGAGAAAGATGGAGCTTTCTACTCCAGTAAAAGAGCGAGTCTCAGAAACCCACCAGGCAGTACTCACCTGTCCTGTAGTGTCACTAAGAGTCGGCATTGACTCGATGGCAGTTTGGGAATTTTGGGTATTGAATACGTGGCACTGAGAACTATTCTTGTAGACAGCCCCGTCTGTGTCTGAGCCCCATGCCGACCGGCCACTGTGCATCAGACCCGCAGGCCTCAGACTTTTCTAGCAAGTGGCTTTCCCTTCTTTCTCTTGTGACTTGTACTTCTGAGAAAGGAAGTCTGTTTTTCTATCAACCACCATGCAGGGTGGTCAGATGCTGGCTGAGAGAACCTGATTCATATGGTAATTTTCATTAATGAATCAAGACATATCATGTTAAATCTTGCCCCAGACTGTCTCAGATGACTTCGAGGGAGATTGGTGTAAGTCAGTGTGGTGATTTTTCAAGATTCAAAAGAGAGACAATGTAACAGTGTTTCCTGAACAGAGTTCAGAAACTATGTAGTTCTGAATATTAATATGAACCACATAAAAATGCTACATTGGGAAAGCATAGTTTTGATACTTGAATTTAAGAGAACTTCCTGTATTTCCCAATGTTACCATCAATAATTAGAATCTGCATTTCCTCCTTTATTCACTCAATAAATATTTAACACCCATTATGCTCCTGGCATTGCATTGGGCTCTGGGGGACTCGAAAAGAACCTAGAAGCCTGGTCTTCACCCTCCAGGGGGAGATAAAAGAAACAATTACATCTAATTGTTTTTAACACTGAGCAGGGTTCATCCCCGCTTCAGAACAGCTTGGTCACCAGGGAGGCTGCTGGGACATAGCAAGCCCCTTGGAGGTCAGTGCTTCGTGGTCACACGGCTCGCCCTGAACACTGGAATGGAGTCTGTGGTGGCCGCTCACTCACCTCTCAGATGTATGGGCTAGACCAGCCTGGTGTACCTCCTCCCCGTGGCCTGTGAGCAGGTTAAATGTAGCTCCACCCCCACCCCCCCTTAGGCTCTTCTGCCTGCCAGAGACTGCTTATTTTGACGCATGACCCTGGAGTCCCTGGGCGGCAAACACGGTTAAGCCCCCTACCTCCCTCGCTGAAAGGTGAGGGTTCAAACCACCCAGAGGCACCTCGGAAGACATACTGAGGGTCTGCTTCAGAAAGCTCACAGCCTTGAAGACCCTTTGGAGCAGGTGCTCTCTGCAGACAAGGTGGGGGGCGGTGGCAGGAGTCAGAATCCACTCACTGGGCACGGCCTCCTAAGCCTTGGGCTTCTTCCACTCACGGTAGCCTGCCTGGCATTTCCTGAGCGCCCGCCCTGCCTGCGGCCAGAATGAAGGCAATCGTTCACCGTGATGCAGTCCCACCAGAAAATGGGCAAGGGGCTAGGGAGGTCTTTCTCCTGTCTGACCTGGAGCTGGTGGTCCATAAATGCTCATGGAGTAGGTTGTGACTAAAATACGTACGAAAGCCTTGCGTAGACTACTTGTGTGCGTGCTGTTGTTGACGTCATCCAGTCAGCGCTTCTACCACTCATGGTGATTCCATTTTCCATGGAGCAGAACCGAGTGAACCAGGTGAGCCATAGGGTTCCAATGCCTGATGTTTGGAAGCAGACGGCCAGGCCTTTCTGCCTAGGCAGCTCCATCTGGATGCTCCCCTGAAAGCTGTTCAGCGTCACAACAACAGTGGAACCTCCACTGACACATGACTGGTTGCCACACAGGAGGTGCGTGGGCCAGCAGCCAAGCCCAGCACCCGGCCGGTGTGAATAATCCTCCTGAGGAGAGCCGAAGGGAGGCCAGGCCCGGCTGCACACTAGAGTCCTGTGGGGAATCGTGTGAGGCATCAGCCTCCACGGCCAGGGCACCCTGCACCGTCACTCTGAGGAGGGGCTTCTCAGGGCGCCCCAGTGTACAGCTAGACGTGGGTTAGAAGCACGCTTGTGGTTTAGTTTTGGTTCACACACCCCGAAAATTAGATGGCAGTATGGAAAGCCTCAGAAGTGGAAAAGATGACAATACGAAACCTGGCAACGCACAGGCCTGCGGTTCACAGTGAGCGTGAGTCCTGCTCGCTCCCTTGCAAGGAAGGCAACAGCCCCCCCTTCTCCCTGTGGCTTGGGTGGTGTGAGTGCCCAGCAAACGAGGCCCGAGAAGATGGGCTGGCTCCTGAGCAGAGAGCAAGCTGCCCCTTTCACCTTGAATTCAGGCAAGCCCCCGGTGACCGTGGACCTCCATTTTGGCATCTTAAGCCAAATGGGCCAGTAACGTGGAGAAGGTGTGTTCCCATGGCCGTTAAGTGGCCTTTCTTAACGCAGGACAGCCTGCTGGGTTGCTCTGTGCTCCGAGAGCCACGAGGTGCTGCAGGTCCCCCGGGATAGAAGTGCTCAGCGCGACTTCTTGATTCCCTGCACTATGGCCTCTTCACAGCCTCAGCGAGTATCCCCGTGTGTGCATATCAACACACAAATGAGCCGTTTTATATGGGCCATTCAATACCCGAGGGCCTTGTGGAGCGCTGAGCTATGGCTCCTGTTCGGGTGGGTGAAGCTAGTTGACCTTGGCCATTCCTGGCTGCTCTAGGTGCTCACAGACTTTCCGAGCCGAGTGGTTAACGCCTATGCTGCTAATTGCCCACCCGGTCGAACAGCTTGGCCCTCATTTGGCATTCTCGGTACTGGCCATTTAGAGTCTCTACCCAACCCCCCACCCCTTAATTGCGTTTGGTCTGTGTTATTTCAGAGTGGGGCAGGAACGCTTCATGGCTCGTCGTCTTAAATTCTTCAAGAGCTGCAATCCAAGTTTGTCTCTCTCCCTCTCTTTCAACGCAGTGTGCCACGCCGAGCTGAATGCCATCATGAACAAAAACTCGGCCGACGTGAAAGGCTGCACCATGTATGTCGCCTTGTTCCCATGTAACGAATGTGCTAAGCTCATCATCCAGGCAGGTAGGAGCTGGCTGCTTCCACTTGTCATGTTTGCAGTGCTGCTTGCTCATCAGTAGCTCCTTGCAGATGTGTTTGATCTCAAATTGCTATTGTTTAGATCTAAATTAATTGCACTATCAACTTTGCAAGGTATTTCCTGTGTGTGTGTGTGTGTGTTTTTTGAACGGTGCCAGGTATTCTGAGACTAATTGCACCCTCTGTGATTCTTAGCATGTTTCTAATTTAGTTTGCAACTTCTTAAGCTGCAAGCTGCCAAAAAGCAACACAGGCATTGCATATAATTACTGTCGCTTTACTACTCTCTGACATATTGTGCGTAGACCGGGGGAGGAGGGAAATGAGCTTCTGTCAGAAACAAGGTCAGTTGAGAGGATGTATATGAAATTTCAATTCTCACCTAATACATGGTGGACATGTGAAGATCTCAACATGTCTTTGCATATCAATGCCTTACGACTTACTTTTGAGGTCTGTTCTGTTTGGGTGTTTTCCCCCTCTTTATAGTCCAGTGGCCATAAATCTACACCATTGCCTTCTGAATATTTCACCTTTTCCCACTGTCACAACTCAGATGCAGCACCACTTTATCTCCATGAAACTCTCCGCTGGAGATTTAGACACTTATCATGTTTAGCCAGATGTGAGGCTTAAAGGGGCCGTTTATCACCACCCGCGTGTCATCTGTGAGCAGAAGCGGGCTGGTGGTCTTTCAGCCAAAGGCCTCCATGTGGCTGCTACTGGACCCCTTCGAGGGACAGTTTCCTGGCCTGCCCTGCTGCAGCGTGGAGGCAGTGTTCCCTGAGCGTTCGCTTCCTTGGGCTTCCGTCAGGAGCCAGTGGAGGAGCTGCCTCAGTGCATGGCCGCCACTCAGGGGCCCTCCACAGCCCTGGCTCTCGAGGTAGCGCTACGTGGGGGATCGGGAAAGGAAATCAGCCCTGCTTTCCACTGAGCTGGTGTGACTCGTTCTGCAGAGCCATCCTGGAAGCCCGGGGTACTTAGTTCCCCAGCACGTTCCACTCCCCATCCCTGCTAGCCTCTCCCATTAGGAGTAGGAGCCTTGTGAATGGAGGGCATTTGATTGCCTGCAGTAAGGAAAAATTGTTAATCGGATCAAGCCTTGACTACTTGACATGTTTTCACTTTGCATGTGTTACCAAAAGATCCATAAAGACTGGAGGGCAGATTAAATATAATCCACGTCCTCTGCTGTATTAGGAAGCAGATAGTTACTCCGGGAACTGGACATTGCACACCCGCTCTGAAGGGGTAATTAATCGTAGACACTACAGGGCTCCATCTGCTCCTTGTGTCTTTTGGCCTCTCGGTATCTGCACATACTAACAGGCTTTCCATTGCTGCCTTCGAAGGTATCAAAGAAGTTATTTTCATGTCCGATAAATACCACGATAGCGACGAGACCACAGCAGCGAGGCTCATGTTTAACATGGCGGGGATTACGTTCAGGTAAGCAGGAAGAACTTCCGGGGAAGGGCTGTCAGAAAGCAACCTTTGGCCTTGGACGGTGTTCACCCTTGGCCAGTGCCTGGCTCCCACACTCCGAGGGGCCTTTTAGCCGTGGCTGGAAAGGGAAATGCACAGCCTACTGCCAGGATACATTGTAACGACAGAAGTATCTGAAGACAGTCTCTGTGAGGGGTGTGCTTGAAGAGCAGTAACTCTAGGGCCGAGACAAAGTACACTAGTGGTGAGGACTGAAAATCCACAGGTTTTAGAACATGAACATTAGCTCTTTGTCAGCGTTGCACCCCTAACAACCAGCCCCGGCCTAGAGAGGGCAGGGTGAGCCCGCTGCGGGGCTTCCTTTCAGCACCTCATTTTCCATTGAGTCTGAAATCACGTCTTCATGTCGGCCTGGCCAGGCTGAGGTGGCCAGGTGTGCTTTACCCACCTCGGATTCACCTGGGAAACCCTTCTCAGATGGTAAAGATTGACGAAGCAGCCCCTCCCTGGGATTGGTGGGCAGCATGGGTGTCGCGGTAGGAAGCTTGTCTCTGGTATTCCCCATCAAAGGGAATGTAGCATGTACATTAGGGAGCATCCTCGGGTAACACATATGTTAGGGATCATCAGGAATAACATGTACGTTGTGCCTTACATGCCTTTTATGTCCAAATGACATAGAAAAACTTCTGTGTACTGCTTTTCCAAAGGAGCCTCTTCAGTCACCAATACTTTTAACTACTGTAAAAGGTTCAGTAATGAGTAAAAATGTAAAAGGGCTCTGTTTCACTCTTCCGGTTTTAGAATTTAAAAATTAGCTCCTCACGAGAACCGGTTGCCTTTCCCCTTGGGGGCGGGTCTGGGCGGGTGGAGTTTCTTTGCTGTGAAGGAGGGAAATGTACTGCTTTCCCTGGGGAGCCAGCCACTCCTGGTTGGCCGCAGACATTTCCTAGGAAATCAGATAAATCTGGTGGGAAAGGTGGTCCTCGGAGGCCGTGTTGTGCGGCTAACTTGCTAGAAAGCCTTTGGCTCCCTGTAATCCGTGAACTCGGGTAGCCGGGGCCTCCCAGGCTTCCTTTTTGCCTTAGTCCGTGCCGGCCCGTGTTCCTCCCGGTATGGGGCGCTGTCCTTGACTCCTGTAGAGAGAAGAGAGCAAGTGAGTCCCAGGAACCATCTTCCCACACAGAAAATGTAGGTTAAGCCAAAGTAAACAAATTGTTTTAACTACCACCAGATAATATCTTTCTCTCTCCCTCTCTCTCTTCTTTTTTCATGCTTAGGAAATTCACGCCGAAGTGCAGCAAGATTGTCATCGACTTTGATTCAATTAACAGCCGGCCGAGTCAGAAGCTTCAGTGAGTTACATCATTAAATCTCCAGAAGATTGGGATTATCTTCTTCTAAGAAGCTGCTAATGCCTTTCATCTTGAAGTCACACATAACTTTTTAATAGCAAAAGTAGACATCTAGCGGACATAAAGCCTCAAATCTTCTTCTTGTCTCTCTTGTCAACGTGGAATCTGCATCTGCTTAAACGATTGATTTATGGTGCCTCTTGCTGGTCTGCCGCACAGGGCTGGGACAGGGAGCCCCATGTCGCCCGGCCTGCTGGGTGCTGGTGGCTCTGCCGAGGGGGCCAGCAACCACTCTCCAGGACTGCTGGAGGACAGCTACCTGGCTGGTCGTGTGTTCCTGGTGGGGACGTTGAACCCAACGGAATCGTACCACGTAGTTAGGATTGGGGTGGGTAGGAAATGGGGCCAAATGACAGTAGCACTAAACTCTTGGTTGTAGGGGCCTGGGGGAACTCCCCACCCAAATCCAGCCCCCTGGTAGGACGGCACATCTGCCTTGACGAGTGACCGTGGAACAAAGCAAAGCAGGGAGCTGCCTGCATTCCTGCTGTCTGCTCCAGGCAGGGTTCTGGCAGGCTGTGCCTTGGGATAGCGTGGGGGCGCCTGGTTTTGCCTGCTTTTCGGTTTGGTGTCTGGAGGAGAAGACTGTGCACCCCCAGACCACACCCTGCCATGATGGCCAGTGGGGTGGAGTGGGTGGGTGAGGCAGGGCTCCACCCACTCCTCTGGGGAAACCGTGTCAGCCCTTCGTGGGCCAGCCTGGTTCCTTTCCATAATGGCGCTACAACCACCTCTATCCCGGGAGTGAGAGCTGAGGGACCCAGGCCACCCGGCGGCAGCTGATTCCAGATCTATCAGTGATTGGAGCTCGTGTGCTCCTGGCGTGGAGCCTTTGCCTGCCCAGATCGGGTGGGAGTGCCCGCCGGCACCTCCTCATCTTCAATCTCATTTAATTTTTATTGAACGTGCTCAGTACTTGTGGAGAAAATGGTTTCTTTAGCCTGAAGATTATTACCCCCTTTTAGTGTTTCTAGCTTTTGGTATGTTTTTATTTTGTCACTGAGGTTTCGTACTCCAAATTCTTGGGCATTTTGTAGTTTGGCTCTCTACCAATGTTATTAAAGTCTTATTAAAATTCACCACACTGCATTATGCTCATTTTTATACTACTATAATTACATGTTTCACTCTTGCCATTTTCTGGTTGTCTTCGAAGCACTCAAGACCCCACCCCACCCACTGCTGTGGGGTCTGTTCAACTCAGGGGAAGCTAGGGTGCAGCGCCCCCGGGGCCGATTCTCATGGCTTCGTGGGTTCAGACAGCCACGTCTTTCTCCTGTGACCCGGGGCTCTGAACCACTGATTTTTTGGTTGGCAACCGCGCTTCTTAACCACTGAGCCAAAACTCCGTGGGCAGCACACTACCTACGTTTAAATGCAAAAAGAACCATTTGGCAGACTGGTGCCGTGGGCTTGGCACGGGTGATGAGCGATTCTCCGTGTGGACCAGATTTAACATGGGAAGAAAGGCTTTACTTGTCTTCAGTCCCCAGTTTTGTCTCCTGCCACCCTGCCACCTTATTCTTTCAAATCTCTGCTTTTCTCTCTCCCGTCTCATTTCTCTCTTATCTGCTCCCCACCCCAGCCTGCCTGTTTGCTCCCAAATGCCTAAAGCAAAAGACAGTCAAACCTGCGAAAGCCAAAGGGCAGGCAGAACCGGGTTAGAGAAAGCCGGCTCAGAGCAGACAAGTGCGGGGGAAGTGGGCAGCCGGCACCCTGTCAGATGTGGGAAGACCTTGCGAGTCTCAGAAACACAAGGCGGTTCTGGCTCACCCCCGTCTCACTGAGCGCGTCTTCTCAAAACCTCAAGCTGTCGAGGTGATCCTGAGACTGCTAGCAACCCCCTGAATGAAAACGTAGAAGCAGAAAGCAGTGCGGCCTGCTGCCATCGAAGGCACTCTGGTGGCATAGTGGTTATGTGGTGGGTTGCAAACCATAGGATCAGCAGTTTGAAGCCTCTCAGAGGGAGAAAGACGAGGCTTTCTACTCCCATAAAGAGTCAGTCCCAGAAACTCAGCTTTCTACTCCCATAAAGAGTCAGTCCCAGAAACTCACAGGGGCCGGTTCTACCCATCCCTTTTGGGTCTCTCTGAGCCCAAATCAACTCTGGCAGTGTTTTGGTTTTTTGGGGGGAGCAGCCATGGAGTGTACTTCCAGCCCACGGTGGCCCCATTTCTGCAGAGCTGAACTGCCCCACAGGGTTGTCACTGCTGGCACTCCTCAGAGCAGTTGCCAAGCCTGTCTTATGAGGCACCCATGGCTGCCACCCTGCCAGCTGGTGCCGGATCACTTGTGCTACCAAGAAAGAAATGGGTAGAGATACTCAAAGCAGACAACATTGGGTCTTGTAATGTGGCAGAAAATATGGGCTGTAAACCCTGTTAACCAGAGTCGTGTGATTTTTATGTCATTCATTAGAATGTTTAATGAATTAAACCCATAGTGTATCTAGTTTATGTATTAGTTTTTATGCTTCTAGTTTGTCCCTTTGAGATTCAGGGAAAACATTTCCTTGTCTTGGTGGTGCAGGTTACTTGGGAAGGGCTCTGGCAAAGATGGCACCTCCTCTGCCGGGCGTGGGGGTGGTTTAGGGGATTTGGGGCTCTCGCTGTGGGCACAGGAGGTTTCCCCCTAGAGACGGGGGCAGAACTGGGTTTCCTGGCATGTGGAGTGGGAGTAATTGATGTCTGTGTTCCTGGTGTCAGTAGGAAGAGTAGAACCTCCCTGTCCAGAGACTTCTGCCACGGCAGTGCTCCCTTAACAGAGGCTTTGAGCTGTTGCCTTGGGGGCAAGCATTCTGGAAGGGAGCTTGGAGCCGTCTTTGTGCCTTGAAGGCAGCTCGAGATCATTGTGGCTGTATCTGAAAGGAGTGTTGCTGGCTGTCACAGCTAATAAATGACCATCAGGAAACCATCTTTCATGAATGGAGAGGAACTGCATGTCAAAGGCAACATTTGTGAGTGCAATCATAGGAACTCCACTTCCCCCTGACACATGCCATGCCTGCCTTGCCTTTTCTTAAGGAGTCTACCCTTCAGGGCTTACAGAGGCCAGCGAGGTCAAGCTATGAAAGTGATCAAACAGTATTAGTCATCTTTCCTAAATTAAAAATGAAGCAGAAGATGGGAAGCAGCGTCCAAAGAGCCAGTGGAAAGCGCAGGAAGAAGAATTGAGGCTCTTCGGACCATCCATCTCGAGTTCTCTAGAGGTGACTTTGCTTGTCTTGTATTCCCCCCACGAGATCTGCCTGAGGAGTCAAGATATTCGCGTCAAAGTGAAGATTGTTGGGAAAGGGCCCTCGGACTGCAGAGGAGGTGGTCTGATGAATGGGGACACAGATGTCACAAGCTAAGTAAACACTTCAGTCTACCAGGAGGCTGCCTAAGGCTCCGTGGAAGGACCGGAACTAAGGAGACTGTGCTTTGCAAACCTTGCTTTGTTGGGAGAAACACACTACGTAGACTAGATGACTGCTGCCTGAGGGGGGAGGCGTCATAAAGCTGGTCCCTGGCTTTGAGCCCGGATCTTGTTGAGAAGAAAGGGCTTAGCGAGTTGATACTGCATGAGCGCCACCCCAGAGTTCTGGAAAGCAGAGTAGCTGGAGAAAACCCACTGCCATGAATTGATTCTGACTCTGGCAAGCTTAGGTAGGGTCTCCAGGACTAAGTCTTTTGGGAACAGACAGCCCCACCTTTCTCCCAAGGTGCAGCTTGTGGGTTTGAACCTCAGACTTTGTGGCTAGCAATCGAATGCCCTAATCCACAGTGCTTTCGGGGCTCCTGGCTGGAGGGTGGATTTAACAAACAAAAACTGTTTTCTCTGACTCTGGACACTCAACGTCTAAGTGGAGGGTGTCTAATCCAAGGAGAAAGAGCCCTGGTAGGAAGTAGGTTAGGTATTGGGCTGCTGGTAGAAAGGCCAGCAGTGAACCACTGGCTGCTCCTCAGGGAAAGGAGACTTTCGACTCCCACAAAGAGGTGACAGCCTCAGAAAGCCACAAGGGGCAGTTTTGTCCTGTCCTGCAGGGTTGCTCTGAGTCGGAATGCTCTCAATGGCAGCAGGATTGGAGGGTGTGTGTGTGTGCAGGGTAGAGCTGCCCTTGGGTTTCTGAGACTGTCCGTTTTTAGGGGAGCAGAAAGTCTCATCATCCAAGGAGTGACTGGTGGTTTTGAACTTGGGGTTAACAGCCCACCTTGTCATTCACTACACCACCAGACACCGTTTGGTTCATGCTGCCAGCAGTTAACAGCAATCCCTCCTGTTTCCCTTATGGAAGCATAAGGCTCTGTTAGCACATGGTGTCTGTCTGTCCCTGTGTGTGTTTGTCTCTGTGTATGTGTGTCTGTGTTCAGAAGAAATTAGATTTAGGACCCACCCTGCTCCAGTAAGATCATATTAACATAAGAAAACAAATGCTCCATTTCCAAACAAAGTCACATTCACACAGGTAAGGGTTTGGGACTTATCTTTTGGGAGAAGACAAGTCATTCCACATCAATGTGAATCTGATTGTTCCTAGGTTTGGGTTAGAGTGGCTGGAGATGGCTGGGTATGAGACATGTTAAATCAGTGGTTCTCAACCTTCCTAATGCTGCGACCCTTTAATACAGTTCCTCATGTTGTGGTGACCTGTCAACCATAACATTATTTATATTGCTACTCCATAACTGTAATTTTGCTGCTGTTATGAATTGGATGACCCTTGTGAAAGGGCCGTTCGACCCCCAAAGCGGTTGCAACCCACAGGTTGGGAACCGCTGTGTTAGATGATGCCAACCTCTTTATTAAGCAAAATTAGTGCTGCTCCCTTGCCTGTACTGTGCAGGTCTGCACTGTAATTTCTGTGACCGGTTGCCCATTCTTAGCGTTCCAAATTCATCCGAGTCAGGTAGTGGAAGGGGAAAGGGCCCTGGAAGCACAATGGGTAGGCTGTCAGCTGCTAACTGGAATGTCAGCAGTTCAAACCCACTAGCCTCCTCTACAGGGAAAAGATGTGGCTGGCTACTTCTGTAAAAACGTATTGCCCTGTTGAGGCAATTCTGATCAAGTGACCCAATGTCCCAGAGCAGAACAGCTGTATAGTTTCCTGAGGAACCCTGATGGCGCTGTGGCTTCGGTGTGGGGCTGGTAACAGCAAGGTTGGTGGTTCAAACCATCAGCTGCTCTGAGTGAAAGATGAGCCTTGTCTGCTCGGGAAGATTGACAGCCTCAGAAACCCTTGGTCGGGTTGCTACGCATCAACGATTGGATGGCAGTGAGTATAGGATTGCTGAATCAGACTGTCACGTCCTTCTCTCCTGCACTGCTCAGCAGTTTGAACTGCCAATTGTTTGGGTCACAGCCGTGTGCTTAACTGCCTTGCCCCAGGGCTGCCCCTGTACAGATGACAGCTGTATGGGGAAGTTCGACTTTGTCCTCTGGAGTGAGTGGGGTTTTGGTTTGGGAGAGGGAGAGAGCAAGGTCCATGACGAACCCCTGCCAGTACCTGGCTCTCAAGTCCCAAGACTTTTAAAGGGTCATATCTTCTTCACTAAAGTAAAATGAAGTTCGTCTTTGCTCAACGTGCCTCTAGCGGTCCATTGTGGGCGTGGGTCTAGATATACAAAGGCCCATGGCTCAGTGACGGAGTTACTGTGATGAGTCCATGGGCCTCACACACATGTGGATAGAACCTGGGTGGGAAAGAAAGTTGTTCCTATTGGGGCGGCTGGTTTTCACAGCTCCTGGTGGGTCGAGGCTCAGACTCTTGAGCCCCAGTCCGCACCCTCACTTGCTGCTGCAGCACTCATTTGAATGCCCACTTTCCCCTACCCCCTGGCACCGTGTGTCTCTAGCCCTGAATGCTGTTCGACTTTCTGAAAGACTCCTCTTGCCCTTCCTGGACCACTATGTTTGTGTTCAGGGCTGCCGTAATAAAGCATCACACTCTGGGCAGCTTAACAAGAGCAGAAGCTGGTTGCCTCCCACCTCTGGGGGCTAGCTCTTCAAATTCAGGCCTTAGCTGGACAAGCTCTCTTCAAAGGCTCAAGGGAAGAACTTCTCATCTCCCCAGGTATCCCCTGACCTGCAGCTGTTGTAATCCCTCCATGTGCACCTGGCCGCCTGCTCTCTGTGTCTCTGCCTGTCATAAGGTCGTCGGTTGGTGCACACCAGGAGCCCAGGTGGCATGATGGTGATGAGTTGGACTGCTAACTGCAAGGTCAGCAGTTCCAAACCAACAGCTGCTCCAAGGGAGGAAAACGGGGCTTTTGACCACTGTAAAGAGCTTTGGAAAGTACAGAGGCAGTTCCACCCTAGCCTATAGCGTCAGTATGAGTCAGAATTGACTCTGTAGCAGTGTTTGGTTTTGGTTTTGAGTGGTGCAAATAGTGGCACATTCAACTGCTGACTTAAGATTGGTGGTTTGAACCCATCCAGTGATATGAGGAAGAAAAGTCCTGGCAATCTCTCTTCATTAAAATTATAGCCAAACTCCTACCCTAACCCACTAGGTCACTGTGTTAGTCTGGGTGGACTAGAGAAACAAATTCATAGATACTCATGTGTTTAAGAAAGAGCTCTATATAAAAGAGCAATTGTATATTGAGAAAACATCCCAGCCCAGTCCAGATCAAGTCCATAAGTCTGATATTAGCCCATATGTCATACCAATCTATAAATTCCTCTTCAGACTCATGCAACACATGCAATGACACCAAAATACAGGAAGATCTTGTGGATCTAGTGGTCGTAGTGGTTGTAAGCATTTCAGAGTCCTCTCTGGTTCCTCCAGCTCAAGGGCACTAGCTCTATGTGTCTTCTCAGCAGGAGTGTCCCAGGGAGTGAGCGTGTGTCCTGCCTCAAGTGAGCTATTTATCTCCTTAGCGCCTGCAAATGAAGTCATCAAGCTGCAACCTGATTGACAGGCTAAACTCCACCTCTTCACTCTTAATAGTCAAATTGATTACAACAGATTATGTAACTGCTACAGTCATCTTGAGTTGGATGTCAAGGCTTTGTCTTTGGCCGCTGTTAGGAGAGGCCGGTCTTTGGAGAAGGACATCGTGTTTGGTAAAGTGGAAGGGCAGCCCAAAAGAGGAAGGCCCTCAACAGGCTGGATGGGCACCATGACTGCACCAATGGGCTCAGGGCATGGGAACCATTGTGAGGATGGCACAGTGTTTTGTTCTATTGTGCATAGTGTTGTTACGGGTAGGAGCTGACTTGGCACCTAACAAGACTTCAGCTATCTTTTCATATGGGCCCAAAACATAGCAATCACCCAGAGGTTTTGGCACATCTCCCAAGCTTCTTCCAAGCCCCGCCATCCTCCGCAGGCCCCCATCAGCTGGAGTGATCTGCTCTTTCTCCGAACCCTGGCAGCAGTGACCGTCAGCAGCAATCTTGTTGGCAATGCATCAAGCGCCGCCGATTTATGACATCTCGTCTCCCGTCTAGAATTGTTACTGAAACATTGCATTTAGCTTTTCACATTCCTCTCGCTCTCTTCTGACTGGACTGTAAGCTCCTTGAGAGCATGCCTTGCGTCTCCTGTCCGTTGCCTGCACTCCCTGCCCTCCTTTTCCACGTGCTTCTCATAGGACCTTACCCAGAGGTGCTGAATGAACACGCTTTTTAATAACCTCTATTCAAAAGTTAGGAACCTGATTGCACTTTAATTCAGTGGAGTAGCTGATCAGGAGCCAGCTCCCTATATTATTTTCTCCACACCTCTTTCCTCCTGAATGGCTTGGGGGTAAAAAATGATCAAGTCGAAAGTAAGAGAAAGAAATCTTCCTGTTAGCATCCAGGGTTAATGGACACATTTATCTTGGAGCAAGAAGGGAGATTACTATTTAAATGTCTTATTTCTACCTTCTGTATTTCAGTTAAAGCATTCTTCTATCTGGCTCTGAATTAGGGATTTGGCAATAATACACGCTGTTGGCAGAACACCCAGAGAAGATGCCTTCCATTTAGATCCATTTGATCAGAGCGGGTCTCGACCTTTCCAGGCCTTAAATCACGGTGGAATGCTTACTGTTGTAGAAGTTCTTTATTTTAATTTTTATTGATGAAAACAGTTAGATCATTAATATTGTTTAAAATGCCATTTGTGCAGGTTGTAAATGAATGTTTTTCTGAGGGCATCCGTTCTTTGGCATGGCAGCACACGACATGCAGCTTTTCACGTCTGTTCTCCAGCCTATTCCTCATTCCTTCCTGAATGAGCAGGTCTCAGGACCACGTGGAGCTCCAAGTAACAGACACCTGCTTTTCAGAAGCTTAAACCAACACGCATCCCAAGGCCGCGGCCATCTCCTCTATTCTGACGCATAGCGACCTATGTAGGGTTTCTCCATAATAAATCCCTCTCCCTCATTAAATAATAACAAATGGTTCCAGGAGCTGATTCTCAGTTCCCCTTTGGAGCAGCTGGTGGGCTTGAACTGCTGTCCTTGGCAGTTAGTAGTCCAGTGCTTACCCACGGTTCATTTGCCAGTTTGTCAGACTGCAGTGGCTCGCGTGTTGCTGTGATGCTGGAATCTGTGTCACCGGTATTTCCAATACCAGCAGAGTCAACCCAGGTGCACAGGTGTTTCAGCAGACCTTCAAGTCTCAGAAACATAATCAACGAACCAAGTGTCCAGCTTAAGAAATGTGAATAATGTTATTAGATATCATCAAGTCAGTTCCAACCCACATGGGTCCAGTCCAATACACAACAGAACAAAACACCACCTGCTTATACACCATCCTCACAATTGCTGCTGTGTTTGAGCCCATTGTTGCAGCCATGGTGTTGATCTTGTCCCATGGAGGTCCTTCCTCCTTTTCTCTGCCCCTCCCCTTTACCAAGCAGGATGTCCTTCTCCAGGGACTGGTCTCTCCTGACAACATGTCCAAAGTATGTGACACAAGGTCTTGCCATCCTTGTCTCTAAGGAGCATTCTGGCTGTTCTTCTGGTACAGATTTGTTTGTTCTTTTGGCAGTCAAGAAATTTGAGTAGTAGTAACAATAAAATAAATTCAAAGTGGTCAAAGTCTAAGGACAAATATAGGTCTTCTATTAAGCACTTTAAAATTATTCATTCTTAATAGACAGTCCCCAACTTCAGACATACTTGAGTTACTATGCTGCACATTTCGCTTGCTGATGAAGATCAAGTCACAAAGCATTGATGTGAATTGCAAGAAGATCACAGGCCGGTGGATGAAAAGTCTTGTGGATCCAATGGCTGTGGAAGGATCTCAGCTCTGGCATAGGCTTCCATACTCCTCCAACTCTCCTGGTGTCTCAACAGCAGGAAGGTGAAGTGGAGAGAGGGAGGCCGGCTTGTAGAGAGCCATTTATCTCTGGAGCCCTCCAGTCAAGCTGTAACTTGTTTGACAGGCTGAACTCTGCCCACATGTTCCTATGGGATCCATGTTGGCACAAGAAAGCTAACACGCATTATCTTAGTTAAATCCGCTGCACAAGACCTCTTTAGAGTATTGAAAAGCAAGGGTTTACTTTGAAAATGAAGGTGAGCCTGCCCCCATGGTATTTTCCATTGCCTCCTATACATGTGAAAGTTGCACATTTAGTAAAGTAGGCCAAAGAAGAATCGATGCTGGAGAAGATATTGAAAGTACCATGGACTGATAAAAGGACAAGCCAATCTGTTGTGGAAGAAGTACGGCCAGAGTGTCCTTTAGAGGCAAGGATGGCAAGACGTTTTCTTACATGCTTTGGACATGTTTTCTGGAGAGACCAGGCCCTGGCGAGCGGCATCCTGTTTGGCAAAGTAGAAGGAGATGAAGTTGCTCAGCGAGCTGGATTGACACCCCGGCTGCAACAACAGGCTCAGGCACAGGAACAGTTGTGAGGATGGCGCAGGACTGTGCGGTATTTGTTTTGTTGTGCGCCAGGTCGCTGTGGGTTGGGTCTGACACGATGGACCTAAAACACGAGCCACATTGAGGACAATCTGTTTTTATATGTTGTTGGTTTTTTTGTACTATTGTAACATCATGCCATGGTCATTTGGAAAATGATAGTTCATATCCCAGAATCACTTTTGTAAATATCACCACTGAACTCATCAGGAAATATATAAATAATTTTATTGGGGGTGGGGGTGGGGTGTCATACAGCTCTTATAACAATCCATACATCGGTTGTATCAAGCACATTGTAAGCTTCCATCATCATTTTCAAAACATATTCTTTCTACTTGAGCCCTTGGTATCAGCTCCTCTTTTTTTCCCTCCTTCCCCCACCCAGCCACCCTTAAGACCCCTTGATAAATCATAAATTAATATTTTCATATCCTATACCACCTGCTGTCTCCCTTCACCCAGTGTGGTTTGTACCCCCTCAGGTGGGGTGTAGGTTATACATTGATCATTGCGATCGGTTCCCCCTCTCTTCCTCTTCTCCCCCAACATTCCCCCTTCCCCTCCCCCTCATAGTATCACTACTTCCATTATTGTACCTGAGGGGTTTATCTGTCCTGGATTCCATGTGTCCAGAGCTCTTATCTGTACCAATGTGCCTGCTCCAGTCTAGCCAGATTTGTAAGGTAGAACTGGGGTCATGATAGTGGGGGTGGAGAGAAGCATTAAAGAACTAGTGGAAAGTTGTGTGTTCAGTCAGAACTATGCTGCACCCTGGCTGGTTTGTCTCTTCCTTGTGACCCTTCTATGAGGGGATGTCCAGTTGCCTACAGATGGGCTTTGGGTCTCCACTCTGATCCCCCTCGTTCACATCGATATGATTGTTTATTTTGGGTCTTCTGATGCCTGATCCTGTCAACACAGGCTGGTGTGCTTCTTCCATGCGGGCTTGTTGCTTCCCTACTAGATGGCTGCCTGTTTAACTTCAAGCTTTTAAGATCCCAGATGTTATGTCTTCTAATAGTCGGGCACCATCAGCTTTCTTCACATTTGCTTATGCACCCACTTTGTCTTCAGTATTCATGTTGGGAAGGTGAGCATCACAGAATGCCTTGATACTTAACATATAAAGTATGTACATAGCCCTATATCCCTGTCATTATATATTAATACATTTACATACATACATGCCTATGTTTATACCTCTATAAATGTCCTTTGCCTCCTAGTTCTTTCCCCTATTTCCTTTTTTCTTTTCTCCTGTCTCCCTATCACGTTTGACCTTCATTTTGGCTCTCAGTAATTTCTCTAGGCTACATTACACTTGATCAAACCCCACCAGGAGTTCTACACCCTCCTTACCATGGATTTTAGATCTCTTGTCCCCTTGAGGAAAAGAACTTTTAAGGGTTGGGAAGCTACTGAGCTCACAGGGACAGATACAAGCTTTCCAAAGGTCTAATTTTATCCTGAGAGGTTGACTTTAAACATTTTATCACTTCCCTTCCCTTAATGTATTAGGTTTACTTTGTTTCCAAGAAAATGTCCATCCTGTACCAAAATCTGAGAAACCCTATATGTCAGTCATTCTTTCAAAGAGGAATGGAGTTCCATGCACAAAGAGGCTGCTTCGGCCCGCAGCTCAAATAAGCGTGCAAACACATTGGACAAGGAGTGGACATGTGCACACATGTGCCGCTGTGTTTTATGCTTATGCCCCATTTCACCCCACAGAATGTTGAGATGTGTACTCAAGGACTGAGACTTAGTACCAATAGAACTATTTTCTTACATCATCAAGGACATCCTTAAGTAAAACTGGCTGCTTATGTTTTTTCCTGACAGGATGACGGTGTGGAGTGCTGCACGGTGCGAATCGTACCAGGGTCACAGACGTCACTGGCTCCGGAGGCTAGGGATGCAAGGAGTGAGCGGTCAACCGCCAGCTGAAAGGCTGGTGGTTCCAGCTCTGAGCAGTGCTTGGGAAGAAAGGCCTAGTGATGTTTCTGGGAGATCGGCCTTTGCAAACCTGATGAGGCAGTTCTACTCCAACTTACGTGTGGTTGCCGAGCCTGGTGTGATTGTTAGTTTTAGGAGGAGGGGCAGTGTAGAGGTATTAGGTCTTATTTGGTTTGTTTGCTTGGGGGTATTTTGATGAAAATAGATTGTGGTGATGCAGATCCCTGGAAGAGGTCCAGAGGACACCTTACCCACCACCCCCGCCTCAGATGATGGGGTCGCTCCACCTTGAAGGCAGTTTAGAAACGTCTGGTCACTTCGGGCTCTATCCTTGAACCTTTGTTTACCTCCTGACCTGGGTGATGTTGCAGGGTGGCGGGGTAAATGAGATTTCTGGCCTGCTTTTTATTTTAAGAGTGGATCCTTTCTTTCCCACCTGTAATTTTAATCTCCTACAATAACACGCAAGGTGAGGTTAATAATCCTCTCTTTTAAGAGAAGAAGGGGGTAGGGGTGGAGGTGAACCCGATATGCACCAGATAGCACTAGGCGATCTGGGTTTGACGCAGCTGAACACATGGAACGACATTCCTTTACGTTTCACAAATCAGGGTGGCCCAGGTGGTCATCACGAAGTCCCCAGGGCAGCAAGCTAAGATGAGTTCCTTCATACAGGGGACGGAGCCGCTCCGGCCGAAGCCCACCCACTGCTCCAGCGAATGGCCGGAGGAGTGGGCTCTGCGTTCCTAACGGAACCGTGTACCGTGATCGAACAAGCTGGGGATGGTTTCCTAGCTTCGTGGTTTCTGGTTCTCGCCCCGGAGGAGGCTGGTGGGAGCGATCCGCACGGGAGCCACACGTACCTGCGCCGATGAGCCCGGCTGGCTGGAGCGAGGACTAATGAGGCCGAGGTCAAGGACGCGGCCCGCAGTCCAGGTAGCGGCCCCTCCTGCCCGCAGCCCCACGCGCCTCGCAGCTGCTCGCCTCTGCCTGGAAGCCGGCCAGGGAGGGCCGAGCCAGCAGTCAGCACGGGCTCTTTTTGTTTAAAACCAAACAAAATAAAAACAGGTTCTCTAATGTACCACCCCCTGTGATCCCGCTCTAGGGATGTCAGATGTAATTATTTAAATTTAATTTGTTAGCCATTCGGTGGTTAACTTAAAGAAACCCGCCATGATTTATTAGCATTTTAAAAATAATAAGAAACATTTAATATCTATTAATGAGAGTTCAAATGGATCAGCGATTTAATTTCTTAATACCATGAATCAGAAAAGTATTACTTAGGAGAAACTCCATACTGTGAGCTTGCTTCCCTTTCCCAGTAGAGGACCCTGAAGGAGACCAGACCGGCAGCCTGAGTTGCTTCTTAAAGCTGCATGGGCTGCCGAGAGGGAGGGGCAGAGGAAGGGACTTTTAGCAACAAGGCTCTACCTCTTTCTCACTCTTTCCTTACTGAAGCAGGCTCGCCCCAGGTCACACCCAGGTAAAGCCTGACGGAAATACATCCTGGTCTAAGAACAGTGTCCCACTTTTGTGTAACCAGATTTACTTCCATCAGGTGGATTCCCACCCAGTGACTTTCTAGAACAGAGTAGAATTGCCCGTGTCAGTTTCTGAGACAGTAACTCTTTACATCTTTCTCCCTCATCTGTCTCCCATGGAGCAGTCAGTGGTTTCGAACTGCTGACCTGGCTGTTAGCAGCCCAACACATGACCCATACAAAAAAATTCAGCGGTTTATTTCCACATGAGTTCTGTTTTCCTCCTCAACTTTTCATTGAGCCATGACCAATATGGACTACCAACCACAGGACAGCGGTTCAAGCCCACCACCACTCTGAGGGAGAAAGATGAGGCTTTCTGCCTCCGTAAATATTTACAGCCTTGGGTGCCCTATCTAGGCTTTGACTGGATGGCCCTGGGTAGGTAATGTCTTTCTAAAAGCAGGGTTGGGAGAGAGGGTTCTTCACTGCAGTTACTGCTTTTTGAGGTTCAGACAAAAAGGAGGTACTGACCAGCATTGATTGTGACTTGTTGCTTGCCACCAAGACAGCGTCTGTTCATACTGACCTTATATATTAAAAACAAAAACTGCCATCAAATCCATTCTGACTCATAGCAACCATATAGGACAGGGTAGAACTGCCCCTGTGGGTTTCTGAGACTGTCACTGTTTACAGAACTAGAAAGCCTCATCTTTCACCTGAGGAGCAGTCGGTGAGTTCAAAGTGCTGTCCTTGTGTTTCGCAGATCAACGCATAACCACTACGCCTCCTTTCATATTAACAACAAGATACTGCCCATAATGGGAAGGTTGTTCAAACCCATCCAAAAGTACGCCGGGAGAAAGACCTGGTGATCTACTTTTGCACAACGAACCACTGAGAACCTTACAGGGCACCGTTTCTCATTCACACAGTGATGTAGATGTATTCATGACTGTTGGCATATTACGACATGAGCCCAACCCCTAAGGGGGGCAGGTTCACAAACAGCAGCTGCCCCTTGATGTAAAAGCAGAGTGGCAAATGCTCACTGTGCCATAGGGGTGTGGGCACAGAGAGGATTAAACTCGGGGCAGTTGCACACCTATTCCCAAACAGCTTGGGTCACACACAGATCATCTGCTGGTTGTGGCAGCGGGGAGAGCCGGACCAGCCACCCAGCACTGCTGCCGAGCAGAAGCAGCCCAGGGTCTGCAGCCTGAGAGCGTGGATCTCGGGAGCCAGGCCTGGGGCTCTTACAGGGAGGGGCGAAGTGCTGCCTTGGAAACACAGTTTAATGGATTTAAGGATTCGTTGTTTTAGCCTTCGGTGGTGGTGGAAGTGGACTTGGTGCTTCAGAACACTCAGGTGCTCTGGCCCAATTAGGAAATCAGCTGGAGCCTCGGCGCAGGCAAACTGTGTTACCTGCTGTCTGATGTTTTGCCAACTTGCTTTAGTGCAATCACTCCACTGAACGGGAATGATGTTTCAATTTAGACTCTTGCTCAGTCAGGACTCTGAAGAAGTTCATTGTCTGGGAGTGGGCCTCCTGCCTGTGCCTGCTCCCTCCTCCGGCCTCTCCTCTCTTGGACACGGGCATGACATCGCTCACCAGTCAAGTGAGTTGTTAGTGTCCCTTGGCTGCGGGTTGGCAGGTCTCTGCTGGCGGAGGGGAGCAGCAGCGGGCTGACAGGGGAAGCTGGCACCTTGGCATTGGGCGTCCTGGAGCTCTTTAGGGGAATGTGCCACAGGGGAACAGCACTCCAGTGGTGCTGGAGAGCAAGAGGGTCTATAGTCATCTTGTCTACCATCCTAACTTGATAGCTAAGGATAGGGAGTTAGCCAGCCTTGTGCAGTTTTCAAGCAATGAAGATTTAGACTTTCCACCTGAGACCACTGCTCTTGTCAAGAGATTGGACCAGGTAGTGCTGATCCTAACGCCGGGTCTTAGAGTTAATGCAGGCACGCGGGCACCTTTTGCTTCTTGAATATCTATTTCTTCCCTGATCGAGGCTGCTACACTGCCTGGTTCCCTTTCTTTATGGCCGCTGCCTCCTCCAGCTCTTCCCAGAGTCAGCTCGTCAGGATTCCCCGCATTCTGCTCAAGTCTTACTCCTTCAAGGGGCCAAACCTGCCCTGCCCTACCTCCCTGCCCTGCCCTGCCGCCCCGCCCCTATCTGGTTTCTTTCCAACTGTAATTATTTTGTCTGCTTGCTGTTTTGTTTCTGCTTGTCCCCCTTCCATGATTGCAGGGGTCCAGTCTCTTCCTTTGCGCTAGAAGAGTGCTTGGCTAAATATGCATTCAATGACTATTTTAGATAAACTTGGTCAGAAATTGTAATTGTCTTAGTTAGCTAGTGCTGCTGTAACAGAAATGCTACAAGTATTTAAAGGACAGAAACTTATTTTCCCATAGTTTCAGGGCACTGAAAGTCTGAATTCAGGGTGACAGCTGTAGGGGAGGTTATCTCTCTGTGTCTTTCTGTGTCTCTCTGGGGGAAGATCCTTGTTCCCCTTTATCTCCCGTAGCCCTGGCAGTGTAGTCAGCAGTTTGAAACCCCCAGGCCTTCTGCGGGAGAAAGATGAGGCGTTCTACTTTATTCCTGTAAGGAGTTAGTCTGGGAAACCCACGAGGGTAGTCCTTGCCATCCTTTAAGGGGCTGTGGGCTGCAGCGGACTCGATGACAGGGAGTTGTTCTTGCTAGCCCTGCATTCCCTGGTTCCTTGGCAATCTCTCCATGGCATCTCCCTTCCCATCTGTGCTGGTTTCTGCAGTCAGATAGGCTGTGTTTACAACTCAGAGGAATGAGGTTTAGGACGCACTCTACCCTGATACTATCTCATCGCCGTAACAATGAACCCCCTATTCCCAAATGGGAGTATATCTACAGGTAATAACCTCATTGCTAGAGAATCAATTCCATATCCCAGTGCCCCTATAAGAGCCTTGGTGGTGTAGTGGTTGCAGGTTGGTCCGTGATCCACGTGGTTGGCAGTTCGAAATTACCAGCAGCTGCTTGGGAGAGACCCTGGGATTTCAACACCTGTAAACAGTAACAATCTCAGTGGCTCGCCATGAGTCAGCTTTAACTCGTTGGCAGTGAGTTTGGTTTGATTTTGGAGTGCCCCTATAACGAGCCCTGATACTGTAGTGGATTACAGGTTGTGCGCTAACCACAAAGTCAGCAGTTTGAAACCACCAGCCGCTGATCCACAGGAGAAGTGCGAGGCTTTCCACTCCTGTACAGTTATAATCTTGGCAGTCCACGGGGAGTAGTTCCACCCGGTCCTCTCGGGCTGATGTGAGTCGGAATCAACTCAAAGGCAACAAGTGTGGCATTTGGGTTTGGAGTGCCCCTGAGCAGAGTAGACCTACATCATAAGGGGTCTATGGGTCCCTCGGAAGCAGAGGCAGACTGCCACATCTTTTTTTACCCACAGAGCCGCTGATGGGTTTGAATGGCCAACCTTCTGTTTAGCAGCCAAGCACTTAACCACTGCAGTACCAGGTACTGGCCAGGGCGGCTGCTCCTTTACCTTTAGGTACACACCCCCTCTCCCGTTCACGGCTATCGAGTCAGTTCCACCTCCCAGGGCAGAACCGCCCCTGTGGGTGGTTGCCTGGTGGTTTTGGCCAACAGCCCGACACACAACCCACTGTTACCAGTGCTCCTGGTGGCACAGGTGTAGGGGTGAGTATTTCGGGTCACTCTGAGTTGGAATGAACTCAGTGGCAGCGGCATTTTGAGGCAGCACAATTCATTCCATAACAGTCATTCAGACTCCTTTCCCATATCTGCTATGGGTTAGGGGCTGGGCTGATAGCCCTAAGATTGGCAGTTCAAGTCCACTGTCACTCAAAGAGAGAAAGCTGGGGCTGTCTGCACCTGTAAGCGTGGTAAACCCCACGTAGGGCCACTATGACCTGGAATTCACTTTGGGGCGCTGGGTTTGGTTTTTCGGCTTTCCCGTATTTGAGGGCTGAGCAGAGACGGTGCAGGCCAGGGAGTGGTGCCAATGGGTGGAGCTTGTCACACCAAATGTGCTCCCAGTGGCAACTCGCCATCTGCACCGCAGGTACAAATCCCAGGAGCACCAAACCCCCAAACTAAACTCATCGTGACCCCATACGACAGAGTAGAACTGCCCCCCCGTGGGTTTCCTAAGTGGTCCGTTTTTATGGAAGCAGAGAGCCTCAACTTTCTCCCATGGAGGAGCAGCTAGTTTCGAACTGCTGACCTTGTGGTTAGCAGCCCAACTCATAACCCAGTAGGTCCACACATGCCAGGGAGTGGTGAATTAGGACCCTCCCTCAAATGGTTTGTCCTTATAAGAAGGTCACAGGACCCACTAGGCCAAATAGAGCAGCCAGTCCACAGAGAGGACCACATGGCCAACCCCACTATGAGACGAGATGC
>NW_022103906.1:60092008-60093609 GCF_000313985.2 Echinops telfairi
GAAACGATGTACAAATGCGCTTTACACAATTGATGTGTATATGGATTAGGATAACAGTTGTATGAGCCCCTAATAAAATGTTAAAAAAGAAAGGGAAAAAAAAAGAAGGTCACAGGAAGGTTCAGATGCACGGTGAGAGGGGAGCTCCGTGTGACCAGGATGGCAGAGACTGCATGGTGTGTCTGCAGCACAAGGCATGGCAGGGATTAGCAGCAAGATCAGAAGTGAGGAGAGAGGCCTGGGGTAAATTCTCCTATGGCCTCCACAGAGAAGCAACCTCGCTCCTCCTTGATTCCAGACCTTTGGCCTCCTGACTGGGAGAGGATATGTTTCTGTTGCTATGAGTACCCAGACTCTGGTTCTTGGTTCCCGGAGGCCTGGTGGCGTGGTGGATTATGCATTGAGATGCTAAACACAAGGCTGGCAGGCCGTGCCAAGGAAACAGGATGAGGCTGTCTGCTCCTCCCAAGATTCACAGCCTTGGAAACCCACAGGGGCAGTTCTACCCTGTCCTATTGGCTCTCTTAGAGTCGGACTCAACTCGACAATGGTGAGTTTGGTTTAGTTTGGAGCCTCAGGAAGAGAGATGCCCTGCGGCATGGCAGATATTGGGGCCATTGGAGCTCAGGAGAAGGCAGGGCATCTTACCAGAAAGAAGCTGTGGTGAGTCTTTTCAGGGGGAGCTCTGGGGTGGGGGTCGGGATCTGTGCCATGAGGTTGGATGGACCCAACTAAAGCTAGGCTAATACCTGGCATATCGCCTGACCCTAGGCCTTCACCGGGGTCACCCTGATAGTGAATGCTCTGCTGCACAAAGTTCTGAGTGGCCCAGCTCAGCTGACTTTGACCCACACCTTGCCCTCTCTCCAATCTCAGTCCGTCATCATCCTTCCCCCCAACTCGAGAATTTTAAGAAGCACTTTCTCATCTTCCGGGACTCCTCTCAGCCCCACTTCTCTGGCAGGGATCTTGAATCGTCTCAGGAGCACCTCCACTGCTAACACCCTCCCATGCAGACAACCTCCAGAGCACCTGCTCCAGACTCTCGGGTTTTGAACCAGCGTGTGTCCAGAAGCCAGCCCCAGTGGTGCAGGGGATTGCCCATTTGACAGCTAACTGCACGGCCGGCAGTTCAAACCCACCACCAGCTACTCCCCGGAGAAAGATGAGCCTGTTTGCTCCCAGGATGATTCACAGCCTTGGAAACCCAAGGAGCAGGTGTGCTCTATCCTGTAGGGGTGACGGAGATGGAATCAACTTGATCGCAGTGGATTTTGGTCTTGGCCAGAAGTGACTCAGGGCATAATTATGCCTATAAGGTGGGCCGTGTATGACACCCGGGCCTGCCCTGGACCCTGTGCTCTAGAGAATTCAAGACCGGGTACCATTTCTATAGTCACTTAGTAATAATTGGAGTTCTGCAGGTGTGGGATTACAGCTAATGGAAAGCAAATGGGCGAAGAATCAGGAAATAAGCCCTTGAACAGCCAGCGCCACTCGGTAAAACCAAGAGGCTACTATGCTGCTTGATGCGGGTGGAGATGATCACTTATGGAGGGTTTGCACACGTCTGACCATGCCACAGAAATGATGCCCCCCCC
>NW_022103906.1:60093825-60099438 GCF_000313985.2 Echinops telfairi
CCTCTCAGAGCCCAAAGCCCTCCCGTAAGCTCCTCCTGCAGGCAGTGCGATGCCCTCTCCTCGGCCCCTGTGCCCCCGAAAGGGCTGTGACAGGCCTGGGATGGGCTGCTGTGGGCCAGGAGCCCAGAACAGTGGCTCCTGACTCAAGGAGAGCAAATGGCTGTAAAGAGTGACGTTTCCGGGGTCAGCTGACCCCGGTCTCTGGGCTAATCTTGCCCTTTCTCCTCCCGGGGGTACTGTCAGCCATCATACATTGACATGGGGGCCCTTTCCTCTGCAGATCATGCCGTCCTCGGCCCGGTTGCTAAGAAGCAATTTAATATGCAGAAGCTCTGCTGGAGCGCATTAGGTTATGACACTAGGAAATGGAAAAAAACAAACCGAAAAACCTAAGCCCAAGCTCTGCCCTTCAGATGTCCTCCTCAGAGAGGGCAGCGTGGGCGGGCGGGCTGTGGTTCTTGGGACACCGAGGCAACCTCAGAGGTTGGCAAAGACTCGGCCCACCCGGATTCTCCAGTTGAAGCTGGTCTGAGGGGCAGAGGGGCTGCTTCTGACCCCCTCGCCCTGGCGCATGCTGGGAAATTTCCAGACTGCCCGGTCCGAGATGGGGGAAGCGGGAGAGGGACATGCTGTAACTTCGCCCCTCCGAAGGTGCCTCCACTCACCAGTGACTACCTCACTTAGCCATTAAATGTCACTGCAGTCCTATTCACGCCGGGGAGAGGATCTACATCTAGCAGTAAGAAAGGTGATGAAATGAAAGAAGTTGGGAAATGACATCCCCCCCCCCCTTTCTGGGAGGTTTGTCATATCTCCTGCATAGAGGAAAATTGCTTTCTGTAAATCTTGGTCCAACAGAACAAAACACCTATTTCTTTCCAGTTGGGGAGACAGCCGTTCTCATCGGCATAATGAAGGCATTGTACGCTGTGACTTTTACAAAGTCTGAGGGAAACCCATCTGCAATCTTGACAGATATGATCTTTCCGGGATGCGCTGTTCGTGTACGGCGGCGAGAGACCTCAATTAATTGATGAGCGCGGACAGCAGGGTGTGACCCCGTGTGCATAGTCTAGGTGGAGCTGTCCCTGTCTGAATTTATGTTCTGGTAATTTAAAAAAGATTTATATTAAGCTTTTCTTTCATTTTGAGAGTAGATTAAAATTCTAATGGAAACCATTTGTATGCATTTGTTGAGTTGAATAGTATTTATGGCTATGTAGGAAAAAAATGCTGCAAAATTCTGCCGATAATAAAGGCAGTGGAGCAAGAATAAGTGTAAAAACAGGAAGGAAATGCTCAATAGAAACCATACTGTATTATACAAGTATAATGAGGGAGGGAAGCCAAGCAGAACGGGGCAGGAATTAGGCCCCCGCAAAGGATAGTTTCCCTTAGTTAGTGTAAGGTTTTTATAGCCCTTTTATGACTGAAAACCAAATTTAAATGTTGAAGGAGGCCACATGGGTCTTCAGAGACAGACCCTGTGGCAGTGCTGCCCTTTCCCATTATCCTGGAGCCCACCGCAGCAGTGACCAGAACCCTCCAGGCAGGGCCATGGGGTGTGGGGAGGAAGCCAGTTCGCTGAGAAAAGATGCTGAATGAAGCCGCATAAAGCAGGGGGCGAGACGTGAGTGCATAAAGCAAAAAGCTGAACTCGGAGGTGTGCTGCTGGGAGCTGTGTGGGGGCTGTGGGCTGTCAAGCCAGCCCCCAGCACAGTGGAGGGCAGGGGCACTACCCTGTCCGGTGCCCTCCCCACGGTCGGTTACAGATCAGGCCGGTGTGCGCCCTAAAGCTTTTATCATCGGCTGCTTTGCACCAGTGGATCGCCATGCCTTGTTGCCTAGTCTACTTGCATCTGGAAGCTCCGCAGACAGCCGGGCGCTGACGGCCCACGAGGTGCGTCGGCAGGGAATTGAACTCCCATCTCCTGCGTAGAAGGTGAGGAGTTGACTGCCGAACCACCTGCACTTTTCCAGAAACACGACCAGGGAAGCCACAAAGAGCACATCTCAGGGGATGCCTCTGACACTCACAGTCATACCTAGGTCACGTTGGCGGGTGCCAGTGGGGAAGGGCACTGTCTCCTCCAGGGTGAAGGACCAGAGGCACGCCCCACAGCCCTGTCTGGCCTGTCTCTGAGCTAGGGCAGGAGTGTTGGTGACTCATGTCTTCTAGCCCAGCCGCCCTCTAGGACAGCAGCTGCACAGAGGCATTGAAGAAGGGCCGCCCGCTGGCACCTCTCCGGGAGAGGAGCAGAGGTCCTGGCCCAGCGCCTTACCTGGTCAGAAGGGCAGAGTTGGTATTCTGTCACCGCCCATTGCGGCAGTGAGGGTGTAGCCAGGAAGTTCCCATGGTCTCAGAAAGAGGGGCTGTGTGTGTCGTTAAAAGCACTAAGGAGAAACATGGAGATTTCTTGAGAGCCCAGGGCTCTGTCCCGGGGGCTTTTCTTTTGTTCCCTGCCCTCCCCGTTCCCCAGCTATAAGCATGTTCCTGAGCAGAGCCGCATGGATGTCATAAAATGCCTGACAATGCATTAGAACGGAATTGTACATTAGCAAATTTTGCAGATGCGAAGTGGTGTTGCTGTCAACAGAAGTCTGCATGGGACATCAGGAGCAGCTTAAGAACCCACTGTCGGCTCTCCAAGTTACACAGAAACCTGAAATGCAGGCACTTCGGCTTAGGTGTTTTCTTTTCTTTTTTTTACACACCGGGCACTTTATTGAGCTTGCTGAGAGATGCGCAACAGCTGTGGGCAGGAGCGGCGGCAGGCAGGCCAGAGGTCAGGTCGTCCAGCAGGGCAGGGCCGGAGGGTTCAGGACATAGTGTGGTGCAGTGGCTAGTGGCCCTGCTGGCCCATCAGCTGTGACAGGGCTTAGAAGCTCATCCCTGTGCCGTGGCGAGAAGAATGACGAAAATGAGGATTCCCAAGAGACCGAGGACCACAGAGATGTTCAGGTACTTGGTGGTGGGCGCGTGGCTCTGGGCCCCCATCGTGTCTCCCACCATCTTTCAGTCCCCAGACTCCTCAGAGTAGGCAAGGCCACGAAGCCCAGGCAGCAGCAGTTGAGGAAGAGCGCGTTGAAGAGGGACCAGCCGACGTGGTCGGGCACGTGGGGTTCACTTTGGATGTTGATCACGGTGGACTACATGGGGGCAGTGTGCTATGGGGCCCGCAGCCCACCCATCTTGAGCTCCTCTTGAGCCATCTCCTGGGTGTGAGGACACAGAAAGGCTAAGGTGTTTTCTGAGCTAAGTAATATTCCCGCCTTATCCCGAAGCACACACTCCTCCTGATATATTTGTGTGGCTCCTTGACCTTCAGACACTGGTCAGTTCTACTCTCTTTAGCTCATGTCAGGTCTGTGGGGCTAGGAAGTGGGTCTGTCCTGCCAGCTGGCTGCTGCCAGCCTCGCGCACAGGTCCGGCCACCGTCGGGCTTGTTGCTGTGTCCCATCGAGTTGATTCTGACCCAGAGCTGCCCTGCCTTCACAATGGTTCTTGAGTCAAACAAATTGTTCTAGAGCCGTGGGAGACACAAACACAGGGAAGACACAGTCCCTGCCTGCAAAAGGCAGAGCGCTCAGCCTGGGTGTTGGAGCCAGCATTGAGCGGCACCCAGCTGGGGTGGGTGCCCAGCTTGATGTGAAAGGACCCATGACAGATTTTAATTCTCTGTTTTATTTTTCTCTACCGTGTTCAACACATAGGAGGCACCACATGAGGCAGGTTGAGTAGAGGCTTCTCAAAGGGATCCACCACCTAATCCCCAGAACCTGTGCGAAAACCAAACCAAACCCCACTGCCGTCTGGTTGATTCTGACTCCCACTGCCCTGTCCGTGATTCTGAGGCTGTAAATCCTTACGGGAGCAGACAGCTTCATCTTTCTTCCTTGGAGCAGCTGGTGGAGATGGACCATCAACCTTGTGATGAGCAGGTTGTCCTAAACCTGCTTTTCTAGTGAGCCCGTTGGTTTCCCAGTGAACCCACGAGTCGAATAGGTCCCGATGCACACGCACCCGCGTGCCAGAGCACAACGGCCTGCCCGCGGGCACTGCGTTCTCAAGTAGATCTCCAGGCCTGTCTTCAGCGGGGCCCCTGGACAGACTTGAACTGTCAATCTTTTGGTTGGTAGCCAAGTGTCCCACCGGGGTCTCTACTTCTCTATTAACTGCTCTTAATTTCCAGTATTTTAAAGCAACTTTGTATCATATAACAGAGCTAGAAGCCAAGCGCTAGAAATGGTACATTTTTTCCTCCTTGGCTTCCCAGTGAGCCCTAGGAAGTAGATGACACGGAAGCTCTAGTAGTGTAGTGGTTACGAGTTTGGCTGCCATCTACCAGGTCAGCAGTTCGAAACAGCCAGCAGCTCCTCAGGAGAAAGGCAGGGCTTTCTCCTCCCATAGACATACGTCTCAGAAACTCACGGGGGCAGTGCCACCCTATTCTGTCAGGTCGCTGGGAGCAGGATTGACTCGGTGGCCATGAGTTCAGTTTGGCTTTTGGTTTGGTAGGAGACATGAGTGCTGTCATTCCACTTTACAGTTGAACAAAGAGCCGCCCAGGAGAGGGTTAGCAACGTCCCCCTTGCCACAGGCTGCTCAGCAGGGGAGCTCAGATTCCAATTCACCTTGGGCTCCACGTCCAGTTCTCATTCACCTGTTCTCAGGGTTCTCAAAAACAAAACAGAAAACTCGCTGCCACCGAGTCGCTGCTGACTCACAGTGAGTGACCCTGCAGGGCAGGGTGGGACTGGCCCTGTGGGATGCCGGGGCAGTGGAAAGCCTGTCTCTCTCCCACAGGTCAGCTGGTGGCTTCAAACTCCCGACTCGTGGTTAGCAGCTCAGTCCATAACACCACGGTACCACCTCCGCAGCCCTTTATCGAGCGTCTGCCCACACCATCCTGGCACTTGCTGGGCATGGGGGTCACAATGCAGTGTCTTTGCCCTCAGGTGCTCCATAAACTATTAGGAAACAATCATGTGCACACAAAAATATCTCACAGCGTGCCAAGTGTTCTGATCGTGGAGCTAGGGGCATGCTCTGGGCCACACTAACTCGTAGGGGAGGTGGTAGGGGGCAGCAAGGTTTTCCAGCAAACCTATCGAACGGGTCATTGGGAAATGAGTCAGTTTATTGGGAAGGCCCCAGGAATGGCAACGATGGTAAGATCTATGCAGGCTGTTGTGGTCAGGTGCCAGGGATCGGGTTCTGACCCTTAGCGACGCTGGGTACAGCAGAATGAAACACTGCCTGGTCCAAGCAGGAGTATCAGCTGAACAACAAGACATCCCGACTCTCCCGTGGGAAGAGCAAATCTGCTCGCCTCATGCCGAACACTCTCTATCTCTGTTTTTTCTCCACCGGGTTCCAGACATGATAACTCATGGGGCAGGTTGCATAGAGGCTCCTCAAAGGTGTCCACATCCTAATCCCCAGAACCTGTGTGTAAACCCATAAAAACCCACTGCCATCGAGTTGCTTCCAACCCACAGTGGCCCAATACAGAGCTTGTGGGGCTCTGCACTTTTATGGGAGCAGGTAGCTTCATCGTTCTTCCTCAGAGCGGCTGGTGGATTTGAACCGGCAACCTCACGATGAGCAGA
>NW_022103906.1:60100506-60122968 GCF_000313985.2 Echinops telfairi
AAACAGTGGTGACTGCTTGCTCTAGATGGCTGACAACCCTTAGGGAGAATAACCCCTGACCTACTTCTGTTGACCTCCAATTGTATAGTCATTTGCCACATGTAGCAAGCAGCTAAGTTTGGCATATATTTGTGGGAGACAATTTGGGAGAAATCTTCTGTTTCCTACACAGAACTCTCATAGAATAGATCTGACTTCTAAGTCACTGGGTGCTTGGGCTTTTTTACAACAGCAGTGGGAAACGAATACATCCCGCATCTCCTTGTGTGTGTTCATGGCTTGTCTTCCTTCCCCTGCGGGAGTCCCAGCTTCCAGAGGACGGAAACGTCGCCGTTGTGTTGGCTGTTAAGATCTCACTGTCTAGAGCAGAGTCTGGCACAGGAACGGTGTGTGATAGACACGTGTTGAGTGAGTGAAGACGGAGGTGAGGGCGTGAAGCGGGAAGAGGATCATGGTGTGCTCTGAAGTGGCAGGTGGACGAGCGATTCCCTGAAGTGAAGCGAGACAGTAGTAGGGGGCTCAGAGGTGTCAGAGGGAGCGAACAGGTTGGAGCACCTCACCCTTTATTCTGCGGGAGGAAGAATTGTTACTGAAAATCGAGGCAGGGTCATATTTGCTTATTGGGGTTTAAAGATTTTCCCCTCCTGAAATTAAAAGTAATATATGCTCCTTGTTATCAACTGCAAAAGTTATAGAAACATGAATTAAAAAATGCGTTCACTTATCATTTCACCCTAGAAAGGTAGCCATATTTGGGGTCTGTGTGCCCTGGTGGCGTGGTGGTTACGCTGGGGGCTGCTAAGTGCAAAGCCAGCAGTTCGAAACCACTAGTTGCTCTGCGTGAGAAAGACAAGGCTTTCTGGTCCCGTAAAGAGTGACAGGGTCAGAGCCTCCCAGGGGCAGTGCCACCCCTTCCTATAGGGGCGTAGGAGTTGAAATGGAATCAATGGTAGGGAGAATGAGTCTGGATTAATTCCTTCTAGATTGGGATTATAGTCTATAGTCCAGCAGTTCTCAATTTGTGGGTTGCGACCCCTTTGGGGGTCAAATGACCCTTTCACAGGGGTTTTCCCAATTCATAACCATAGCAAAATGACAGTTATGCAGTAGCAATGAAAATAATTTTATGGTTGGGGGGGTCACCACAACATGAGGAACCGTATCACAGGTTCGCGGCATTAGGAATGTTGAGAGCCACTGCTATATCCTATTTTGAAACTTGTCTTTTTGCCTTAATAATAAGAGTTTCTCAATGTCATTAAATAGTCTTATAAAAACACAGAGTTTAATGACTGGCTTGATGAACGTGAACAGGACTTGAAGCACATACTGATGAAGATCAAAGTGTGGATTACTACTCAAATAAATAAAACATGATCCTCACCACGGAGCCACCAATAGACAGTCTCGTGACCCAGGGGAAAGGATTGCAGTTACAGGGATCCATTTCACTTGGAGTGGCCGTCAACACCCCTGGAATCAGCTCCTCAGTGCAGCGGGCCAATCCGTTGCAAACGATCTCTTTAAAGTATGAAGAAGCAAAGAAGTTACTGAGGGACTAGGATGAGGCTGACCCAATCTATGGTATTGTCAATGGCTTCAGATGCCTGTCAAAGCTGAACAGTACATAAAGAAGACTGAAGAATTCATTCATTTATTGATGGTGTTGGGCAAGGAATATTGAATACTGCATACCATGGACTGTCAGACAAATGAACAGATTTGTGTTTGGAGAAGTACAGTCAGAAATGCTCTGTAGAGTTGAGGGTGATGAGGCTTTGCCTTATGTGCTTTGGACGTGTTATTGGGAAAAGGACATCAGGTTTGGCAAAGTAGACGATCAGCAAAAAAGGAAGGTGATTTCCCTCCAATAGACCTGAGGGATGGCAATGGCCTGGTGGACAGACGGGGCACTGCAGAGACGACTGTAGCCAATTACAATGGTAACTGACTCCGTTAAAACCTTGTCCTTGATGCACTTTGTCCTCGATCTGGTTTCTAATATTTTCCATGGGTTTTTTTTTAACTTATTGGGGTTTATTTCTGATGTATTTCAAAATTTGTTAGTGGCCTTTTTGATGCTCTGTGATGTATTTTTCGGTAGAGGAAACCCAGGATGGATGGCGCTACAGAGACAACAATGAGAATAAGGGTTCCTGGAGGGGGGCGGGGTGAGGTGGAGGAGGGGAGGGGAAGGAGGAGCTCACATCAAGGAGTGCAAGGAGGAAGGAAAGGTTTTGAAACAGGTTGTGGTAGCAATTGTACAACGCTCCTTGATATGGTTGAACTATGGGATGGTGTGATATCTAGATTAGGTCTCAATAAAATGGTTTGAAAGAAAAAAAAAAAGTCAGTGGCCACCGTGGCCACAGCAATCAATTGGCTGAACTGTCAGTGATGGGGAAGATGGTGCTGAAGCAGGCAGGATTTCATTCTGTTGTACACAGGGCTTCTATGAGTCCAAACTGACTTGGCGGTACCTAATAACAGCCTCATAGTCTAGCATGCAGTCAGGACCAAACTTCCTTCACCAACCTCTTTTAACTAGGAAGTTATCCACCCCCTCACCAGTATTTTTTCATTATAAGTTATGGCAATAATTTCTGGTCTACCAGAGTGAGTAAAAAAGTGCATGTCTCTGTCGGATAAGGCAATTGCAATCTGATGGTGGGTCAACTGGGTGGGGCAACCCGCCATTGAGAAAAATGTTTAACATTGCTTACATAGACCCAAAGGGAGAACACATCAGGATTACATTCCTAACTGGGCACTTTTGACATAGTGTCTGTTCAGCCCCTGGTGACCCACCCAGGCTTTGTGCTATAGACAACTGGAACCGTAGACTGTCCATTTGAGGTGCGTAGCACCCTTCACAGACCACACCAGAAGAACCTGAATTAGATACCCAGCAAGAGAACTGGACTTGACCTTAGACTCACTTGTAGCAGACCTAAGGAACTGAAATACTCCCTTGAATTTAAAGCTGAATGTGTTAGGCTGGGTTATCAAGAGAAATAAAACAAGGGATATTCATATATGTGTAAGAAAGATCTTTATTTATACCAAGAAGGCAGCCCAGCCCAGTCCAACTCAATTCCAAAAGCCCTATGCAAGCTGGGGCCCACTTCTGACTCATCTAGCTCTGGGCTGATTGTAATAGTTACATAACCTAGTGTCAACTTGAGATTCTGAGTGAAGGGATAGAGTCTAGCCTGTCAATCAGGTCACAGCTTGATGACCTCATTTGGAGGCACGATGGAGATAAATAGGTCACTGGAGGCCAGACACACTCTCTGCTTCATATTCGTGATGACAAGCCACATGGAGCTGCATTGATGGAACCAGAGCCCTAGGGCTGGAGGAACAACATGGAAACCCATGCCAGCGCTAAGATGCTTCCACCACCACTGGATCCACAAGACTTTCCACCCACTGGCCTGCATTTGGCATCATTGCATGTGTTGCGTACTCTGAAGAGGAAATTATAGACTGGTGTCGGACATATGGACTAATATCGGACTTATGGACTTGATCTGGACTGGGCTGGGATGTTTTATTAATATACAATTACTCTTTGATATAAAACTCTTTTTCACATATCTACAAGTGTCCTGGATTTGTTTCTCTAGTCAACCCAGACTAACACACTGATGATGAAGAAAGATGAAGTGGGTGCCGGGAGATCAGAGGCCGGAGTGTACAGCATTGCATGGGTCAAGTCTGTGGAAACATGGCAGGCACCAACAGCTCCCCAGGTTGGGTGGCCCACATGGGGCTGCCCCTGGAGGCAGGCACAGAGTCCCAGAAAGCAGGAAGGCAAAGGCAGAGAGAGAGAGAGAGATCTCAGTTTGTTCCTGATAAAAAACCCACAACTCCAAGGAGGCATCATCAGGCTGTGATTTGATTGACAGGTTGGACTCCACCCCGACACCTTGATAGAAATGCAAGTTGGTGTAAAAATCTAACTACCACACCGGAATACCCTAGTAAGATAAGAAGTAGATGACCACTCTCCCAAGGCTAGGGAATTGGTGGTTATTAGACCATGCTTTGGTTTAGATCTATTGCTTTGAGGGTACTCTATGATTGTCAATCTAAAATCAGCATATATTTGCTGTTTTCATACTCTGCTTTAGAATTACTTAATGCCCCCATGGGGGATGATACATAATTCTCTCAAATAAAATGACATGTTTTTAAAGACGACAGCCAGGGAGAGATAGATAAATCATAGAAATATAAATGGATTTTGAGCTCTCACTTGATCATAGCCCTAATATAAGAACAAATAGTTCTTTGTGACATGACCCTGCTCAGTACTTGCCCTCCTGAGATCACTGAAGATATGGGTGCTATAGATAAGTGTGGTAAAGAAATCAGATGGAGCCCAGCTATGAGAAAGAATAGTGTCTGGGGTTTTAAAGGCTTATTTCAAACCAAGTAGCTATCTAAATGAGGAGTCAGCTAAGTCCACATGGATGAAGCATGCCAGCCTGTGTTATCCAAGGATTGTAAATAATAAAATCCAAACCCAGGGGCAGGAATGGTATCAGAGCTTGAATTCTAAACACCTGTTTGTGGAATGCCTTGGATGCTAGTGGAAGCCCGAAATCCGTTTGGAAGATTCTTATGCGGATGGTGTCTCAGTGAATTCGCACTGACCACAGTGTAGGGATGTGACCAGCCTTACTCTCAGACAAAGAGCATTGTCAAGTGACTTTTAGCAGCTGTACGAAGGTTGGAATGCCAACACCTTTTCATTGGGTCTCCCTTTGGACCCATGTGGAATTTATTCCAGTTTTTAAATATTTTCTGCTCTCTTTCTGATTGAGATTTTTCTCTGTTTTATTTTCTCATTGTTGCTGCATCCTTTTGTGTGTTTTTGTCATTGCTTTGTTATGGTTTTCCGTACAGGGAATCTGGATAGGTGGATGAATAAAGATAGCAACTGGATTAATAATTACTCGGGGACACAGAAGGAGAGATTGGGGGTGGGGATGGAAATGGGGGGGCAACAGCACGTCATTAAGAAGGAAGAACTTTCCAGGGTTGCTTGTGGTGACGGTTTCTCAACTCTTTTTTTTAATATGATTGAACTCTTGAATTGTATGAAGCATTAATTATATCTCAATACAACTATTTTAAAGTGCAGTACTACAAAATCACGGAAACTTTATTAAGCAAAAATATCAAAATGCGAGGCTACTATTTCCTGACATATCCTCCATTGAGGCCGCTATTTCTGATGGAGTTTCCATCTCTCTAACCCTTCTCTGATTTGCCCCACATCAAAATGGTAAGTTGGGCATTCTCAAGGGACTCGTGTTTCTTTTAGATGTTCTTTGAGTTTGGGGAACAAAAAGGAGTCTGAGGAGGCAAGATCAAAGCCACAGGGTGGGTGGAGTAAGACTTCTCAATGAAATTCTCGCAGGACCCCCCTGGCTACCCTCAGATAATGAACAGGTCCGTTGTTGTAATGGGGGAAATTTTGCTCCGTCCAATTTCCTTGGCCTTTTTTTCTCACAATGCAACTTTCAGTTTTCTTTAAACTTCTTTATTATAAGTCTGTGTGTGTGCATCCAGCGTTCACTGAGAACCTCGATCAAAAGATTACCTCTTGGGAATCCTAAAGAACAGTCTCAGTAACTTTCCGAACGGACATTTCTACCTAGAATCCCACCGGCCAAGCAGATCCCTTTGGAAGCCACTGTTGATTGGACCTTGCTTTCTGGATCATTTTGATAAAACCAAGGCGAAATCCCCAATTATGGTTCATTCCATAGAGCTATCTTCAATCAGTTCAATCTTACTTAAAAGACCAAGGGAAAGATGGGCACTTTGAACTAGCTGCTCTTCCTGCAATACTTTCGGTGCTCACAGAATTGAAACCTTGCTGAAGGCAAGATGTGAGCTTAACATATACGCTGCCAAACATCTGAGGTCCCAACTTCAGGCGCTGTCACATCAGCGGTCGCTCTACCATTCCTCCACACCCCTTTCTGGGCTTAAATCACAGTTTCCTTGTTCACAATGGTCTTCTCTTTCTTGGCTGACCTGTGAGGTTGTTATGACAATCCTGAAAATGCTTGATCCATCTAAAAACTATTTTTTTCATATATATATATATATATATATGGCAGCATTCCTATAAACTTGTAAAGCTTTCATGATTTTGGATATATTTAGATGAGTTTTATTAAAATCTGACCTCAAAATAGGTTCATCCCACCCACCCACCAAGGCAGAAAAGTCTCCTCCTTTTGAAGGCTGCGATAAATGGCGTGGGGACTTGATCTGACCTTCTCCGGCTTCCCTGCTGCCACAGGCAGGAGCCAGACGTGCCTCCACACTCCTTTCTTCACCTCTTCTGACACTCACCATTCCTCATCTGGCACTTGACTTCTGTGCTGGATTCCATCATTCGTGCAATGGCCACACAGAACCCGCAGGCCACACTCACAATTAGAGGGGTTAACAGGGTTGCCACAAGTCAAGAGCAGCCGTCGGTAAGGATACAATCTTTGGTCTCCTCGACCAGCCACCTGGTCTATTGGCCTTTGCCTGGGTGGGCCAGGAAGACTCTGTCCCATAGTTCCCTCGTGGAGAGCCAAATGAGGACACCAAAGCTGGCTCTGCTCTGCTCCTCGGAGTCTCCGTGTTCCGGGCACTGATGCGTCTGGTCTCAGTGGCCTCCGACACTTCACACAGAGATCATGGACACTAACTGTGGACGTGTCTTCCAAGGCCCTGGGGCGGGGGAGCGTGGGGGGTTCTCTCTGCTGCTGCTTCAAGGATGGTTCATCCTTACAGCCAGAGGGGCATGAACAGAAGTGGCCAACCCCCCCTCTCAGTGTTACACGTGCCCTGTTTGCACAGGCCACCCCGTCATTTGGTGGGAGTGGCACAGACTCGGATAAATGAGCTCTCAGGAGACATTTCACTCCGCTGCACAGGCGTCCTGACGAGATGAAGACACACATGTCCTGAGAGGACGTGTCTGCAGTCATGCTCTGATCACAGGAACATGTCCAAATAGGCATCAACCTATTTGGCATCAACCCAGGTCCGTAGAATAGCGAGATCTTTGGACTTAGCTTCGCAGAGTGACTATGCAGTGTTTACCGGAAAGTGGATGAGTAAGTGTTTAAGAGCATATCCTTATCCATAAATCTTTGTGTCTATCTCTACTAATTTCTTTAGAGAAAAAAAGCACTGGCTTGCAAGTGGAAGTATTGAGTCAAAGATTATATTTTTTAATGGCTCTTGATATGTATGGCCAAAGTGCCTTTCAAAAAGGTTGTAAAAATTGTAACTCCACAAGCCAAGTTTGAGTGCATAATTTCACTGCACTGGCCGTGGTAATATAATGTTTTTAAATCCATATTTGCATTTTAGAGAAGTTTCCATGGGGACAGGGAAGTGGTCGTTAGGGGTCTTGCTCGGGCAAACAGTGGTCAGGACTTAAACTGTCACTGAGGCCGCATTAAGAAGAAGATTGAGCTGCAAGCTGTGGGGGACGGGGATCATCAAGACTCAAATGCCAAGGTTGGCGGCTATGTCAAAATATCCACCAGGATTGTGCTTTGAGTAAAGGGTTGCTTAGGAACCTTCATGTCAAGTGGCAGAAGCCAAGTCTGTCTTAATTACATTGGGCTTTATGATAAGCTCACAAAGTCTACTGGGAGGCTTAGGGTGCCCCTCGGGGATACAAGAAGTGGAAGAAATGGCCAGTATCTCCTCAGGATGCTGCTCTCAGGGTGGTTAGGTTTTGTGCTACATTGTGCAAAGTTCAAATTCCAGGCAGAAAGGCCAGTCTGGTCTAGTCTGAGTTGGTTTTATCTTGTGGCCCACAAGCATAGGACACCTTAATTGATAGTCCTACCAGGATGAATGAGGGGTGTATATTGTTACTAGCAAAAGACCATTGTGTTAGTCCAGGTGGACTAGAGAAACAAATTCATAGACATGCAAATGTGTATAAGAAAGAGCTTTATATAAAAGAACAATTGTACATTGAGAAAAAAAATCCCAACCCAGTCCAGATCAAGTCCATAAGTCCAATATTAGCCCATATGTCCAATACCAGTCTAAAAATTCCTCTTCAGACTCATGCAACACATGCAATGATTCCAAATGCAGGAAGATCACAGGCCAGTGGGTGGAAAATCTTGTGGATCCAGTGGTGGTGGAAGCATCTCTGGCTGGTGTGTGTCTCCACGTGGCTCCTCCAGCACCAGGGCTCTGGGTCCATCAGTGTAGCTCCATGTGGCTTGTCAATTTCTTCCAGGGAGACGAAGCAGAGAGAGTGTGTCTGGCCTCCAGTGAGCTACTTATCTCCATCGTGCCTCCAGATGGGGTCATCAGGCTGCAATCTGTTTGACAGGCTAGACTCCACCCCTTCCTCAGGTTGACAGCAGATTATGTAACTGCCACACCCATTTAAATGGATGCTAGGTATGAAAAACCCCATGGCTGACCCCTCCACCTGGCAGTGTTTGTCCAGGTGACAAGGAATATGAAAGTGTAGTATTTGGAACACCTGCGGGAGTCCAGGGCTAACAAGATCACTGCTTTTCCCAGCTAACAGTCCTTGCTCTCATTTTAATCTCTCACGGGCCACAGGAATCACTCCTTTAGAAGGAAAGGCCACCACCTCTCTATTTGTCATACTGTGGTGACTTGTATGTTGCAACGAGGCTGGAGTCTAGGCCACTAGCATGCCAAATACCAGTGGGGCTGCCCATGGTGGACTGTTGTCAGTGGAGCTTCCCAGGCTAAGATAGACTAGGAAGAAAGGGCTGGATATTTACTTCTCAACATTAATTGGTGCAAAAGATGGACACAGAATCTTATCTGGGACTTCAACGTGCTTACTGTGGACATGTCACCAGGAGGCACTCATTGCTAGAGTAGGATCTTAGGTAAAGTGGAGAGTCAGCGGTGGCAATGAAAGCCCTGAATGAAGTGGATGGACTTCATGGATTGAGCTGTCCTAACAGCAACTCAACAAGAAGGAGAGTAATGGGAGAGAGTGAGATGAAAATGTCGCTTCTTGACTTTGTTTGGGTCCTGGTTCAAATCCCAAGCTAGCTGACCACCCAAATATTGTGCTCTCCCTCTCAGCATTGCATGGGGCCATGTAACTAGTTCTTGCTGTTGGATCGTGCATGGAAGTAACACGTCACTTTCTGGTCCAGGCTTAAAGAAATCAGCATGCCTCCTTTCCCCCCTGGCTTCACACAGAGAGGCCGGTTGAGCCAGAGATACAAGGAGCATGGAACCTTGAATCACACCTGGAGAAAGTGGCTTTAAATAAAGCTTTCTTGAAGAAAGAAAAGTCACCTGTTCCAGGAGGTAACCAGGAACACCTGTATTTGGATGTCACATACCTGGGGAGTGAGTTTTGATTGTGTTATGCCATTGAAAAACGGAGATTCATATGTTACAGCAACTAATTCATAACCCTCCTCGTGCTATGGTGTTAGAGAAAATCCCACTGAGAAACACTTCAATAACAAGGGAGTAGAATAAGTTAAGAAGAATTCAGCTGGTAAACTGCAGTAAGAAAATACTAATTCCAAGACCCTGAGACTAGAGAACTCCCTCCTACCTGGAGCATGCGTGGTGGGGAAAGAAATGACCTAGAGAAACCTTGGTGCCTGTTATAATAATAAAAACCATTCCTCCTAGTGCATGACCGTTGACCATGACACTTCCGATGTGTCCAAATAAGAGAAAGTGAGGAGCGGACCCCAAATTTATCAGAAGTCCCCCCCACAACCTCAAGCAACCGTGACTGTTCCTCCCCTCGGTTATCAGATTTGGTAAAAGGACAATTGCCTCCACACTGTCCCATTCTGAGTCCCCTCACCCCGAGGAGACTGACCTGCTCTTCCTCGGAGCAGAGTTTCACTTTGAAACCAGTGCTTGGCTGAGTGGGATGCAGTGCCCCTGCAGGACTTTTCTACAGAGGAGTGGAGGGGAAGGCCAGCAACCTCCAGAGAGGATGACTGTGGGCTGCTAACCACAAGGTTGGCAGTTCAAACCCTCTAGTCACTTCAAGGGAGAACAAGGAGGCTGCCTGCTCCCATCATGATTGATCATCTCAGGAACCCTAGGTAGGGTTGTTACAAGTCAGAGTGGCCTCCATGGAAGCGTGTTGTTGTTAAACTTCTCTAGGTACTCACTCAATACAAGGCTGCGAAGAATTAAATAAGAAATGGGCCAAAAGAACTCCATAGGGCTCTAGAATAATTTGATTTCTAACCTCAGAGACTAAGCAGTGGAAGTAGAGCAATGCAAACCCACGAGAAGCGAAAGCATATGTCCACACATCATGGTTCAGGGCAACATTACTCACAATAACTAACCAATGGGAACAACCCAAGGACATGGCTATCAACCGGTGACTAGATGCACAAAATGTGGTGTGAGCCCTAGAATATTGTTTGTCTATAATAACTACAGGCTACGACATTCTACACACGGTTGAACCTGGAAAGCATCATGGGAAGTGAAATATACCAGTCCCCACAGAGCAACTGGTGGCATGACTCCACTTACCTCAAACACCCAGAGGGGGCAAGTACATCAGAGAAATCAAGGTCCCTCCAAAACACCAAGCTCACTGCCATCGAGTCAATCTGGACTCCTAGCAACCTTACCGGACAGGTCGAACTGCCCCTGTGGGTTTCTGTGACTATCACTCCTTCCCGGAGTAGAAAGCCCCATCTTTCTCCCACAGAGTGGCTGGGGGTGTCAACTGCTGACCTGACAGCTAGCATCCCAACTCATAACCATGATACTACCGGGGCTCCAAGAAAGGTCCTTGGGTAGCACAAACAGTGTATGTTTGACTGCTAACCTAAAAGCCAACAGTTCGAACCCACCCAGCAATATAGGGTAAGGAAGGGCTTGGAAATCTGTTTCCATTGAAATTGCCATCAAGCGAACCCTCTAACATGGGGTTTTCCTGAGTCAGAATTGACTCACTAGTAATTCACAACCACAACAGCAACATAGAGACAAAAAGTAGATCGATGGTTACCGTCAGTGGGAGGTGGAAGCCTCGTGGGACGGTCAAGACCACTAACCACAAGGTCAGTGGTTCAAACCCATCTGCTGTTCCGAGGGGACAAGATGAGGCTATTTGCTCCTGAAAAGATTCACAACCTCAGAAGCCCTCTCGCAGGTGGCTGTGAGTCAGTATGGACTTGGTGGCAGTGGTTTTGGTTTGATTTTGAGTGGGAGGTGGAGGGACCTTGGGACAGGTGGCGGGACAGTTGGAAACTGGAGAGAGATGGCTAATGGACACGGTTTCTTTGGGGTGTGACATACGTCCTAAAAGGGTTGGGGATGGTTAGGGTACAGCAGCAAATATACTGAAGCACATTGAGCTGCAGGCTTTGAACAGGTGATTGGTGTGGTAGATGGATTACCTTTAGTTTTTATTTTTGAAGGCAGAGCCTAAGGAATCATAGCAATGTGAGATAATGAGGAGAAACCACCCCACGTAACGGATCATCGCCGCTCGTTCCCACAGCCTGGTCTCTCAGGGCAAAGCAAGCTCGCCGCAGCTTCCAGATGAAAACAGACATCTCCAAGCTCCCAATAAATAAGCCCCATGCTTGCTTCATGCGGCGGATGAGGGCTCTCTGGATTCTATAGGATAACAAAGCTTTCTTTCCAAATAAAGTATGAATATGAAGATCAAAGGAGAGCTGACCAAGGGCTGATCCCCGAAAGGGTTCAAAGCCACCATAGATCTTTGCTGTAAAAGTATTGAGAAATAAAACAGCAAAACCAAAGACACTTCACAAGGCTCCGCAGTGCAAAGGAAAATGCCCGAGCGCATCAGTATCCAGAGGACAGGAGGGACATCCTGTTGGTCATCGGAGTGTGTAACCAGGTTGGGGCACTGAGCGGAGATGAGGTGGACACCCGTCAGCAGCGCTGGGTGGAAAACTATTTTGAAAAGCATGAAATGCCCTGTGGATGTGAGGTATTAATAGGATTTGTGAAAATTATTTTCATTTGAACGGAGGCGAGAAAGACCAACCAGCCAACCAAACAAAAGCTGAAGTCCCCTTCAAACGTTTTATCTCGGATTTATACTTTAAAACCAACCCCCTCTGTCTACTGGATGCAGGGTAGCTGGGATGCTGGAAGCTGTGCCATGGGGATTTCAAATTCAAGTGGTGGACAGGTTGAGACAAAACTTCTAGACCTTAGGTTCCCAAGCGTATTTAGCCCACCATCCCCCTTCCAGGAGAAAAGGCCGTCAGTGTCCCCAGGGAAGAAAAGCTTTTGCACGATGGCCTGTAATCCAGACTAAAAATGTGGCTACCTGATTGTACAGCATCGCTGCATTCTTCCACGTTGGGAAACAATGTTCTAGACCAGGGATTCTCAATCTTTCTAAAGCTGCGACCCTTTAATACAGTTCCTCATGGTGTGGGGACCCCAACCATAAAATTATTTTCGTAGCTACTTCATCGCTGTCATTTTGCTACAGTTATGAATCGTCATGTAAATATCTGATATGCAGGATGTATTTTCATTGTGACAAATTGAACATCATTAAAGCATAGTGATGAATCACAAAAACAATATGTAATTATATCATGTGAAATATTTATTTCTAATGACCGATCAATGAAATTTTGTCTTGAAGCATGGTGTAGCATGGGTAACAGTCCGCACGCCGGGTACTCATATGTGGGCATGTCTGCATGTGGGCGGACCTGCCTGGAGACGAAAGAGGAGCGGCCTCTCAGTTCCTAAGACCATTGGGAATATGTGTTTTCCAATGGTCTTAGGTGACCCCTGTGAAAGGGTCGTTGGACCCCCAAAGGGCTCACGACCCATAGGTTGAGAATCGCTGTTCTGGACTGAGGTAGACTGGGGCGAAAGGCTCAGCCTTCGACTTCTGGACACGGGGCAGTGAAAACTCAGCGGACCAAGGATATTGTCCAACGTCATGCTGGAAGATGCACCTCCTAGGTTGGTTCAAAGACTCCCTGCTGTGGTTGATGTTGACTCACAGCCACTCTGGAAGCACAGGGTAGAACTGGCCCTATGGGTTTCCGAGAATAACGCTTTACAAGGAGCAGCTGATGGTTTTGAACTACCGACTTAGGAGTTAGCAGCCCACTAAGCTACCTGGGCTCCTTCCCTAGATTGGAAAGCACTCAGAAATGCAAGGCGGTTGCTACAGTGGACTCTGAGCACACCAACAGTGATGGAGATGGTGCTGGAAGACGGGGTCGCGTTTTACTGCTCCCTGCAGGCAGGCTATGAGTCAGAGCCCGCTTGATAACTAACATCAATGTGCACTTCCAAAGGAAATAAGAAGCAAATGTTCATAAGGACTAGTGAAAAAAGACAGTTTGCTTTACCGTTTTAGGGACTTCTATTTGCCCCAGTCCACAAGTCTGTGACCATATAACCCCTGTCTCGCTACTATAACGTGCTCCTGGTGCTCTGAGCACCCCTTGTTCCTGGGCAGGGCCTGTGGACACTGATTTCTGAACCTCAGGACTGAGCCCAGTGCTTACGGCAGGCTTGCCGAATGGATTTTCTGCTTTGCGGTGTTAACAAGTCTTCAGGTGCCCACCAAGGTCTGATTGATTTTAGGCAAGGAAACCCAGAAGGCTGCTGGCAGAAGAGCGATGCCTGCAGTATCGATGGGAAGTTTCAGGTGTGATGAGAGTCAGAAAGAGAAGGGCTGGCTTATTCTTAACAAGCTCCCCATTTTATTAGCTTTTCATTTGTATCTCTTGAGAAGTCACTTCTTGCTACCTTTCCCGGAGAAGAATCCTTCTGTTTTATTATGAAGGAAGGCGAGAGAGAACACACTGCTGGTTGACTTTTGCGTTTTGGGGTTTTTTTCAACCCTCGTGGAATCTGGCAGATCAGTCATTGTTTTATAGATGAGGAGACTGAGACGCAGAAACATTTATTGACAGCGGGCTCGTTCTCGGAGCAGACCTCAAGCCCAGCACGGTCTGATGTCTGAGTTCTTAGATGCAGAATACAAAGTGCTGGCTCATTGCTCCCCACAGCCCCCCAAGGAAGATGACTTTCCCTGGTCTCCTTTGAGGGAAAATCGTTTCTCCTTGCTTTTCCTAACAGAGAAAACGTCTGGAACACAATATAAGTTAGTAGTTAATTAAAGCTCCTGGTCACACTGAATGATGGTAATAAATGCTGATTCGGGAGCCTTATGCTGCTGGCTTACTGTCTGGTGCAAGCTGGGCGCCCAGCTCGGGTCAGTTACTCTCAGAGGCTGGATCCACAAAAGTTGAAGCAAAGCTATTCCCTGGGATTCCACTTCACTTTTACCACCTGAGGTCCTTGCTGTTGGGACTCCCACTCTGGGAGGACTTGTATAAGAAACCCAGGGCACTGGGTTGTGTTGTTGTTGTTGTTTTAATCACATATCCCTTTGAGATGGGGAAATGCTGTGTTTGAAGCATATACGGTGTGACAGGCACAGTTTGAAGGGGTTCCATTCACCAAAAATCCTTGGCCGATGTCAACAATGAACTGATCAGCAGCTAAGCTAAAGGTTGGAGAGTCGAGTCTACCCAGAGGTGCCTTGGAAGAAAGGTCTGGCAATCTACTTCCAAAAATAAGCCACTGAAACCCTGCGGAACACAGTTCTAGGCCACCAGGCATACAGAAACTCAGGTGGGTCCATTTCCTGCCCAAGTTTATGCAGCTCCTTACCAAGAGGAAAGCCTGACGGTGTTTTTAAAGAGAAACCGCTAATTTGCTGTCATTATTTGGGATATTTTGTTAGTTCTTGTCATTCCCCATTTGTTTTGAATTTTCTTATTCGCCTTCTCTGCAGTCTTACTTAGAATTTCTTCTCGGCCCTTCACTTTTCCTTTCCCTTAAAAAAAAAATCTTTGGCCTATTTATTTTAGTTCTATGCACCACAGGAAACCCATAGAAAAACCTATATAATACCCAGGTAACTGAAGATAAGAGGGAGTGAGGGCCGGGCTAATGCGCATGTCAGGTAATCTCCGGATAGCAAGGTCTCGCAGCAAACGCACGAACTCTTCCTCTTGGGCCCTTCAGCTTGGCCACGTTCCTCGTTACCACAGAAGGCTAGATTCTGGGGTCTTCATGGCTCTGGATTCTAGGGTTCCACCCCACTCTGGGCTGTCCAGCACTCCCAGCCCTGGTTGTTGTTGGGTGCCCCAGAGTCCATTCCGACCCATAGCAGCCTTTTGCACAACAGAAGCAAATGCTGCCAGCTCCTGCGCCATCCTCACCACTGCCCCTATGTTGGACCCCATTGTGGCAGCCATGGGGTCAGTCCATCTCATTGAGAGCTTCCCTCTTTTTCACTGCCCTGCCACTTTACCAAGCATGATGTCCTTCTCCAGGGACTGGGCTCTGCTGACGTGTCCAACGGAGGTAAGACAAAGAAGCATGTTGGCTGTAAAATCAGGTAGTGGCCCCAAACTTTGTGCCTGTCTCAAGCAAACAAACAACAAAAACAATCAGCACGGAGTCGATTCCAACTCATGGCGACCCCACGGGCGGTAGAACGGCTTCTGCCAAAGCCCTGCTGCACCCCTAGCCCCTGGCAGGGAGCCCCAGGCCTCTGTCACAGGGAAGGTCCTGGGATGGTGTGCGCCGGGCTTCGCGCAAGAGGAAGGTGAAGTGGCTAAGCCATGGGGGCTTCGCAGCACAGCCGGACTACATCCAGCTTAAATCCTCTGAGTCTGAAGAAGAGGGAAGGCAGGGCTGGGGAGTCAAGTGTCCATCAGTTAGTCCCCAGAAAGATCAGGAACTCAGAAGGCACCGAGGACAAAGGCTTGGAGGTTTGTGTGTGTGTGTGTGTGTGTGTGTACTCATAAGGCACCGAGTGTGTGTGTGTACTCAGAAGGCACCAAGTGTGTGTGTGTGCGCGCACCGAGGACAAAGGCTTGGAGGTTGTGTGTGTGTGTGTACTCAGAAGGCACCGAGGACAAAGGCTTGGAGGGGTGTGTGTGTGTGTGTGTGTGTGTGTGTGTACACCAGACGGTAGATACTATGGTCCATCAGTTAGTCCCCAGAAAGATCAGGAACTCAGAGGGCACCATAGCCAGCGCCTGCATTGCAGAGGCACCGAGGGAGGCACGGACCGGGGAGGCTGAGCACTAAAACCAGTGACTCATCTGGAACAATGATGATCCAGACGTCTGGGCCAGGAGGCCAGAGTCGTGACCTCCCTTTATGAGAGGTGCCATGTATTCTAGCATTTTTCGATTTCAAGGCATTTCATCACTGTCAATTAATTAAGCTCCCAAAGCCCCAGGAGTGCAGGGTGGAATTATCTCCAGTTCAGAGAGGGGAGAAGTCTGGGCTCAACAAGGCAGTCTGATCCCAGGAGCGCCAACTAGGAGGCCGGGAAGCTCGGGAGCCCTGCTTCTTGGGGACAGCGGCCCGGCCTGGCTGCCCTCCTCCCGGGGCCTGCCTATGGAGTTGCCAAGTGCCAGTACAGCCCTGGGTCCACCTTGAAAAGCACTGTCCCCCCCACCCCCCCACCTGCACCCAGCCCTTGCCCATCAGCTGGCGTCTGCAGGCTGGCCTTTGGTCCCAGTCTTTGCTCTTCTTTCCTGTGCTTGGCACCTCCCAGCCAGCCCCAGGAGGAGACGCTTTCCCAAGGGGAGGGAATGCTTTTTGGCTTTCATTTCAAACTTCAAATGTGACTTGCTGTGATCTATCTATCTATCTATCTATCTATCTATCATCTATCTATCTATCCCTTTTTCTCCTTCTCCCTTCACAGAGATGAGCGAAAACACAACAGGTAGGACGTGCTCTTGCCAAAAGCATGCATGCATTGGCCCTGCAGAGCGGTTGGGAGAGAGCCAGCCAATTGGCCACCTTGGCCCACAGACGCCTGCAGAAAGTGGGTCATGGGCCGGGGGGCTGGAGGGATTCTGGAAAGCCCTGCACTTGCACAGAGGGTCTCAGGACTGCGGGCGGCGGCAGTGGCTCTTGCCATTTCGTCTATGAAGGCTGTCAGCTGGCACCCAGCAAGGGTCTGCTGTTAATGTCTGGGTTGCTGGAACAGCTGTCGTTTGGACGAGGGTGAACACGGAGATGTACCTACTTCCTTATCATCGCCATCACCCAAGTGTGGCCTGAGAGCCATGCTCTGCCAGAACTCTGTGTGGCACAGGGCTGGCAAGGAGGCATTTTTCTCCATTTGTCTTCTGCATGGCCGGGGAGCAGGCCTGGTCCAGGCCGGCCTCCTGCAGTGCCCTAATGTGGCTGCAGCAGTGGTGTGAGCACCAGGGTGGGCAAGGGAGATGGATGGATGGCAGCCCCTCCTGCCTCCTGCCTGCCCCTGGCTAATCACTGCAAGGTGCTTGCCAATGGCCCTTAACCAGACCCTCTTAGGAGACTGGCAGGTGCTAGCATAAAAGCTTCTGTAACGTTCTCTCCTATGCCAACTCTCTCTGCTAATTCCTGAGGTTGTGCTGAAACGCCCCGCAGCACAGAACGCGGAGTAGGTGCTTGATAAGTATTGTTGCTCAAGTCTGGAAATCCCTAAGGGGCATGCTGGCCTCGGACTCAGGGCCACCACAGAGTGTAAGGGCTGCGTCTTCTTACACGCTTTGTGGGCCCCTGGCACACTGGACTTGGAAAGTTCTAATATATATATATATAGAGAGAGATAGATAGATAGATATTAAGATCATTTTACTGGGGGCCCTTATGGCTCGTATCACAATCCGTACATCAATTGTATCAAGCATAGTTGTACATATGTTGCCGTCATCAAGTTCTAATATTTGTAATGATGGTGAAGAGGAATGCTCTGCTTTTGTCTTCTGACTTGATGATAAGGGGAGTGGGGGAGCTTGAAAAGAAGCCTGTGTATTCCTGAGGACAACCGGGACGGAGTACTGGGACTCAGAGCACCCTGGAGGCTACACCTTGAACAGAGGGTTCAGGGCTGGCTGGGTGAACCAGCCCCTAGTGCTAGCCTTCTCTCCCTGGAAGGGCCTCGGAGAACACACACCCTGATTTTAAAAGCCAGTGAGAGCAGAGCTGTGCGTTTGACAAGGGGTGAGTGACAGACATATCTAACGGGAGACTCTCTGGGAGGGAGCTAGGAGAAAGGAGGGAGGTGGGGATGAAGGTGGAACCCCGCTGTGGGGGGCTAGAAGGGGAGCTTTAAAGATTCCAGAGGAAAATTCCCATGTGCTGGGCAGTGCATGAGAAGTGGCACAGTGAGGTGGGCTGCTCACTGCTAGGCTGGTGACCCAAACTCATGCGGCTTGCCGCTCCAGGAGAGGTTTGTAGTCCTGGAAACCATCGAGGAGCGGTTCTCCTGTGTCCTGTAAGGTCGCTGTGAGCTGGAGTCCACGGAATGGCAGTGGGTCGTTGGGGACACTAGAAAGGCCCCAGGAGGCACCGTGGATGAGCACTCAGGAACTGACCACAGAGTCAGTTGTCTGGATCCACAGGCTGCCCTCGGGAGAAAGGCGGCAGTCTGCTTCCACATCAACCCTGCAGGGCGCTGCTTCTCTGCCCCTTAGGGCTGCCGGGAGTTGGGACCGATGAGACTAGAGGAAGAGCACGAAGCCCATTCCATCAGTGAACTTCCGGTTGCGCTGATAGATAAGAAGTATATGATATTTTAATAGCATATCCATTAATCCATAGACAATGGAGCATCTCCAGGTATTGCCCTGAGTGGGAGCTCCTTAAGGTCAAGGCCATTCCTTATCCAACTTTGCATCCATAGTGCCAGCAGTGACGAGAGCTTTCTTAAGGTAAGAGTTGTTGCTGGAACCTAGTAACCCTCACATCTCAATGGCTTAACCTAGCAGGTGTTTATTTCTCTCTTGCGTAAAGTTCAAGACTGGCATTCCTGGTCAACGGCAGCTCTGCTCCACACAGTCATTCAAGGGCCCAGGTATCAGAGGTTGTGCTATCTTTAATATGTGACTTCCAGGTCAACCTAAATATCAACAGCCAACTAGCAGATGGAAGACCCTGATCTAATCCCAATTCAGTAGCCATTAGCCTCGTGTGGCTATGTAAATGTAAGTTAAACTAAATTAAAAGTTAAACTCCTCGGTGCACCTGTCAAGTGCCCAATAGCTACACTGTAAGTGGCCTACAGTTACTGTACTATAGGTACAGAACATGTCTCTCATTACAGAACGTTCGACTGACAGTGCTGGTTCAGAGGATGGCACAGGGGAAATATTTAAGAGCCAGGTCAAGAAGAGGCATCTTTCATTTCCGTAATGCCGATGTTCAGGAGATGTTTGGTAAGCACCCAAGTGGTGGTTGGGGTTACAGGGGAAGAAAGATGTTGATGGGTGGAAAGGAGGTGCTGGGTCACAGATGGGACAGTAGCCCCAAGGCACGAGTGAGCCTGATGGGTTTAGAGATTACTGAGGAGATCACTGTAGCATGAGGACACTTGTATTGGGGACTAACCGGTTAAAAGGCTGGGTTGATAAATCAGATCACGTGGGTACAGCAGTTAGATTTTATGTCAACTTGCACCTGTGAGAAAGTGTAGGGGTGGAGTTCAAGCTATCAATCAGGTGACACCTGGGGATGCCTTCTTGGGGGTGTGGCCTTTTCCTAAAAGGGCCAGAGAGAACTTCTCTCCTCTCTCTGGCCCTCTGCTTTTCTGCTTACTAGGACCCTGTGTCAGCTTCCAAGGACGGCTCCCTGGGAGCCAACCTTGGAGCTGTTGGCACCCTGCCATGTTCCCAACAACCTTGGGTTCGTGGACTCCCCACCCATGGGCCTGTGACCTCCTTGCTTCCTGCTTCACCTTTGTATGCCATCCGCTTACAGCTATGTGAGTCTAGACAGGGCACTGGCTAGCACAGGGCCCATGGACTTGAGTTGGATTAGGCTGGGATGCCTGCTTGGTATAAAATCGCTTCTTCATATAAAGCTTTCTTTGGTGTAGTAAGTGTCACTGGTTTTGTTTCTCCAGCCTGATGCACTTGGAGTTGGTCTTTACCTTTATAGCTAGCTTCTGAGAAACTTGAACTCTATCCTCATTATCGGGGATACTCTCAAAATGTCTTTAATTGGCTCCAATTTAAGGAACCCGGGCCCAAAGGAGCCCTGGTGATGCTGTGGGTTGAGCATCAGACTGCTAACCAAAAGGTCGGCAGTTCAGACCCACCAGCTGCACTGTGGAGAAGATGAGGCTGCCTGCTCCTATAAAGACTGGCTGGCTTAGAAGCCCTTAAGTAGGGTTGCTGTGACTGGCAGAGGGTTTGGGTTTTTTGGTTTGTTTTTGGCTCAAAGCAGAGCAGAAATGAGGTGCCTGGTACGGGCTGGCCCTCTAGTCTGGTGGGAGGGGACCAAGACGCCCTTCCACATACCCGCCTGCAAAGGCTTCCATCTTGACCAGGCTCCAAAGACTTCACAGAAGGCAGCGAAGCGAACGTCAGACGCGGGTTTGGTGAATCGTAAAGTGTCTTTCAGTAATGGCATAGATAGCATGCTGTCAAGGACCGATTCAAGCTGGCGTATGAAGATCCAGGTGGGAGCCGGCGCAGCAGACACAGCCTCAGGGATAATCGGGCCTCTGAAGCAGCATGTGTTGGCTGTGGCTGCAGGGGAATTGCCGGGAGAGTGTGCGTGTGGCCGGGATGAACAGGGGATGACACCAGATCACCAGGGAGCAATCGGCGGGCTGTGCACACACAGCGGAGGTCACACTTGATGACAGGGCTTCGTGCGGTGCATTGCTCTCTGAATTTTAAGAGCAATAAAGTAAAACTGCAGCAAATCAAAAGCAGCAACGAGCAAAGGTTACAAAGGAGTTGGAAGTTTAGCTTGTAAAAGAGACATGGAAAAGCTGAATAATACCGAGCCTGATTCTCAGGAGGATGGAAGCTATGAGAAGGGAAATGAGAGCCCCTTCAATTCCACAGAGGGTCGAGAGGTGGAAACAAACTTCCATCCGGATTGGGCGAGACACGGATCAGGAAGACCCCTGGGTGGAAAGGATGGCTGAACAACACATCCTTGCCGATTGGTGGTGTTTTAATTAACCACGCAGCTCTCGCCGGCGGGGGAAGCCGCCTGGACGGGCCAGCACAATGCTCACAATAAAATGTCTGGGCGCGTGGATGCTCCCCATCGTCATTCCCAGCACTTTTCACTAACCCACAGATGGTCACGGCCTCCTCTTCCCCACCCCTTCCCTACGGAGGAGCCCCCACTCTGCCCCCTCTGGGGAAGAATGAACTGGCCTGCGCAGCTCAGTTGGCTCAGCTCTGAGCCGCCCTTGGGAGCGAGTGCTGCCTGCAGGGCGCGCAAGCCTTCTTCGCTGTGCCTTCTTCCGGAAGCCGACGCCAGGAGCAGAGGCCGTCCACTGGCCTTCCAGCACTGTGGGGAGAAAACTGGCACCAGTTTAGCCTTCTCCACCACCAGGATGATATTCTAGTCTCCACCTGCCATCCTGGGTTGATCCCCAAGGGCGTCTCTTTTGTACCCCCAACGCAAGACCAGCACAGTGGTCTTTCCACGTTTACTCCATTCCCACCGCCTGCAGGAACTGTACAAAAGACAACTCGGATCATGTCGCCTCTTGTTTATCACCCCTCACTGGTGTCTTCTTGCAACAGGAATAAGATAAAATCCTCATCAGGACCCCAGGATCCAGCCTCCAGCTCCCCTGCCATGTATCCCAGGCCTCTGGGACACGGGGACCCCTCCTCCCTGTGGCTTTGGCTGGCTTCTGTCCAGCCTTCACTGGCCCCCCGGCTTCACCCTGGCCACGTGGCTCTCAGACCTGGTCTACTACCGTGTGTTGTCACTGCTTCCTTCATGCGTGTCTGTCTGGCACACTCAGTGAAGAGCACGCCCTCCCGTGAGAGCAGGCGGCTGGTGCCCTCCCGACCCTCTATGCATCTATGCATCCCCAGTGCATATATCTGTGCAGTGGGCAAGGAGGGCAGGGTAGGGAGATGCATCACGTGGAGATATTGAACAACTCCGTGCCAGGAACCAAGAGAGGGGGCACTTTCCACGAGGCTGACAGCTAATGAATAGGGTGCTTTGTGCTTATCGCCAAAAGAGCCCTGGCAGTGCCATGGTCAAGTGCTCTGCTGCTAATGCAATCCCTCATCAGGCGCCTCAGAAGAATGGCCTGGCAATTTACTTGCTAAAAGGTCACAGGTAGCACCTGGGGACTCATAGGTCACCCTGAGTCAGTGTGATCGTTAAGGTTTATTGTGCCAACCTGGCCCATAAACACACGTGGGATTAATTGAAGGGTGGAGAGATAAATGGCTTGGCGAGCCTCGCCTGTCTGGTCTCTTGCTCTCTGATAGTTGGACCAGCTCACGGCTACCTTAGCCAGTTCTCTGCCTCAGCTTGCAAGGCTCACTTCCTGCGAGACATCCCTGAGGAGAAGCCACATGAACCTACCCCGATGCAGCCCTGGGTGCTGGAGCAGCTG
>NW_022103906.1:60124012-60136630 GCF_000313985.2 Echinops telfairi
CCACCCCCACCCCCACCCCCTCCGCCTTGCAGCCTTTATCTCCTCTGGTACCTTTCCTTGAACCATACGATAAAGGCTCCTTTTTAAAGTACAATGCCTTTCCCCACACCCTATTCTTCTGGGGCTTTTATGACTCACAATTGACAAAGGCCTCACTAATGGAAATGCAAATTTCCTACCTGTCAAAGACTGAGAATGCCTCTTGAAAACACTGGCGAGGCAGAAAGTACGTTTGCATCTGCAGATTAGGGAGAGAAGCTGCTGCCAGCTCATTTGTAGGATGAGAATGTTTACTGGATGCTTGGGGTAGAGGCAACATCTGATCTGGCAGGCCGACTGGACAGCTCCCTGGGAAGGGTGAGCTGTCCGGACCAGTCCCTTTGCTTTGATTCCGATACAAATAACCTCGTCCCACTTTCCGAGAGGCTGGAAGCTTCGGGCGCCCCGCTTCCACCTCCAGCTGCTTTGCTCTCCACCTCCCTTGCTGAATAAAACCCAGCCAAAGCTCCACCAGATGTCGGACCAGGGTGCAACTCCGCCATCTGAAAGAAGAGGGGCGCCTTCTCCCTCACATAAAACAAAACCAAACCGACCAACAAAGAAGAGCATTAAATCCAACTCACTGCCATCAAGTCGGTTCTGCAGGGCGTGTAGTGCTTGCTCACTGCCACCGTGGGTTCCAAAGGCCGTGAATCTTCACAGGAGCAGAACATCTCCACTTTCTTCTACGGGGTGTCTGGGGGATTCAAACTGCTGACTTTGCTGTTAAGCAGCCCAAAGCATTACCTGCTCTACCTCCAAACCCAAACCGCAAGTTCACTGCCATCAGTGCCGACTCATTGCAACCCTATAGGCAGGGTGGACCTGCTCTTTACCTGCTCTTTACTCTTTAGCCTTATCTTTCACCCGAGGAGCAGCTGGTGGTTTTGAACTGCTGACCTTGAGGATTGAAGCCCAATGCATAACCACTCTGCCACCAGGTCCTGCTACCCACCAGGACTCCTCATAACTGCAACTGCCCCCTTTATCCATCTTCTTTATTATGACTGTGGTTTCAGCATGTGTGTGTGTAGGTTCTGGGTGATGACAAAAGACATTCGTCAAAAAAAACCCCAAAACAAAGAACTTGTCCTTGACCACTGATCAAAAGGTTAGCAGTCCAGACTCACCCAGTGGGCCCTGTGGCAGAAAAGCCTGGGGTTTTGCTTCCACCATACAGATTACAAGCCAAGAAAATCCTACAGAGCGGTTGCATTGTGTGACCCACAGGGTTGCTGTGGGCCAGGAGGGTTTGATAGCAATGGGGGAGGGGGGTAGAGGGGGCGTGGATGAAGCACCTGAAGGGAATCCGGTCTCTGGCTGAGACGTGGCACTCTGATCAGGGGAGAGCAGGCTCTAAACCAGCAGTTCTAAACCTGTGGGTCGTGACCCCTTTGGGGGTTGAACGACCCTTTCACAGAGGTCGCTTAAGACCATCAGAAAACACCTCTTTCCGATGGTCTTAGGAACAAGACACCGCTCCTCTTTCTTCTCCAGGGAGGTCCGCCCACATGCAGACACGCCCACCTAGGAGTCTCCCCCCCCCACCCAGGACTGTTACCCATGCCACACCATGCTTCAAGACAAAATTTCATTTATTTGTCATTAGAAATACATATTTCACAATACAGAATGACATATTGTTTTTGTCATGAATCACTATGCTTTCATGTTCAATTTGTCACAATGAAAATATATCCTGCATATCAGATATTTACACGACGATTCATAACAGTAGCAAAATGACAGTTATGAAGTAGCAATGAAAATAATTTTAAGATTGGGGGTGACCACAACATGAGGAACTGTATTAAGGGGTCTCAGCATGAGGCAGGTTGAAAAACCACTGCTCTAAGGACATGTCCTGAAAGCCTGCCCATCTGGAATGAGTCTGGGGCTGGGAAGGGCTGAGCACTCCTGTCAAGGAGAGTGGGCTGCAGGCCTGGCCCCTGCTCCCAGTCACCACAGCCTGGCGTTTGAAGTGACCGAGGCTTTTCAAGCACCCAATTACAGGCTTCTCTTCAGCTGCCCAGCAGAAGTTTAATGGTCAACACAACATTTTAATTCCTTTCAAACTGCACTCTGAATGTAATGCCATGGTGGCAGGAAGCCTGATCTCCTATGATGTTCCCTGGAAGAGAACCACACTTCTAGAAGGAAGAAGACTGCTGGGAAAGGGAGACAGGCACTTTACGGGAAATGTGGAGTTAACGGATTCAGTGTGGCCCTGCCCACCCATATATGTGATTCCTCCCCTCTGTGCCTGTGGCTGTGAGCTCCTTAGGGACTACGTCTTAGTTATGTTAATGCCACAGGATTAGCTAGGTCCAGGGTCCATCTTTGTCTCTGAGATATGAAAGAGATTAAACTAGTGAGCAGAGCAAAGGAGGTAAAATGGATGGATCCCAAGGCGCATGGGGAGCTCCGAGGAACCAGCAAGCAGGAGCGGCAGAGACAAAGACCTTTCTCCTGACCCGGGAGAGAAAGAAAGCTTTCCTTGAGAGCCTTGGATGTGGGCTTGGGCAGCCAGGCACAAATGTCTCTTTGTTAAAGGCACCCGTCCCCGGTGTTTCTGTTAGGGCGGCCCTAGATTGCTCAAGGACTCCACGGTGCAACTCCTTCATCTTCTAAGGCACCTTTTGGGTTTCTTCTCCCAGGGTGAGAGGCTGGCAGTGATGTACGGACTGGACCCATGGTCCTCCTGTTCACAGATGGGCCAGCGTGGTGTGCGCTCCATCCGGGCACACCGGGCCAGTATCTGACCCCAGCCTGCTAGCTGCCTCTTGGGCAGAATGAATTGTCAAAAGTTTAGAGCGAGGGAACAGCCTGATGGAAAAGTTAGCACTATCTCACTTACTTAGGAGCCCCGTGATGTCGTGGTTATGACTTCTTCCCCAAAGACTAGTCATCGGGTGGCCAACTGTGAAGTTAGCAGTTCGAAACCACCAACCGCTCTGAAGGAGAAAGATGGGCCTTTGTACTCCAGTCAAGAGTTACCATCTCGGAAATCCACAGGGGCCGTCCTAGCCTGTGCCAATGGTCCCTGCGGCATCTCCTCCATGGCAGGGATCTCACCTCCTTGGCTGGGGCCTCGTCAATGAGAAGGAAGGGAAGATGCTGCCAGCTCTCTCTGTTCTGTGGTGCTCCTAGAAGAGGTGCAGGTCGTTGTTGCAGAACACCGGGGACAGAAGCTAGAACCATGACCTGCAGGCCAACGTTAAGCGTTGCTTGTATTTTTGTGAAGGGATTGCTCCCCACCCTCACTCTTTCCGTTACACGCTGGCCTGGGCTTTGAGACTCTAACCTCTCGGTTTTGGAAGGTGAGTTCCATGGTGTCAGGTGAGAAAGTGAGAGTGAATGAAGAGATGCTTCACTTGAAGCAGGTGCACAATAGGTGATAGGTCATGAGACTGGCTAAGAGCTGCACCTGCTCCACTTGCGGCCGTGGCTTTTCTGGAGCAGTCTCTAGGGGTCCCAGGGTGCTGAGTGCTGCTCACAGGCCTGGCAGCCTCTGGAAAAGCCTCAGGGAAAAACTCCGAGATTTGAGTTTGGCGAGAGGACACCAGGAGCTGAGGAGCTGTGTGGCCGGGACTTGTCCACAAGTCTCTCCTTGGTTCTTTGACGACGTGAACTCTGGAAGTCTTGCATAATCCCAAAGGAGGGACGTTGGCCCCAGAGAATAACTGAGATATTATGCATAGGGGGAGCTAAGCTAGATCTACTTGTATGTATTTATTGATTTGTATCGTATAGTATTTATATCATAATACAAATATTAATGAATATGATATATTAGTGATATAGCACAGAGTATGCTTTTGATAACTTAACACTACATTTCAACACGAGGATAGAATGATATATTATAAAACAAATATATGGGATCCTGGTGGTGGAGTGAGGTGCACCATTGCTTGCTAACCACAAGGTCAGTAGTTTAAAACCTTTAGTTGCTCCACAGGAGAAAGATGAGGCTTTCTGCTCCCATAGAGAATTACAGTCTTGGAAACCCATAAGGGGTAATTCTACCCTGTCCTACAGGGTCACTGTGAGTCAGAATCAACATCGTGGCAGCGAGCGAGAAAGTCTATAAATCTAAGTAAAGGATACATTTATTTTATAGTATCCTTATTAGGAGAGACTTGGAACTGACATCAAGGTGGAGAGCATCTAATACTGCCCCATCCTCAGCACACCGGGACGCCTGCATTCCTCCCTGCGGAATCTGCTTTCGTAGACTCCCAGGACTGCTCACTTTCCTGGTCGGTCGATCTGGTGTGGCTTGGAAGGCCCAGAGCAGACCCCCTTCTGAGTCAGTCTTTGGGGATGAGTGCGGTGACCCCACACTCCCCGGGTTGCTTGCAGGAGTGCGGGGATGGGATGGGGCTGGGCTGTCACACACAGCCGCCTCAACATTTGGTGAACGGCAGTGTCTAAAGGGCTGTCTTAATTTCCTGTGGCTACCATAACAAAAGGCCCTCACCAGAGCGGCTCAAAACTGCAGAAACCCTTCTCTCACAGTTCGCGAGGCCGGAAGTCAAACCCAGGGGTTGACAGGACCACGTGTCCCCCGAGCCCCTGCCCACAGATTCTTTCTTTGCCGCTTCTACCTGCTTTGGCTTGCAGATGCAGCACTCTGATCGCTGCCTCTGGCATCCCATGACATTCCTTCTTCCCCGGGGCTTTCCGCTCCCTGTGTCTCTTCTTGATGTCTTAGGGGAACATCAGTCATCTAGGATTAGAACCCATTCAATTCCAGTATGCCCGCAGGTTCATTTAACTGATAGCATTTTCAGGCCATATTTCCAAACAGGGTCCTATTCTCGGTACTACACTTGAACATGGCGTTTAGGAAGACACAGGCAACGTATAGCAGGGGCCCAGGTGTGGTGCTGAGGGGCACAAAGGCTAAATGGCCACACCGTTCCCAACATTACTGAGCTTTGAACCTTCAGTTCAGAGGTCTCCAGGCAAAAACCTAGCGTTCAGGGAGAAAAGGTAAGCATTTAAGTTGAATCAATATCTCCAGCCCTCTCTCGATTCCCGAGGTGTGGGGCCAGGAGCTTTCCCTTTATGGTTCACTTCTTCACTGTCCGGTAATTAAAAATAGACCCATGCCAATTTGTCCACACTCGGAAAATCTTGTTAGCGTCTGGTAATTGTAACACATCATACATCTTCTCCCTTAAACCCGCCCCAAAGGTGGGTCTTTATAATGCAAGCCGGTTGCTGATAAATGTGTAGTTAACACTGGGCCCCAAAGAAATGGACACCCCGTCTCTGTAGGCTTGGTCAAGACCCTGATCACTGCCCTTGCAGGAAAGGCTCACATCAAGGCACAAATAAGAATATTCTGACAGCAGGATCAAGTGACTCTCTGAATGGATCAGCTCCCAGACCCCTCTCCCTTAAATGTCTTGGGGATGGAGATTATGTAACCCAAACCAGTCACAGGTCTCCCCTTAAAACTCAGACTTCCTTTTGCACAACTGCAGAAGACCTATGTGTAGGCATGACTGGCAGTTCGAAACCACCAGCTGTTCCTCAGGACAAAGACTAGGTTTTGTACTTCCGTAAACAGTTACAGTCTCCGTCAGCGCTGACTTCATGGCAGTGAGTTTTGGGTTCTTTAAAATTTTTATTTCTAGGCAGCCAAAATAAACCAACAAACAGGCACCCAAACCCTGAAAACCACATCTGTTGCTGTGGCGTTGATTCCAATGCACAGCCTCACCGTGTCTCAGGGATGGAACTCTAGGGTTTTCTTGGCTGTAATCTTGACAGAAGCAGATTTTAAGACTTTTCTTCCATGCTGGGTTTGAACCGCCAACCTTTAGATAAGGGTTGTCAAGTGCAAACACTGATGCCACCCAGGCAGCATCATCTCTAGGCAACTACATATCTTTGATACCGCCAATTTCACGAGAGGAAGAATGCTTCCTGCCCTGCCTTATCCCAAGGAAGGAACCCTGCCTGTGGTGCCGACTTGATCAGCACTAGTCTCCTGTCCCTGCGGGTCGACTCCTGCTTCTTCTTCTTGTCACTAGGTCCCATCAAGTAGGTTCCGACTCACAGCGACCCATGTGCCACAGAATGAAACACCGTGTGGTCCCGCCCCATCCTCCCATTGTTACGTTTGAACCTGTTGTTGCAGGACTGGGGTGTCAGTCCATCTCATCAAGTGCATTCCTCTTTTTGACGGGGCCTCTCCTTTCCCAAGCATGATCTCCTTTTTCTGGTCTCCTTTTCATGATTTCCTTTACTGGTCTCTCCTGATAACATGTCCTAAGACCGTGGGACCAAGTCTCACATCCTTGCTTTTACGCAGCCTTCTCGCTGTACCTCTTCCCGGACAGATGTGTTGGTGCTTCTGGCCTTCTATGGGACTTGCCTATTCTTTGCCAGCATCATCATTCAAAAGCATTGATTCTCTTCAGTCATTCTCAGTCAATGGCCAACTTTTACATGCATGTGAGGAGATTGAAAGTAGCGTGGCTCCTGCTTACAGCCTTTCAAATGCTCATCCCCCACCCCCTCCTAGAGTGGATCCTAGAGTGAATTCAGACACATACAAAGCTTTGCACTGTCCTTACTAAATCATTCTACATGAGTTACAACCATTTCACCACAGTACTGTGCCCAATAAATATCTGTTGAGTGAATCTTTCCTTTCTTGGTGTTAGGAATCCAGGCAGAGAAGGTAGGGCAGGGCTTGGGATACATTGGGCTGAGGGTCATCGATGCAGGTAGAACCCACTGGCATGATTCCCTCCTCCCCACTGTGGCAGGTGGGAGGATCCTAATTCTGAAGAGGCTGAGTAGAGACTTAACTTTTCGTGGAGAACATTATAGAGAAACGTACGACGCTTTTTTTTTTTCTTTTACTTTCACTCTCATCCTTCAGCTTCTGAACAAGGTCTCCTGGCTGGCCTTCGCCCCGTACAGAAGCTTCGCGTTGAGCAACTAAGAACTCTTCATTGGTGGCTGCAGTGGGCAGCGGGAGGGAAGGACTTGAAGGAGGTAGAGGTGCTGGTGTGCTGGCTCGGGGGCCCTTGGGAAAGCTGTGGAGGCTCCTTGTGGGCAGTGGGAAGCCAGAAAGGATTCCCAGAGGGGAGGGTGGCATGACTTGAAGTGTGCCTCTTCAAAATAAACATCGATTTGGCTGCACCATGAGTTTCAGTGGTTTGACCGGTAAGTGATGATGTAATCTGACAGTTGTGTCATGATGCGATCATCCTCATGATGGGATCAATTTCTATCAGCTCTTATCTGGACCCTGTGGTGCAAACTTGAACCAGCACATGTCATCCCTGTCCCTGAAGGGTGAGCTACTGATGACAGGTAGCTGTTAGTCAGGGAGGGGGGTGCAACACCTTTCACCAGGTAATAGCTCTGCCCCGATGGAAAGGGATTTCCCTGGGGTGTGGCCCAGAGTACCTTTTATCTTATAAGAGACAAAAAGAGGAATTCAGCAGAATTTCTTCAGCCACCCAGAAAGAAGAGCCAGGATCGGAGGGCATTCTTCGGACTCTCCGTCTCTGAGCTGAGACCCTCCCTCTTAGGCCCAGGGGAAGATGAATGCCAAGATGCACAGAGCTCTCCAGGGACTGCTGGGCCCACAGGTGTTGAGAGAAGACAGCAGGTGACACAGAGAGGAAGAGTTCCCCTGGACTCGGTGTCCTGAAGTTGGACTTCTAGCCTCCGAAACCGGGAGGGAATACATTTCTGCTGTTAAGCCTCTACCTGTGGCATTTCTGTTATGGCAGCACTAGGTGCGATAGCACTGGGCGACTAAGATAAAGGTTGACCGAGTGTCTGATGTTGAAACCCGGGAGCATGGACTGTGATGGCCAGGCTCACATCAAGTGGGCACTTAGGGGCTGAGTTCCCGACTGGAGGTGGACGTGATAATGGTGATTTGCACTGGGGGGGCGGGCAGCTGTGAAGGTGGAAAGTGAACAGAGAGGAGACAAGACCAGAAGGGGACCAGCTTTGTGTGGCCGGGAGCCCAAACCAGATGACCTAATGGGCCTTCGGTATCTCCAAAGCCGATGGTGTGTGGTATTGATTTTAGTTTGGAACTGTCCCTATGAGTCATGAGGCTCTGGTGATGAACATGTTGTGAAGGGGAAAACAAACAGGAGACGATTGACTTGTTACTGAAAATTAATTAAAACTAGATTCCAGCCGTGGAGAAGAGGAGAAAGATGTCAGAATAATTTAGAGGCTTGGTAAAGGTAAATCACAGAACACTCAATTTAGCAGCGTGCTCCATCATCGTAATCGGGGTGAGTAAACATGTCCTCGTTAGGGATGTTCAGGCCGAGCTGACGGGTCTCTAGGGTTCCCTGAGACCAGATCTAGGATTCTAAGACCGACTCCGAAGGTCCCTGAGAAACAGAATCAGATTTATCTGTGCTACCAGGAAGTACAAGGCTTTTCCTCCCCTCTCAGCATGAAACAAAGAACGGGGACCTGGTGGGACAGAGAGCTCCTCCCTCGCCTGGGAAGTGAGTGCTGGTTAGTTTTGCCCAACTTCCCTATCCCTTGAAAAAGTCCTTTCCGGGAAAAGCTGAACCGCAAAGTCATCGGAAACAAGATAAACATTTCTAATTTGGACTTGTCCTCTTTAAGTGATCTTTCGGAAGGCTCCCGGGCCCTTGATAAATTAGTTCTCCAGCTTTAATTCCAGGAGATACAGAAAAACTGCGGAGAGAGAGAGGAATTCACAGAAATGCTTGTGAAGGCCAAGGCTCACACCCTTTGGAGTGAGGTGTCCGCTTGCTCAGCCCTGCCTGGGGCAGGGGGGCATTCTTGGGTGGCATTTGGAGCAGGCAAGACGCAAGGCCACGTCCCTCCCGCGGGAAGCATGTTGGGCCCTGGCTCTGACTTCTGGCTATAGCACTTGCTTCCTGTGGTCCCTCTGACAGCAACGTCCAGGTAGTGATCACTGCCATCTGTGACGTTTAGAACCTCGAGTCCCTCACAAGCACACGACGAAAGGTCTTTCTCTGTCGCCCTTCTGCCTTAGAGGCAGGAGTGTGCCTGAGAGTTAGGCATTCATCCGTTCAAGCCAAAGTGTGGAAGCCCTACTGTGTTCCAGCCAGAGTCCCAGGTGTTGAGACGGGATCAGGGCCAGCCCTGCCTTTCTGGTGCTGGCAGTGGACGAGCAGTCCTGCCCTCCAGCCCCGGGTTTCACCTTCTAGCCCTGGATCCGATAGATGATAATCTTTATGTTCTATAGTTTTGCTGACTAATTCTTGTAAGCAGGTCACCAGGCCTTTCTTCCTAGCCTGGCTTAGGCTGGAAGCTCTGCTGAGGCCTGTCCACCATGGCTGACCTGCTGGTATTTGAAGTACCAGCAACGTCTAAGCCATCAGTTTTCAACCTGTGGGTCATGACCCCTTTGGGGGTCGAACAACCCTTTCACAGGAGTCGCCTGATTCCTAACTAGCAAAATGACAGTGATGTAGTAGCAACAGGAATAATTTTATGGTTGGGAAGTCACCACAACATAAGGGACTATATTAAAGGGTCACGGCATTAGGAAGGTTGAGAAGCACTGATCTAAGCCATCGCAGTATGACCCCCTGGCAGGAGTGGTGGGTATAAAGGGTGACTGGGAGGTTTAACTAAGGAGGCCTGGACATCATGGGTTGTAACTGCAAGGCCTGCAGTCTGAGGACACGAGCGGCTCCTTGGGAGAAAAGACAAGGCTTTCTGCTCCCTTCTGGTTCTAATCTTGGAAACCCACCCAGGCAGCTTTCTGTCCTATGGCGTCACTGTGACTGGCATCTACTTGAGGGCAAATCCTTTGTTCAGCTGTTTAACTATAGGTACATGCCTCCTGGCAATCATGCCCAAGGCTCTGGGAGCCGCTGACTCTTCCCGGCACTCAGCTCCATTCCGGTGCTGATGCCCCAGCTCGGAACCATCCCGAGGATGGCACTTCTGGTCTTGCTCCTGCGCACGGTGATCCTGATCCTCAGGGCTTTCTGCTGAGAAAGAAAGTGACTGGCTGTAGTCCCATGAGTCTGGTCCTACAGGGAGCATCTTCCTTTCATTTCCAGATGGAACGCAAGCATGGCTTTCCTGCGAAGCTCCGTTGGAGAGCCTGGCCAGGCAGGAAGAGCACCTGCCTGTGCTTTGTTAGCTGGCCGCTCTTGTGGACAGGTTAGCCTCCTGGAGCAGGCCAGCTCCATCCCGTGAGCTCTAAGACCCTCTTTTCAGGGGCCCACAGATGGGTTGCTCCCCAGGATGCCGCAGTCCTGCCTCAGGCCCTCCGGGCTGGGGTGGGGAGTGGGGCGCCTGCGTCTTGGCTCCGCTGCCAGTAATGTTAATAAAGTTGAGCTGTCTTTTCCCACCGTGCTCCGCATCTGTCTTCATTGAAGCATGCTCTTGGTAATTTCATTGTGGGGTTTTCCATTAAAAAGTTTGATTAATTCCATAAATATTAAAATAAGACAGATAATTAGAATCCAGGTACTCACGGTTACACAAAGCAGTAAAGTCTGTGCTAAATTATTATTATTAATAATCAGCACTCGCCTCATGCTGGTACTGAGTGCACAGGGAAGAGGGTCCACGGTTGTCGTCATCGGTACAGGCTAGGCTCGCGGCTGCAGTGGTCTCCAGGCGTGGGACCGGAAGCCAGTGTGACTGGGTAATGGGACTACAACTTGAGGTCATTCTCACTGCCATGGAGTCGACGATGACCCATAATGACCCTTCAGCACAGGGCAAAACTGCCCCTGAACATTTCCGAGACTGAGACTCTCTACGGGAGTAGAAAGCCTCCTCTTTCTTCCCGGGAGTGGCTGATGATTTCCAACCGCTGACCTGGGAGGTAGCAGCCCAACGTGTCACCAATAGCCACGCAGAGCTAACGCTTGACCACAGCCTCTGAGCCTGAGTGCTGACCTGCCTGAGACCCACCGCCGTGGAGTCCCTGCCAGCTGGCGGCAATCCTATCAACCAGAGTAGAACCTCACATCAGGGTTTCCCAGGCTGAAACTGTTACAGGTACAGATGGCCTCTTCTCTCTCCAGCAGAGCTGCTCGTGGGTTCGAACAGCCGACCTTGCGATTAGCACAGGGCCGTGCGTTAACCACAATACCACCAGGGAGCCGTCATTCTCCCGAAGAATCTTCTGCTTCTTGTCCCAGGAGGCAGTGTCTTTGAGTGTCCCTGGCCAATTTCCTCTTGTGTGAGGAGGCTGTCTGCCAGCCCTTAGCTCTCTAGCTCAAGGGCTGATGGGAAAGGGGGAGGAGGATTGGGTCCCGTGGGTGTTTGCCGGAGAGCTGGAGCTGAATAATGGGTGTCTTCGACCCGCGGTATAAATCATGTGGACAAGTTTAAACTATGAATCATTAAGGTAGAAGGGTGGGTATACCAAATCAATAAAAAGCGAAGTTAGGGGAAAAGCTCTCGTCACACTTAAGTGAAAGCACCTATTTTGTTGTGTTCGGTCACAACGGTAATTGTCTCACTAATCACTTTGTGGTGGATTCCCAAAGTGGCCACCCCAGGAGAATGGGCGGGCAGGGGGATGCAGGGAGGGGCGGGAAGGCTTGCTCTTATTTTTAACCAGAGGAACAAGTCAGCTATACAGAACACCTTTCTTTCCTTTTTTTTTAAGCACTTGTTCAAAAAAGCCTTCTCAGCTCTAGGTGAGGGAATGGAGTGGCTGGCTCTTGTTGCCTGGGCCCCAGGCTGGAGGTCCCTGTTGGCTGGGGTCTGAGACTGGAGCCCGGTCCAGGCCAGGCCTGATGGAGGGGCGACTGCTCCCACACCCTCACAGTCAACTCTGCAGAGGCTGAGGGAGGCGGCACCTACTCGGAAGACACCAGGTCTTCTGGCCAAGAGTAAAGACAGGCAGGGCGGTGCTGTAGACCCGCATCTGGTGTGGGAGTTCTGGGGGTCGGGATGGAAACTCGGAGCAGCGGGGAGACAGTGTTGGCTTGAAGAAGGCAGATTGCAAAAGCAGGCGGGAATCCCAGGCCTGGGCTCCCCCGGGGAAGAGGCCGCAAAAGCAAAGGGAAGGCATGGATCGATCCTCTCCTCATGTGATACTTGCTTCATCAAGGAAGTTTTTATGCAATAGTTTAGGTTTGCGGGTAACATTTGGGGTGGGGGCGGGGCAGAAGATTGCAGATCGAATTGGTTTTCCATTCGACAATTCGTATACATTTTATTTGGTGACACGAGACCTCACCCTGTAACGACACTCTAGCGATGGCCTCCTGGTGTTGACTGTTTCCGTTTGTCCCTTTTGTCCGGGCCCTCCCTGCCTTCTGAGTTTTATCCCTGGGCACATGCTGCCGCGGAGGGAGACCTCACATGACTGACTGGTCTACGGCGTGTGCGCCGTGCTGGTCGTGGTGCTCACACCTCCCTGGTGTGATGGTCACTGAATAAATCGCCTGCTTGTTGCTTGACTGAAAGTTGAACCAAGAGGGTGACGTTGGTTCTGGGCTTAAAGACTGCCTAAGGCAGAGGAAAGGAGCCTTTTTTCTGCCAAGGGCCATTTAGATATTTATAAAATAATTCTAGAGCCATACAACATTATCAACCTTAAAA
>NW_022103906.1:60137206-60140619 GCF_000313985.2 Echinops telfairi
TGGAGGAAAGGATAAACAAACTCTGGCGCACACACACACACACACACACACACAAAGGAATATTATGCATCCTTTAAAAAGTAACTGTGAGCCTGTCAAACGTGCCCTGATGTGGACATAATTGGAGGACATGATGTTCAGCGGAGTTAGTCTCACAATGATGCATATTTCATGACACCATTATTATAGAGGGAAAATGGTTTTCACACCAAAAGAAAAGATTGGAAGATTATGAGGAAGCCAGAACATGGGGTGAGGAGGGGGCAGGGGTGGAGCAGAGGACAGGGGGAGAGGGAGAGGATGGCGAGGTAAAGAGGGAGGGTGAGTAAGGAAAGAAAAAGGGAGAAGGAAGAACCCCGTGGGGGCGTTACTAAACTGCTGTCACTGTTTTGATGCGCTGGCCGGTGCAGCTACGTATCCTCTGTCTTTGTATGTGTTACACTCTACCGACAAAAGGAACGGGAATACCAATAAATGAAAAAAACCCTATCGCTAGGACGAGTCCGATGCCTCCAGATCCCTTATCCATCAGATCTGAACACTGGCCCCAGTGGGTGCAAAAGGAGGAAAAGTGAAACGGAAACTGACTTCTATTCTTTTTGTGACAACTGAGCTAGTTTCAAACAAACCAAAAGCATGTACCTTGATTCCTGAGTGTCTGGGCACCCCTTAAATTGTGTGCCCTGTGGGATGGGGAGGGGCGGGTCTGAAAACTAGACTCCTGGGGTCAGAGCAGGTGCCCGCAGAGTCTGGCAGGTTCACAGGGGACCCTCGGACAAGCTCAAGTTTGCTGCTGTGGTCTGTGACCATTGAGTCAGCCGGGCCCCGAGCATCACAGAAGGAAATCCTGCCTGTCCTGCGGCAGCCCCTGAATGGCTGTGGATAGAGCGAAGCTGAGGTTTACACAGGGTATTCAACATCGGAAGGAGGGCAGCTACTCAAGGGCAGGTGTGGATGGATGGTGGGGCTTGGGAGAGGCCTGTCTGATGGTAAGCGGGGTCAGGGAGGAAGCCAGTAAAAGGAGTGCTAGAATCAAAATAAGAGGGAGGAATTGTCCGAGAACAGGCACACTGCTTTGGAAGGTGTTTGTGGGATATGGGGCTTGTCCACATCTCCTTTAAATCTGGGCCAAGAATCTTGGGGGAGACAAAAGGAAGCATGCCTTGGGAAGGAAGGAAGGAGTGTTCTCATCACTGAGCTGATGAGGGGGATAAAGCCCAGAGCACCCCCAACCCCCCGGGGGCCTGCGAGACACTGCAGGCATGAGGACGGGTTGTCTCAGAGTGAGAGGAGAGTGAGTCGACCATTTAGCCTCATGCCTGTGCTAGGACTCGTCATTCCATGATCTGGGGCTATCGGAAAATGGACAGGTGAGCTTTGAGGCATCGAGGACAATCAGACCAGACAATCTGCATGTGAAGGGTTACTGGCCCAGTAGATGAGGGGTATGTTGTAGTTGGGGCTTGTCGGATCTTGCACTTGGACTTCGAACGCCTCTCCTGCTTCCATCCTTGCCCACACTACCAGCCTGATCCCTGTCCAATTTTCTTCAAAGCATTGTCGGCAGTCATCTCGTGTGTTCTTGTGTTTGCTTTTTGACTGATCTCTATTTCCCTTTACTGCCAATCTAAACTCCTGTGTTAGTCTGGGTAGACTAGAGAAAGAAATCCAGGGAGACTCATCTGTGTCTAAGAAAGAGCTTTATATACTAAAGAGCAATTGTATGTTGAGAAAACATCCCAGCACAGCCCACATCAAGTCCATAAGTCTGAAATTAACCCATATGTCTGAAACAGTCTATAAATCCTCTTTAGACTCACACAACACATGCAATGACACCAAATGCAGAAGATCAGAGGCCAGTGGGTGGAAAATCTTGTGGATCCAGTGGCAGTGGAAGCATCTCAGTGATGGCATGGGTCTCCACATGGCTCCCCCAGCTCCAGGACTCCGGTTCCATCAGTGTAACTCCATGTGTCTTGTCAGCAGGAAGACAGAGAGTGTGTGTCCCACCTCCTGTGAGCTATTTATCTCTGTAGCACCTCCTAATGAGGTCATCAATCTGTGACTGATTGACAGGCTAAACTCCACCCCTTCACTCTTAATAGTTTTAAATCAACCCCAGATTATATAACTACCACCACTCCATAAGGGAAGCCCCACTATCTATCTTATTCAATATGGCCTCTCCCGCATTTAGAGTAGTACCCTGAGGGACCAGGAACGCAGGAACTATTTGTTGAATGAATGAAGGAATGAAAGTTGGGACTCTAGCCAGGCTTTGGGCCATCCTTATGTACAGGCTGGGAGCATGAGCTGGAAGACAGCATCTTGGGTGGCAGTTAGCAGGTGAATGGACAGGAGTGCTATCTAGTGGGTCTATGGGCTTCTTGTGGAACGCCACTGGCTTTTCAGTGACTTATGTTTGGGCATCTTCAGAACAAGGGGGTGACAGCCCTGCTTTGTTCCGACTGGTCCCGCCACACTTAGGCCACTGGGCCTGGTGGGACAGAGACTGACAACCCTTTTAACCAGGCTGGTATTCAGAGGAGCGTGATTGAGCTGAAATGGAACGAGGGCCGACCCAATGTGGGCAGTGGGTGGTGAGGGTGGCAATGGGCAGGCAGGAAGACGGAGACGTTGGTGAAAGAGGGAGCAGGCTTCTCTCATGAGGTCCTAGGGAGTCAAATGAGGACCAGACACTGGCCGTGAAAGTGATGCTTTGAGTTAATGGTGAGATGTTTCTGACCGTTGGTGCTGCCTGAATTGCATTAGGAGACCTCATGGGCGTGAGAGTTCCCGGTAACTGGGGGCATCCGAGCAGGGCCAGGGGTGTATAGAAGGAACCCTTGCCCTCAAGAGGGCTCCTCCAGAACTCACGGGGTGGGGGATGTCCCCTGCAGTTAGGTTTAGCTCGAACCCACACCAGCTGGGACTCTCCCCAGAGGACCTTAAACATGCTCCTGGTTGCTCCAGGTGCCTAGGGAGATGCAGCTTCCATTTTTGTTGGTTTATTGAGCAGGATGTTTCTGATTGTAGATGGGGCAGGGGCAGGGGCAGGGAGGAGTGTGTTTTGTTTTCTCCTCCTGGCACACAAGGTAAGTTAGATGGGGCAGTGGGGCAGTGAAATACAAGCCCCTCCCACTTCTCTCCCCCTTGTCTCCTTTCCCACCCCCATCTTCTTCCCCCTCCCCCTCCCTCTTTTTTGTTTGTTTTCATTTCAGTTCTAAAAAGAACAGCCCCTGATCCAGGAAAGTGAATGAGATAGTAAAGGTTTATTGTGCCAACTTGGTCGATAAATACATGTGGGGTTAATTGAAGGGCGGAGAGATAAATGGCTAGGTGAGTCTCATCTTCCTAAATGGCTAGGTGAGCCTCACCTTCCTAGTTCTCGGGTCTCTTGCTTTCTGATG
>NW_022103906.1:60141522-60143122 GCF_000313985.2 Echinops telfairi
GCTCTCGATGACTTTAATATAATACTTATATATCTCAACCGTACAATTGTGCATTACTGAACCCAGAAGTAGTATTACTGAACCAGTGAGTTCAAGCAGCGGGTGGGGGCTGGCACCTCACCCCCCAGCGACAATTTTATTTAATACTACAGTTCCCCACCTTTGCTTTCTTCTTTTTAAAATTGTTTCACTGGGGGCTCGTACAACTCATCACAATCCATCCATCCATTCATCGTGTCAAGCACATTTGTACATTTGTTGCCCTCATCATTCTCAAAACATTTGCTTTCAACCTGAGCCCCTGGTATCAGCTCCTCATTTTTGCCCCTCCCTCCCCCACCCACCCTCTCTCCCCACTGATAATTTGTAAGTCATTATTTTTCCATGTCTTACACTGACCGACGTCTCCCTCCACCCACTTTGGTCTTAGTTTCTTATGAGTCCTAAAGAATGAAGAAGACGATGGGATTCTCGGGTCCTTAATACAGAATGGAGCCCTGGTGTGCTGTGGGCGAAGCATTGGGTTGCTGACCTCAGGGTCAGTGGTTCAAACACACACGCTGCTCCACAGGAGGAAGAGGAGGCTCACTGCTCACAGAAAGATCTACAGTAGGTCTCTCTGAGCCACAACCGACTTGTCGGCAGTAGGTTTGCTGTTACAGCAACACTATAAACCAGAGGTTTTAATGAATAGCAATGCCTTCTCTGACGATTTAGGAAGCAAAAAGTGCCGATTCAGAGTCAGGCTCTAGGGGAGCGTTGTCTGTCTGTCTGCTCAATGGGGACGAACTTCGTCTCTGTATAGCTTCTGCACCCTCTTCCTTGGCAGTCTCCATCCATATGGTGGGCGTGTCCTCCCCATGTGTGCTTCCATGGCCCTGTTAGTGTCTTCAAGGTCACTGCGCACACTAATAGGGTCCAGGGACCATGACAAGGAAGGCCCTGTCCTCTAATGCCATAATCTCCATGGGGGTATGGTTTAGGATTTATCACCCAGATTTTGAGAGGTCACAATTCAATCCACAACACCCATTGCAAACACTTGAGACTTGGCAGCCCGGGGCCAGCTGGGACGTGTGACAGTGTTCCCTTTGTGAAGGAGGAGTAGATGGTGTGGTAGAAAAAGCACTGAACACTGGGGTGTATTCCTGGAAGATGGGCTTATTTTCCTCCCCAATCAGAAGACCTGCATGTCTTCCAGCCCTTTGACTCTCTGTCAATTGAGAATTAGAAGGGCACTTGCTTTAGGGATGTGTGTGGCTGTTGTGAGGTTTAGTGGAGATCAAGAGCCAAGTGCAATACCTGGTCCAGGGCTGAATGAACGTTGACTCTCTTTCTCTCACCACAGAAGCCATGGTCGGAGTTGCATTGACCACCACTCGGGGGAGCTCTGGCCCAGTTGGTGCCTCAGTACTGGGGTACTGGTACTCCAGGACAAAATCAGTGGTCGAAGAGGAGAGGAAAGATTAGAAAGTAGAGGTGCCGTGAATAAGCAGAGGGGTCATCCCTCTGGGGACCCTGGGCATTCGCAGGACCAGCTGGCCGTGACTGAGGGCGTCAGGATGAAAGCCTCGCTGGCCGCACAGCAGCCCCCCCCCCC
>NW_022103906.1:60144175-60145540 GCF_000313985.2 Echinops telfairi
AATATTTCCAAAACATTTTCTTTCTACTTGAGCCCTTGGTATCAGCTCCTCTTTTTTTCCCTTCCCTCCCCCACCCCTGTGAATCCTTGATTAATTGTATATTATTATTGTTATTTCATGTCTTACGTTGTCTGTTGTCTCCCTTCACACAACTTTCTGTTATTTGTGTCCCTGGAGGGGGGTGCTATATATCCAACCTTATGATGGGTTTCCCCTTTCTCCCCCTCCCACTCTTGCCACCATCCCCCTACCCTCATGGTATCGCTACTCCCATGACTGTTCCTGAGGGGTTTATCTGTCTGAATTCCATGTGTCGAGAGCTCTTATCTGTACCCATGTGTGTACTCTGGTCTAGCCGGATTTGTAAGGTAGAACTGGGTCATCGTAGTGCAGGGTGGCGGGGGTGGGGAGGTCGGGGAGAAACATTTAGGAACTAGAGGAATGATGTGTGTTTTGTTGGTGCTATACCACACTCTGGTTGAATCTCTCTTCCGTGTAACGCCTCTGTGGGGTGATGTCCAATAGTCTACTGATGGGCTTTGGGTCTCTACTCCAACCCCCCTCTTTTACATCGATAGAATGGTTTGCTTTGAATCTTCTGATACCTGATGCCTGCTCTTGCCAACACTTCATGATCACACAGGCTGGTGTGCTTCTTCTCTGTGGGCTTATTTGCTTCCCTGCTAGATAGCCTCTTGTTGAACTTCAAGCCTTTAAGCGGGTTGACCGTTTGAACCCACCAGCCACCCTGAGGTGGAAGGATGAAACCTACTTCCATAAGGACGGCATCCTTGGAAACCCTCCGGGACAATTCTTCTCTGCCCCCCATGATTGCTGTGAGGTGGGATGGAGCAGGTGGTCCCCAACAGCACCCAGCAGAGTGGTACACAGCTTTTCTGTCTACAGTAAGGTGACCAGACAACCCGCTATTGGTGGGACAGTCCTGATTTTTAACAATTTTTCCCACATCCTGTGGCATTTTAAAAAAGTCCCGATTTTTAGAAAGAATGCACAACAAGCTAGGGTATACGGTTTTTGGCTACCATGTGGCTATTTTGCCAGGATATGAGTTTTATCAATGGTGTCCTGCTTTTGTCCTGCTTTACCAATGTTAAAATCTAGTCATCTAAGTCTATAGCTTTCAGTGGGGTTACACCTCAACAGAAAGGAAACAGAACTCCCGACTTGTGGCTCGGGAAGCAACCTCACGGCAACTAGAAGAAAGACGGAAGTGGCCAAGCATTCAGTTTTACTGGGATCCACAATGAACGTGCCTGGAAGTGGTTGAGAAATCAAATGATACAGTGCGTTCAGCAAATCCGCTGCAACAGCTCCCTTTAAAGTGGTGTGCGCTCAAGGGCTCAG
>NW_022103906.1:60156567-60169112 GCF_000313985.2 Echinops telfairi
TCCACATTGTGGGGCTGGCAAGTCCTAAATCCATGGGTCAGGCAACAGGCTGAAGACTTCTGCCGGCTCGTGTGGTTGCAAAGGCTGACGAATTCTGAGAACCAGAAGTCAGGCATCAAGATGTGTCAAGGTGGATTAAGGGTAAGCTTTGGGAAAACACCCTTTATATTCGGGGGGCAGGCCACATCCCCAAGGAAATCCCCCTTTCAGTGGATTGGCTGTTCCTCCTATCAGATCACACAACAGCAGGTGATCACACAGTGTCTGTCTAAGCACTCAGGGTACCGGCCTCACCGACGGGGCCCATAATGTGAATCATCATCACAGGATGTCAGAAGGAGGTGAAAAGATAGGGGTGGGGGTGGGGTGAGAGAGGGGAGAAAAATAATTTCTTTAAATGTATGCATGTTTCTCATACGATGAAACAGATGAGAATAAGAATAAGAAAAGAGAAGAAGCAAAAATGGAGATGCCTTCTCCCAAGCCCTAGCTTATTTCCTTCCTTTCTGCCCACTAAGAGCAGTAAACAGGGCCCCTGGGGTGCAGTTAGTTATACCGGAAGGGCAGCCTTGTGAAGTGACCAGCTGATCTGCAGGAGAAAGGTGAGACTTCTTCTCCTATAAACAATGACCTTCTCGGAAAACCCAGCCCGTTGGAGAGGGCCCTAGGAGTCAGCACCGACTCGATGGCAGTTTGAGTTTTGATATTAAAGTCAAGGAGCCTGGTGATAGAGTGGGTTAAGCATTAGGCTGCTAACTCTAAGGTCAGCAATTCAAACTCACCAGCCCTTCCTCCCAGGAGGTGGGGCGGGGGAGAGGCACCTATTTTCCCCTGTAAAGATAAAACCCGTAGAAACCCCATGGAGCAGTTCAGTTCTGTCCTAGTCAGAATTGACTCCATGGGGTAGTGGGTATAGGAAAGTAAAACAGGGTAAGACTTCCTAGCCAGGATCATTTTGGGAGGACACATTTTGAAATTGGGGGTGGGGGGCTGGGGAAAGAAGGTCACTGGGTGCCCTGGGCTTTTAGTGGGGGAGGAGCACAGGGCCGAGGGGCAGTATCTCCAGAGAGGACAGCACCCAGGCGCAGGAGATCTGAGCAGAATGTTTGGGAGGAAGATCTCTGAGCAACTTGACTACCTTTCTGCCAGTGAGAGACTCCCTAGTCCAGGAGCGAAGGCCAGGTACACTACCGGCTACCATCTTTGATCCAGGGCACACGGTCTGGGGCTCGCCTACATTGGCACTAACAATTAAACGGCCCTGGGAGTTGGTAGCCTTGGTCTTTCTGGACTCAGTGCCAGATGCCAGGGAAGCTTCTGGTGATCCAGTCACTGAAGCCAGTGGTAGTTTTGACTGGGGCAGAAACGGTCTTTTCAAGTAGGTTTCTGGCTGGCTGTTAGGGACATGCCACGAAAGAGAAGCAGGGTTGCTCTTGGTTTGGGTGCTGGGGCCTCCACTGCCCAAGAATGAACGAGACTGGAACTTGAGGGCCAGGTTCCCTTCAGCAGACCCAGAAAGGCTCCGTGTGGTCCTGTAAACAACATACTAATTGCAGTCACTTAGGTGGATTGATTACCATTTAGGCCTAAGTGCCAACAGCACAGTAATGAGTCTGCCTATCATTACATATGTGTCAGACGAAGGTGACTGTCAGCTTTATTTGATTACAACGATAAATTCCGTTCCGATGCCGGCTTTGTCACTCGGCTTCAGCTAGTTGGTTACTGAGGTTGTCACCCACACCCAGCAGGGCCCTGCTCTGAGCCTTCCCTCCCCTGTCCCTCCCTGTCACAGATGGCACCTTCACCATCACTGCCACTGCGGCGATGCCGACTCAGAGAGACCCTACAGGATGGGAGAACTTGCTGGGTGAGTTTCTGAGACTGCAATCCTTGCAGGAGTAGAAAGCCTTGTCTTTCTCCAGCACTGAGTGCTCCCCAAAGGCATTAGCACCCTAACCTGTACCCCCTGTACCTGTGAAAGGGCACCCTGGTGGCACAGTGGGTTACGTGTGGGGCTGCTAACCGCAGAGTTGGTCCTTCAAAGCCAGCCGCCACTCCCAGGGCGAAAGAGGACCCAGAGGAAAGCAGAGGATCAAAGCGCAAAGAGCAAAGGATTGTGAGCATGAGCGAGCGCGCACCTGAACCTTCTGTTGCCCGTGCCTCCTGAAGGCGGAGGGAACAGTGTTCGGGTCTTCAGAGCCTCCTGTGGGCTTGCCTGCGGGATCGCAAAGAGCAGGCCTGGGCTCCTTGGCAGCGAGTCACGTTGCAGCCAATGCAGCTGCATGGGAAGGGAAGCCATTCCTCTCTCCGTAGTTGGACTGTGACAATTTCTCTCTAGGAGGCTCTAGTTTGGGGTCTTCTTGCTACGGCTTATGACTGTGGGGGGCACAAGTGGATTGCTTAGATGATTAACCGAGTCAGCAAATTTGTACTGGCCTGTGGTATTCTTGGAGGTGCTGCTAACTTCCACGTTCTGCCAGCCCATCTTTCTTGGGAGGAGCACACAGATGGCTCTCCTCCAGTCAGGTCGCTGCCTTCCAAGTTTCTTGGAATAAGAGGCAAGCCCTTCCAGAGATACGTCCCTTTGTTGACACATACCAGTCGGTGTTCTCGCTCCAATCCCGGAGGTTTGTTGAAAACGAACGTGTGCCTTACCCCAAGCCTGGGTAGTTTCAATCCCCTGGTATGGATAATGAATAAGGAAGACCGAAGAATAATCGAGGCCCTAGAATTACAGTGGTGGCAAGGAATGTTAACTATACCAAGGACTTCCCGAAGAAAGGACAAGCCTGTCTTGGAAGAATGACAGCTAGCAAGCTCCTTCGGGGCGAGGGTGGCAGGCTTCATCTCACATGTTCTGGGCAGGTTTTCCCTCCGGAGGAAGCAGTATCTGGGAAGAACGTCATGCCTGGTAAAGTGGAGGGGCAGTGGACAAGATGCGTGGACACAGTGGCTTCATCAGGGGCTCTACCTTAAGAACAATCGTGAAGATGGTGCAGGACCAGGCAGCGTTTCACTCCCTTCTACATAGGGTCACTATGAGTTAAACCTGACTCTCCAGCACCCAGCACCAGCACTTACTGAAAAGTTGTTGGTTTGAACCCACCCAATGCACCGTCGGAGAAAGGGATGGTAATTTTGTTTCCTTAAAGAGGGGCATCCTGGAGACCCCTCCGAGCACAGAGAGCTCTACTCTGTAACACGTGGCATTGCCAGGAGCCAGAATGGACTTGGTGACCATGGGCAGGGAATAGCATTGTTTGTGTTGCTGGATGTGGGAGAATTTGTCCCACTGCTGTTCTCTCTGGCCTGAGGGTGGGGGCGTGGCCTGAGGACGGGGGTGTGGCCTGATGATGGGGGCGTGGCCTGTTCTGTGGGGTCTCAAGAATCCTGTGTGTTCCCTTCAGCAGTTCCCAGAAGTTGCCTCTCTCTTGTGCTTCTCTTCCTCTGCTCCGGTGACTTTCTGAGCAAGGCTGGGCTGTCACTTCCCTATCACAGGAAGACAGTTTGCTTCTGAACAACGTGCCCTGACTCCTTTATATTAGAATATTCCATTAATTATGCCAAGACCCTTCATACTCCCATTAGGGCACTTTACAAAAGAGACCCCAATCCTGGCTCAGTAGGCGCTTGAGGCCAGAATGCACACTGCCTCTGCAGTCTCAACAGGGCCCGTAAAGATCAGAGCACCTCGAAGTGCAGGCGAGACCCACCCCTTTGAGGCTCCCGATGAGCAGCGTGAGACAGGCCATCTGAAGCAGCCACATAATGGAGTATTCAAGTCTTTTAATCCCACTTCTCTGAGGACTCTTACAGGTGCAGGGCGGCTGCCTCGGGCTGGGAAGAAAGGAGGAAGGAACTGGGTGTTTTGGACTTTTACCTGAATGGAAAGAGGCTGCCACAGGCCCACGAGGTCATGTTCCCTGAAAACCCTTGAGGAAACAGTCACAGCATAGCCACCTGCCTCCTGAGGGGGTGCCCAGGGCCCAGGGTGGGCAGGAAAGTGCAGCTGAGTGTCTGCAGCAGGCTCCCTGTGGCTCAGAGGGACAGCACCATGAGACAGAGGCAAACACTTGGTTTGTGGCTGTTTCTGGGCCTCCCGCAAGCTGAACTCACTCACTGCTAGCCCTGGTGGTGTCCTGAGTACTCAACTGGGCTGCTAACTTCAAGAGTTCAAAACCACCAGCCACTCCAAGGGAGAAAGATGAGACTTTCTACGCATGTCAAGAGTTACAGTCTCCAAAACCCACAGGGCCAGTTCTACCCTGTCCTGCAGGGTCACAGAGCATGGGCCAGCCAGGTGAGTGAGAGTGAATTTAGACGCTGCCCTTCCACCTTTCCCTCTGTCCTTCATCTCAGGAGTGTCAAAATAAGAATTTCGATCAGTTTGTTTGCATGTGGTTTGAATTGTAGAAAGCCAGACAGATGAATAATTTTCCAAGTGTAAGTATCACTCCCCCCCTTGCCTCCCCAATTGTACAGGATATACTTGTACTAAAAAAAAATATCACCTGTTGCTCTCTGAAATTTGATTCGAATTGTGCTGCCTGCGTTTTATCCGACAGCTCCGGCCCCACCTCAAGCCTCCCTTTCCCACCAGTTCCCGTGGGCCCAGGACTCCCAGAAAGAAGTGTCCGCAGGCGAGCTGACCCCTGGAAGGATGAGAAGGGGGGATGATCCCTAGCCAGGCTGCTTCCAAATCCATTAATGCGCCTTGCTCCTGGCTCCCTGGTCGCTGCCAGCAGCCTGCAGTCTGAACATCATCTCTACCAGCTGGATGCAAGTCTGGCAGGATTTGAACAGATGGGAGGAGGCAAAGAGGGGAGGGCAAAGCCTGCCTGGGGGAGGTTGGGGGGATCGGAGCCTCCTGGTGGCTCCTGCTGAGCAGTACTTGGCATCTGCCTCTGTACTTTGATTTGTTCTATTTTTAACTGTCTTCAATTTCCCTCCTGGGGAAGGGAGAAGGGAGGTGGGGAGCTGAGCGAGGCGGGGTGGGAGTGAGCAGGGGAAGAGGGGTAGTTGGGAAACTAGAAGCCAGTTGGCAGCATTGTGCTGAATTCGAAGGATCCAGAGTCTCAGGCACAAAGCCAAGAAGAGCCAGGGAAGGAGGAGCGAGCGGGCCCTCAGGTCTGGCCTGAGAAGAGGGCACCTGGAAGTGGTCACCGAGAGAGGAATGCCGAATCGATGACTGAGGAGAGACTGAGGGGCCTGGGGACTTTTGGAAGGGATCTGAAGGGCACAGTAACTGACTTGGATAGGGTGCTAGCGGTTGACTCTGAGATCACAAGGCGAGGTGACTAGCAGGTCGCCTTGCACCATTCCCCAAAGCAGATGGCAAGAGGAGGAGGAGTGTGAAGTTGAGGCTTTATCCCACCAGCAGGGAGGAAGAGAGGATGGCGCATCTCTGTGGCATGTTCCAAAGAGCATGGCGGCAGTGCTGGGACTGCCCGTGCCCACAGACTAACCAGTGAGTGTGGACAGATCTCAGTGCTGAGGGCCGGCAGAGCCCACTCCTCTGGATGGGAGCCAGGGCAGGCTCTTTTAAGGACAGGACTCACGAGAAGGGCCATTTGATGACTGGTGTATAGGGAATGGTGGGTCTGCAGGGAGCAGACTGGGGGGGAGGGTGTCACAGAAAGGGGCCTTGGGAGTAGGTCATCGACTTCCAGATTAAAAACCCATTTCCCTGCTCTTAGTGGTTAGCACCCTGACTCCCAAATACGGAGGCTTTTGGGGTGTCTGTGCATACATGCATTAGTGAGATATTCACTCACTCATTGCCCATTTACTAAATGACCTGACAGCAAGCCTTGGTACTGTGTGGCAGGTTGGAGATGTTCCCAAGAGGAAGATATGCCTGATGCTAAAGTTTCAGCAGGGCCCCTGGTGATCTAGTGGGCAACACGTTGGGCTGCTAACTGCAAGGTCTGCAGTTCAAAACCACCAGCCATTCCAAGGGAGAAAAATGAGGGTTTCTACCCCTGTCAAGAGTTACAGTCTCAGAAACCCACAGGGACAGTTTACCCTGTCCTATGGGAATTGACTTGAGGGCACTGTGTGTGTATGTGTGAAAAGTTTACCATCTGGGGGTCAGATAAGGAAACCAATAGATGCAACGTTGCTATGGAGAGTGGTGGTCACATGAAGGGAAGGAAAGACCCGCAGCGTTGAAGTGCCACCACATGCCAGTAAAAATAGGGCCCCGTTTTAATGTTCTCATCTGTGAAACATGGAAACAATAAAGCCTACCTTGCAGAATTGTTACTGGATTGAAGATGATGTATATACATTACTGCACACAGAAACCCAAACCAAAGCAAAGCAACTGACATAGGGACCAGGACCTGTAGAGGATACCTGAGACAATAAACGGGAACAGACTGCCTCATCTTTTTCCTGAGCAGCAACTGGCAGCTTTGAACTACTGACCTTGTGGTTAGCAGTCAATACTTACCTGACAGTTCCTTCAAGGCTTTCGATGACTTGTAATGATTCTGGAGATATGTGCAGCACATAGCGCCGGCCTGAAGAGGAGCAATTGCAGGTAATAAGGATGATCTAAATGTTGATTTTATAGGACATTCTTATTACAAAACAGACCAAGAAGAGAGGGGTTAGAGTCTGCTGTTAGATCTGCCCTATCATAACTGGTATTTATTATGTATTTAGTATTGTGACTCCTTCAATCTTCACATCAAGCTATGAGACAGCTTAGACTTGGGAGTCAGGTCTAGATTTGGGTTCAAATTCCAGATTTGTTGTCTGTGACCTGTGAGCACCTGGACAAGCCACATCCCCATCTATGCCTCAGAACCTGTAGCTCTGACCGAACTCAACTCGGTGCCACAGAGGCAATTCAGACCTAGGTGAACCCCACAGGACAGAGCAGAACGTCCCTTGTGGGTTTCTGAGACTACAAACCTTTATAGGAGCAGAAAGCCTCACCTTTCTCTTGAGGAGCAGCTGGTGGTTTTGAACTGATGCACTTGTGACACCAATCCATGTGCCACCAGAGGTCCCTCTACGGGGGCAATAACATAGCTACCATGCAGGTGAGGTAGATGAATGTATGCAAAGCATTAAGAGGCCTGTGCAGCATGCCTTAAGGATACTCGGTGTTTCTTTGATCAGGTGGCTCATAGGTACAAGTGCTCAGTTGTTTGCTGAAAGGTGGGTGGTTGGAACCCACCAGCCAGTACAGCCAGCAAAGGTTCCCAGTACCACAAGCCCTCTGGGGCAGTTCTGCCCTATGCTGTGGGGTCACTCCAGAGTTGGAAGAGAATGGATGGCAGTGGGTTTGAGGTTTCTGGTTCAGGAGAAAGAAATAGGGGACCGTAAACATTAGAGGAATTCTGGTGTCACCCTGAGTTGACATTGACTTGCCAACCCCTAACAAGAGCAGCAGCAGTGAGGGACCAGACTTAGAGGGTCTAGACACATGCTCACAGGCACAGGCGAGAGGCAGACCTGGCCTCCCGTTGGGCTAGGTCCCGGCTTCCCTTCCTGTGCTCCCTCTGGCTGCTGTTGATCCTGATCTTAGCTGGGATCTCAAAGGTCCCCGTGGGAAGGACATGGTGGGTGGGAATTCTCGAAAGGGAACTGGGTCTCCACCATGTTCCACCCTTCTCCAGGGAGGTGTCTGCTGGAAGAGAGGAGGCTGGGCCCCGTGGAGGGCAGGAGCAGGCAGACGTGGGCTGTTCAGAGAGGCCAGTTGGGCAGAGGGGGCCAAAGGAGGGGTGAAGCTGAGAAGGGAATCCCTTTCCTTCCAGAGGCCAGAAGGAGGAGGCATTGGGTTTGTAGCCCAGGACATTAAACAACAGTTCAATGGCAACAGTGGAAGGAAAAGTTATATTGTGTAGACACAGAGGATGTGAGTGAAAAACCTCCCCTTGGAAAAAATCTAGCTCTGAAGCAGGAGGAGCAGCAGAGTCCGGCCGTGGGACCTCTACGTGGAATGGGTTTGCACACTTGGTGGTCAACGCTTTCATTTTCATTAGCGCTGGAGTGGAAAATCTTATCTGTCTTCAGTGTTCCAGCTCCAGGTGGAAGACTCCATCAAAGGGCGCACACCCAGGGAGCGGCTGACTGTGTGGTCCTGCATGCCGCTCCCGCCAGCGGATCGTGGGCACCAGCATGCGCAGTTGTGCCCTCTCTAGGCAGCCCACCAAAGGCAGGGATGGAGAAGGAGAGTGGGATTCTGAATGCCTGGGGTCGGGAGAGTCCTCCGAGCCCCCCCGCTGCCCCCAGGTGGCATAAACGCTTTACACTGGACCCAAAGATATAGGGGGTCAGAAGCCACTGAGGGGTGCCGTGGAAGAAAACCCAGATGGGCCGTTCTGTGAAGACTGCAGCCGAGAACACCCGGTGGAGCACAGCTCTGCTCTGTACCGGGGTCGCTGGGAGTCGGAATTGACTCGCACCTGAATAGACTCGCGGTGGAATGAACTCAACAGTCCTTGGTCTGTCTGTCTGTCTGTCTGTCAGGGATTTTTTTGGGGGGGTGAGGTGGAGGTGGGGATAGCTGCTTGTGAAGCCCAGCAGGAAGCTCAGTCTTGAGTTAGTCGGCAGCTTGAAGCCCAGCTTCTGAGAAACAGTGTTCAGCAGGACACGTTCCGACAGTGGCTGTCATGTAGGTTCCATCTCAGGGTGACCCTGGGCCCCAGAGTGTGGCTGACTTTCCCGAAGCAGAGCCCTGCGTCTCTCCTCGGTGGCACCGCCAACTTCCCACCTCTAGGTTGGCAGCCGGAAGGGATTTCACAAGATGCCTCACCCAAGGACTTCTATTTTTTGTTGACTTACGGGATGTAAAACAGCAACCACAACAACAATACTACCTTATTTCATTACCATGGAAATAAAGTTCGCTCCCTGCCGAGGCTAGGTAAGGGACAGGCCTGCAGAGAGGAGGAGCGACCTGGGGGAGCAGCCAGGAGGAGCGTGAGACACCCCCCCCCATGGTAGAGGGGACCCCATTGGCGCTGAAGGTGCCCCAGGGCAGGGGTGGAGGTGGAGGAGTTTCTGCTTGTGCCCAAGTTCCCCCTGCCCCGTGGGCATCAAGGGCACAGTGCGGATCACCTGCTCTCACTTCTCTTTGAACTGTTAATTAGCTCTTCAATAATTTAGACCATTTCTTTCTACACCATAAATGGCTGACGTTTTATAATTTAAAGTTTATTTTTGAAAGAAGGGCCAGTTCCCCCTGAGGCATTCTGGCTGTGGTTCAGAAGGGCAATACTTAGGGTTTGAGAAGGTGTTTGGAGCACGGAAGACAGTGCTTGTCTGTGACACGGGCGCTCCCGGGCCGGGGTCAGACGGGCGGTGGGCAGCGTGTCCACACAGCCAGCCAGGTTTTCCAAGGCACCTGGAGGCAAGTCCCAGGCCTGGCGCCGGGCAAACAGCACGGGCGGACGCCCACGTGTGAGGGGGTGGGATTCTGGGAAAGGACAGACTGCATTTAGCTGGATTTTCAGGATAGGCCCAGAGCCAGTGCCAAACTGGCTCTCCAGCCACCTTGGATTCTTTCCATAGGTACATGTGGCTCTTAAGTAAAATTGAAAATTTTCTAAAAGATATGATGCAGATAATGGTCATGTTCTCTGCTTGTGAAATGTATCTATGGCTCTCGAATAAGTTTTTAATTGTTTTCAGGGACAGGATTGGTTCTTCTATCTCAAAAGTTTGCTGGCCCTTGGCCTAAAGGACAGAATAGAACTGCCCCTTTGGATTCCCGGGGCTGTACATCTTGACGGAGGTGAGAGCCTCATTTTCCTCTTAAGGAGCAGCTGGTGGGTTCAAACTGCTGATCTTGTGGTTAGCGGCCCAAGGCTTAACCCATGAGGCCACCAAGCGAGTGAGCTTGCACCCCTTGCCCTTCCTTGTATTTTGTGTGGATTCAATCAGTGGGAGAAGGGAAGGTGGGTCAACTGGCTTGGGGTGCTACGGCAAAGGTGGGCGTTTCCAGCCCTCCAAGTTCACCCCTGAAGACAAAGCTGGTGATTGACGTCCACAAAAGTGGCCCCTGAAAACGTCAGGGAGCACCCTTCCAGGCTGTCCCTCGTGAAGTGCTCATGAGTCAGAGTCCACGGTTTGGTTTGGGGAGGTGAGAATGGCTATGTATTCCCAGCGACTGCTTCTGGAGCCAGCCTCAAAGCAGGAGTGGGAGTGATCCCTGGATACACAGCAGAGGCCAGGACCCTTAGGCTGGTGCTCCCTGCATGCATGTTCTTGGGGGTGGGGGAGACTTGGGGTGCGGCCTGGAGGCCATGCTGGAATCCCATGACAGCGTAGGGTGGGGCTGCAGCATGCTGGTGGTGGCAGGTGGCATTTGAGCAGGTCAGGTTCACAGAAGCTCGGCTTCAAGCTGCACCAAAGCTTAGGAAGCACTTCCGAAGCCACAATTGCACCAAAGCTTAGGAAGCACTTCCTAGGCCCCTGGTGGTGCTGCTGGGTAAGCGTTGGCTGGCTCACCACCAGGTTGGGGGTTCAAGGTTCAAACATAGCAGCCGCTCTGCGGGAGGTAGAGGATGCTGTCTGCTCCTGTAAAGAGTCACAACCCCAGAAACCCGACATGTTGGATTGACCCCATGGCAGGGGTTTGGGTCACGTGATGACGTACTGCTGCTGTTGTGAGTTGCCATGAAACGGACCCTGACTCACCATGACCTTGTAGGTGCTAATCCACTGAATCTCACAATAGTCCTGTGAGGTCCTAGCCCCCACGTTACAGCAAATGAAATTGAGTCACCGGGCAGTTGAAGACACTTGTCCACGGCCACAAGACTACTAAGTAGGCAAACTGGGACAAGAACCTGGGCTGTCTGGCCCCATAGCCCATGTCCTGCACTCTGTTCTGCACAGCTCCCTCCTCGCCCTCCCCTCGTCCCTGTGACACCCTGCACCACCGGCTCAGGCTTCACTTCCTCTGGGAAGCCTTCCTGATTCCCCTGCGTTTCAGAGCAATCACAGCATCTTCCTCTGATCCTGGCTGAGGGTGCTGCTGCTTCCCTGGTGTGTCCCCAGCATGTACCCTGTCCCCAGCATGTACCCTGTCCCCAGCATGCAGGTGCTACTGATAGAGACACATAATGGGCAAAAGTCCCCCCTCTCCCAGACTAAATAAGGTTGAAAACCATGGACTGAGGGGATCTGAAGGCCCTCTGGCACTAAGCCCCTGGCTGTTGGGATGTCCGGCGGGCTTGGAAAGGGATCATAGCAAAGTGAATGCCAGGAATCTCCGCCCTTAAGACTACAGTGCAGGATTGCCCCATCCTCCTGTCTCCCATCTTGATGGCGGCTGGTCCCTGTGGGCGCTGCCTTCCTGATGATGGTGGTCGCAGTATCTGGACCACAGAATACCCACACCAGGAGCAGCCCGGAAGGCCACGGTTGCTCTGATGAGCCTCCTGGTGTCCTAAGAGATCTAGGGGCCCCTCCCCAGCACTCACAGGGGGGAGGAGAAAATTTCCCTTGGGGAGAGCCCTCTTTAATTCACAGTGGGAGGGAGGGCTCACAATTGGGAGTGTGCTGGTGGACAGGAGTTAGCGCCTTCTTGCAAACCAGACAACCCCGGTCTGCGGTCCTGCCTGAGAGTAATAGTGTGTGTGTGTGTGTGATGATGGTGAATGTGTGTGGGGAAGTTTGTGAGCGTGGATTTTGTGTGTGATAGTGGTGAGAGGGTTTCCTGGAAGTGGCTGGAATGAGGGTCTTTTCATGGCTCCAGCTAACCCTTCTAGAAGCTTCCTGGTGGCTACAGGTCAGGGCAGGGGAGTGATTGAGGGCAGTTCTTGCCCTGGGCTGGCCACCCTGGCTGGGAAGTGCCTGAATGGACTGCCTTCCCTCTGAAGCCAGAAAGGAGGACAGCTGGCCATTCTGGTGACTCTCCAAGGAGCTCCTCCCTCCTCTGTGGGGGGCCCACAGGGAGGGCACAGCTCACCACATGGATGTAGTCATTGGGGTTTTTGCCAGAATGACCCCCTAGAAGGCCCTCTTTGAGTGCTTTCCAAGCCCGTCCTGTGTCCAGCTTGTCAGGCTGTGACAGGTCACTAATTACTGTTTTCTCCCCCTCTGAACAGTAGCAGGCAGATGCTGCCAGCATGGCTGTGTCTATTTTATTTTTATTTTTTGCTTGGCAACATGCAAAGATTAGCCAGACACAAACATGGAGTGGGTATTATTGATGAGATACAATGTTATAACCCTGGCCGAGACTCCCCCGGCTCTGGATTGGAGGGGTCTTGCGGTGGGGTGGTATTCCGGCATAACCAGACAGGGAGTAGGAGCACAATGCTTATCAAGGGAGACTTGGGGCGCCCCAGAGGACCACTCCGGGCCCTGGCAGTTCCTCCTTTGCCCCCTCTTCATGCATTCAGGGACTGGCAAGAGCCCTGGCGTGCTGGCTGTCCGGTGTTTTGGAGGTGTGTAAAGATTCATCCGGATTATTCAACTCTTTTTACCGTCAGGAAACGACAGGGAGAGCTGGGGTGGGGCTGTAAGTCGCTAATAGAGAAAGGCGTGGGGGCCAGGGAGCTGGGCAGAGCAGTGCC
>NW_022103906.1:60170523-60198741 GCF_000313985.2 Echinops telfairi
TGAAGCCGGTGGAGGGTTATTTTGAGTTGGAGAAGGAGGACTATTTGATAGTCCTCTAAAAAAACCCAAAACAACTGCTGTTGAGTTGATTCTGGCTGACGGTGACCCTGCGTGTGACAGAGGACAACTGTGCCCCATAGGAATTTCAATCTGTGTGTGTGTTTCCCCAGAAGCAACGTGGCAGTCCTTTCTCCCGAGTGCATCTGGGTGAAGTCAAACAGACCTAGAAGCACCTGGTGAGCAGCCAAATGCCACGCAGAGCCTCCCACTGGCCTCCAGAGGGCTTTGTTTAGGGCAGTGGGCGCCAGCCACTGAAGGTTTCCCAGTGCAGGGCCCCCTCCAGGCTGCTCTCTGAACCGAGCACCCACTGTCTTTTCTCTTGGCGACCTAGGAGATGGACCCCTCTTGCCTGTCCATGCCGGGGCTCAGCTGCCCTGAGACTCAGGAGGGAGGTGGCATTTCCCCGCTGTCATTCTAGCACTCTCCGTGAGAGCCTGGCTCCCTCAGAAATAACAATGCCACTCTGAATTTAAATGATCTGTCCTTCTGGGAAATTCTTCAAAGCAGCAGGACTGTTAACAGGAAAAGCAAAAGGGAACCTTGATAGTTCTGAAATCACTGTTTGGGGGGACATCGGAGGGTGGGGCAGGCAGCTGCAAAACTCTACTAGCCAGAGGACAAGTCCTGGGAGGAAGGGCCTTATTTTGATCTGTCAAGCGAGAGGAACATTGCTTGACAAAGTTTCTGCTTGATGTGAAGGAAAATCTTAGGGGAGCGATTTTTGCAAGGACCGGGCCTCAGTGAGGTGGTGCGTGAAGCAGAAGGAATCGCTTTCTGTGTGAGATACGTGGACAGAGCAAAGATGGGGAACTAGAGGCTAATTAGAATTGGCCTACCCAGGGGGTAGGGTGGGGCATGGCGGGATGGGGTTGGTGGCTGGTCCCCAGACTTGCCTCTGTGACAGGATCTTCCTTACCCACTATGTGCAACACTAGGGGGCGCGAGAGCCCTTCCTCAAAGTGTCTTGGCAGCAACAATCTCTTAAAGGAATGTTGGAAGGACCAGCCCCAGGGCCCCAAGTTCCCCCTGGCTCAGACCCTCTTGGGTTGGGAAGTGTCTGAAAGACCCTGTTCTCTGGGCCACCTGACATTGGGTAAGCCTTCCCCCAGAAGCCAGAGGCCTGGAGACAGAAGAGAAAGGCCCAGGATGGGGCTGGAAGTCAGGGAAACATGATTCCTTTGCTACCAAGCCCATGCTGCCTTCCTCAGCAAATGGAGCCCTGACCATTTCCTCTTCCTCTGAAGTCACCCTGCGTCTTTTGTCTTCTGCACCATCATTTGAGAATGACGCCCCCCCCCCCCAAGCTGTACAATGTTTTGACGACACAGTTGAACTTGCAAGTCATGCTATAGTAGAAGCGAGGAGATTGGAAATATACTTTGGTGATAACCTTTCAGGAGTAAATCAGAGATGAGAATCTAAGTTCCTGTGATAGCTTGGGAAATTATTTGAAACCAATCTGGTTGACTTAGGGAGGAGGGCTATGGAGTATCTAAGCCTTAGAGGGAGACATTGATCGTTAGACCCGACTGGAGCAGGGGCAGCCCAGACAGCTTCTTCCCGGGTAAATCCAGAGAGAGCAGGAGAATGGGAGATGGAGTGATGGGACAGTAGTCCTGGGGGTGTTTCTTGTTGACTGCTCTCTAGACTAAAAATGTGGACTGGGATTTCCCTAGGTTTACTTACAGAGGAACACGGGGGTGAGGGCAGACTCTTCCCTCCTATGGTCACGCATGGCGAGCTGAGCAGCGGGAGGTGGGCTCACTCCCACCCACCCCTTCCGTTTTCAACCCTCCAGTCACATCCAAGACTGCCCATTTTAGCTTCCTGGGCAGGGTCCGCTCCCCTCACAGTCTGCTGCGAAATTGCTCAAGAATTCATTTTGGCCCTGTGGGCTAGCTCCGGGTACTTTCTATGGAGTCAGCTCTGCCCTATAGAAATAGCCCTTGTGGGAGGAACTCGGGAAGTCTGTCTCTGCACACATGTCGGAGCATGTGATCCCCTTCCTGGTGCTGCTGAAAGCCTGCGCCTCGGGCCTGCCGGAGCCCTGCTCACAACTCACTGGATAAGCAGGAAGACGAACCAAGCCACTCACTTGCACTAGAAGTCGCGATTTATGCTTCTAATTTTAATTTTCCTCAGCTTAGATCCCAGAAGGATTTATTAAATTTGCTTTGTGGAACCTATTAACTCTAAACTGAATAATGATGTTACTCTAGGCTTGAAACAGTCTGTGGTACATTCTCTTATTCACAGGACTCCCATATTCCTCCATGACATACTTCTACGTCAGTTTTCATAAATGAAAGGGTTTACTCAATGTACCCAAAAGTTATTAGTAATGAACGGACCAGGAGACCACTGCCTGCAGAGGCAGTGGATAACAAATGAGAGCTCAGGAGAGTGAGGGTGTTTGGTGTAAGGTTGATCAGGACCCCTTTGGTACCCTTGCTTAGCTCGGCTCCTATGGACAGTCCTTCCTTCTTGCTGTTGCTGTGTGCCCCCGAGGAGGTTCCACCTCACAGCCACCCTAGGTGACGGAGTAGACCTTTCCCCAGTTCTTAGGTTATCTGCCTCACTGGGTTAGGCCCCGGGTCTTATCTTCTGTGGAGTGGCTGCTGGGTTCCACCTGCAGGCTCCTTCTCCATGGCACCACTAGGGCTCCATCCGGTGTGGGCCCGTGCCAGAACATAACTTGTAAGGAATGATTCAGGAGCCCTGCTGGCACCGTGGTGCCATGCTTAGCTACTGGCAGAAAGGCTGGGGGCTTGAACGCAGCAGCCCTCCGCAGGAGTGCGATGTGGTAATCTGCTTCTGTCAAGACCACGCAGCCTGGCAAACCCGATCGGCAGTTCCGCTTTATCCTGGCGGGTTGACAGCAACCGGTGGGGCTTTGGTCTGGATGTAGCATGATCTAACCAGATGAACAGCTTCCAGAATATCTAGGTAAATGGACTGTCATATGCATATATGCAAATGAAGGGTTGTTTTTATGTTTGTTTGTTTTTTAGATATTATGGACAGTCATTAACGTTTTGGGGCTGGCTTGCCTATCTGTGGCTGAGCAGCTAGAAATTATTGGCAGGCAGAGGGACATGCCTGAAAGCTCATGCTCACGGGCATCTTTGGCTAATGAAAAATGCATGCTGTGGCTCTAAATTATGGCGGCTTTGGAAAGACGGGATGCCTGGTAGGAAGGGGTGAGAGTTAGCAGGAGACTAGGGGCTCGAAGGTACTACTGACAGGGAACCTTTGCCCACCTGGGCATGAACCACTTCCTTCTCTGAAAGTGGGCAACGCAGTCAAACGTAAAGTCCTACTTCAGTATGTGTAAGTCCCTCAGGGATCCAGCTTCTAGCATTTGGTACATTCTGTAGACTAGGGAGCTAGAAGAGCACTTCTTTAGAATCTGGGGGTCTGTGGGGGGATCGCTGCTAAGTTGTTCTTCCGGGTTCCTTGGGGGCTGGCCTGACTCTGGTGGAGCTCAGACGGCATCCTGCTTTACCCTAGGTGGGTGCTGGCAATTCTTGGTTCTAGCAGACGTGGTTCCCTTTGGCAGTACACTGAGCGATGCCTGTGCACCTGGCACACAGGGTTTTACCATGGCGAGAACATGGTGTGGATTGGTGTCTAACCGGTGTCGTTGGGGACTTCTCCCTCTCAGCAACAGTGCACACAGTGGAGCCGCTGCCCAGTCGTGAGATGCAGCTTCCTTTGGGACCGGCCAGGACAAAGCGACCATGGAAGCCCGTGAGATCAGCGAGTAGGATCAGTGAGCATGGCAAGGGAGTGCCTCAAAGGCAGTCTTATCTGCATCTGCCTGAGGGTAGTCTAGATTGTAAGTGTTCATAGTCAGGCACTTGTATGGTACTTGGGTTCAGACTTAGCTTTTACAACCACATGCAACCATGAAGGACGCATGTTCATTTCACAGGATATGACAGAAAACATGTCCTTTTAACGAGAAATAAAAGGTTTTTTATAAAGGTATTTTTTACCTATTCCCTCTCCCGTTTCCCCCCATTTGTCCAGGTAGGACTTTCAAGGGGAGCAGTGGAGAGAGTGAAAGTAGTCATGGTGCATGCAGGCCTGATGAATGTAGATGTGTCTTTTTGGGATTTCCCAGGTCAAACATTCTAAACCATAATTCGAGAGAAAAAGGTAGAACCCATTTGTCAAATGGAGTGACCTGATTCTTGTTGATCAACATGTTATCACGTTGAGGTTGTCCCTACACAGTGAGTGTGATGAAGTCTGCCTTCTCCGGCTAAAATCAAAGCAGCCCTGGCCTGCCAGCCCAGAATTGCTGAACAAAGCATCTCCTAATCAGGCGGTCTATATGTAGATTTAGACATCTCCAGGAGGCTAGGAGCCTATCAGGCCCAAACTGATTATTCTAATCGAGTGTTTTAATTAAGCACACTTATTGCCAGGATCACAGGCATCCGGCCTGCTCTCCAGTAGTAATGGGTGTTTTTTTCTTCTTTTAAATTCTTTAGAGTGATAGTGTTTGGCATTGCGGGGGCGTATTTAACGTTTCTTTAAAGTAGGCCACGGGAGAGTCTCCTGTGAGGTACGATCTGCTGAGCTGGCAGTCTGGCCAGTGGACGAGGGGGAAAAAAATAAAATAGAATAAAAGATATTGCCAACTGGGCTGCAGATGAATCAATACTCCAACGACTGCATCTATTTGCATCGTCTACCCGAAACACAAAAAGCCATACTGGCTCAGACAAGGTGTAAGAAATATATAAACACACACACATTGGGTTGGCTTTTATTGGAATGCCTAGATGCAATCTATAGTCATCAAGTTATGGAAAATTCAGGTCACATATAAAGTTAAGAAGGCAAATGAAAAGAACAATACAAATCAGACAAATTTACATCTCAAAATATCATGAAAGCATTTTTGACTGGCTTTGCCTAAAATACTTTGAATATCAATTTTTTTTCCTGTAAGCTAATTCTTTTCATTATATAGTTCCCTACCCTCCCCCAAACTATTAGAAAAAAATGTTCTTTTGTTTACATATTCCCCAAGGTCACTATTTCTTGTAAAAGCATGTCCAGATCACAAGTCTTTTTAGAAAGAAATAGGCTCGTTATACCTACTAACAAGACACTAATTGGGTTGATTTGACTTCATCTAAAATAAGCACCAGGAGCTACACTGCTCCAAATCTGTGACTTCTCGGTGCCCCACTGGAAAGGACCAGTCCATGTGAAGAAGAGGCCAAGCCTATGACGTCACTTCTGTCACGTGGCACACGCTTTTCACGGTCACCATGTGAGGAACGTTTCTGCGCAGTTAGACTCAGGGCCTATTTCACCCAAAAGTACTTACAGCATGCTACATACAGTCCTGCGGACGCTCCACCAGACAGAACTGCAATACCTACACTAAGAGTTAAAAATAAAATGGAAAACAGCCATGTTCGTGTGGTTTGAAATCTCATCGTTTCCTAAATTTGGGCTTCGTCACACTCGCCAAAGGATTTCCAGGATAAAAAATATTAATGCTAATCTGTGCTTTCATTCTAATAAAATATCAGCATTCATTAGAAGATTAATTACTTCGGTATGCTCTACCAAATACACAAAGACAGTCATAGCACTGATGCCGGAAACTCAGTCGCTATTTTGAAACTCTCCCAGCCAATCTGTTTATTAACACGCCTACTGTGCAATTTAGAGTATGTGATACATACAAAGCAGTTAGAAAATTATTTTCAATACATCACTTGAACCTTTATATTTACGACATGTTCACTTGCTATATTTTATCACCATTATACATAGAGGAAAACAGTGTGTACTATAGCTCAATGAACTGAGAAATATTTTCTAAAAATATTTTTTTTGTGGCTGAATTTAGTGCTCATGAAGGAGATTTGAGAGAGCGGCCGGGCGGGTGCCGAAGTGCAGATCAGATGGCAGCGGCGACGCTCCCGCCCCCGTGGAGCAGGAGGGGGGAGGCTGTCAGGCCACTTCCAGCTGGATTTGCCTTGCGGGCTTCCCCAGCACAGATTAGGGTGGGGAGCTGGGGAGGTGTTGGTCATGTGGGCTCACAGGAACGTTTTTATCTCCTTCTTTGGTACCCCACCTCTCCCCGACATGACCTGAGGGTTCAAACCCAAGCCTAACAGAGTGTGCCTGACCTTTTCCAGCTGGCTCTCATTGCTCCTCTGGGTCCACCACCTTCCCCAGGTCTTAAGAAGACACGTGTGTTTACTAGGGTCAAGGCTATGTGAGATGCTTCCCTGCTGGCCAGCATCTGATGTGCGCTCCTCCATCCTGCAGCTGAACGCCAGGGAACAGGAATAGCTGTTAAGCCAATCAACTCCCCAGAGAGCCCCTCACCCTGCTCATGGGTGTCATGGATTTTCCTGGACTGCCCACCAGCCTTCGCCTGCTCTGGTGTCTCAAGTAGCCAACGGTTGAGGGCACCGGCTTGGAGAAAAAGAGCCGTTCTCAAATTAGCCACCCACGTAGGATTGCAATGTCCTATCTCTAATGGTAGAAAGTTGCACATGTTCTCCACCTAATACAAAAATATTAACACTTCTGGACATTATAGGCATAAGTTGTTATATCTCTACAATATAATAATTTATACTGTACAGCTATAACAGATAACAAAAGGTGCAATCCTTTTAAAAAATCACACAGGTCACATGTTTTTATCGTTTTATTTCTTTAAGTATAAACTTTTTAAACACTTTACATAAATTAACTCCTCTGAGACTAATATTTGATGTACAGTAAATTGTAATTCATATAAAAATCCATAAACAACTTGTCTCACATAATTTACAAAAAAATCAAGGTTTCCTTTGCTTATCAGTGACAGGGATTCTATTCCCCAGTTCTTCCCTCCCCAAGGCAAACCATGTTAGCATTGTAAAATCCGTTATTAAATCCCCTCCCCCCACTGTCGCTGAAGTCACTTGTGCCCATGTCCTTCCACAAAGCAGCACAGGGGAAGCAGTTGGGTTGTCTAGAAACAGCAACTTTGCCCCACGTTTTAAAATTAACAGAGATATATATCACATCCTATGCAGAGAGACTACTTCTTGTAAGCAACGGTCGACAATTCGGTAATATTTGGAAACACTGTATGCCTTTTTTTTTTACCTTAACTACAGTGCCTCAAAGGAAACAGACAGCCTATCTCAAAATGTTTAGGCTTTGCTTTTCTTTTCTTTCCTCATAATACTTTCAGTCCAACTGAGAGTGCAGCGATATGCATATGTAAACATATTCTTTAAAGCCGATCACCTTTAAGGTCATTCAGGAAAAAAAAAGTTGTCCTCTCCTTTTTATTTATTTACTTTTGTGGATTTGTAGGATGATGAGGATGATGATTGGTAATAGCAGTCTCATTCTCCTGGGAGGCTCTTCTGTCTCGGAGAGTCCAATGCAGATTGTGCTACAGAAAAATCTGAGCAAAGGGGTGGTTGAGGCTCAAGAGAAAATGCAGCAACGCGGTTTGGCCTTCTTTGCAGAAGAAGGGGCGCGGGGCCCAGGGTGTTACCTCTTCCCGATCTCGCTTTGTCGGAGGAACTGGATGTTGTTGGCGCTGTCGGCCAGCTCGGGGTACTGCTCCACCGAGAGTACGTAGTACCCGTCGTAGCCCTGCACCTTGCCCGCGCTCAGCAGCTGCCGCTTCTCGCCCTCCGTCCAGAGGCGCGCGCCCTCCTCTCCGTCGCGCACGCGCTGCTGCTCGCGCGCCCACGCTCGGGCCAGTGCGCGCTGCCGCGCCTGCTCCAGGATGCGCGCCTTCTCCTCGTCCAGCGTCATGCCGTAGCGCACGTGCAGCGCCAGCGCCCCGAACTGCATCTCCACGTCGGCGAACCTGCGAGTCCTGCCGTTGACCACGGTGGTGGACTGCGACACGGTCACGTTGATGCCGTTCTCCAGGGCCTTGCGCCCGCTCGTCAGCCGCAGCGTGCCCAGGTCGCTCTCGGGCGTGGTGGTCTTGATGAAGTAGTGCGTGTCCTTGCCCTGGATGGTGAAGTGCAGGTTCTCCAGGTAGAAGGCGTTGTTGAGCACGGCCGCCACCTTGATGCAGTCCTCGTTGGCGATGTTGAGCACGTTGGTCTGCACGCGGCCCTGGCTCACGGCCAGCATGACGCCCTTGCCGATCAGTGACTTGACCGTGGCGAACCACAGCCACGACTGCTCCCCGCCGCCCTTGCGCCTGCTCACCTGCACCTCGGCCATCTTCCCCAGCGACAGGAAAGCCTTGGCTTGCCTCGCCACTTGCTGCTGGACTCCAAAGATGGGCTGCAAAGAACAGAGAGTCTATAGAGCACTTTGGTAGCACTGGGTTGCCCAGAAGCCAGGCTCCCTGGAGATGGCCCCCTCTCTGTGGAGAGTGCCATCCAAATCCAACCCAACCCAACCCCGTGCCTTGGAGTCGCGGCCTTAGAGGACAGGGTAGAACTGTCCCTGTGGGCTTTTGAGACAGTAACTCTTTACCGAAGTAGAAACCGTTATCTTTCTCCGCTAGAGCAGCTCCTGGTTTTGAACTGCAGACCTTGGGTAGCGGCCAAAGGCAGAGCCACGCCATCAGAACACCCACTGGACACCACCAAGGCCCTGGTTAAAACCCCACTAGGATTTCCCGAGTGGAAAGTCCAAATCCACCCCTTAAATTCATCCCGCCCAGCCCTCCTCACCGTTTTTAATGCGAAAAACATAGCAACATCACGTATTGCCACAAGTGCTTTTTAGTTTCTAATATGGACAAACTATTTAAGTGTTTCTCATGGAATACCTGGATGTTCTTTTCCCACCCCAATCCCCTTTGGGGGAACACAGCAATTCAGGTCTTCCTGGCCAGCCTGATGGCCCCAGGAGGCTGAGGAGAAAGTCCCACACAGAGAGGAGGATTTAAAAGGCTGGGGGATGCTCAGAGTCATAGAACTGGGCCCCACTTTATTTGCCTTGAAATAACTCTATACCCTTCTCCCAGTGAACACAGTTTTCAGCTGAATCGCGGCCAATGTAACTGCAGAACTAAAGCGCAACAGGATGGCTGGCCCGGGGGTGGAAGGGGGGCAGCTGGAAACGGGTATTTGTTACTTTAGGAAAACAATTACTTTCACAGACTTGAGGACAGTGGGCCATCTCCATGGGCAAATGGTTTAAATTTTGGGGGGCATCTTAACTCCGCCATCTCTTCTACCAGATGTTTGTCTGGCCGGTGATTCCCAAATGGAAACATCTGTTTCATTTGCAGCAGTGAAAGAAACATTTGTTTTTCTGCACTTGGGGCAGCCTCGCTGGCTCTGCCAGCCATTCCCTAAGCTGTCCTTACAGTGTGCTTCTCTTGACAGAGAACTTGAACCATATTTAAAAGCCTGGGGGGAAAAAAACTGGCCAGTCCATTTTACACAGTTAGACTTAAGTGTTTTCAGACATGTTGTAAAGTCTACGTCATTGGGATTCGCTTCTTCCAAAGCGCTAGGAAACCTTAGTATGTCTTCCTGGCACGTTAACCGGGTGGATCTAGTTGCAATTAGAAATGTTAGACGGGTTGCCAGAGCTTTGAGACTCGGTGGCTTTGGCTTGTGAAGTCTAAAAGTGACATCTGAAAAAGGAATTGCTTTTAGATTAAGTATAAAACATGTAACAGAGGAATTAGGAATCGGCACAGAATGCAAGTGTGTGTGTGTGTGTTTGTGTTTTCACCACAATTGTCCTTTCCCTTTGTATCCACTGAAATCATGGGAAACTGCACAGGGGTGAGATTAATCTTAGAAACTGTGCACTTGCTTTTCTTCATCATTATGGGATAACCCACTTTCTTGAGCTCTAATTACACTGGCTTTAAGCTAAAACATTCTAGAGCTGTGTGTGTGTACACCCGCGCATGCCCAATGTGGTCCTATCTGAACTCAGAGTGGTGGGGTTAACGGTGCCACTGCTGCATTTTCTTTACTTTCAGGAACATTCCATGAACACATGGCTGGCTGCAGGTGGAGCCTTAGCCTTTTATTTTTAAACTTTTCTCATGAAAACACTGTTAATACTGTAAAGAAGTTGAACTCGGCGGCATTGTTTGTGGGCTGATCATTTGTAATATGCGTCCTGTGCCCTCTAGTTTATTGTGCCTTTGCCTTCCGGTCACTAGAACCACAAACGTGCGTTCGGCTTTCTTGAAGCAACACTGTGCTCAGAAATGAGTTTCTGCATTTTATTACCCTTTGATAATGATTGTTCTATGTTTTCATTAGCATCTCTAAAACACTTCAGCCTGGTTAGCAGGCCTGGTTTGCTGAACAGGAGACAGCAGAGGAAATGCTGTGGCTTTGCTTCCCAAAGTGGGGCAGAACACTCCTCACCGTCTGGGGGGCAGTTTTCACGAGGGTCGTTTGGTGAAATATGAGCCAGGCAGACACCAGGAAACCATTCATAACCTTTCACTGTTTCGCTTTGTGTTTCTTACCGGTGTATCATCCCACTGCTGGCTCTTCACGAGTTCGTAAGATGGCTCTGTTAAGTCAAATTTGGGAACAGGGAAGCCAGGAATAGCATTGTGCAGATGGAAGCCAAATGTCACCAGCCAGCTGTTAACATCTAGGAGAAGAACATTGAGAATGGAAGGTGTTAGGGTTTATTTCCTGCTGTTAGAGACATTTAAATCCTTACCTGAAAGGAAAACAAAAATACCCCCAACTCACGAATAAATAACCTGTAAAGGAGCATGCCTTTGCCGTCAACCCCCCCGTTGGAAACCCTGCATCTGTTTTTAGGCCTGAAGACAACAACCTGAAAAGTGGAACCCAGAGAAGAGGCACAGAAAATACAGTGACAGCATCTCCCTTCGGCAGCCAGGATACGCTGCCGCAGACACCAAGTCGCATTGTACGGTGGGAGTTGCGAGGACAGGAGCAGTCACGGTGCACGGCAGCACGCAGGAGACAGTTGTGGAAAACAAAGGAAATTTGTTTTGCAGTCGGTCAGAGCTGGCCTTAAGTGGAAGTCGTGTGCGATTAGCCTTCAAAAGTGATTGCCCAAGGATATACGGACTGTTCACAGCCCAGTTTCTATTAATAAAAACGCTAAATTGAAAGTATTAAAATCAACAGCTGATTCTTAATCAAAGATGAATGCTGGAAGCTGGCAAAACCGGCCAAGGGCACAGAAGTTCCGATTACCATCAGCCAGCACTTCAAAGGCTTGCTGTGCACAGGTGGAGACAAACTTTTTGGGGAAAGAACCTGGAAACCTTTAAAATGGTATTTTAAAATATAGCCATGTGACTCCAAAAGCCATTAAGCTCCGAATAAGGCTTTTATTCTATTCTGGAGGTTATAATGTTACCGAACTACTCAGCAGGCTTGTGGCTTTATGAGTACAGTTGGGTGTAGATTATTTTATATATTAAGCACATTGCAGGAAAATTTGAAATTGCATTTCACCTAATATATTTTATGCTGTTCCATCTCTCTTTTGATGTTTTTCAGAAAATGCTGCTATAGCATTCCCTGCAGTCCATGTTGCTAGGAGAGGAGGAATTTAGGAGCGATGGGCTTCCCAGCCTTGCAGTCAGCCCCAGTCAACACCTCTTAAATAACCAGTGGTGAACTGTGTGTCAGAATGATGGAGAGCCGCTTGTTTCCTATTTCCTTCTCTAGGGCACACACTTTCACCTCATTGCTAGTTTGGCAGGTCCTTTGTCCAGGCATCCCGTGGCTGTGAAACCAGAGGTACTCAGCCACGTTTAAACGGGTGCTGCGAGGGATGTAAGTCTGAGGTTCATCAGCAGGATGGAAGATGATGCAGTTTTGGGTGTGTGTGATGAAATGAATATGGCTACAAGTAGTAGGGGAGGTGATGCTTTGAGACAAATCCTTTCTCCTAAAGGTTGGGTGGGGTATTTGAGGCAAAGGCTCTCCTACTCTGGACAAAGTCTGGGTAACCAGAAGGTCTTTAGTATCAACAAGTATGGCCAAATAATGGGACTTGAATGTAGACGGTTATTGAAAGACCCTGAATGAGAATACCCTGAGGTGGCTACAGCACCAGGATGGTCTTTCAGCTGTTTCACACTGAGGTGAAACGGAGCAGCTTAGCGATCGGGAAGAGTGGGAGGCAGATGTGAAATGAAAGGGTCAGCATTTTGAGTGCTATCCTGAGGAAGGAGTGAACAGATTTTTTGGTGCACCTCAAATACAGAGCTAGAAAAGAGGCAGCCTGGAGGAACCGTGAACAGAAGTCCAAACAAACCCCAAACCCCAACGACAAGAAGACAGACAACCCTTTCCTGGAGACACAGACACTGGACACAGGATAGCTAATGCCGTGTGATTTCAGGAAGGAAGGGTGGAAGCAGAAGGAACCAGCTGTTTGGAGCAGAGAATGAGTGAAGAGATCATTTCACAAAAGATAGCTAGAGTGGTCCTCAAAAGGACTTTGTCTCCACTCTACATCCTGGCTGTCCTGTGGTGGCAGAAGTGGGATTCACGGCTTTTTTTTTTTTTTTAATCTGTGCACGATAACGCAGTGATATGAACTAAACTTGGAAAGTACAGGTCTTAGATCTGTCCTACCTAAATTACCCCAGTTGGGAGAAAAATTGGTATGCTTCTTAGTAAGGTCACTATTTCCAGAGTTGTGCTGATGGCAGTAAGCACAAGCGTCCAAGAGAAGAAATGAGAAGCACAGCCATCGGAAGGACATCTGGCGGGAGACACGGTTTCATTGTTGGCCTGAGGGGATGTTTAGACCAATATGACACTCCTTTAGCGTAGTAAAAATCCATGAGGCAGAATTAAATGCTTAATTGTATTTTATACTATCAGGCCTCATTGCCGTCAAGTTGATGGCAACTCATAGCGATGCTACAGGACGGGGGAGGACTGTCCCCATGAGTTTAGGAGCCTGTTCTTTAGGGGAGTAGAAAGCCCTGTCTTTTCCCGAGGAGTGGCTGCTGGTTTGGGACTGCTGGTTTGGTGGATTGCAGACCACTACGGCCCAGGGATCCTAGCCGTACTATACGGGAGACATTGTTAAACCCATTTCATAGGCGAGGAAACGGAGGCACCAAAAATTGCATGGCTGGCCCCTGTAATGCCATACCATTGGTAGGAGGGGAATTGGGATGGGAGCTTCCATTCTGAGCCTCTGAATTCATCATGGTGTCTGCTCTCCCTTGCCATTTCCCTTAAGTGGCTGACCTGTGTGCTTGCTCTGCACTGAACTATGTTCTTCAAAGATGAGTACTGTAAATCCTGACCCCTATACCTGGCTGTTAAAATCCTGCTCAGGACTGGGGATGTTGTTATACTAATACGGCAGTGTTACTACATGGTGTCGTTGGGCAAGGGTTGTTGGGTTACAAAAGAGCAGAGCAAGCAAGCAAGCAGAGATGGAGGACATAAGCCAAGTGACATTGAGATTGCAGAGGCACAGAAGCTGAAAAGAGGCCCGGACCTTCCTGCACAGCCAGCTGAGGGTGCTTTCCCTCCTGCTGGCACCCTGGATTCAGACTTCCAGCTTCTGCAGCGAGAGGAAAGTTGTGCCTGCTGGTTAAGGTGGCCCACTTGGGCATTTCTGGGAACAGCAGCACTAGATCGCGAAGACAGTGTTTTTCCAGAAAATGGTGGCCGTGGGTGTTGGCAGGCAGAACCAGAAAGAACATAGTATTGATCCAGGCCCCTTTCCTTGTACTTCTCCGTAGAGAAATAAACACAGTCAAAAGAGTAGGCACTTAGAGAGATTTCACATGTGTAGAGTTAAAAAAGGGAAATTCCAGTTATTCCATGTGTTGTCTCCACGGTGAAGGGTCCTACTTAGCACCTGCAGAAGTAAAAAGAAAGCTTACCTGTGATGTAGTCCTTCACATCGTGGATTTTGCTAGCAGGATTGTTATTCCTAAACATATACAGGTTAAAAGGCGCTGGGTCCTTCCCAATTCTTTTCCAGATTTCTATGTCAGGTGTTGTCCACCGTCCTGCCAAAATGTCATAGTCTCTCTCTCCGAAGTGGATCAACTTGGTGAGCGGGTCATACAAGCCACCGTGAAATCCAATGACCAGTTGAAAGTCAATATTGGAGTCAAAGTAGATTTCCCCGTAGGCGGTGTACTGAACCTGCTTCAGCATCAGCCCGTTGCTACTGAAAACGGCCAAGGGCGTGCCTGTGTTGTCCGACGCGATGTAGAACTCGTCCCCACTGCTGATTTCCATGGCAAAAAGATGTCCTTGAAGATCGTAATAGAGGGAGGTAATCTCTGAACTCGAATGGTTGTAGACGTGAGTAATCCGAGTGGGATACGTCAGGTCGGCGTAGAAGAACTGCAGGTGCTGTCCCAGGCTGGTTTTGCTGGACACACGCCTTCCCAGGCCATCGTAGCGATAGATGACGGTCCAGCCACTGCCCTTACTGTACACTCGAGTTAGAAGGCCCTTGGAGCTGTATTCAAAGATCTCTGTGCCTCTCTGACGCAGGAACCCGTCCTCATCCAGCCGGTACTGCACATCCCCCAGCCGAGTGATCCTGTCTCGCAGGTCGTAGCGGAGCGGCGTCAGGCGGGCGCTGCTGCTGGGGTTCAGCAGATGGAGGTTCCCATTCAGGTCGTAGTTGTACCGCCACATGATTTTCTCGTTCAGGTAGACGGTCTGCAGCTGCCCGTCAACGTCGTACTCATACGCGTACTTGGTGGTGTTGGCGAAGGGCCCTATTTTGATCTCTCTCTTGGTGACCCGGCCCATGTTATCGTATTGAATTGTAATCCAGTACATGAGCGACCTGAAGATCTCGTACTGAATCTCCTTGATGCGCCCGTGAGCGTCGAAGTGCTTCGTGTAAGTCATGACGGCGGTGGAAATGATCTGGTTGATATCGTAGTAGATCACGCCGAATTTTCCAAACTGCTCCACTTTGCCCGAAATGTCATCGAACTGGTAGAGGTCGATGGGCAGCGGGGTCTCGTTGATGACCCCTTGCATGCTGGTCACGCGGAAGCTGTTGTCATAGCTGTAGTCAAACCTCGCGTTGACCATCCCGTCCTCACTGAAGCGGAAAATCTGCCGGTCAATGAGCGGGCCGATCTGCCTGTACCGAATGGTGCAGATGAAGCCATCACTCTGGAGGTTGACCGTTTTCAGGACCCCCGCTGCCTCGTCGTAGGTAAAACTGACCCTGGTGCTGTCGTACAAGATTTCCGAGAGCCTGGTCTGGCGCCTGTATTTGAACAAGACCCTCCGGCTGGTCCCCAGGAAGGCCGTCTGCAGGAGCAGCCCCTCCTCGTTGTAGTCCGTGATGACCGAGGCGTTGCTCTCCGGAGGGTTGTAGATGTTGCGGTAGTAGCCGATGGAGCGGATGGTCTGCATGGTGTGGCGAGCCACGCTGGGCATGGTGATGGCGGAGAGCCGGTCCCACAGGTCGTATTCAAAGATGTACTGCCGCTGGCTATGAAGCAGGAGAACCATGGACTGCGAAGAAAGAACATCTTGTTACCGGGGGCTCGGGAGCGGGGGCAAGCAAACGCAGGTCTGGTCACAACATGTCCGCGACCATTCCGCTGAAGAACAGTATGGTCGCTTTAACACGTTAACCTTGACCTTACATGTTACTAATGATCCCCTGCCTAATTTGCTTGGATGCTTCATTGGGTGGGGCCCTGCAATTAGGGGCTCAAGGCTCATAATGTGCTGCTTGTCATGACTGTACCAATTTTCCTTTTTTCATTTTTTGGCCCAGGCATTTCAGCCAGGCAGCAGACTGTCAATGGATCTGGATAAGTCTTCAGACAGGCAGGAGCAAAGTGGCTTTAAAGATAGCGTTTTCAGGAGGAAAACAGCATATGGGAAATGCGACCCTATTCATAATTAGCAATTATTTAGGAAGGTGGCTCCCTCCCCCAACTTGATGGGGGATCCATTTAAATCATGTTTTAATTCTCATTCACTGGAGGGCGGAGGAAACCATTAGAAATAACGATTTCGTAAGGAGGATGTGTAAAACCAGCCCCAAACGGATAAGGGATACAGAAAACACCAACGTTGTGGCTCCACTAATCACATGGTGACTGAGAACTGTGAATACCTTTTGCACAAACCTGGCCCCAGACATTTGCGTCTTTGTGAGAAATTCTCACACATCTGCAGGAACGATAACATCTACATTTTGATGCTTCCTGTTGTTCATACCAAGTCTGACTCATGCCTCAGGTGCAATAAGTACAGTTTCTGGGATACATGCTCTCTGGGTGCCAAATGTTGATGTGACTATATATGTAAATAAAAACAAGCTCTGCTTATTTCGCAGGTCGTTGGCGACAGATGCCATGTATTTATTAGACGTCCTGAGGGAAGCTCCACCCTGGGGCAGACTCCATGAAGCTCAATAGTCACAGCGGGCTGGGCTCCCTCCCCCCTCCCAGGAAGCTTCCTCTAAGTGGGGGTGGGGTGGGGGTGGGGGTGGTGACGTTGCAGAGCTCCTTGGGGACCTGTTTCTGACCGTCTGACATGAAGTCCCAGCATCCTTGTCTCAGGCTCATTGTTTTGTTGATTGTCCACCATCCTGAAGAGCATTTTGCATGGCTTGGGCTCCCGTCCTCCCTCCTCTGTGGGCATCACCAGAAGCTGTTGTGTCTGTACACTGGCTGTACAGTAAATGTCCCAAGAATCATTCCTAAGAGTTTGCTTGCTTCTCAAAAAGGTTTGGATCACTGCTGGGTCCACAAGAACTGGTACCTAGTTTTACAGTCCTTCAAAATTATACTTGATGTGAACGTTCCTGGTTTGGCTATGAATAAATCGCGGCTTACTGGGTCTATCCCAGTAAGACATTGGAAATCGTTTGGCTGGAATTTAGGGATTTAGGAGATGTCACAGATTGAATTTGTGTTCCCCTAAAGTAAGCGTCAACTTGGCTGGAACATACTTCCCAGTGGTTTGCAGCCATGCAATGATGCAATCATCCACCATGATGTGAGCTGATGTGATCCGCCAAACAGCTTTAAGGGAATTAGAGTGGGAGCAGCACCTTTATTCGGGCCACAGCCCTTACCTGATACAGGAGGAGTTTCCCCGGGGCGTGGCCTGTACTATCATTTATCTTACAAAAGTGAGTACAGAGGGGTAGACCTCAGTACCATCAAGAAAGTAGACCTGGGAGTGGGGTCCCTATGCTAAGAACCTCCTAGACCCAGGGGAAGACTGATGCCAAGACACAGGGAGATTGCCAAGGGGTGTTGGGCACACAGTGTTGAAAGGGGGCAAGGATCCTTCTCAGAGTCAACAAAGCTTTTCCCTAGAGCCAGGACCCCGAATATGGTCTTTTAGCCTCCTCAACTGTGAGAGAATTAAATATGTTTGTTAAAACCATCTACTTGTGGCACCTTGGTTACAGCGGCACTAGATCACTTGGATGAGATGAGAACGTTCTTGATGGCTTTTCTGGTCCCCACAGATGCCTTATGGCAATCTTGGTCCTTGCTGGTGTCCTTCCCTGAGCTACTCCTTATTAATCGATACTCCTTGGCTCTACTCGACACTTTTCAGTCCCATGATGAATACTACTATCAATTGTGGGAGTCTGGGGCTTTATATTGTTGACTAGTCCCTGTAATGTAGTAAATTTATTTTGGGAGGATGGTTGCATAATTTAGCTGTCACTGTCCACAGGTTGGGAAGTGAAACAGTTCCCAGGTATCAGGATTTGTTCACGGAAAAGGGTGTACGCAGGGAACTGTCTCTGTGATCTCATAACCAGCAGCCAGCTGAAGGACCAACTCTAACAGGAGGATGCTTCTCACGGAGGGATCTTCTCACCGAATGGAGATGGTCCTTTGTTTGAGGGATGAATTCATTCTAAAGAAAGCAGCTAGGTGGGCCCCCCAGAGGTGAGCTTGGCTGATGGGCCCCAGCTGGAAGCACTTTGGAGGTGAGATCCTTCCTGATAACACGTCCAAAGGCTGTGAGACAAAGTTTCTGAGGAGCATTCTGACTGTACTTCCTCTAGGGCACATTTGTTTCTCTGGCATCTCATGGGACTTTCAATATTCTTCACGAAGGCGATGATTCAAATGCATCAGGTCGTCACTGGTTTTCCTTCCTCTCTGTCCAGCTCTCAAATGCCTGAGAGGCGATTGAAAGTACCATGGCTTGGGCCACGCTCTCCTTAGTGTTCATAACAATATCTTTGCTCTTCAACATGTTAAAGAGAACTGGGGCAACAGACGTGTCCAATGCAAAACACCGAATGATGTCTTGGCTGCTGCTTCGGAGAGTGTTGATTGTGGATCTAAGCAAGACGGAAATTCTTGACAACTTTGTGTTTCTCCATTTAGCATGATGTTTTCTACTAGACTAGTTGTGGTTATTTTTCTTACATTGAGCTGTAATTTGATCTTCATTAGTAAGTGCTTCAAGTTCTTTAGGTCTTTCAGCAAGCAAGGTTGCTAATGCATCGTCCTTCAATCTTGATGCAATATTAGTTCAGCTTCTTGGATTATCTTCTCAGGATACAGATTGACTGTCTGACGAAAGGAAACAACCATGACATGCCACCTTCCTCATTTTAAACCCTGTAGTATTCCTGTGTTCGACTTGAACGGGCACCTGTTAGCAGTCTGGACAGTTTCCATGTGAGCACAATGAAGTGTTCCGGAATTCCCAGAGTTTGTTATGATTCACACAGTCGAACACCTTTTCACTGTCAATAAAACACAAGCAAACATCTTTCTGACAGTCTCCTTTTCAGCCAGGATCCACCTGACATCAGGAATGAAGTCCTTCCTTCCATGTTCTCTTTGGAATCGTGTTTCATTTTCTGGCAGCTCCAGGAGCTGCGGAGAACATTGTTGAATTATTTTACTAGCATGTGATATGAACGATCTTGTTTGATAATTTCTGCATTCTTTTGCATCACCTTTCTTTGGAATGGTATCTCTTCTAGTCTGTTGGCCAGGTAGCTGTCTTCCAAATTTCTTGGCATAGGCCAGTGAGTTCTTCCAGAGATGCATCAATTTTGTGGAAGCATTTAAGTTGCTATTCCGTCAATTCCTGAAGGCTTATGTTTCAACAGTGCCTTCCATACAACTTGCCCTTCTCCTTCAATACCACCAGGTCTTGGTCATGTTCCTTCTTGAAATGGTTCAATGCCAACCAACTCTTTTTGGTCCAGTGACTCTGTGTATTCCTTCCGTCTTCTTTTTACGCTTCCTTCATCCTTCAATATTGCAACTCGAGGCTTAACTAGTTTATTCAGTTCTTTCCGCTTGAGAGATCCTGAATGTGTTCTTTGCACCTTTCAATACTGTATTTTGCTTTGAGCTTCCCTTTGAGATTTTTTTTTTGTTCACTGCTTCTGCAGGCTATCTAGAGTTAGATGGCATTGCACTGGAGCCAGGCAAGGTCCAGACACAGCATTGGACAGAGCTTCTGAGGTGACGAGACTGTGTGAGGGCAACAATGAGGTGGATGTGGTAATTTCTGGCTGGCAGAAGCTACACTGACTGGCGTGAAGGAGGGTGGTGGCAGACCCTGTTAAGTGTTTGTGACTCAGGCTGCTGTATGAATTGGCGGTGGGGTGCTTTGAGTTTTGCCAGGGATCAGAACTCCAAAAAAGAAGCCACTTTTAAGTGATGCAGATGGTCTCCGAGGCCAATGAACCATCCCATAAATAGGCTCTCCAGGGCAGTCATCCTTCCCCTCTCCTTCCGTCTCTCTTGGCCCCGGTAGCCACCTGGAGCCCTGCATTGTGGGACTTGGCATTTTGTACATATGTAGCTCTCAGTTCCTTTGTGGTGGTGTGCAAAGTTTTTAAAGGGGGGGGGGCGGCGGAATGGGGTGGGGAGGAGCCTAAGCTAGGATGCTTTTCTACAGGCAGAAGAGAGAGATGCCACAGAATCCCTGCCAGTGCCGCTCTCTAAGACCCGAGGCTGTTTGGGTTGATATTGCATCATTAGGACATGCTTTCTTTTGATGGGTGTGTTGAAGGCCTGCCAACAACAACACATCACTGACGGCTTAGGCTCTTTCTCAAATGAAAGAGCAAGCACGGACATTACACTCAAATGACTTACACGTGCAAGGTCTGATTTGTGGATGTTGTTGATGCACACGCTTGGCAGGTGGACAGTGTTACTGCTTGTTTGTTTACAACATAAATCAGTTAAAAGGGCCTTGGATAGTCGGACTTAACTAAGGACCAACCACTTTGCTAATGCAGAAATTCATCACTGTTCTTCCAATGTGACTTACATATTAATACTGAAAGGTAATCAATGGAACTCAGTCATGTGTCACTGTTGTGTGTTTTTCTCCTCTCTGTGACTGCTGGAAATGTTAACCGTTCCCTCCCCGTCTTGAACCTTGCAGGCAGGCCTACCTTTTCTAAGTAGGTGTAACTCCAGGTTTTACCATCAGCAAAGACGCGAGACACAATCCGCCCCTGTCCGTCATAGTCTACTTTTTCACTGGTGGTCCCTCGCTGGATGCTGGCAATCTGGCCTGTGGATGAGTAGGTGACGTTGACGGCCATCAGCTTGCTGCTGGGTAGCCACAGGGTGGGGTGCCCTGATGTGTCATAAGCGATCCTGAGCAGAAATTTACGGTGGTCATCATAGATCTTCTCTGTCTTGCTGGTTCGATCAAAGTCGACCGAGAGGAGGTTTCTGCCGTTCACCTGTTGGAAAAACCACACGCGAGGATCAGACAAATCAGCCTCCTCACACAAGCCCCCGACTTCTCTGCCAAGCCTCCACTATTGTGTAAGCACCCCTGCAGATGATGGATTCACTCTGTCAGTAAATTAATTTAGCAACTTCTTGGGTACAAGTGCAAGGCAGTAGATTAACTGCTCTTTAAAAAAAAAAAAAAAGGGTTTCATTAAGCAAAGACACAGCCTGGCATGTGTTCAAAACCTTTTCAATGAAATGTTATAAACTTTAACCAACGGATAAGTGAGAAGAAGAATTAAAAGGGATTTGCTTTAGTTTGTTTAGAAGATATGTAGGCAGGAAACCTGACATCTGTGTAAATTACCCCAAGACCCTCCGCCCCATAAAACACTGGAAAATAATTGCTTGGTAAATTCATCACAGCGACATTAAGTAAGACACAGTGGTAAATGTGACTGTAACCCTTCAAAGAGCAGTTAAGTAGAAGTTGGAACCCACATTACTGTAAATTATTAATGAGTTTAAATAGCAGGAGGTTACAAATATGATCATTGCTTTTGGCCAAGTGCTAAAATGCCACAATGTTTTAGAGTATGCTTTTTTTTAAAAGTAAAGTTAGCTGAGAGTGACCTCAGAGACCTGAAGTGCTGCATCTACATGGACCGAGCACACAAATGCTGTTGCAGTAGGGGCTCTGCGTGGCTGGGTGCCAGGTTCGGAATCTTTGCCTAAATTTGGCCATCAAGTTGTGTGATCCAAGGCATCTTCCTGCTAGCATTCCCTATTGCAATGGTATTGTGGCTTGACTCAAATAGCCTACCGTGTGTGCAATCTGTGGACCCGCTCCCACCCACCCCTATCCCCTCCACCAAGGTCAGAGACTGGCCTGCTCCTAGTTTGTCTTCCCCAGCACTGAAGTGACATCGGATACAGACCTACATGCTCAGTACCATATATATGTGAGTGTAAGCCGACCCGAATGTCCACCGAGGCACCTAATTCTTACCACAAACACTGCATTAAAAGTGTGCTGAAAAACTCGGCTTCTACATGGGTATATATGGTAGCTGCTTTGATTGTTAAAATTAAATGAGAAAAATGTAATTGTGCATGACCATGTCCTGGCTAGAACTTGCAAAATAAAGCACTCTGCTATTGTTGACAGGTGCAGCAGCGTCACCCGACCCATAGTGCCCAAATGCACAGCAAAATGAGGCACCGCCTGCTCCTGCGCCAGCCTCACGGTGTTGCTGTGCCTGAGCCCATTCTCCCCGCCTTTGGGTCTATCTACCTCCCCAGGAGCAAATCATTCCCTATGTGTTGATTCTCTGTCTCCAAATGCTATCTATGTCCCTCTCTGGTGACTGGCCCCTTTTGATATGCGTGCGCACACGCGCGTGCACACACACGGAGCCTCGGTAGTGCAACAGTTAAGCATTTGTCTGCAGACTAAACTCTGGTGGTTCAACTCCCTCCGTCCACACACGTGAGTAAAGAGCTGGCTACTTGCTCGAGAAAGATCACAGTCTAAGAAACACCACAGGGACGCCGCTATGTGTAGGGTTGCCGCGAGTCAGCATCGATTCAATGTCACATACAATACACATGTGATATACATACAATACACTTTCAATGTCACATACAATACACATGTGCAATAAACATACAATACACTTTCAATGTCACATACAATACACATGTGCAATAAACATACAATACACTTTCAATGTCACATACAATACACATCAATTCAATGTCACATACACATGTCCCTTTGTGTGTGTGTGTATACACATGTAAGCATATGTGATGTACAGACTTGGTATACACTGTGCACTTAGATAGCATCTTACACAAAATTTAGTTTTTGCATTCCACTGTTGGTGTAGCGTGGCTGCTAAGCACAGGCTAGTGGCTCACACCCACCAGCTGCCCCATGGGAGGAAGATCAAGCTGTCAGCTCTCCCCAAGATTTACAGCCTCAGAAACTCCATCTAGCAGGGGTGGGAAACCTTTTTTTTTTCTGTCAAGGGCCATTGGATATTTATAACAAATTCTCAGGAGATCCTGGTCAAGCATTTAATTAACTCACCCCTATGTGATGACAGGAGCCCTGGTGGTGTCGTGGGTATGGGATGGGGCACTAAACGCAAGGTCAGAGGTTCAAAACCACCAGCCGCTCCAAGTGAGAGGAAGCCTTCTACTGCCTTGAAATATTCAATTCTACATGATGTGACTGAAATATGGAATATGATATATGTATTAAGTTCCAACTAGTTTCTGCCTTTTAAAAAGGCAGAAAATAATCTTAGACTGTAATAAGCAAATTAAAAGCAAAAACAAAAACAAGTTACCAGGACAGATCTTTTCTGTCCTCTAAGGAAGGTCACTATGCGTCAGCACTGATGGATGGTACTGAGAACGTGATGGCTGGTAGTGCTTCTCTTTGGTGAGGTGTGTCTCGTGTGGTGTTAATTGGTATTGGTGATTTTGGGGCTCCTATAGCCCGGGCGAGACATTCCCCATCCCTGGCATGTAGGGTGGGTGTGGGTCAGGATCAACGGGATGGCAATGGGCTGGCATTGACACTAAGCAATTGACTGTCCAAAGAGAATGTTGTGAAGCAGTCCACAGCAGACGGTGCAAGCTAACCATCACTGTGGATCTCCCTAAGTGAAGACGTACGGAGAAAGGAGGAGGCATCCAGAGAGATGAGTCAGAAAAGAAGAAGAGTAGAGCTGTGTGCGAAAATGAAGAGATTTGTCGGTGTCTTTTCAGATCTAGCGTGGGTGGGCTGTACTCAGGCAGCAGAGACGGGTATCAGCAGTGGCGGTGCTGCATCCTGAGGGAAGACCGCGGACTTTGAAGCTCCGTTAACCCCGCCTGTAAGTAAATCTGGCGGTCTGGGCTCTGTGTTTCACGGACTTTTATTTTACTTTATTCTGACCCGCCAGCTTTCTGAGATTCCGTTTCCCCCTGTGGGGATGTGGAGGGTCAGCAAAGAGGAGGAAGACCACCCAGGAGAAGGATTGGCACCGTGGCTGCAATGATGGGCTTCCACAGGACACCAGGGAGGATGGCTCAGGCCTGGGAGCTCCGTGCTGTGGTGCCTGGGATCGGGCTGTCTGAACCCAACTGCCCCCAGCAGCATGTGGAGAGGACTGCGTGCTCCGTGCTCCCTCCTTAGGTGCATTCGCGAATGCTACAACTTTATTTTTAAAAAATCTGTAGACAACGTGGATCTAATGTCAGATGAACTTGGGAGTGAACGGGCAGAACCCCGTTCTCCAGTTTATATTGACACAACTGGGGAAGCCTCAGAAGAGGTTCTGCAATTGAGACGATTGCCTTGGGCTCTTGGGTCTCTCAGGCCGTGATGTAAGAGAAAGGCCAAACCCCTAACAACCCTGACGGTTCAGCTCCCCCTCTGCCTCCCTCCTTAGCTGGTCCAGGGACCGGGCTGCCCACAGCGTGGTTTCTGTTTGCATTTTCTGCTTGCACTCGTTTTAATTTCTTTCAATTCTGCACCGCCTTTCTCCACCCTCCTTTTGTCTTTACAGTAACAGTTCCTGTAGCTGCAGCAGAAGTCAGATCTGGGGACTGCTGTGACTGCTTGGTTGCTGTAGGGAGGGGGCTCTGCAGGGGAGGGGACTGTGAGCTTGTGTTGGACGGGCCTGGAACCCCTTCTCACTGCCTGTCACCTGCTATTGACTTCTGGTTTGCATCGTTCATTTGTGTGCATGACGACCAGACACCGAAACATGCAGATGAAAATCAGACGCAGTAATTGCTGCTGCCCTTGTGTGAGCCGCCATTCAGACCAGCCACCTTAGGGAGGCATCTGGGAGCAGGTGTGACACCCCACCTCTGGAGAGAGGTTCACAATTCTCTTTTTAACCAGAGAAGGCTGGTATGAGAAGCCTCTTCTGTGTTCTCTTCTCAAACCGAAATGAGGAAGTGAGAATTAGCTGTGGTCGTGGCTACTTAATTTTGTAAAGATGTCCTCCCCACATTCCCAACTCAGGTGAGGACTTTCAGTATTCTTACTGCTTCCAACAGCCAGGCAGGGCTTTTCCAGAGCATGCTTTTCGAAATGCAAAAGCCAGTGTTTCCACAGGAGGCATTTCCGAAGGCACAGGCTGTTGGTTTAGGTTCTAAACCCAAAGTTCTAGAGATAAGAGGATGTGAACCTCGTTTTCCACTCTACCAAAGTGCTTCTCTGGTCAGACCTGTTTTTGTGTCTGAGGAGGGAGACTGGTGCTCTCCTGTGGACAATATCGCTCCCAAACGTGTCCACACTTCTCCCTCAGCAGGCTGTGTGCTGCTGGTGCAGGAGCCCAGGGACGCATTCATGGCAACTCTCCAACCTTTAAAACTTTTCTTTTTTTAAAATATTGTGGTGAAATCCATATGATGAAAAGGTAGCCATTTTAGCTAAAAAGCAGGCTAGCTCAAAAAGGAAGGAGCTACACTCTTGCGGACCAGGCTCTTTAAAAACATTATCTGTTGTACACGGGTACAGAGAGGAACTGGAAACACAAGGAATCCAGGACGGATGATCCCCTCAGGACCATTGATGAGAGTGGTGATACCGGGAGGGTGGAGGGAAGGTGGGGTGGAAAGGGGGAACCGATTACAAGGATCTACATATAACCTCCTCCCTGGGGGACGGACAACAGAAAAGTGGGCGAAGGGAGACAGATGTTGGACAGTGTAAGATATGACAAAATAATAATTTATAAATTATCAAGAGTTCATGAGGGAGGGGAGCAGGGAGGGAGGAAAAAAATGATGAGCTGATACCAAGGGCTCAAGTAGAAAGCAAATGTTTTGAGAATGATGAGGGCAACAAATGTGCAAATGTGCTTGACACAATAGACATATGTATGGATTGTGATAAGAATTGTATGAGTCCCCGATGAAATGATACCTGCCCCCCAACCTTATCCATATGAGACCAGGTGAACCACGGCTGCCTCTGAAGCCAAGATGAAGCATTTTTGGGGGGAGAGGGGATGGGACGAGATCAGTGGGAGGGGAGCTGCTGCAATAACGGGGATGTGGACACAAACTGCAGACCATGACTGCAGTCACGGAACATTATCTCTAGGAACAGCTGGGTGGGAACTTGTTTTTGGCATGGGTGCTTTTAACAAAATATTGCTGCCACCCCCACTGTCAGGTGGCCATTTTAACTTTCTCAAGTGATTTGAGCGTGTGTCTGTGTGTGAAGGCGTTCACAAAGTAACCAGCACAGTCCCATGCCCTAGTGGCTTTTGAATAAACATTTCAGTTATTATACAAATAGTAAATGCTCATCTCAAGAAGAAAGCTTCCTATCAGATGGTTATGTAACACACAGCCGTGTAAAAATGACCCCAATGCTGCACCTGGATGAGGTCATGAGTCCTGTTATGTACGCATGGCTCATGCCCCTTTCCCAAGGTCCTGCCCCCATGATTCGAATCACTTAGCACATCCTCTTGCTACTGGAAGAGGGCAGGGGCAGGGCCCCACTCCTGGGACGCTTAAAACATGGAGGCATAAGGGAAGTTCAACAATGTCCCAAGGAGGTGCCAGCCTTGTCAAATGACAGCCACTCCTCTGGCCTCTGAGGAGGGGCGGCACCATGCAGGCTCCCGTGTTCCCGTTTGAGTATCCATGTGCTGCCGTTGTTTCGTATCTGCCGGCACGTGGACAAGTGCTAACTGCCCTGTACCATCGCACTCAAGGCTGCGCCCCTCGCATCACAGTGAGAAATAGGATGTCACACAAATGTGCCCGGCATGATAAGATCTAAATATGTTCGCATATTTATGCATGCCTCTCTACACGTTTCTGGCTTTCGCATTTTGAAGATTGCTTTTTTAAAAATGATTCATTAGCACTTTTCCTTTCAGCATTTGAATTCTGGGCAGGTTCGGAAGATGCATATTATTAGAGTGAATATTTATTATGAGAATGGCATAACAATTATCCGTCACTGATGAAAGGCAGGCTTAACCTCCCGCTCGGGCGAAAATAAGGCACGTTTCCAAGTGTCTTATTTGTATTCTGCGTACGATTTTCCACATGTGTGTCAGGAGTTCATTTTCTTACAGCCACTTCTTTTTCTTTTAATGCAATGTTTCACAGGAATTTACATTTTTAGTTTCTTACCTAATTCCCCCCCCCACCCCCTTTCTAGCCCCTGCCTTTTCTTAACCATCCAACCCTATGTGGCCTCGTCTCGGTGATTTGGAGACTGATTCCACGTGAGTCAGAATCGACTTGACGGCAGTGGGGTTTTGTGGACCTTATTTCAGCATCGGCATGTTCTTCATAATCTCTCCATCGCTCTTACACCCAATCTTTCCCCTCGTCTCAGGCGCTGAATCCTGTGAGGAAATGCAGGCTAACCGTCAAGCCCATGTCTGTAGAACATGAAGACCAACAATAATTATGTGTTTGAGTTCTGACTTATTCATACGAGAATTTGGGTCCAAATCATGTCATGCACCGGGGCTCCTCTTTATCCTGAGCGTGCTAATAGTGTTCACACGGACACCTGACATGCTTGTTTCGAGGACTAAATGAAGGCGTGCACCTGGGAGGGCTTCTTCTCGGGGCTCATTTCTCGTCAATACCTCAATTGTCTGTGAAGGATGCTTCTTTCCTCCCGGCATCTTACATTCTAGTCTCCTTCTCTAAGTGGTCCCTTTGTGTTACCCACATCACAGTCCTCTCTGTCTGTCTGTCTCAGGGAAGGCTAGGTGGAACCAAAGAGTGATCATCCACATTGTAAAGGCTGGTTTTCCGCAGCCTGCCATCCATTTGATAAATAGCCGCGTGTCCACCGTGCACCAAGCACACAGCTAAATGTAGGTCAGTCACGTAGACAAGCCACACAGCTCCCTGCTGGGAAATGGCTCAGGTGAAAGAGGCGCCAGGGTGGTGGAAACGGATGGCTGGGGGCCCGATCCTGATGGCCAGGCTTGCCCGGGTCTTCTCCTATCTCCTCTCACCCCTGCTCTGACAGACTCCAGGTTCGGTCCTTAAGCCAGGTTTTCATGCCACCACTGTCTCCCTAGAATGCCTCTCTTAGAATCCACTGAGGAATAAAATTAGCAGTCAGAGATGGCACATCCAATCTTATCTGAAAGGAAGAAACCCTCCCTGATGATCTTGGCATTGTCTCTACGAGAGCAATCAAACATATCAGCTGGAAATCTCTTTTCGGTGTGGTTGAACAGACCATTTAAAACAGTGTATTCTCGGAAATGCCTTGCTGTGACATTGTCGTTGGGCTATTTAGGAAGAAACTAACACCCATTTCTGCGTGTGCACTGCTCTGTTCTGCCTGCAAGTGAGAGACTGTCTTCATTTAGAATCAGGCAGAGCTCCAAAGACTTAAAATTGAGTTTCCTCTACTTTCAACTCTCTTTCCCTCTACGATTCCTCATTTCTAGAAAGGCAGTGCTGGGTGGTGGTGGTGGAACACACACACACACACACACACACACACACACACACAC
>NW_022103906.1:60199219-60204913 GCF_000313985.2 Echinops telfairi
CTCATAGAAACCCTGTCTATATATATCCAGGGTTTCGGAGACTGTCAATCTTTATGTGATTTACAGAGAAAGCCTCATTGTTCTCCCGAGAATCAATTGGTGGGTTTGAACTGCAACCTTTTGTAGTTAGCAGGTGAGGCTCATCCCAGGGCACCACTTTGCCCAAGGCTCCTTTGTCTGAAAGCACAGCAGGCATTCTTTGATGTGGTCAGTTCCTGAACAGAAGAGTTCCCATAAGCTTCCCTCTTTTCCATAGGCATTTTCCTATCCAGCAAGCTCAACAGCTTCTTTCCTGCCTAGCTGCATTTTCGTTACATATGCCCATTGTTGGAATGTGTGGCTGACGTTCTCCGGATGAGGTGGGGTTATTTTTAAAGTGTTCTGATGTCGTCTTATTTGATTCTTGTAATACTTGTGTGACAGAGTTCATTTGTATCATAGCTACAGGTATAACATCGATATCATATGATTTAGGTGATATCTATACAACTGCACAGAAAGCTAAGGGTGTTGAGGCTGAGATAGGATGATTTTCCCATAAAATAATCTAGAAGCAAAAAGTGGAGCCTGATCTAGTACCCATATCATCCAAATTCTGGCCAAGCACTAAGATGGCATCTTTGGCATGTAGAGTGAAGATGTAAGAAGCATCTTTGGTCTTTTGATGCAGCTCTGTCTGAAAGCATGGGTGCCCGTGTGCACCGGCTATGTACGCGTGTACATGACCACTGCTTCAGGGATCATGGAGTAAGATAAAACCTGTGGATGAGTTCATACTTTGCCATGTTCCCAGGAAGCAGTAAGTCATGAGAGCTGATGGGGAAACAATTAGCTAGTGAGACCCGGGGTCAAAGGAAGGAAAGACAGGTGCTGGAGTTTACTTCTGATTTCAGGCTCTGGCCGGTGCTCAGTCCTGTTCCCCTCACTCGGGTTCCGATGCTTGCCCTTTCATCCCTCTAAGCTCCCTCCAGTCTCCCCTCAAAACTGCTGGTCAGAATGCCCGATCCAGGGAGGCCTGGCCCTAGGGTGTCCTGGCTCCCATGGCCTGGACTAGGGGTGAGGTGAGAACATGTAACATGGGTTCTAGGCCATATATGGAGAGTCTCACACACCAACTTCAAAACTGAAGTGGAATCAAACTCTAGTCTGTATTTAATCCACAGAAGCTTTCTACTTCATTTCTAGCTCTTGGAAAGAGCCAAGAACCTTGGCAGGCTGTAATGTTCTGATGGATTTTTTGGTTATCGGCGAAAGGATATTAATGGTGTAGTCCATGTTTTCTTCACTCCTTGGTTTTAAGTGTTTTTTATTTTTTTCTAATGGCAGGCAAAACACTGTCTTTAAGACGACTTTCTTAGCTAAGAGCAGTTGATATTTCTAAGCTAAAACCAGGCTCAATTTGTGGTGGTGTGAGGGTAGTTTCTTACAATGTAATCTATGCTCTTATTACTAAGTAACCGCCAGAAATCACGGTTTGTCTTTGACATCGACCGGCTCGGTCACAAGTATTGCCACTACTAGGGTTTTAGTTCATACATGCAAGGATTTATTCCCAACAAAGCGTCTTTCAACTCTTTGTCTGCTCTCTCGGTCCTACACGTTTCTTCATCTCATTAGGATAACTCTCAAAACAATAAGCTCAATCTAAGCAGCATCTTCCGGAGGGATCTGCTGGGTCCGTGACGTGCCAGGCAGGGAGGGTGGTCAGCTCAGAGGGTTACGGAGACTGTTCCCTGGGACTGCCAAAGGGTAATCTTCATGGATTTTCTCCAAGAACATGGACAATCATGGGGCTTCTTAGGAAATCTTCTGAAAATTGCATTGCTGAGAAAAAATCCAGGGAGGGATTTTTTCCATCACAACAAGGTACCCGCTTGGGGCCCCCCTAGGAGAGTTTTGTAGGGAAACCCTACCCCATCCATCCTACAGTCATGACCTTGGCCCTTCAGAGTTTTTGTTTCCCAAACTCAGAGAACATTCGAAGGAACACTGTTTGAGCCCCGTGAGGCGGCACGGAGGTCCCTTGGTGTACAAGGAGGACCGCGATCACCTACAGGGAAGGGTTCGAACGACGGGCATGCTGCCTGGAAAAGTGTATGCATCAGAGTGGTGACTATGCAGAGAGATCACCGCTTCACGTTGGGTATTTTTGCTTTCTAAACGTCTCTGTGGTTTTGTAGCAATACTTTTTGACTCACCTCCTGTCTGGCCCACAAGACGAGAGGGAGGAGAAAGCACGAGAACAGTGCAAAGACCACTTACACGAACACCATCGGATATACCATCACATTTCTCGTGGAAAAAAACAAGAAAGAAGCCAACCAACAAGGGCATGCAGCTTTCCATCAGTGGTAACAAGGCAGCAGTTAGGGCTGAACTTGGTAACCCCCTATCTGCCTGACCTCTCGTGTCCATCCTGGAGAACCCGAGAGAAAGCATTCACCTTTCAATCCCTAGCCCATCTCGTTTTAATACACATATTTGTGCTTTGGAAAACGTTCAATACTTAAACCAATTCTTACTTAATCCCCATCCGCCCACGAAGAAGTCATCACTCCTACGGTGTGGGCGAAGGAAAGGACAAGATGATTAAGTCGTTAGTAAAACAAGGATCAATTGACAGCCAGGCTGGCTGGGGCTGTGCGAGGTGCAATTTCCTACGTTTTCCAGGAAGAATGTATTTTTAATCACAGCTCTAGAGGGAAAAAAAAGAAAAAAACCATTTTCTACAGTAAGCGGCTTTTATTAGAAGCAGTTTCCCTGGTGGGCGGTCATCCCTGCCCTGAGGTAAAGGTGTCACCCCAAGTGTAGTCCTGGACAGATGAGGGTGAACTGGGGGTGGGCTGCCCCCAGAGAGGGGCCAGTGGACAGGGCTGGGAACGGGGCAGCTACCATCCATTTCCCAAGACGTACTTACCCTCAGCTTTCGACCAAAGACATTGACCTTCCCTTGGGCTTGCTCTTTCCGGAATCGCCATTCTACCAGATTTTGACCGCTCTCACCAGGGAGAGTCATGTTTCTCTTGGCCACCGTAGGGTTAGCTGTGCCAGCGAGGACATGGGGCTCTGTCTGGTAATGGGAATCCAGGCCACTGGCATAGATAATTCTGAGGGAGCCGTCGTAACCAATCTGGTAGCTGTTTCTCAGTTGATCTGAAAGAAAAAGAGGCAGAAAGCATGGCTGGAGCGAAGGCTTCAACACTTGGATGGTTTTGTTGTTGGACGTGATCTAAATTTATGATTTCCTTTGACAAGGAAATGAAGAGTCCTTAATGATGGCTTTTAAGACAGGAACAAATCACTTCTATTCTTTAGCATTTGTACTCTTAAGAGGTTTGGTTGAATATTACAGGCCAGCTTTGGGAGTACTGGAAGCTCTCCGTTCAACAAATATCCTTTCTCTTCTGTGTCCTTTGTTAGTTTTGCCAGATGAAAGGAGGGCTCGCCACCATGGCATATGGTGCCTTCCTCACCAAGGTCTTAGAAGCCTTCTTTATGCCTGCCACTTTTTATTCTCTGTCAAAGATGCTTTGATTCTTTTAATAGTTATACCTTGTATGCCAAAATAGGTGTTACTTTTCTCCCAAAATTAATGCTAAGAGCTGGGAGGGTGTCATACCATAATTTGGTCTCCTCCCAAACACAGCAAAATGAAGACTCTACTATTGCAAACCACCTCCCAACTTTCAGATTTCGAATAACATAAGGCCATTTGAGGGGAAGAAATCAACTCAAGGCAATACTGGAATGATCACACAGATTTAGTGTGTAATTATTCTTAGAGCTATAACCTCACCGCTGCTAATGTAATGGTAGACAGGTCTTTTAGTGAAGATCATTTTAAAAGACTACGGCTGCTTACTGAGCATGGCAGCTTAGTCTGGAGCAGTTAATTGGGAACTGGCTCCAGGTGTTGGTCACACAGCATTGTGGGCACCCCAGATGTCCCTTAGCTGTTCACCTGGAAGTGGTTACTTCTCACCTCCACAAAGTATTAGAACGAAAGGAGCGTGGCCAGGGGTTGGTCTCATGACATTGGACACACATGTATCTATTTGTACACATAAAATAGTCTTTCAGGACCTTTCAGTTCTTTCAATACCTCAACACATTTATAAAACCAAAGTCTATGGGAGATTTTGTATCCAGTATCATGACTTCAGATTGAATGGGAAAAACCCCCGCAAATAAACCCAGAAAGTCCCTACGGGTAGTTGGGATAAAATTTCAAGTGACGTCATAGGTTGATTCAAAAGGAGCTGTGTCTCAAACCACTGCTCTCAGAATACAGGGGATGGGACTGTTTTTAGATGAACATAATATATTTTATATTTTGTGGTTTTGGACATGCACACATAATTATCATACGTCTACACTAGACGGTTTCACCTGTGCCTGTGGAGGCTCATGGTTTCACCTCTCTCTTTCTGACTATCTTACGAGGAAATGGGGATTGTCACTCACTATTCCTGTGTTAGCGCGACCGTACACACAGGATCGGTTGACAACTGGCCTTTCATGTTTACCTTGGACCATGGTGTAGAAGGAATCAATCGAGGAGAGATTTGAAGTGATGCTGACATCCTCTTCTCGGCTGGATGACTCAATGTCCACTGTGATTGCCTTGTCCATGTCCCCATGAAGGTTTGTGACCACTCCAGTTGGAAACGTCACATTTGTCAGGCGACCTTCACTGTCATAGCTAAACGAAGGAGGCATTAACTTGGTGTTAACGAGAAAGCTGCAGGCTCGTCTTTCTTGCACATAAAAAGCGTGGCAATATTAGCTGCACAAATTTGGATGCCTATTTGTCTTTGTGCATGAGCTATGCAGAGTGAGGACTTCAAACATGCTTTGAAGTAATCACAAGCCTGTTTAACATAGAAAAATCTCACCAGCGACAGCAAGAGTAAACAGAATAGCTCTCCATCTCAGGATATTATTCTTTGAAGTGTGACCAAAATCCCCCCGCACATCTAATTTGCTGTTTCAAAGAGAACATGTTTGCTGATATTAACTTCCTCAGTATTCCTCCATCTTTCCTACCAAATAGTTTTTCTAATGTATACTCTCTATGGTAGGACAATATAGTCATATATACATATAATGTGTGGGAAAAAGTATGCAGACATACACATGTATATTTGCATATGTAAAATTATTCTTTTCATAGCTTTTAACAATCTCCACAAATTTATAAAATCAAAGCCAATGGAAAGTTTTCTCAGTGAAATAATGGCCAAGTGGGACTTAAGTATTTCTGGTGACAATGTGTCTGGTTTGTATTGACGTAGTAGGAATGGATGGTACCTTGAATGGTGGCTTGGTATGTTTCCTGAAATAAAATGCCCTATTTCCTGACATGTAAGGATTGTTACGGATCCCTGGTGCCACAATGGTCAAGTGGTCAACTGTGCAGGCCTACCCAATGGTTCTGTTGGACAAAGATCTGGCGCTCTATTTCCACAAAGATGAAGGTCAAGAAAAATCTATGGGGCAGCCCTGTTACATGGGGTCTCTGTGAGTTGAAATCAACTGACAGTCACCAACACCCCAAAATGATACGTTTTTAATGATACCTCTATCTTTTTTAAGGATATGTTTACTTTTTAAAAAATCATTTAATTGGGGGCTCATACAACTCTAATCATAATCCACACGTACATCAATTGTGTAAAGCACACTTATACATTC
>NW_022103906.1:60205807-60214683 GCF_000313985.2 Echinops telfairi
CCCAGACACTATATTTTTTGATAGCCAGACACCATCAGCTTTCTTCACATTTGTTTATGCACACGTTTGTTTTCAGCGATTATGTCGTGAAGGTAGGTATCATGGAATGACCGTTTAGTTGACCGTAAGTTTTCTTGTATTGAGGGAGTGCGTGAGTGGAGGTCCAATGTCCATCTGGTACCCTACTACTATACCTATAAATATATGCATATAGATCTATTCCCCCCCTCATCATAAATATATTTACATATGTACATTCCTGTATTTAGGCCTCTATGGTTTACTTTTCCTAGTAAACATATCATCGCAGGTGGTGTAGTGGTTCTACGTTGGGCTGCTAATCAGGAGTTCAGCAGTTTGAAACCACCAGCCGCTGCTCCCTGGGGAAAGACAGGACTGTCTAGCTGCGAAAGAGCGACGGTCTCAGAAAGTTCTACTCTGTCTTACAGGGGCGCCATGAGTTGGAATGGGCTCGATGGCAGTGAGTTTGGTGTTTTGGTGTGTTTTACTTTTTCTCAGCAGATAAATGCAAGAGGGATTCACATTTAAAACATTAGAATCCATGGCCCTAAATATGCACGTATAGTTACATTTTGCTAAGAAACATTAAATTGCTGTGACTGGGTTCTTTGTGATCACACCAGAGAAAATTTCAAATTCTCTGAAAGAAAGAAGCAGAGTGCAAACTTTTGGAGGAGAAGCTAAGAATTCCACTGGGACAACAGTAGCCGCATTGAAGACTGTGTTGACTAAGGGTGTTCCTAGCCACAGAAGGTTCTATGGGAAATGAACACTGGAGCCATATCCCGATTAAACGAAGCCCAGGCACCTAACTAGTAAAGGATGTTATGAAAGAGCCAGAGAACATTGCGGGGAGGACAGGAACCCCCCCTGTGAGCACAGCAAGGGCCATCCTAATGGGTGTGAGGGTGGGGACGAGGCAAAGAGCGCTTGATGGCCACTTGGCAATAGAAGGGCACCGTTTTCCACGTGTAAAACCCAGCTCTGAGTATGGTGAGTGATCAGGAGGGCGGCTAAGGGAACAGAGGTCAAGAGGGTTGCCCAAGGACAGGGCCCCGGGAGAAGGCAAAGGAGAGAGGCGGTGTCTGCTTGGTGCCTAGTGATGAGTTGATCCCTTTAGCTCAGTGGGGGCAGTGTCAGTCAGATCACCCGCGTGACTGACTTCACCTGCCAGGGGCAGCATGGGCACGCACCTGGGGGCGGGCGGTACTTAGGGAATGAAGAGAGAGCAAATGCTCGTTAACTGTACTCATGGTTTGCACTCATAAAAGGCAGAGTTAAGGAATTAAAGCGGGCATCTGTCCCCTTTTCTCCAACTCTCATGCCTCTAGCAGGTTAGGGCATCAAGGCAGAGATTCAACACAGTTGGTTGTCTTTTTTTTTTGTAGAAATAGTGCTTCCACAGAGACAGATGCAGGTTTATTTCTACAGTGAAGCAGAAATACAGCATGACAGACAAAGCAGCCTAGGGCTCAATGCTAACCTTTCTGACCTGGTTGCCAACTTCTCTTCCCAGCCCCCAGCGCCAGCACTACTTGGCATTCTCTCCCCTACTCTGTTTTTTAGATAGCGCATTTTGGATGTCTGATGGATGGGCAGTTTGGGGATAGGAATTTGCTTGAATGCCCTCCCATCACTTGTTTGTGGCAGACACTCTGCTCTCCCACATGATCAATTAATGATAACCCAGCTCTGCCTGTAGAAAGGGACACTCCAGATTCACTCAGATCACCTCATGAATGAGGGAGCTGGGCAGCCCACTGCCTGCACGGTGACTTGGTTAACCGGGGTTGGGGTCTGAGTCACTGTGGAGGGATGCTGCCTGTTTGACATCCAGTCCCAAATCTCATTTGTGTGGGGCTGACATCGAAGCCATCACTGAGCCAGACTTTCTGGATGCCAGTGAAGTTAGTGGCACCATCCCGGCTTCCCATTTGAGTTCCCCCAAGACCCTGGGAAGAATCCTTGAATACACTTATGCTTCTAAAGAATATTTGGAATGCCACTATATCAGAGAGCTCCGTGTTGCATGGTTTACAGTTCCCTCCGGGGCCCTTTCACAGAGAGGGAGAGGAAGCCCTGAGGTGTTGTGGTTAGGCGGCTCCTCTAGGCTCTCACTGGATCTCAGGGCTGTCTGAGTCGGAAATGCTAGGTGCCCCTTCTGTGTCCAAGGGCCCCATTTTCAGCCCCGGAGGCTGAGCACCAAGGCTTTCTCGTCAGCACCACCTGCCAGCGCCTTGTTGATTCCTTCCTGCTGTTGTCACCGACCTGCCCTCCCTTGACCTCTTTGCTGATTAGTCAATCTGAAGGAGATATTTCTCCAACCTTTGACTTGGCTCTTCCACTGGCTGACCACGCTCCCTTTCCTGCTGGGCAGGCGTTTTGTATCACAGGATGCTGAGCACGCCGAGAGACAGCTCGCGATGCTGAACTTTCAGAATATAAACTACTAGCCTTTGGCTCTTTGGGAAATAAAAACACAAGTAACCTTTGTAGGCAGTACGGTTAGAGAGACGAAGGGTTAAGCTGTGATCTTAGTGGGCCAGCTTTAACAACTGAGCCCGGGAGTTGTGACTTTGTACCTTGAGGAGAGAAAGGAAATCTCACGTAAGGCCCTGGCCTGGCTACAGCTTGCTCTTGCCCAAGGAGGCAGGGAAAGGGGCTGGGTCAGGGACCGGCAGCAGGGCTTCTAGAATCTAGAACATGGGCCCCCTAGCACTGTCACAATCCCCTCTCTGCGAAAGTTACAGCCTGAGAGCTCTGCCCTCCAAAGAGCATAACAAGTCTGCATGGGGATAGAAATATTATAATGTGGAACTATTTTCCCCCCAATTGAGTATCTGGTAAATTGTGGAGAGAGCGAGGGCTCTGGTGTGCCGTAGTTAAAGCCCATTACTGTGGAAACTAAGCTGGGCTAGGCAGGGCGTGGAGAGGGCAGAGTGTGTGTGTGTGTATGCACGCGTGCTCCCTGGAGAGCGTAGAGGAGCTGGGCTGAAGTGAGGGTCACGTAGGGTGGTATATGGCAGAGGGCCTCCCATGGGCTCCCACCTGAAGAAATGGAAGGCTTTCTTTCCTAAGGTTTATTGGATGGCAGTGTTGAAGCAGTGTCAGCCCGCCTTCACTAGCAGACTGATGGGCTAGGCTGCATGCTTCCCGGACAAGCCAGGGTCACAAGCCGGGGGGTTGGGGGCGGGCAGGGAGATCCCACCAAACTGCAACCAAGTAAAGTGTTTTTAAAACAACAACCAATCCCTACTATTTGGCACATTCAGATCGCAGGATACTATTCAGCAACAGAAAAAAACGTGCGGCCGATCTACACAACACCTGGACCAATCTCCAGAGGATTATGCTTATTAAAAAAAGCCAATCTCAACAGGTACAGGCGGTGTTGCTCCATCTATATGATATTCTTGAAATGATACCATTGTAGGGAAGGAGAATAGAGAATACATCAGGGTTTGCCAGAGAGTAAGCAGGGGCTGGGGGCGGGAGGGGAGTGGTTGGTGCTATCAGTACGCAGTGACTGCATCCTTGCATCACTGTCAAGATACTACCACCGGGGTACATGGGATCGCTTGCATTGTTCCATACAATTGCAGATGGATCTATAATATTTTTTAAAATTTAAAAAGTATTGAAAATGAACCAAAAATCTAAAACTAAAAACAAACACCTTACCATCCTTGACCGACACCTCTTCCCAAAGAGAAGCAAGTGAAACACACAAGGACGTCATTATGGGCCAAGGGGGCAGTTCTTTAAAACGAGCACACACAGCCCATCACTACGTCATGCTTTTACTCCAGCATGGATCGGCGATGGGCTCCTCACAGATTAGCACAGAGGCTGGTGGAAGGCGCTTGAGATGGGTGGGAGGTACCATCATTAGGGAGCTCTGAGTAAGCTCCGAAATAAAATTCACTGCCGACTCACGGCCATGTCACACGACAGGGCAGAACTGTCCCTGTGAGTTTCTGAGACTGTCACTTTCCCAGTCGTACAAAGTCCCACCTTTCTACCGAGGAGTGGCTTGTCAGTCCAGTGTTAACCACTACACCACCTAGGCTTCCCTGGGTAGGGAAGTGAGAGAAAAGAAATCGTCCAAGATGACTTCCAGGGACTCTCAGAAGCAGCCAGCTCATCCTCCTTTATCTCCACAAAAGTGGGAAAGCAATGTGCCAGTGAGTACCAACAGTCCTCTGCAGTATTTTGACCCCAGGCAGTAAAAGAGCCATTTCCATCAAACACGGGTCTCTGGACACATGCTCTGCTTATGCGCCACTTTGCGGCTGCTCTGCCGTCGTGGTGACCTACCCTGGCCCAGCTGGTATATTTGAGTCTTGGCTTGCTTGTATTAGCGCTTTGAGTTGACAATGCAATAGGCTGTAGGGAATGTGACTAGCACACCACTTTAGGCTTTCCATCCACTGGGCACTGGGCTGAGCCCCGTGGCTTCTAGAGCATCACAAAGGCTATTCTCTCCGCCTGCCCACTGACCTCTCTCCACAAAGGACTCTCGCTGGAAAAGACGAACTCCCTTAGGCTCGCAAAGACCTTTTGGCTCTTTCACTGATGGGATGCCCTTGTTTGATGTTTATCTGTTTGTTCGTGCTTAATTTTGATTGCCGTTTTGCCTAGACTTGCTGTTTCAGCCTCTGTGGGCTTCTCTTTAAATCTCTAAGTTTCCCAAGCCCCGACAACTGCCCCGGAGAGGCACAGCCTCAGTCGTTTTTGGTTGGGAAAACTGTGTTCATCCTGACATGGAGTTCACCTCCCTCCCCCGACAGAGATGAAGTTCCCAACTCTTCATTTTTCCCTCCATCATGGCTCTCGGATATTTGTCTTTCTATTGCCGAAGCTGCCTGACTTTTAAAACTGGCCTCTCTGCCTCTGCCTAGACTCACGGATAGCAAATTAACCTTCTGTAACACCACTATTATAATACTTCTCTGCTTAAAAATCTTTAGTGGATCCTCAACTGAAGGGGAAAGCTTAACTGACTTTGTTACCAGCTCCTTGTCAACAGACTATTGGCACTGCTAATTTGTTCAAGTGGAAACAACTTGCGGTTCTTGAAACACTTTGTTTACATCTTGATGATGACAGGGCTAGTTACTGTCTCCCTTCTCACTAAGTGGCTTCCGTAAGCCAAGGTTGTGTTCAAAAATTAGTTCCTGCTTTTGTGTCAACCGAGAAGCAAGCCAACGGTGGCTTGCAGAGCGGGGCTGATGTGGAGAAGCGCCGGCGTGCTGTGTGGCCCTGGAGCAGATTGGTGGTCTATGGTTGAGCCATGCATTGGGCTGTCTCGGAGATGAGACCTTTTCACACCCAACTTCTAGTCTCTTCATCGATACCAGGGTGAGAGCCAAGTGAGGCCTGGTGGCATAATGGGTTCCCTTTGTGCTCACCACAAAGGCAACAATTCAAAACCACCAACTCCTCCCTTGGAAGAAAGATGAGGCTTTCGACTCCCCCAAACAGTTACAGCCTTGGAAACCCACAGGGCCAGTTTTGCCCGGTCGTCTAGGGTCATTCACTATGGGTTGGCACTGACTCAGTGGCCGTGAGTTTGGGGTGTTTTGTTATCACTCGGACTAGGCTATCTAACCCAAGCGAAACCTGTCTGGAGGATGCAAGAGAGCAGCAGATTTTGGCATGGGCACACGCTGGAGGCCCCAAGCCTACCCTGAGAGCTGCGTCGAGAGGGACGCCTCCTGCCTGCAGACCTGGATGACTGAAGGATTCCCATCTAAGGGGGCCTAGTCATACACCCACGAGCTTATTCAAAACAGAGTGTTTGAACACGTCTCTGCGATCAGGGGGTGGCTGCAGACAAGCTCCCCCAGGACACGTGTCTCTCAGTGCACGTCTTAGGGTGCTTGAAGAAATGGTCAGGGCATCTGGTGAGTCAGTTCCACTCAAGGTACAGAGTTCAAGACTGTGGAGCTTGTTTCAACTGCTAAAGAGGTAACCTTGAAAGCTTTCTTGAAGGACACAGGGCAGCCACAGGGGCTTATGGAGAAGAGATTGTAAGGAAACTAAAACTGCACCCGCAAGAAAAAGGACAGGACAGTGCGAGCCAATGGAGGAATTTTTCCATCACAATAATGCACCTGGCCAGCCTTCAAGGGTAGCAAGGCCTAGTCCAGCAGTTCTCAACCTTCCTCATGCCTAATACAGTTAGGGCCTCATGTTGGGGTGACCCCAATCATAAAATTATTTTTGTTGCTACTTCCTAATTTTGCTACTGTTATGAATTAGGCGACCCGTATGAAAGGGTCATTTCACCCCCAAAGGGGTTGCGACCTCCAGGTTGAGACCCGCTGGCCTAGCTTATGAGAATTATAATAATTTTACTCCATCCATCCTAGAGCCCCGAACGTGCCCCTTTAAGCTTCTTTGGGTTCCCCCAAGTCAAAGATCATCTAAAAGAACATATTTTGAGCCCCTCACGAAAGCCCAGACTGCCATTGTGACGTGGTATAGATCTAAGCACGTGGGCTTCTGTGGGGGAGAGATGGAAATACCGCCTTCAGGAGAGTGGAGCTTCACGTTTTGATATTTTTGTTTAATGGAGGTTTCTATGGTTTAGGAGCAAGCCTTTTGACTTGCAGTCATATCTAATCCAAATTACTCCTCACCACCCCTCTTAGACAAATGGTAGAATCCATTTCTTGGTGCCCTTTGGCCCACATTTCCTCCCATAGCTTGTTGTTAGTTACTGTGTACGTGATGCCAACTCATCCCGACACCCTGTAAGCAGAGTTGAACTGCCCCCTGGGATTTCAGGGCTGTGACCTTTCAGAAGACCACCCGGTTAGCCTTGTGCTGGGATTCTGGGCGGGCCTAAACCAGTGTCCATTCAGCTCGTACTTGAGCTCCTAACTGTTCGCACCACCCAGGGGCAAAGGTCATCATAAATGCCCACACAGTTTAATCCAATAGGGGAATGCTTGGTAGTGGGACTTTACTGGGCTATTGCCAGTTAGTTGAATTATAAATTAGGTTCCACCACCTTGAGGGAAGTCAGATGCTAAGCACCCTGGCTGTACAGCTGCTAGAAGCAGCGCCCAGTCTAGGTTTCAGGTTGTTGACTCCCTAAGGCAAAGTCGTTCCCATTATTACTTCCCAGCACACCAAGTAGTGGGAAAAAGGGACTGGGAGGTATAGACAGGGGACAAGGAAAAGGAGAGACTTTTCTACATCTAATGGTAGCATCAGGAGTCCTTTGATGGCACAAACAGTTAAGCACTCAGCTGTCACCTCACAGCTGGCAGCTCCAGTCTACACCGTGGCATCTTGGGAATAAAAAGGCCTGGAAATTCCTGAAAGGTTTGCTATTTAAAACCATATGGGCCCCGGCGCTGCTGTGCTGGGTGCACTGGAGGAGGCGGCATGCCAGGTCTGCGTCCCCGGGGAGCCAGGCCAGCAACAGAACGAGCCCCTGGACCCACCAATGCCACAGCTCCTGTTTGGCCTCCACCTGAAGACCCAGCCATCACCCCACCTGGCCACAGTGTCCCCGTGCCAGCCACCGAGCTGGTGACAGCTGGTCCTGAGCAGCTGTAGCCATGGAGGGGCAGGAGGGCGCCCTGCCCTCCCTGTGGGCTGCCAGCCAGGAAGGGGGAGAAGTTGAATGAGCACTTCACCCCAGCACCCCTCTGCCCCTTCCTGGGAGCCAGGATGGTCTCCTGCTGAACCCTGGCAAACCACAGATACTACACACCAGGGGTGCGCCTGCATGGACCACTCCCGTGTTGGCGTGGGGCTTCGGACTGTCCTATCTTCGACAGCCCTGGCAGGGTGATCGTAATGGAGATAAGAGATAAGATGGCCAGCACTTAAGCTTGCAACTCAAACCAAAAAAGGCAAACCAGCTGCCTGTCAACTTGACCCTGACTCTGTACAGCTCCGTGTGCTGCAGAGTAGGGAAGGGGTCCTTCGGTTCCCACAGCTTCCAAGAGCCCCTGAAGGCCCCTCCGGTTGGCTGAAAACCTCTAGACTTGCCCTTGGCAGTCAAGTCCTTAACCCTCTGCGCCACCGGGGGACTCCTATCTGTAAGCAGGTCTCGTGTCTCTTGACACCAGTTCTCAGAGCTCTGTCTCCTGCTTTTGAATGGATGCAAAGGGGAGGCAAGGAGTCGTGAACTTCGTTTGCTGTGGGATTTGGGGATGGAAAGCAGCCAGGACTGTGTTGATTCTCAGGTATCTGTATCCTGGGGTTGACCACGGGCTCAGCCCAACCTGTGGTGTAGCAGTTATACAGTGGTCTGTGATCCACGTGGTCGGAAGTTCAAAGCCACCATCAGCTCCTTGGGAGAAAGACTGGACTTTCTACTCCAGTAAAGCATTACAGTCTTGGAAACCCATAGCGGGTCTCTATGACTCAACGGCAGCCAGTATTTCAGTATTTCAGCCGGGCAACTTCCAGAACCATAAGCCTACACCTAGAAGTCCACGCAGCCTCTGGGGCCGGGCACAGAGACTATGGCTGAGTGCTTGCCCTCAGAGAACACCCTGAGTCCCAGCTGACTCTAAGCCACGGTCCAGATGGTGGAGTCCAGGACCTCAGAGACCTACCCAGCACAGACCTCAGACCTGCTCCGTCCGGTGTCTCTGAAGCTCCACTCTTTCTGTGGCCTATCCCAAGCACGAGCCCTGAATCTGAGGTCACTTGGCTGTTCCACCACGGCCCTGAGGGTTACCCCACTATCTTAGTGGGAGCTGTTCCTCTGGCATTGCTGCCTCTGGCCCTACTAAGGCTTAGACCCAGACCATCACTGTCCCCTCTGGACACCCCACTGTGCATTGTCAGCCAGTGCCTCTCCTGCTTGCCCTCCTACACCGGCTCCA
>NW_022103906.1:60215759-60220017 GCF_000313985.2 Echinops telfairi
GGCACAGTAGTTTATTTTTCAGGCACTTCATTTACCCTGTCACATGTACAAAAGCAATTAAAATGGTTGCGGTTCTGGTATTGCATTTGTTAGAGCCACCACGCACTCATTTGCACACAGAGTAATTATCTATCTATGCAAAGATGTAGAAGATAAACTGTCACCGCAGTGCTTCCTCTTGGGAGACTGTGTGGGGGTTATTTCTAACCTCCATTCCCTGTTCCCAACTTTACAGCATCAGGTATGTAATAAATTGGGGCTGGGGAAAAAGTCTAAAACTTTCAGTAAAATTTAATGGCCACTGAGTTGAATGTGCCTCAAAATGACCGAGCAGATTTGCCCCTGTGGTTTCCCGAGACTGTAACTTCTCATGGAAGTAGGAGCCTCATCTTTCACAAGAGGAGAAGCTGGTGGTTTCCAGCTGTTGTTAGCAGGCAACGTGTACTCCATGGTGCCACCAGGGTGCCTATCAGTCTTTACAGATGCAGCAAACCTTCCCTTTCTCTCATAGTGGCTGGTGGTTTCGAACAGCGGACCTTAAGGTTAGCAGCTCAGTGCGTAACCCACTACACCGCAGGGGTTGGGGTGGCGTCCAGCCTCTGTGGAGGTGGGGCCTTTCTATAAGGGAGAGACTGGGAACCTCGCTCTCTGTCTGCCACCAGGGTCTGGCTGCTTGGGAGCTGCTGACCCTGGGCCTGTCGGCCCCCTGCCATGCTTGCGCTGACATGAGATGCACACATCTTCGCACCCACCAGCCTGTGATCTCCCTGCATCTGACTCACTCTCTGCGTCACTGGCCTGCAGCCACGTCTCTGAAGAGGGTTCCAGTTGGCACGAGACGCATGGATTTGAGTTGGGCCGGGCTGAGGTGTCTTCTTGAGGTACACTGACTTCTTTCTACTAACTATTTGAGTGTCGTTGGTTTTGTTGCTCTCGACCACCCAGCCCGACACAGCTCGTCTCAGTAGCGTAAGGGTAACTAACAAAGGAAGAATGGCAGTCTGGAATCCCTGTGCTATAGGCCGCTCTGGTCAGAACGGAATGGAAGGGCAGGGGTACACAAACCCACCAACCGACCCCGGGTACTAAGAGGATTCGCACTCCCACGAAGGCCGTGAGTAGTGAGAGATTTAGGGTGCAGAGCAGTCACAAGGAGTAACCAGTCTCAAATGTGAGGATCAGCGTAGATTTAGAAGATTATTGTTAGCAAGGCAGATTTTCGCTGATATGACTGGAACTGATTGAGCTTAATTGCCATACCTCTTATTTTATCTGCGGGGGCCTCAACAAGTTTATGGCAACATTCCGTTACCTTTTAATTCACGTCCCACAAACGTTTGGAAGCCCCCTCCTTTGTGTTGAACCGAAGATTACTCAGCAGTATCTAATTCCAGGGCAGCAATTGGTGTATTCTAATGTCATCTTGTTGGCAGAGCCCTGCCTATCTGGAAGCAGGAAAGCTCACAGACATGAAAAGGAAAGTGGGAGCTGGAGGGAGATTTTCCTTGAACAAGAAACTCATTTTCCTCTTTGCCTTTTCTCCTTCACAACATGTAGAAGGCAGAGGGGAACACGAGGTTTCTCCTATTCATTAGATTAAAAAAATCATTTTATTGGGGGCTCGTACAACTCTTCCATCCATCCATCCATCGTGTCAAGCACATTTGTTGCCACCATCATTCTCAAAACATTGGCTTTCTACTTGAGTCCTTGGTTTCAGCTCCTCATTCCCGCTCCCCCTCCCTCATGAACCCTTGATAATTTAAACATTATTATTTTGTCATATCTTAAATGCCCCTTTCTTTTCAGGCAGGTCCACAGCGAACCACGGTGGCTTCCAGGAAGATGGACGTGACCATGGCAGGCTAGCCTGGGGCTGGCTGGACCAGACACCACACGTGATCTGGGCAGAGCGGGGAAGCAGGCAATGAAAAAACACAGGGCAAACCTAAGAGGAATGACTCACTGAGGGACATTGGAAGGCCAGAGAACTTCTAGGCGTAAGTTCTAGAAGATGCTGCACGGTGGCATTATGAGCCACACCTGGGGGGAAGCAACCAGAGCTGGTTGTGTGAGCAGCCACCAAGTGGATCCTGAATCACAGTGACCCCATGCATGCAGCGTAGAACCGCTACACAAGGCTTAAAAACATACTTGATTGTGTTTTGGTGAAAGTTTACACAGCAGGTTAGGTTCCCATCGAATCATTTCTACACAAATTGTTCAGTGACAGGAACGACATTTTTCACAGAGTCAGCATTCTCTTTCTGTGTTGTGGTGGTTGTATTTCCACTATTCTACTTCTCTGCCTCCTTATTCTCTCCTCTGCTCCAGAGGGTTTTCCAGACTGTGAACCTTTGGAAGGAAATCTCCAAGTTATCTCCCAGGGCACCTTTATAAATCCCACTGTCAAGTACAGTCTGACTGAGGGTGACTCTGTAAGGGTAGAAGGATGATTCCTGAGGGTTTCTGGGACTGCAAATTATAGGTGCAAACAACCTCATCTTTCTCTCTGGGAGTGTTTGGAAACCAGACCTAGGGGTCAGTAGGCTCACATTGAACCGACTGAACTGCCAGGGCCTAAGGCACCTTTGGGTGGGTTTACAGTCAACCCTTTGGTTAGTAATTGAGTGCTTTGGGATGTAACCATCTTGTCTTGTTTCTTACAGGTGTTCAGCTTAAAGCAATCCAAAACGAGACCGTTGCCATGAGTCCCCCCACCGACGTTGACTGGCCTGTTGCTGAGAGTATACAGAGAACACACACCACGTCAACAGTCTCTCTGTGGCATGCAGTGACAATGATCACATTCTGCAAGGTGTACAAACAGTCCTATCCTACTTTTCTGAGCGTTCCTCCTGTATTAATCTCAACGCACTCATCTCTCCCACCACTATCTAATGTATGGAGTTGCTATTATCAATTTGATTCCAGAGATTTGTTAAAAGAGCCTAATGTTCAAGACAAACCTGTTTTTATTAGTTAAGCTAAACTACTGTTGAGTTTTAAGAAGACTTAGGGGATGTTTTTATTTAAGTTAAAATTATGAACACCCATTGGTAGAAGGCTGTGGAGGACAATGGGAGGCCCAACCCCATGTGCAGAGTAACTAGTTAGATATAGCCACAGGCAGACCCCAATAGCCACAGGCCAGGGTATTGAACAGCCTACTCTCAGATAGAGATCATTGTAAACTTGACCATGCTGCATTGAACTTGATACTTGGTCAGCTGACCTCCCTATTGCTCCAACCTGCATTTGTTCTAGGTGCAAGTAAGTCTCTCTTGCGTGTTCCATGACAAACATTTCTTCCCTGGCTTCTTAAAGATTGAGGGTGGTCTTTTCTTATTTGTATTTTATCCTTACTCCTTTATTTCAATTTAGTCTTTTCTTGTTTTTATTGGGTTTCCCAGTTTTTGAAGCAAAAAGGAGTGGGTGCATAGACAATGATGGATGCAAGGGTTTATAAGGGATGTGGGGGGAGGGGCGGGGATTTCTGGAGTAAACCATGAAGGTGTAAGTGGGGAGGGAGTACTAGAACTGATTGTGATTACACAACACATTTTAAAGGCGATTTAACCATGTGGGGTGGGGGTGGTGATCTAAAATTGATTGAGGTAGTGACTGTACAATTCTTTTCGATGTGATTGAAAGATTTGTTGACCCATTCATCTGTTGGTAAGCATTTGGGTTGTCTCTACCTTTTGGCTATGGTGAATAGTGCTGCAATGAATGTCAGTGCACAAATCTCTGTTGAATCTCTGCTTCCATGTCTAGGATGTGCACCCAGGAGTGGAATTGCTGGGCCATGAGAAGCTATGGTGGGACAGTAGATTAGGCATTCCGCTGCTAACTGCCAGCTCAACAGTTCAAACCCATCGCCTGCTCTGTGAGAGAAAGTTCTGGCTCTCCGCTCCCTTACAAATTTGGTTTCAGAGACCCTAGACAGCAGTTCCCCCTCCCCTCTAGGGCTTGGAATTGGCTCAATCAATCCAGTGGGTTGAATGAAGGGAAATGGGCGAGGGGGAGGTGGGAGGAAAGGAAGCGGTGTTAACAAACCCAGGAATAAGGGAACAAGTGATCCAAATTGGTGGTGAGGTGGCCTGGTAGGGCATGATCAAGGGTAATGCAACAAAGAGGAATTGCTGAAACCCTGGTGGGGACTGAGTATGGTAGTGGGACAGGAGGAAAGTCAAGGGAAATAGAGTAAAGAGCTGGGAGGCAAAGGGCATTTACAGAGGTCTAGATAAAGACATGT
>NW_022103906.1:60221655-60223369 GCF_000313985.2 Echinops telfairi
CAGGATAGAACTTCTCTTGTGGGTTTCTGTGCCTGCCATTCTTTACAGGAGTAGAAACCCTCATCTCTCTTGTACAGCAGCTGGTGTGTTCAAACTACTGACCTTGTGGTTAGCAGCCTAACGTCTAACCCACCGTGCCACCAGGACTCGTGGTTAATTAAGGATCTTCATGGGAGGGAACTGTGTCTCGGTGTGGTTTTGGTGCACATCTCTCTGAGGGCTCTTGGTGCGGAGCATCTTTTCAAGTCTGTGGTGGCCACTTGGCTGTTTTCTTTGATGAAACAGTTATCCAAATCTTTGACCCATTTTATGAAGTTTTATTTGGTTTGTTTGGTTAAGTTATTGAAGGTTTATATATATTTTCAGTTACTAGATTCTTGTTGGAGTTCCAATGTTCAAAGATATTCCCAGTCAGTAGGTTGTCTTTTTAATTTGTTGGTAAGTCTTTTGGATGAACAATGTCACCACCATCTTTTTAGATCACCTGAGGAAGAGAAGCTAGCCCAGTACCTGCAGTACGGTCTAGTCTTCAGCAGCCTCCTCGCCATTGTCCTCCACTTGTTGTGTGAGCTTTCTGAGGTGTAACATGGTGTAGGGACTGGTGTCTGACCAGGCCAGCATGTTTTTAAAAATGTCCATCTACTGCAGTGTGCCTACTGCCATGATGCTGCTAAGCCCTTGCTTTTGCTTTGCCCCTCTCTGCCTGCAACCTTCCCCACCCTCTGTTATTTTTGACTTTCTATAAAAATCCCTTGCTACAGTTCTAAATGCACACTGATCTCCAAACTCCTTTCCAATGTAAGGAAACGAGCTCTTTCTGCTTGCTCTAGATCTTTCCCTGTCTGCGCCCTCCACACTGAAAAAATCCATCACATAGCTCTGCCAGACTCTTAGCAAGCACCTAAGTCAATTCCAATATTCACTGAAGTTGATCGTTTTAAAGACAAATAAAGAGAAAACCTAAATGGCCTGCTGACTTTCCAAAGTTCAGAGAGTCACGTGACAGTTGTTTCTTGTTGGAAACCATGAACACATAAGCTTTGATGAAGACTAGTCATATGTTAAGAACACAGTGGAATGTGCCCAGTAGGGTTCTCACGTAGGCAAAGCACTGCTTCTCAGCAGTGCTCCTGAAAGAGCACCTTGGTCATAATCAGCTATCAGGGTATTAAGATGACTCTCAAGGAGCCAGCTTGAATGGCACCGTGGTTAAGTGCCTGGTTGCTAATTAAAATGTTGGCAGTTCAAACCCATTCGGTGGTCCATGGTGGTCCATGTTTTCCGAAAGACCTAGTAATCTGCTCCTACAAAAGTTACAGCCCCGACCACACTGTGGGTCAGAATTGACAGGCTGACATCCCCAACAATAATAGGACCGCACTGTGAGTCTGCAGCTCGCTGCTTTTCCGAGGCCACACTTAGAGCCTGATGTACATGAGCCCCGGACTCACCAGCCAGGAGCCCTGATGACACCGTGGGCTATGAACTGAGCTGCTAACCACAAAGCCATGGGTTTAAACCCACCTTCTTCTCAGAGGGAAAATGATGAGGGTGCCTACTCCTGTGAAAAGTAAAGCCATGGAAACGCAAAAGGGCAGTTCTGACCTGTTCTTCAGACCTGAGCTGTAATGGGCTCGATGGCACTCAGTTTGAGCACACTTCCATTAGCTTTGAAGTTGCTCATGTTCTTCTCTCTCAGACTACCTTTAGAACT